>NC_073692.1:382761787-383499287 GCF_029784155.1 Uranotaenia lowii | reverse complement strand
TTTGAAAAAAAAAAAAAACTTTACTTAAAAAGAATTGAAAATTGAGAAAAGATTAAAAAGCACAAAAAAGATCTCAAAAACTTCAAGCGAAAAAAGGTTAATTAATATTATAGCTATGTTTGATGTTGAAGTATTTTAATCAAAATTTCAGATAGGGAACATAATATAAGAAATGATTTCCAATAATCGATGAAAGAAACCCAAACAAATAAAAATATTTTACAAAAAGGGTTAAAAAATTAATTTACAAAATCAATATGAAACAAAACAAATAATCTGAGAGTCTTTTTGACTGAATTAATACTGAAAAATTTAAAATGTTTTACGAAATGAAAAAAAAGGTAAAATATTGCCATTACTACCCAAATGCGATATACATCAATATTTTTTTTAATACGGGATTTTCATCGATATACATTCATCTTATTTCCTATCGTTTATAAAAGCATGGCCTCAAATTGATATTTTTTATTCTCATAGTTAGGCTAAAAGCGTTTTATAAAGTGGTAATTCGAAGAAGGTGTGCAAAAACATCTCTCTGTGGTTTCGCATCCCTCTCACATACTGGTATCGGTTTCAACATGTTATGCTTTCGGCTTCAATGATTTTCGACGATATGTTTAGATCGGATAGCAGACCAAAAAAAAAGTATGTACCAGACTGATTTGCTGCTGACTGATGATGTTTAAAGTTTTTTTTCTTTCCCCCTGCTCACATTTCATTCGGTCGCTAACAATTTGTTTCGCAATCAACGCTCGTGATCGAAAAGTGAAAATGATTGTCTGTGATAACGCATGTTATTGACCATTGGTTCAGACAGATGCACTTAAGAGGAAAAAAAAAGTTAAAGAAACAAATCTAATATGGTTAGTTTACAATTTTAATGATTTTTTTTCTAACCGATGAAAAAAAGATATACTTAACATGTACTGCAGACAAAAAAAAGTTACAGCAAACTTTTGAAAGTGGGAGTATTTTGTTTACACTGTCCGTGTGAAATTGCTAAACATATCAAGAGGGAGATTTCAACGGGATGTAGCGTTTCGGATGGGCGAAGTGTGAACATGAATGATGATGAATCATAGATTTTGAATTTGTATCAACAGATTTTCTGTGGCGGTGGAAAATTCCGCCCAGATTAAGTATTAAGTATCGTAAATAAATGTTTTAAAATTTTTTATGTTTAGTGATTTTGATCTTTTTTTAAGACGTTCGAATTGATCAATGCCACTTTCTTTCCATCTTTACGACAATGTTGTCCAATCCGACACCTCCCAAAAGATCTCCGGGTCATCATTGTGAGGAGAAAACCCTTCAGGCAAACGGCGATGATTGTAATTAGCGTCCATATTGAACAATAACGGATTTTACATAACCTCAACATGCGGCGTTTTGTTGTTTTCTCACGCACGCTAATACGTTTTTCACAAACGACAACAACACCAATAACGCGGTCGCAACTTAAACACAAAGACGCTGACCCCCTCGAGGGCTTTCTGGACCAAACCAACGTTGCCATTGAATGGAAGAAGCGAAATAAACGAAACCGGTTACCTGCCGATTTTCATCAGCCACAATCTACTATCAATACTGAAAAGAACGAATCGAGCCGGACAAAAGTGCAGTTCCGAAAGAAATTGAGCGTTTTCGTTTTCGTTTTTCCGATTCATCTGTAGGTATCGAGTGAGACCCGGTCGCAACTTTCGGCCCGTGGAGTGCTAACAAATTGGCTTTATTAAGCTTTTTTTTTTATTTTTGAGCCTCGAAGATTGGATCATCAGACCTACCGTGAATATGTGATATGTGAACATAAAACGAGCCAACGTGCAACAAAGCTTCTGAAACATAATCAAGTTTCGGCCGTTTTGCAGCATCGCACTTGCAACTGCGAAGCGATCAAAACGGAACGTCCATTACTTAACATAATCACGAATTGGTTACGTCAGAGCTACGGGGAAGAAACTGGAAACCGAAGTCATCCTTTATTTTCTTTTCAACGTTGCTGGCAGGGAACATAATAAAAATTAATTCTGCTATTCCTTTTTAGGAAAGGTCAATTTTAGATTCATCCACTTTCTTCCTCTTCTGTTTTCTTTGCCAACATTGGTAAGATTGATCACTTTTTTCAGTATTTTTTGAATTTTTTTTTCTGTTAAAAGGAATGAGGCATATTTTACATTTTTAAAACCAGTACTGGACTCCTATGAACGTAAAACATGGTTGCAGAAATTTATTAGACTACTTTAAATTTGATTTAAAAATCGTTTTCGTCTTTGTTTAGAATTTGATGCTTTGGGGTAATATTGATCAGTCTCAGATTTGACGGGTTTAACGAGCTTTCTCGATCATAAAGCATATATAAAAAGTAATTTCTGTGTGTTTGTTTGTTTGTTTGTCCTCTATAGACTCAGCCGTCTTAAAAGCTAGAGGTCTGAAATTAGGCATGGATGCTCATTACGATCAGGAATGATGAAAAATGTTTTCAGATTTTCGGATGACCCCTTCTGAAGGGGTTCGTCCATACAAGACAAATATTGTTTTCGCGATATTGACGTTATTTTTCGTCGGATTGTGATAAAAATTAGCACATGAGGGTTTTGAAAGAAGGAAAGTTCATTTCTGGTATCTGGGTATTCTGGGTCAGGTGTCGGCAAAAGGGACCGTCCATATCAAAATATTATATTATATCAACTGTTATCAACTGTTGTCAACGACAATTATATCAACTGTTTAATATTTTTGCGATCATTGCGTACATCGGATTGAGATGAACAGTTTGAGTTGACAAGCAATAAATTCTAGGTTTTAAATGCAGAGTCAGGGGTCAGCCAAAGGGGTCGTCCATATTAACTATTTGCTGTTTTTGCGATAATAAGGATATTATGCATCGGATTTAGATGAAATTTGGTACACGAGAGTTTTGAGAGACGGGAAATCGAGTTTAGATAACGAATTAAGTAAAAGGGGCCGGCAAAAGGGGTCGTCCATATTACTTTTCAATATTTTTGACTTTATTATACACCGGATTGTGATGAAAATTTGCACATAGTAGTTATTAAGGACAAACAATTGATTCCGATTATCCAAATCTTGGTCAGGGGTCGACCAAAGGGGTGGTTCATAATAATAGTTCACTGTTTTAGCGATATTCACGTTATTATACATTGGATTGAGATAAAAATTGGGACACGGGAGTTTTATGGGATGGAAAATTGATTTCAAACATCCAATTTCGAGGCAGGGGTAGGAAAAAGTGGTCGTTTATATTACCTGTTCACTGTTTTTTACGATATTGACGTTATTAAACATTGGATTAAGATGAAAATGACCACACGAATGTGTTCAGGGACGGATAATCGATTTCAGGTATCAAAATTGATGTAAGGAGTCCAAGAAAGGGGTTGTCCATATCACCTGTTCACTGTTTAAGCAGTAATAACGTTATTTTAAATGGGATTTAGATGAAAATTTACACACGGAAGTTTTCAGGGACGGATCATCGATTTCATGTATCAAATTTGATGTAAAAGGTCTGCAAAAAGGGTCGTCCATATTTACTTGGGGTTTTAAGATACGGGCGAGTATATGGATGTTAAAATTAGTGCACGGTTGTTTTTCTGAGATAAACTGCCACATAAATCAACCTGCTGCTCCTAAACGCTTTGATTTCATCCGGAAAGGTGTTTGTTTGCGAGACTTGGAAAAAATAGATATTTCAAAATTTTGAATTACATTTTTACTTACATTTAAATTATTCAAAATCAAACCAAGTTTTTCCCAATTTAAAACTTAACATGTAGGTTTTTAAACGTAGAAGAAAGTTTTAAAATATTTTAACTTTAGACTTAGTTATTGATGATTATTTAAACAAGTTTCATGTTGATCAAAGCTACCCTGATTAATGTTACCTCGTTTTACGGTAATCAGTTTTTAAGTTTCCACTCTTGATTTTTTCTCTCTGCTTTTCGAATGATTATGAATGTTGAAAATTGAATATAGAATATCGGAACTTTACGATCGAATATCTAATTACGAATATCAAAAAACGAATATCGAATACTAAATACCGTTTGAGTCAATTTACAATATTTGGCATGAAACGATATAAAAGTAGTAAGGAGGATAGGCAATTTGTTTTTCCGCTGTACGCGGATGCTATATACGATTCGAAAGAACTTGATGATTTTATTTACCGTGGGAGAAAAAAGTTAAAAAAGTTTTGCCTTAATTTTTACCTTTTCTTGTCTTTCTTTCGTCAAGATCTTCCGAACCGTATATTGCATATCCGTGTAGGGTTAGTGTAGGGATACCATACGTACTCTTTTAAGAGTACATGTACTCTTTTTCGATCGAAAAATGAGCGTACTCTTCTTTTTATGAAATTTTACCAAATGTACTCTTTTTTGATGAAAGGAAATAAATAAAATTGTTTATGTAAATTAACTTATTTCTTCCGATACATAAGAATTGTATTCTTTCAAATAAAAAAAGTCCAACTTTTTATACATTCGTTGCACAACACTTCAGTTTTGCTTCTTTTGTTAGACAACAAGAATGAATAATTCTTTAAGTTTTGAATAAAAATTGTAAATCAATAAAATATATGTTTATTAATGTGATATTTTCGAGCTGTTGTTTCCTTTCAAAGATCATTTAAAACTACACAAACATATTTTCATATTTTTTGTTTTCTCTAATCATACATAAGGCTTCGAAATAGGAAGGCAAATATAATGGATCCGATTAACGAAAATTCATGTGAGATTTTTTTTAATCCTACAATTTGCGCCGCGGTTCTTCAGATCTTCCTAAAAATTTTCAAATTGATTGATTTTTACGATTCAAAAACACATGTATTTTTCAGATTATTAGCCTCATAACTTTATTGGTTTTTCAAAGGACATCAGAAAGTAGCACATCAAATCGCATTGTTATTTAACCAACTTATTAAATAAAATGCTTTAAAAATTTGAGGTAAACATTAACAGGTAACATGAAGCAGTTAAAATCAGCTTTAAATGGTGTGTTAAAGTACCGTCTGCATCATCGAAAATTCTGCGAAACGTATCATTGTATAGCCCAATTTATGATGCAACTTTTTTTAATATACCAAAGTGGGCCATCAACTCCTTTAGGAGTTGAAAGAAACAATGACAGTTAAATAATCTCTTTTTTGCATCGAAAACAATCGATGGTCTATCGACTACACTCACATACTCAGGTAGTACGCACTTTCCGAGCTGATGGTCGTGAGTTCGAGTCCAGGAGTAAATTAAAAACTTTTGCACCGGACATACTTTCAATACCTGTCTACCAACTGCACTATTGCTTATAAATTATGTTTAACTAGCTGACCCGGTAAACTTCGTTTTACCCGTTACTTAATAAATCGTTGGAAAATGTTCACAGTTCTTTAACTTCTTCGTACTCGTGAATCAGTTTTCATGAAAACCGTCTTCAAGTTGTTCGAGTTTTGTCCCGTTTCTAGTTGATTTTGTATAGGAGCCATCCCTTCCATAAAAAGTAATAATTTCGAAAGTATTATACAAACCATCTTTGACCCAAAAACCCTCGGATACCAAATTTCACTAAATTCCGACCGACCATTCATACGTGATGGTGTTACAAAGAAAACGCCTCCATTTTTATATATAAGATGTGGAGAAGGGATAATTTTGTATGGGGATCCCTCTTCCATAAAAAGTGAGATTCTTGAAAGTATTATACAAACCATTTTGACTCGAAAAACCATCGGGTACCAAATTTCACTTAATTCCGACCAAAAATTATAAAAAAATTGAGTTTTGCACCAGATGTTTGCACCAGATAATTCATAAGCAATAGCCGATATAATTCCCATCTTCTACAGTTTGGCTTTCGTCATTTCAACTGCTTGAATTTTCGAAGAATTTATCAAATTTTTGTTACCTTAAACTTTATTTATTTCCCCCTTCGGGATTATTGAAGATATCGGAGGGACAAAAACAGAATTGGATATTTGTTCCGGTATAATAAAACCCCAAAAATTTTATTTATCCTGATCAAATTTATGTAAAAGTTTGATTTTTTAATGTAAATATACCATCCTGAACATACAAACACTCTACAATCAATAACGAAGTTAGTAAAATACTATTTCTTGTCTTGGTACAATTTGTGATGAGAAGTTTTATAAGATTTTTCAATCTAATGAAATAATAATCACTCTGTTTGTCACATTACAACTCTTTCCTCTCAATTTGTATCACTTTAACGTTTTCTACAAAGTTGTAGCCGAGGAAATTTCCTATTGTATCATGTTATTGACATATGTATGTACATAGTTGAAATAACGCAAAAGGTAAGACAAGCATTTTAACAATGATCAGTATGATTTTGTCTTTGAAAAAACCATTAAAAAGGTTAAAACATCTTCAAAAAAAAATGGTTCTAGACCCCCCGATAGATTATTTGAAATTTAGGTTCAAATGAAAGAAGAAAGTCCCAACTTTTGAATGGTGCAAAAACTAGCGAGCGTTGCTAATTTTTTATATATAAAATGGTTCCATCAGAGAAACCGTGCCTTATTGGAAAGGCTTTCGTATGGTTGAAATTACAGGAGCTGCTTATGGGAAATATGTTTGCTGGGAAATAAATCACAACAAAATATCATGCTTCATGTTGTTTATTTAAATGAAAATAATATTTAAATAGTTTAAAATTATTTAAATTTTGAATTTACCCTAAATACCGATCCACCGCGAATCGACTTTCAAACATCAGCTTATCATCGGCGCTATCTGAAACTGTGCAGCTCTGACATCATCATTACCTATGTGATTAATGTTTTGGGAATCTATGTTTCAATAATGTTCTTCCTTCCGAGGATCCGGCTTGGTGAACTCCGTTTGTTTTCTTGAATGCTCCGTTTGTTTTCTTGAATGCTCCGTTTCATCGGATGAAAACACTTTTGCATCCTCTCGAATTTCAATGCTGCCTTTACCGTGTTTTTCCATGCCACCCTGGCTGCTGAATCCTCCTACAATTAGCACATTCCGTCCCTTCTCCGTTCGACTCATCCGGCCAGCTGGGGGATAATATTCCCAGACAACCATTTGGTGGGTATTTGGAAGTTGCAACACAAATATACGTGCAAATATACGTGTAAACATATCGTATAAAATGCAGCGAAACCACTATATATCTACGTATCATTTTGGAAGCCATATAAATGGGTACAATAGCACACATATTCTTGATTTGCATTGTATTGAATTACGATTTGCACGATTTGCCATGCGAATCATTTACGACTACTTTGATTCTTTTTGGAATATACTATGACAATTTACATCATCATATAGATGATTGAGGTTGTAATCTTGTAGGTCTTCGCTCAATATGCGATTGGTAATATCTTTATATACGAAATTTTTCGTAACAATATGGAATGTTTGACGACTTATTTTGTCGCCTTCTGCGACTTGAGTGCAGGGCTCTCATTTTCCTTCAGTTGAATAAAAATAATATTATTTCAAAGAAATGCGTTTTTTGCTGTCAAATTCAAGTTAATATCGTACCTGGACTTGATCCTCTGACGATACGATCTGCAGCTCATGATAATTTCTCGACGCTATCTGGATGGAATATATAAATTCAAGGGGATTTGCTTCAAAAGCATTAAACCAAAAGCAAATTGTATATTTCTATAACTAAAATCTTTTAAATCGTAGAACACGTCATCGATGATCTAAAAATAGACCAACATTTTGAAGCCTCCTTAAATTCGATTCCAATCATCGATGTCTCATTATCATGAACGATTTTATTGAACTTATTTGTATTCTTTTACGATTGCTAGCAAATACGTTTACGAAAATCAGACATGCGAGTTAATTTGCATATGTATACAATTGCATGCACACTATTCCGAATCAATGCAGTTATATACGATTGTATAGCATATATCTCCAAGTGGCAAGCAGCGTGGGTAATATGGAGTTCGGTAGACCAGTTTCAAATTTCATCAACTAGTCTTGTGCTGCCAGCTAAAAAAAATAGGACTGTAATTTAAGCATTTAGGTGTAGTATCTTACAGTTTTCGGAGGCTTCCTTATCCCTATCGGAAAATTTCTGTGAATTTTTATTTTCATCGACAGGTAAGATATTAGATAGAGCATCGGCCTGGATTTCGGGTAGAAATCTTTCGCCGCCGCGCTAAATGTGAACACTCTGGGAAGAACTTTAATTACCAACAGATAGCTTAGTATTTTGTATCGCTGAACAAATCGGCTGTAGTTTCTACTCTTCCGACATTTCATATTTTTTCTTTTTCAAATATAATCTCTCATTTTAGCAATCTTGTTTGATAGAAGAATGTACTCTCTGCTAAGATCTAACACCTAGTTGTTATGATAATATAAATCGTATTTCATGTTAAAAAAATCTTAATTTTGAATTATTTTATGCACATCAATCACGGCTGACCATCGTATATCGGTCGTTTCGCGGAATTTTTTTGCGAATTGTCGTACACAAAGGTCGAGTTCATATGTACATAAATACGAGTCTCTCTTCTTGTCGTAATAAAATCATGCAATGCATTTAAATACGATAAATAATATGCATGGGCCGCACATTGTAGGTGCATATATACGAAAATGAGTTTAAAAAACATTCTATACGATATAATCTGTAAAATAAAATACGACGGTTGTCTGGGTTGGCTGTTCCGGAATGATGAGGAAAACACTTCGTAGGTCAATCTGTAATATAGTTTTATGATGAGAAATAGCACAAAAAAAAGAAATTATATGCAAAATTTACCTTTCTGTTACTATTTGTATGTATTGCGCACGAAACAAAACTTATTCCTGAATGGAAAAAACAAATTCACCTTGAAAAACGGGTTCGGAAAATAGTTACCTTTTTTCGAGGTGAATTGTACTGTTTTTTTAAGCGCAATCCAGGTCAACTTCACATCGCTACGAGGTAAGCTTTACCTCGAAGAAGTAGAAAGTATTTTTTTAAGATTTACCTTTTATTTACCTTTTTTGTCTGCTCGATTCAGGTAAACTTTACCTTGTTCTTTTTTATCTTGGTAAATATTAAGAAAACGACTGTGGTCTACATTGGTTAAGTATATTTAATGTTATCCTTGATTTAAATATGATGTTAATAAAGCTCCTTGATTTAGTTTTTCTATTTTTATTTATTGATCTGAAAAGCATACAATGTATCAAAATTCACACTTAGTCATAAGTACACGAGTATTTTTTTATATTCAAAAATATGCTTCGCGTGTAATTCCAAAAATACCTGTGTTGGTCACACGACATGTTTTTTTCTTGTTTTGCCGATCGGTATCATCACACCATTTATTTGCAAACGAAAACTTGCTCGCTGTGTCCATCCATGATGCGATGCATGCGTCTTCTTGAAGCGAACCGCCGCCATCCACCAAAAAGTCTGCGGATTATCACGCTTTTCCATCGTCGTTCAGTGATGCGTTTTCCTGTTGTCATCATTGGCATAAGGGTACAATGGGGTAAAATACTACCCCGACTACAAGTGGGCTGAATATTTTTTATGCCGTCAACACTTGAATGGATTTCAATGAGGGTAGCTACACACTGTTTGCTTTATGTTAAAATTTATTCTCGAAAATCGGTACTGCTGCTGCTACTACTTCATTTTATGTACCCTTTTGCACAAGACTCGCCAATGTGAAGTGGCCGGGAATAAAAAGAATCAAAACTTGATGAAACGACACGAAACACTCGACGAAAATACTATTTATATCGCTCGGTCGGCTAGCAGCAAGCATCATACTCCAAAGAACACTTTTCCAAGATGATTCCAAATGTGCCTTCTTTCTTTCTCACGGATTCGCTACTATAGACATATTTAGTAGCGAGAATCTAGCGAGGTGTAAGGTCAGTCCGGCTATTGTGGGCGAAATTTCATTGAACGAAATTGCTTCTAAACAAATCTTTCATTGTTCCGAATAGATAAACTAAAATATCCAAACTGCTCTATAGTTAGTGACGATGAAAAAAACATACAACATATACGATGTATCATCTACTAGACACTATTCTCAATAACTCCCACCCAAAACCTCGGCGGGGCTGGCGTTCTCGAGATTATTTTTTATGATTCCCGAAAAATAAAACAAATGACCGTCACACAGACCGTCATCGGGTTGGTTTTACTCCTCGGATTACGACCGGTCAAGATTACGTGAAAAGTCAACCTTGGAGCCGATTTGGAAGCATGTAATCCTCTATAATAAAACTGACAAACTTTGCGACTTTATGTAGGTTTTTGGCTGAGCTTGCTCTTTCCTTCAGACTTCAGCAGCCGGCTAAGGGATTTATGATTATAATTTTTCTCAAATTGTATGTACATAGGTCTCATGCAAGGGAGCACTGAATCATTCGAGTTGATCTATTTGACATTACACAAATATCGCGAAAAGTAAGATTAAAGCGGATCAGATTTAATTGATCTAGCCAGACATCCCTAGTGTTTTGTTCCATTCGTAATCCATTCGGCGAAGTCGGTCATGCTCAAAGTTTTTCCAACCCTAGGCCAGAAACATTGTATAAGGGTGTCCTCATCAAGTCACTTTAAGAGTTATGAAGAACTAAGGTCTCAAAAGTTTTACACAGATTTTTTCGCGCCATCTTTCCAAGCCACCCTAGGCCAGCGTTCTCATTCAGCTATCCTGCAGCTTCGCAAATTAATATTAATGTATCTGCAAATTTCGTCACGCGATGACAAAGCTGACACTGAATCCGTGCCATTTGGCCGGGAGAAGGAATAATGTGTGTAGAGTTTTGTCTTAGTGTTTTTGGCTCCGGAGCAATCCCCAGCTAGATATTTGCTTAGACGTACGGATGCATCTTGACAGGCGATGAATTGGTTTGGGTTGTAAGCTAAAAAGGATTTTATTCCGCTCAGTATAAATTTTCATCTTTTCTTGCAGTGCGTCACATTTACAAAGGTGTGACATGAACTTATCAACTTTGTTACCGAAAAAGGTAAATTCGTACTTTTAAACAATACACTGCCGTTCCAAGCCAAAATGTCCCATGTGACTTATGGGTCATTTTCACTTTTTTGCTGGAAACGGTCACTTCTAGTGTTAACTTTCGAATAAAAACACAAAAAAGTATACTTTGTTCTGAACCTATACGAAATTTTCATCAATCTGGTTGTCTCTATGTTGATAGTTCTACGCAAGAATGTCAAACTAGTGAAAATTCTATGAGATTTTATCAAAAAATTCTCTTAAGATGAGTTTAAACTGTTGAATTTCATGTTATTCACTGAAAAAAACACTAAAATAGAGGGCGGAGGAGGAGCGAGAAGCCTTGAGTGTTTTATTCAGAGAAATTTTTACTAAACACTTTTCGGTAGGCATTACTTACAGGATCCATACTCAACTATACATTTTTATAATCAAAGAGGAACGTATTTATCAAAATACGGTTTAACATGAGTTTTTGGAAAAAAAACTATGCGAGCTTTTAAAATGATAGAAAATGTAGCCGTGTGACAGTTTTTCGTAGAACTGCATCGGCATGCGTTCTGATTCTACGCAAAAGTGTCACACGGAGCATTTTCTGCTCTAATTTGCTGTTTTTCTTGGAGGAAATGTAATTTTTTTGAAAACATTGTAAAATTATTAACTTGAACTGTTTACTACGAAAAACCTGTCGGTGAATTTTTAGTTTGAGAGAAAAATTGGAAATAGAGCTGATATTTCAATCGCGTTTATCTCGATTGCACGTTTTTCCACATGGAGCAATCTTGCTTGGAACGGCAGTGTAGTAGCAATAATCACAATTTTCCTAAAATAGTTTAAACTTATCGGTATGAAAATGCCTTCGAATTAAATGCAACTAACAGAAGCTTTCAAAAAGCTCTGCTGATTTTACAAATCCATGTCTTACTGTCAAATGAAAACCCCTTTAAATGATGAGGATTATTGATGATATGAATACAATATAGGAAAAGGGACCTCGACCACAGTTGGAAACAAAAGTAGGCATAAAAATTACTTTGAACTTGACAAAATAAATAACGTTCGAGCAGACTTTTATGGCAAAATTTTACCTTATTTTGCCATCTGCCTTGAAAGTAAATGAGGTATCATTTTGCCCGAATAAATGTGGTACAATGCCAAATTTTGGATATACAGTACCGTTCATGATTGTATAGAAATTGGAAGCACGCGCACTGTCACTTCGACTTTGAACTTCCATAACTTTTTACTCTGATGATAGTTTTTGATCATTTTTTTGCGTTAGATAGATCAACTATACACTATTATATCACAAAATTTGAACTTTCTGGAGTTTGCGTGACCTAAGATACAGTAATTCTACGAAAATCGGACTTTTTGGACTTTTCTCATTCAAATTGTAATATCTCTGAAACTATGCTACATTTTTTATTGAAATTTTGTAGAGTGATTGTTGAAACATAAAGCTAGCATGTCTGAAGCTTTTTAAAAGTTCTATCGATGAGATCAAAAGTTACGCAAGGTGCAATATTTCAGGCATGATCCTAGAAATGCGATTTCTATAGAATTTTGCACGAATGTTCCCATAGGAAAATCATATTCTCTGTTTAACAACCAGTAAATCTATTTCAACCAAAAAATCGAAACAATATCGCGAGATAGCTAAAAAGTTATGGAAGTTCAAAGTCGAAGTGACAGTGCGCGTGCTTCCAATTTCTATACAATTATGAATGGTACTGTTTATGGACACCTCGATTATACCAAGTGTAGGTTTCACTGAAACCTTAATGATGCCTCGTTTAGTATAAGTTTACAAATGAGTTTTGATGGCATAATGATGCCACTTTAAGGTATAATTTGCTGCAAAAATTTGGCATCGTAGTGCTTTCAAAATTTTTATCAAAAAGATGCCTATACGAGGCATTAACAAGCTGTCATTGAAAGCAAAATTTGTCATTACTGAGCTATCTTTCAATCAAAACCGATATCTAAATTTTGGCACTGTTTCAACTTTATTCGGGCAAAATTATACTTAATTTATATTAATGAATGATAGCAAGATTCAGTAACATTTTGCAATAAAAGTCTGCTCGGGTAGCCAAATGCGACATCGTTAAGTTGTCATTGATCCAGAAAATGGCATTACTGTGATATCTACACAGCAAAAATTATTTCCTGTGAGATCACACTAAATATCCTGTAATAAAAAGGAGCAGGACATTAACTGTAATATTACAGGTCGAAAAAAAAAGTGAGCAAAATTTATGAATGGTTTCTGAGTAACGTTTCAATTAAAACTCATCCATATTACAATGACATGAACAACTGTTTTATTCTTTATATTTCAGATATCTGAGGAAATTTTCCATTGTTCAATGTCAACAGAATTACAGTCCCCCCACAATCATTAGTCACTTAACGTATCATTAAACCACAAAATGTTCGTTCATTCGGGTGTTAGTGGACCAAACATCAAGCTTTGCTTGAATTTCAGTCATTAAACATTCCCTCTTTGATTTCAAACATGATTTTGTTTCCAATTTTGTTGAAAAATAATATTATTTACCGAAACAATCAACGTTTTTCAAAACCACAATTATGGGTCAAAGTTGAATCTTGTAACAATTATTAGTCACATAGAAGCCCATGGCAACACCCGAATATCAACATGAAAATCAAAAAGTTTCTGGCAAACATTCAGGGGCATTATTTGCTAGTATACGTTCAAGGGGCAATCGGGTTGAGCTAGCAACCAAGAAATGTTTTGTTTTGCTTGCGAAAAAGCGACCCATGATTGTGTGGAACTTGGTGGATTCTGTAACAATTATGGGTCACTTTTATTTTGCTAAATATTATTGAATTTTCGCATATCATTCGCTCAGTTTTATTTGAAAAATGTAAACTCTTCTTTTGTGCTTATATGGGACAAATTCATGTGGTTGGAATCTTTGAAATACCCGCATAAGGGGCTTAACGGTTTAAGATGTCAACCTTATAACATTGGAATTTTACGCGATAGTTCCACAGCTTATAGTTCACCTTTGATAAAAAGTATTCAAACAGCAATTTTACTGTTATAAAACGCACAAATAATATTTTTAATGCATTTTGATGATATTGTCGATTAACTAAAAATAATAATATGATATAATTTCTTTTGGTTTAGTAGATATCATCAGTTCTAATGATCGGTGACTAATAATTGTGTGTGACCCATGATTGTGGGGGGGCTGTATAATAGTTTTATAGTTAATACTGAGCAAATCTACCATGATTTTTATGGTCTATTCGGCAGGATTTTGGATGGTCTTGAGGCAAATAGGAAAAAAACCGTTGAAATTCAACCTTTGTGTTTCACCGCACGGGCCTCAAAAAAGAAATTGAAACACTTTTAGTTTGCATGGTAAAAATGTAACACAGACTGTTTTTTTTAATTATCGCTTATAAACGGTTGGATTTTGGAATTTTATTTTGAAAACAATTTTTTCCTAATATCAATTTTTGAATATGTCGAAAATAGGTCTTTGATATTCCGACTCTTTTCCAAACCATTCCTGGGCAGTCAATAATTGGCTCGAACTTATTTTATCGACAGAATTTAAGACCGAAATGATCAATTGGAGACCTTTAATTTCAGAATTTCAGAACAGAAATCGGCATTTTTCAAGCGAATTTTTATCATAAAAATCATAAAATTATCTCAGCCTTGTCAATTATATGTAGAAGTATATATAAGTACAGACTCCAACATTCGATTTGGGCACATGTGCCAAAACAGAACGGTGTATTGAAGTTACATGAATTATCTAGTGTTTTTTGGTTTTACAGGACCAATATAACTAAAACAAACACCATCAATATGTTTTTACGTTCTTCTATGTTGATAAAATATATAAAAAAAATTGCAAATGATTTTGGCTGTGTTCGATTTTGCCAGAAACGAATGTCGAACGAACGAACATTAAAAAATGAGCGCACTTTACCGGTAACAAACAAATTTGCTGTTTGTTTTCAATTCGATTTAATTTTCAATACATCATGAAAATTGATTTTTCATCACAGAAAATTGAATACCAAATCATGCTATCATTTTGATCTTACTTCTCTGCTCTTTCATAATAAATGAAAGCTTAATGATGTCTCGTTTTGTTATCTTGAAAAGAAAAACAAAATCAAAAAATGCTTTTATTTTGGTCTCAATACCTCATTTAGGTATTGATTAGGTTTCATCTTTCGACATATTGATGCTTCAATGAAACCTAATTTTGCCATCGGGAAAAATGCGATACTAAATTATGCTATCATTAAGGGTATTGATAGCTCATTTTGGTTACCGTTTGCTATCGATTCAGGCATCAAAGTCTGCTCGGGTATGCATTTAAAAATACCCTATTTAATACACTTAACAGTGGATTTTAGTTTTTTTTACAGCCTGTAAATTATGTTTTAAAATACACATGACACAACATAAGAAACAAATTATAGATTTATAAATACTGAATTTTGAGTAAAGAATTTCGAACGCAGTAAATCCTAAATGATTTTAAGAAATTAAGATTCAATATTGTTACTAGAATGAAAGTATTTTAAAATAATTATGACTTTCATATAAATAACATAATTAGCAACTAATTGAAGATTTGAATGACTGAATTCGGGAACATCTTGTATGATCCCGTTTCTTTGAAATTATTATCTGAGATCTATAAAATGGAAGAGGTATAAAAATAAAGAAAACAATAAAAAAAAACCACGTGTTTCAAATAACTCAACCTCTCAAGTGAAGGAAACGAGTACCTATATTGTAAAAATAAATGGGTAAATACAACTGCTAGAGTAAAATACGATGTGACAACATTGGGTACAATAATCGATCGAATTAACTATAGATAATTTTGACATCTCTGAAATGTCAATTTTGTAAATTCTGTCAATTTTGTCAGTTTTGCAATTAGTCAATTTTGTTTTTTTTTTTCAATTTTGTCGATATAGAAAATTTAGTCAAGGTTGTCAATTTATTTTTTTAAACTATGGGAATGTTGTCAATTTTCCAAAATTGTCGATTTGGACAATTTTGGTCAGCTTTATCAAAATTTTCAATATGTTTCATCAATTTTGTTAATATATGATGTCAGGACCTTAGGAAGATGGTTCTGATGATCTTTTTTTTCTATGATATGTTTGCTCGAAAAATGCACGAATTAAAAAAAAAATCAAATAACTATTTCTTAATCCTTTTTACATAACCATTTTTAAGTTCTTTTACTTTAATAGTTTTATGTATTACTTAGAAAATGGTAAACTAGATTTGTATAAGGAATCCTTCAGTAACAAATTAGAGAACTTACTTTCATCGATGGTTAACATTTTTAAATTTGCTCTAAAATATGGTAAATTTCACCTATTTGATTCCAACAAAGAATAAGTTTTTAAATAAAACTTTATTAAAAAATTAACTTATTCTATGATCAAGTCGAATTGGTTCAATCACCAGGCTCTCGATATACTTGCAATCTCGATCCAAATTCAAGTTTTAGTTTGAAATTCGGCTTTTGATAAAACTGCAGTAATAATAATATTAAATTTTTTACGGCATATTACATGTTTCTATATTCGACAATACTTTCGTAAAAATGAATTTCTTAAATACAATCCTTTGGATGTTTTTTTTTTCTAAAATAAAATTAACTGACTTTGGTTACAATTTTAAAATATTTAAATTTAAATAACAAACAAAATTTTTAGTCTCCGATCTCCAGCAATTTGAATTCCTTAACGAAATATATGAATAGTAGAATTTGTCAAGCACAAAATTCAAGTACAGCATTAATATTCAAAATTTAGATTAAGCTTATAAATTAGTTAAAACTATAAAGAAAGTAATAATTATAAAATTCTGGATCTTTTTCCGACTTCCAATACGATCTGAAATGTAAAAAAACGATTTCTGAATTTGGATTTCACAGCAATATTTCGATATGAGCCAAGAATTTCAATTTGTTTCAGAGTCCTCAATCATCAAGCTGGTATTTTATATATGATGTCTTTGGTTGCAATCTGAATTCATTAGGTATTTAATTTTTTTTATTTATAATCTGAATTAAATAATGATTTTTAAATGATGAATTTAATTTTCTGTTTTCTATTCTTGATCGCCATTTGGAAATTTTGATTTCTGCAAAAGGATAAAATTTAAGAACTTCGGATCTCAGAATGATTTCTAAAGCCAAGATCATTCAGAGTCCGGGCACTTCATTTCGGTGATAACAAAATTCCTAGAGTTCGGATATCCAAAATTTTGGCAGCGTTGTGTTGGTAATAAAAAAGACTAATTTGCCTATTTTTCAGTTGTCTAAGTTTAGTTTTTTTTTGAGAAATTTAAGATGAAATAAGGCATGGTAACAAAACACATGAACTTGTTGACTTTTTCTGAATTTTTGTTGGCCGAAATAGTTAAGAAGAATAAGGATACTCAATAGAATGCTCACGCTTTTCGATCAAACGATTCGTTTTTTTTTAATGCAGGCGTTTGTAACTGCCCGGATTCTAAATGATCATAGATTTAACATTCTGTTTTTGCTTTTTTTCATGTTCGGCAAACAATTATTTTAATACATATGAGTTTAAAAAATTATGGATAAAATTTGAAATAAAATGTAAAACCAAATTCGAATAACAATTTAAAACACCATTCAATTTTATTTTCTAGTGGTGATGCGAACTGCAAATCAAGAATCCTAAACTAGATGCATAGTGTGAAATATGAAAAAGGAAATACAATTTAGACTTTGATAAATAATAGGGAACCAGAACCCTGAAATAAGTTCAATGTCAATCTACTAAAATCATAATTATCAAGTGAGAAAATATTGGAAATCTTTAGAAAAAATCTGAATTTGAGATTAGTTTTCAAAGTTTCGGCATCAGTTCTGAGTAATCTTGAATATTCCTACTCAATCATAAAATTTTGGTTAAGAATTTATAATTTTGAGTGTAAAGTAGAACACCTTGCTTGTATTTCTTGGACCCTCATGGGGGGGGGGGGTGGTGTTGACCCCCAAAACACCCCTGTTCCTACGGCCATGTGAATGTACATTTTGTTAATATAATTTGTCATTTTTGTCATTTTTCATGTTGGTGATTTTTTTCCTTTTTTTCTCGTTTTTCTAATTTTTGTCATTTTTGTCAATTTTGTTAATTTTGTCAATGTAGCCAATTTTGCTAATTTCGTCAATTTTGTCAATTTTGTTTATTAAATTTTGTCAATTTTGTAATTTTTTTTTCAATTTTGTTTATTAAATTTTGAACCTTCGCACTGGTCGTTGGATTGATGAGAATAAAAAAAAAATGAAAATAATATTCGGCTTTTATGTATTGCATAATTGCATATTGCGTTTTGAAAACTTCCATTTGAATATCATCTGAACCGAAGATTAGATTGAAGGGGAAAAGAGGTGGGCAAAAGATGAGAGGTGAGGATCGATTTTTGAAAAGGACACAGTAAAAATTAGATTTTTTGAGACTAATATCGCTGAATTCGACGTTATCAAAAATAATACACAGATGCTTATATTTTGATTTTTTTTAACTATGCCCAGCAAATGGTCTGGTTTTTGGAAAATCATCAACATTTTAATCAATTTTTGTTTAAGAAAATTTATTTCGTTTTTATACAGTTTTCGAAATGTTCCAATATTTTTTGATTCACTTTTAAAAGAGTATGCTGAATAAAACTAATAACTGTCAAGTCAAGTCATCGGGGCCAATAATCGGGCAATTTATTATGGATTTTTTTAATCTTGGACCATTTTGTCATTATTGTCGACTGTCGTTATTTGTCAGTTTACATCGAATTTCGTCAATTTTTGTTATTTATACCATGTGCGTTATCTTTAGCATATTAACATGTTCGTCAATTTTGTCAGATTTGTCAAATTTATCACATATGTCTTATTTATGAATTCTGTCATTTTTGTAAGTTTTATCAATTTTTTATATTTGATTTTTTTCAATTTTATAATTGTTGTCTTTTTTAAACACTTTTTCATTTTTGTCTATTCTATCAATTTTATCAATTAAGCCTATTTTGCCAATTTTATCGATTTATTCTATTTCATTGACTTCGTCATTTTCATAATTTTTACATGGGGGCTTGTGATATAGCTCAGTTGGAAAGTCAGTTGCTTCCTAAGCCGATGTCCGTTAGTTCGAGCCCAAGAGTAAACATCGAACACAGTTGTACCGGATATGTTTTTCAATAACTGTCCGCCAACTGCAACGTTGATAAAGTCGCGAATGCCATAAAGCTGGTAAAACGACTATAATCGAAACAAAAAAAAAATACAGTTTTTCAATCATTTCATTTTTGTGAATATCAAAAATTTTTAAGTTTGTTATTTTTGTCTATTTGGTTAATTTTGTAATTTTCGAGAATTTCGTCATGAATGTCATTTTTGTAATATTTGTAATTTTTCGAAATTTGGTCAAATACCTATGTAATTTCTGTACTTTGAATCAATTTTTTGATCTTTTGAAATATTATCAATGTTGTCATTTGATCAATTAATCAATTCATTTATAGTATTTTCATTAATTTCAATATCTTGATTTTTTTTAGTTGTTTTAATTTTATCATTTATGAAAATTTATGAAGCTAACTGGCAGTAAGCTCGAAACGAGAAAATTGCGTTTGAATTTTCGAAACATCTTTTCAAATCCTATTTTAAAAGACATACACCGTCTTAGCCGATTTAGGCTTTACAGACTGAATAAATGACATAGACAATAGACTGACGATTTGGGGTAATTTTTGAATTTCTCAAACCCAGGGGTCTTAAAAGCTTTGTTTTGGTCCAAAACTCATCCATGATTTTTTATAGTATTTTTAAGTAACGTTTACATGAGTAAATTTAAACATTTAGGTTTGTATGGGAAAATTGAATATTTTGTACTGAAAAATCAACATCATTTTTGTTTCTTCTGTGGAACCGAGCCTGCTAATGGTTTTTGTGCCAATTTATAAATTTCTTACAGAAAATTTTCCGCTGAACAACTTTGTCGAGTATCATAACTTCGTATCTTTTTAGACAAAAAAGTTATAAGCTCTTTAACAGGTGAATATCTTTTGGCATTGATAAACAAGAAATTCAATTGACACCACTGCTGGGTTCCTAGCGAAGTATTGCAAGACCACTTTTCATGCCATACTTCGTGGGGCACAAGCAGTGGTGTCAATTAAATTCATGGTTTATCAATCCAAAAAGACATACACCTTTTAAACAGCTTATAACTTTTTTGTTTAAAAAGATACGAAGTTATGATGAAAATGAAAATTTCCTTGAAGGAATTCATAAATTGGCACAAAAACCATTAGCAGGCTCGGTTCCACAGAAGAAACAAAAATGATGTTGATTTTTCAGTACGAAATATTCAATTTCCCATACAAACCTAAAAGTTAAAATTTACTCATGTAAACGTTACTTAAAAATTCTGCAAAAAATCATGGATGAGTTTTGGACCAACGAAGCTTTTAAGACCCCTGGGTTTGAGAAATTCAAAAATTACCAAAAATTGACTCAGTCTTATGGACAATTTAAGATAAACATTAAACACCTAGTACCGAGATGGGAATCGAACCCATGCCATCAGTGGACCAACGATTACCGTCTTAGCACGCTAACCACTCGACCACCGAGACGTACAAATCGAGCACTTTTTGTTCAAAATAAATTAAAAAAATGTGCATTATATTCACTGACTGTTCGTTGGTTGTAAAGAGCTTTTACTGTTTCCGGTAAATTTCGGTTATTTTCGAGTTTCGCCCCCATCCGGATTGACCGTTTACTCGATTTGTTTACATTTGACAGTTTCGCCAGAAATGTTAAGCTGGATTTGTCTGGTCTATGTACTTGTTGACGAAAGGAAAAAGCTTCCTGTTTCCTCTAGTTCGAAAAAGCTTGCTGAGCACAAACGTCATGAAAAAAGATGAAATGGTGTGCTTACGATTTTAGCGTTGGGCGAAGGGTGGGACCTACAATCGCTATCAAAGTATACGATGTGAGAGTCAAGTCACCCTGATTGACTCAATAAATTTCGGGGTTGTATCCCTTGATGCAATCCATTTCATATGATTTTTGAAAAGGGGCTACAGCCTCAATTTCTCAATCCGGGTCGGCTAAACGCTGAACAGGAATACAAATAATTAAACCAAACTAACTTTAGTGGTTAGTAAGGTGTGTATATATAGAAGGTGTAACGATATGAGAAACTTCCGATTCAGCCATTTTGATTTGGCTACTATGGAGTTCGTGGAGTTTGTTTACTAACAAAGCCCCCAGCTCGAACAAATTTTCCGATGTTTACAAACAAACTCACTGAACCTAACCGCGCTTTCCTCGCCTACTTACTGACAAAGTCAGAGAACCTTGTGATCTAATAACCTTGGTGGTTAGGTAATATTTAAATCTCAAATGGTTGTCATTTTGTGGAAGGCTCCCCCTCGTTCACTCAAGGGATATCGCCTATCTTGCCTATGACGTCATGAAAAATATGACGTCATAATTTCGATCATCTTGATAAGTGATTGCTGGATATTGTTAGCAAGCCAAATGGACATGTTTTTCGGAGTGATCGTGTTATGATATTAACTATGAAAATGTTTTTTTAACTATTTGGTTTTTTTTTCTTTCTCTCATAGATTGAAGAGAAAAAAAATCCATTTTTTTTAAATAAACTAAATTTTAATTGTGCTGCCCAGTTTCGCAAAAAAGTCGAGAACAAAGGGTACAAAAGTTCACACTAATACACACAAATACACAGACATCGTCAGAAATCATCGAGCTGATTCGATAGGTATCTAAGACCCATAATTAATGATCTCCCAAATCGACCGATAACTATACCTTTCTGTAAGAAAGGCAAAAATGGACAAAATTTGGCTATTTTTCCTGGGTTTACCTTTTCACCCACTGATAAAATTTCTCATTCAGCATCTAATATACGGACCCAAGAGTCAACAGACAAAATTTGACAGCTCTATCATTCAAACTATTTCTGTGATGGCGGAAACAGTAAAGATTCTCCATTTTTAAACGTGCGCATTCAAAAAACAACAGTCCGCCGCGTCGAAAACGGACACCTTACGGCACTTGGTGGATGCCGTTTATGTCAACTTTGGCATCTACAACGTCAGAAGAAATTTCGAGTCCAAACGGCCGACAATCCTGAGGGACAAGAAGCTTTAAAGGACGCTCAAGAGGAAGACCGAAAGAAAATTGGCTATATCGATTAACAGTGAAAATGACATGTCAGGAAACTGCATTACTATCCAGCAGTTGGATTAAATGATCAAATTTGTTGTGAAAATTGAGGAGAAATTGAAAAATAAAACGAGGAAATACTCCAAAGGAGGCATTTATCCATATGTTTTGTTCGCCATATGCTTAGATTGACTGAGCGCTGATCTGGCGCATGTCTGTTAACCCAGGCGTACTGCGTTCGATTCCCAGTATCGGCAAGAAAACCTTTGGGTTTGAATCCCATAAGTTGCCAACAGGTTCTGTCATTGTGTGAATAGCTAAATGTAGTAAATATTCTGGGGGTTAAGCTGAAGGGACTAAGGTTCTTACTTATTTTATCAATTTCGTTAATGGATTGAACAATTTCTTGGAAGTCATCAGAGGTCATTCAATTTCGCTGTACCTCAATCCCGCACGAAGAGAAAATCAATTTGATAAACGATGATCGTCTTGAATCATTCAGGATAGAGATCATCGACTCTTCGATCATCCGCGAAGGAAGAGGTCATGGGAAAATTGCCCAAGCCCCAACTCTGTTGAACCTGTGCTGTGTTGTGCAAAAGAATGTTGAACCTCCCCCAACCAGTATTGTCTGTTTTTCTTCTTTTGCAAAGTTTTTTTTCCTCTCTAGCTATATTTATTGTATTTTTTTTCCATCGGGCTACGTTTCCCGCAGGAGAAAGTGGTTGCCAGCATCAAGCTTTTTCTTCCCATTTCCCTTTCGACCAATCCATCAGTCAAGGCTGGTCGTGATGGTCAATTTCCACAAACGGCGTCGTTTTTTTTCTGACCGAACTCTGCATTTCCACACGTGCGCTTACGTTTAGCTTAGCAGCAACAGCAGGGAGATAATCTCGCTTGGTGTTTTCCTTGTGACGTCCCTCGGCGAATCTTGGCGCGCGAACAACTTCCATTGAGAGAAATTTGCACCCTATAGACAGAAGTAAGCAACTTGGGACGCGCGATTTATGATCCTCAATGGCCTTGTTGCCTGGCCATCTAGAAAGGGTGACGACACGATCTGGAAGACGTCAATCATCAATTGTGGGAGACCGTTAAAAACTGTTATTGCAACCTTAACCGCCATGAATTATTTATCTAAAAGGGTACAACTTGTTGTGGTTCTGCACTTTTCCTTCGAAAAGGGGGGAGGGGCACGAAGAAAGAAAAGGGACCAATTTGTTTATGCAGTTAAAGCCAATGTACGTACAAGGAAACGGCAATGCTTTGACATCCTTCCAGCAGAAGTCAGCCAGCAGCCAATTCGGTTGCGGTTTGAACTGACTGCGGCGCCTGTCAATAAAACGTGTTCACATATTGCTGCCTGCCTGCCTGCAATTGATATTCACGACGATGATGATGAACGAACGAACAAACGTAAACAATCAAAATGCATCCAGAAACCGTCGACGTCGTGACTTTTCTATTGCCCCATGCAGTGCATCGGAAACCGACTGTTTTATATTCAGGCTTTGGGAGAAAAACAAACAACAACAAAATCTATCATGATACCGACAGAAGTGATATTCGAATTTGATTGGAAAGTTTCGCACTAGGTAGTTGGGGGTGCTGCTTTAGGACTTGGAAGCATAAAAGATATTCCATGTAGTGTTTTCAAAATCGCCCATTGTGTGACAATTAGAACGCAATTAAACAGAAAAACAATCAATTTATCTTTTTCTAGGTAGGTACTACCTATTATATCTGTAAAAAACAGTTCATTCCTACAATTCTAACGCATTTTTGTCATTTTTGTTCAAGATGACGATAATGATAAAATGATAAAAATGACACAAAAATGACACAAAAAAAAACACAAATATGACACAAAAATTACACAAAAATTATACAAAAACGACACAAAAATGGCACAAAAATATCAAAATTGAAACAAAAATGACAACAAAAATGACACAAAAATGACACGAAAATGACAGGAAAATGACACAAAAGTGACAAGAATGATACAAAATTGACACCCAAAATGCCACAAAAATGACACAAAAATGACATAAAAATGACACAAAAATGACAAAAATGACACAAAAATAACACAAAAATGACACAAATTACAAAAATTATAAAATCGACAAAAATGACACCAAAATGTAAAAAAATGACACCAAAATGAAAAACATGACACAAATGACACAAATGACAAAAATGACAAAAAATGACAAAAAATGACAAAAAAACAAAAATGACAAAAAAAAAACAAAAATGACAAAAAATCACAAAAGTGACAAAAATGTCAAAAATGACAAAAATGGCAAATAAAAATAACACAAAAATGGGACAAAAATGAAACAAAAATGACACAAAAATGATACAAAAATGACACAAAAATGACATAAAAATGACACAAAAATGCCACACAAATGACACAAAAATGACACAAATTACAAAAATTATAAAAAACGACAAAAATGAAACCAAAATGTAAAAAAATGACACCAAAATGACAAACATGACAAAAATGACAAAAATGACAAAAATGACAAAAAATGACTAAAAAGAAAAAAATGACAAAAACAAAAATGACAAAAAATCACAAAAGTGACAAAAATGTCAAAAATGACAAAAATGGCAAAAAAAAAAACACAAACATGGGACAAAAATGAAACAAAAATGACACAAAAATGACATAAAAATGACACAAAAATGACAAAAATGACACAAAAATGACACAAAAATAACACAGAATGACACAAAAAAGACACATAAATGACACATAAAGGACACAAAAATGACACAAAAATGACACAAAAATGACACAAAAATGACACAAAAATGACACAAAAATGACACAAAAATGACACAAAAATGACACAAAACTGACACAAAAATGACACAAAAATGACACAAAAATGACACAAAAATGACACAAAAATGACACAAAAATGACACAAAAATGACACAAAAATGACACAAAAATGACACAAAAATGACACAAAAATGACACAAAAATGACACAAAAATGACAAAAATGACAAAAATGACAAAAATGACAAAAATGACAAAAATGACAAAAATGATAAAAATGACAAAAATGGCAAAAATGACACAAAAATGACACAAAAATGACACAAAAATGACACAAAAATGACACAAAAATGACACAAAAATGACAAAAATGACAAAAATGACACAAAAATGACACAAAAATGACACAAAAATGACACAAAAATGACAAAAATGACAAAAATGACAAAAATGACAAAAATGACAAAAATGACAAAAATGACAAACATGACACAAAAATGACAAAAATGACAAAAATGACAAAAATGACAAAAATGACAAAAATGACAAAAATGACAAAAATAACAAAAATGACAAAAATGACAAAAATGACAAAAATGACAAAAATGACAAAAATGACAAAAATGACAAAAATGACAAAAATGACAAAAATGACAAAAATGACAAAAATGACAAAAGTGACAAAAATAACAAAAATGACAAAAATGACAAAAATAACAAAAATGAAAAAAATTACTAAAATGACAAAAATGACAAAAATGACAAAAATGACAACAATGACAAAAATGACAAAAATGAAAAAAATTACAAAAATTACAAAAATGACAAAAATGACAAAAATGACAAAAATGACAAAAATGACAAATATGACAAAAATGACAAAATTACACAAAAATGACACAAAAATTACACAAAAATTACACAAAAATGACACAAAAATGACACAAAAATGACACAAAAATGACACATAAATGACACAAAATTGACAAAATGATAAAATGATAAAATGACACAAAAATGAAACAAAAATTACATAAAAATGACACAAAAAAATGACACAAAGATTAAAAACGGCATAAAAATAACACAAGATTGACACAGAAATGATAGAAAAATGACGAAAAAATAATACAAAAATGTCACAAAATGTCACAAAATGTCACAAAATGTCACAAAAGTGACACAAAAATGACACAGAAGTGACACAAAAATGACTCACAAAATTGACAAAAATTTACACAAAAATGACAAAAATTACAAAAATAACAAAAATTACGAAAATATCAAAAGTGGCACAAAAGTGACACAAAAATTATAAAAATGTGACACAAAATGACACAAAAATAGCACCAAAATGATACAAAAATGGCACAAAAATGGCACGAAAATGGCACAAAAATGAAACAAAAATTGATTTAAAAATTGACTCAAAAATGATACAACATCGACACAAAAAATGACACAAACTTAACTTTAATTTTTTTTTCAAAAATGACACAATATGACACAAAAATTTCACAAAAATGGCAATGACACAAATATGACAATGACAAAAAATGACACAAAAATGACAAAAATGCAAAAAAAATGCAAAAAATGACACGAATGACATTAACGACAAAAATGAAAGAAAAATTACAAAAATGACTTTTTAATGGGTTGCTCAGAACTTTAGAGCATATTTATGCTGATTAGGAGATTCTTTGATAAAATATGCCATTTTTTTATTCTAAGAATAGTTTAGTTTTTCAAGATTCAGGAATAACGTTCAGAATAACAACAACTTTTCTGGGTTAAAGTGCTCACTTGCGTAGAACTGTGAAAGATTCGTCCATCAGCCGGCTGTCTGGCACGCTTGAAGCTTTCCACGGGATTTAAATTTTTTTCGCTATAAAATCGTCAGGTGGATTTAGCAGCCAAACTGATAGAACTGACCAAGTACACACACGGCGTTCAGCTGCTCTCTCTCTCTAATCCCATTCCCGTGGCGATGAAACTAATCTCTACCATGTTTGTAGATATGTCGGCCGAAAAATCCACTCAAATGGTATTAAAACCCCCCATTCCATCCCAATTTTTTCTTCCTTTAACCACAACCGTAAGATGTTTTGTTTATCGAAAAGTGTAAACATCTGTTGGATATCTTTCGGTAAGCGCTCGGTGCTAATGCAGCCGGAGTGAAAATTTTTCGCCCGTGTGATGAGGTTCGAATGATCAATATTTCATCGTTTTATGATTGACAAACAAAACGGGGGGCGGGCTGGATTTTTTTTATATTTATTTTTTACTTTATGTCACGTATGGCGCACCATAAATTTATCGGATCGTTGTCGTCGTTGAATTTTGAAGCAAAAATCAAACGGTGCTAAGGGTCAAAAATGAAATTTTGATGGCACCGTTGAAGTCGGTATTCTGATTTATAATCGTTCTGGAGATCAGTTTGGTGCAATCTTTTCAGAAGAGAACAAGTTTATATTTTATGCTTCAGTTTTATTTTTTTAAATATTTTTCCACTTAATTGAATTTTATTTGGATTTAAATTAATATAATAATTTTTCAAATCACATACAGATTGTAATAAACCTATTTTTTTTCTATTTTTTCGTTACAGGTATGTTAATGTTGAAGACAGATTCTAAAATATTGCTTCTAGCGTGAGTATTCCCAATTTTCTTGTAATCCTTCTGTATATTATACCAAAAATCATCATACACAGATACTGAACTGATTTTTTAAATTAAAAAAATTTAACCGAAGTTAATCAAAAGTGAAATGAAAAACATGCCTAAAAATATTTAGTTAGATAAATCAAATATTTTCCATCAATATGGTTTTTTGTAGAACAAAAATTTTTTGTAATAACAAAAAACCTTCTGTGGGGTTCTAGAGAGTCCAACACTTCACCATCATTTTACAATTGTAATGCATTGGGATCAGATGAAATTTCTATTGATTGAAAACCTTAATATTTTAGAAGCAGAAAGCTGGATTTAAACACTATAAGGACCCGCAATTTAGACATACCTGTTTAAGAAGATTTTTTTATAACACAATATTTTAAGTTTTTTTTTCTTCTGGTATTTTTCTTTAACTTATTCAAGAAACTTTTGTTTACAAAAATGGAAATATTTTTTTCATCATGACACTATAGGGCAGTTCCATACAATGAGGCGACAAAAAGTTTTTTTTGTGTGTTTAACGCTTTGGTAAATGTTGAGCATTTTGTATGAAAAATACTTTTTAAAATACTTTTTAAAATACTAAATTGTTTTAAAGCAACGTATAAAGTAAGACGATTGGTGTAATTTTCAATCCTACTTTTGTTTTTCTATTGAAATCCGTTTTTTGACTAATTGATAGTTAAATGATGAATATTATCAAAACATTTCATGAAATTTCAGAGCAGAGTGAACTGATTGTTAAATCATGCGAAAAAAAATATTCACAGAACAGCAACAACTCTGATAAATTTTTACTTATTAATGGGTAAAAATTACTCATTTGATTTTGTCAGCTATAATTTACCACAGCTCTGAAAACGGTGCTTTAAGGTGTCTGGAAACTGGATATTAAATTTACGGACCCAAAACTAGATCCGAAATGTGAAAAGAGCTTGGGACAATGCGGGACTTTTTTCGACTAAGCTTAAAAGTTTTTGACTTTCGAAAAAAAATTGACTTACTTATTTTTATCATAGGTCAAATAAATGTGTAAAAATTTAGAACAGTTCAAATGAATGCTTTTAAAATAAGCTTCCATATGGTGTACTTCAAGTTAACAGAAAATATGTTTTCCAAAGAAAAATATGTAATTTAATATTTTTTCTCCATCAAACAAATCTTACAATTTTTCAACGTCTGATGTCTATGGTGCGTTTAGTGCCCAAGTTAGGGATATTTTAGTCAAATATAAGGTTATTAATTGGTAAACAAAAAATACGATCCGATAAAGTTCAGTTTTGACTTTTTGCGGCCTTAAACCCCATAGTGCATGGGTGCACGGAATCACCTCAAATTCGCATAGTTGATGATATTATTATTTGAGTAAACGCTGCGATGAGATGTTTGTTTTTATCATCGACTTTTTTCAGCGAATAGTTACTTGCCGGTTGGTATAAACGTTTTGAGCTACTTGTGGCTTTTCACGCCTTTTTAGTGGACCTTTAAATAAATTTATTTTTGTTGAAATTAACAAATGGGGATTTTTTTTTATTATCTGACGGGTTTGCGCCGGGGGTCTTCAGATTCTCCCCAAAATTGAAAATTTGGTTCATTTTTGCGAGTTAAAAACACATGTATTTTTTCAGATTTCTAACATTTTTATTTTTTGAGTTAGCTTCGGTTAGATTTTTTTGTAAAAAAAAAATAACCATTTTTCAAAGCTACATAACTCTGTTGTTTCTCAACGGAAATTATAAAATAGCACATCAAAATGCATTGAAATTTTATCAGCTTTCCAAATAGAATAGTTGAAAAAAATTTAATAATGACCTTCATCATGAAAAGTTGTAAATAAACTTTAAATGGCGTCTAAAAGTACCGTCTGCACCAGCGAATATTTTGCAAATAATACCATTGTATAGCTCGATTCATTATGCAACTTTCATCTGAAGAAACCAAAGTGGGCCATTAACACCTTGAAGAGTTATGAAAGAAATAATGACAATAAATCTCTTTTTTTGCATCGAAAACAAACAATGGTCGAACAACTGCACTCACATATGGAGATAACAAACACTTCTTACAACATGGAAACAAAAGAACTTATCAAAGCTGGTAAAAAACAATATTTTTTCGTCCTTTTCAGACTGCCCCTACTCGCATAACAGTCCCATATGAATTTTCGTCATTTTAGGTCAACATAAGGCTTCAACATAAAAGTCTAAAAAAAGAGGTTTTGTTCTAGAAATTTCGAAAAAAATATCAATTCCTAGCTGTCCTATATGAAATATACCTGAATAACAGTCCCATATGTGAAATACCACGGGTTTGGTTACTTTTCAATGTTTCTTTCGGCGAAATAGTCTTTGGTTTATTGCTTTGAATCATTTAAACATTTTTTTTTAACTCACTTGATGTCGAATGATGCACACTAGTTTTCGAAGGCAGGTCTGACTTTCTTAGGAATGACTTTCTGAGCGAAAAACTATCGGATGCAATCAAAAATCGTAAAAAGATTCAACTTACAATGTGGAGTTCATGATATTTTTTTGCAAAAGTATGTTTCTTTTTCTGATAATTGCATTTAGAAGTTCAAAAATGATCAAATTTAAGTCTTAGAAAGTAGCTTGGTGAGAAAAATATATTTTGTATGGGAATGTTATGCTAGTAAATTCAAAAAAGGTTTCAAATATGGTCGATTAACAGTCCCATAATGAATAAAAATGGTGCTCTCGACCTTACCAGTAACCTTATTTCGAAAATTTCAGGTCTAACGATTTATTATGACAACCTAGAAACGATTTTCGTTTATGCTGAAAGTGGTGGTCACAATTTAAAAATATATTCCAAAACAGAAAAAGCTGATTGTCTCGCTTGCTTGTTTTTGCGTATGGGACTGTTATGAAAGTAGGGGTGGTAGAGTGTTGCAGCTAAACTGACTTCATGTTATATCCAAAAATCTAATAACGTATTCGTTTATACACAGTTTTGCATCAGGTCACAACAAGTTATGCACATTTTACTGTCATTTTTAGAAGTTTATGCGATAAGTTTTGCATCCGTAGTTCCCCAGATTTGATTTAAAATGGACGGTGGAACACTGAAGATTCGTTTGTGAGCGATCGAGGTAGCAAAACACTGACGACGAATTGTGTTCGTTCTAGTACGGTAAACCTCAAAACTGGGCGAATGAAGAAAACGAATACGGTAAAAGTATCATATTTTCATCATTTTACAGCCTGGGCTGGCTATACTGAGCTCTTTGATTATTTCTACAACATTTGTGCCACTTTCTCATACTTTTTTGATCAATGGGAAAGGATTTTGGTGTCCAGTGCTTTTTTTAATCACATTTTTGTGATCCCAAACACAAGAACTGAACCTTCTACTATTGGCATTGATGCTTCACAATGATCTTTGATCGAAAAATTAATAAGTTATATAGTATATGACCAGGTTGTAAAAGCAACATTCCCATTATTAGTTATATCACATAAACAATACGATACTCAGAATTTTCGTTAAAATTTAAAGTCAGTTTGGCTGCAAACACTCTACAAAGCACGGAAAAGTAGTGTTTTTTACCTGCTTTGGTAAGTTCTTTTGTTTCCACGTTGTTAGAAGTGCTTGCTATCTCCATATGTGAGTGCGGTTGTTCGACCATTGTTTGTTTTCGATGCAAAAAAAGAGATTTATTGTCATTATTTCTTTCATAACTCTTTAAGGTGTTAATGGCCCACTTTGGTGTCTTCAGATGAAAGTTGCATCATGAATCGAGCTATACAATGGTATTATTTGCAAAATATTCGCTGGTGCAGACGGTACTTTTAGACGCCATTTAAAGTTTATTTACAACTTTTCATGATGAAGGTCATTATTAAATTTTTTTCAACTATTCTATTTGGAAAGCTGATAAAATTTCAATGCATTTTGATGTGCTATTTTATAATTTCCGATGAGAAACAACAGAGTTATGTAGCTTTGAAAAATGGTTATTTTTTATTTACAAAAAAATCTAACCGAAGCTAACTCAAAAAATAAAAATGTTAGAAATCTGAAAAAATACATGTGTTCTTAAGTCGCAAAAATGAACCAAATTTTCAATTTTGGGGAAAATCTGAAGACCCCCGGCGCAAATTGTCAGATAATAAAAAAAAATCCCCAAATGTAAACAATAGAGAAAGAACACTTAAAACTGTGAAAAAACATGTTGAGCACAAATAACTATTCAGAACAACTAGTAGCAAAATTGTCATAGAGAGAAACCTAAAATGTACAACTGTTTATGTGATGACACAATTCAACAGTTCAAAAACTTCATAACAATCCCGTACTGTGCGGGTCTAGGTGAAAAACTGTCTCGATATTTAAGAAAAATATCCTATCAATGTTGCCTTTGAGATCTTTGAACAAAGTTAAAAATACAATTTATCAAAAACTAAAAATAAAATTCCTAAAGAAAAAAAACAGCGTATGGCACGATATAAAATGTGGAGAATGCAATAAATCTTACATCGGTGAAACAACTCAGCTCTTGTATAAAATATTAGAACAACATAAAAACGATGTTAGGAATAAAAGTGGGAGGATCAGTACTAGCACAACATTGCATAGAATATGATCACGTTATCGACTTAAAAACACACACGAGAAATAAATAAAAGGTAAAATTTACCGAGAATTGAAGTAGAATTTCAAGGCAAATTTTACCATTTTTCGAATCACGAAATAGGTGAATTTTATCTATTTTTCATTCACCTACCAAAAAGGTGAATTGTACATACCATTTGTTAAACTCGAAAAAAGGTAACGTTTTTGAGATTCACTGGAAAAAAGAGGTACCGTTTTTGGATTTACCTTTTTTCAAGGTGAATTGTACGTATTCGTTCAGTTCAATTCAGTTAAGTTTCAACTCTGTGAGGTGATTTTCACCTTGAAAAGGCTGAAGTTACTTTTTTTGGCCTCACGACTCTTTCACTTTTTTATCTTGGTAAATTTTTCCTTTTTATTATTTTCCGTGCAAAAATATTGGTTTTTTTAAAATATAATACAAGAATTTGTCCAGAAATGTTCCACATTGAAATTACAGGCAACAACGACGTTAGCTTAGCTTAGCTTAGCTTGGTTGACTACTCATATCCACCTTGAATCATTGAACTTGAAATGCTGTGTAGATATGATCATTCATCAAAAATATACAAAAAAAAAAAATGAAACTTCTGATAACATATTTATCTAGTTCTTTACTCAACTTACGCATTTCAAATTCCATGATCGCTGGCGTGGCTAAGCAGAACAAGTTCTACCTCGCCAATGGTTGCTACTCCGTGATTAATCGAGGCCATCAATTTTGCACAAAGTCCAAAAGAATGGTGCTTGGGATTAGCAGTACATTCTCAATGTACAAAACTCATGCTCTCCTATTCTATAAATGATTAATAACGGCGCCGGCCACGTCCTAGTAGTCAATGGGGAAAAAGGAAGGAATGTTAGTATGATACTCTATAGGTTCAACTAGCAACCTCATGCTCCTGCATACTCCAAAAATAGTTTTGAAATAGTCAGAACCAGAGATAAGTTAGTATCACAAACTATGGAAACGTCTATACGTCTGCGAATCCATACTCAAGCATCAAAGGAAGGAGTTGTGTTAGTTAATGAAAGGTAGAGATCAGGATCCATTTTGGTGAATGGTGCGATCGAGTTTTCCTACACCTCCTATGCTCCTAGATATTTCCTAAGGAATCTCCTATTTCTATCTTTGAGGCAGTGATAAGAAATTTAATAGAAAATGAAAAAAATATTCTAAAACTTTCTAAGCTAACTTGTTTTCCTAGCTGTTATTCCTGCTACATTAATGTATTTTCAAAAACGACTTTTCAGGGTAAAAATACTTCTATCAAACTTCAAAGAATATTTATAAGGAGACATAAAGAAAACTAAAGTTTTGTTAATGAATGAAGTGATCCTCTATTTTTGTTTATTTTACTTTATCAATTTGTTATGTGAATTGTGATGATTGAATAAGATTGTTTTTGGAAACCCATCAACATAAATCAACTCTTTGCCTCACAAGTATGTTAACGGTTATTTTAGTTCCTTAATTAAGGTCGATACTGTTGTTTCTGTTAAATGATTCTCTTGTTGATAAATTTGCTATATTTATGTTATCTTTGTATGACAAGAATGCCTACCCAAAATTGGATTGCAAAACGTTTCTATTCAACAACATACATGCCAAAAAAAAACTGGTCGAAAAATTTTTAGTCGAATGTTTTTTTATTTCTATCACTAAAAAAGGGGTTGTCAGTTCTTTTATTTAAAAACTAACTCAACTCATTCAAAAAAATATTAGTAAAAAAACCATTATCCGGTATCGGAGAAAAATCTGGGATCAAAAACGGAAGCATTCTTGTTGTGATCTATTTTGGGCGATAAACTTGAATCTTTATCTTCATTAGCAATGATTTTTTTTCAATTTTTCACTTTATGTAAATTTGTAATAGCAAAAGTCTCGCCCGACATCTTCGAGAACTGTTTATATTTTTAAACAAAAAAGTGTAAAAGAACCGTTTTCAAAACTAGTCGTGTGTCATCGGTTGAAAACATAAAAAAATCCAAAGATTTAAAAATAAAAAATAAAAAAATCAATCTTAAATAAAAAATATTCGGAGATTTTAAAAATTTCTTGTTTGTTTTAAATTTAAAAAAAAAAAAGATTTGTTTTCAACCACACCGAATGTTTATGTACAAACAAAGGAAGCTTGCCAAGACGTGGAAAATTTTCATTTTTCCCAAACCCTTAAAGATTAAAGTTTAAAAAAGAAACTAAATAAATAATAAAATAAACATAAGAAGGATACTTATCTTGTAGGTTTCAGAATAGCATCCATTCGTCATAACTTGGTTGCAAAAAAAAATTATCCTTACAACTCATCAGCGAACGAGTGAGACGGTCAACAAAACCACATGAACGCCGGTCATCGTTAGAGCGAATGAAGCGAAAATCGAGAAAAAAAACACCCACGCATAGTTGAACAGAAACTTTCACTAGAGTAAACAAGTTTTAACTTTAAATTTCAGACACCGGGGGACTTATCACACAAAATATTACTATGTTTCGGTCACAAATTGTAAATTACACAAACTAATCATATTTTTAACGAAAACGATCCAGAATTTCTTTAAAAGCAAGGAATTAACGCGGACACGTTAACAAACCTGACTCAACTGACACCGAAACTCTCGAAGTCCTCCCAGAAATATCAATTGCATATATTTTCTAAACTTTAAAATATATCGATCGCAACAGAAGCTCCGGAATAGTTGAAATTAACAGTAATTTTTCATTCGCGAGAAAACAAACGGGAGAAACGCGACGGCGAAAAAAAAAACACACCCGTTCTTGAGCACGGCTTGCTGCGATCTCCTGAAATTACAGGCAACAACGACGTTGTCAACAAACAGAAAGATTCTATTAGTTTCAACTTACTTACTTACTTAATGATCCCGCGCCGATCCTCCGGTGCATAGGGCCGTGGTAAAAGACCTCCACTGTTGACGATCCGGAGCCAGCGTCTTCACTTGGTCCCAGTCAAGATTCTCGTCGACAGTTCGGATTTCAGCGGCTAGGTTTCGCCACCACGAGTTTCTGGGCCTGCCTCTTCTTCGATACCCATCTGGATTCCAGTCAAGCGCCTCTCTGCAAATCTCGTTTTCATCTTTTCGCAGCGTGTGCCCAATCCATCTCCACTTACGTTCCCGAATCTCGATTTCTAGCGCCCTTTGATGACACCGGCTATGTAGTTCCTCATTCGAGATCCAGTTGCCAGGCCACCAAGCGCGGATGATATTCCGTAGGCAGCGGTTTACAAATACTTGCAGTTTTCGCGTCGTCACCGCATATGTGCACCAAGTTTCACACCCGTACAGCAATACGGATTTGACGTTTGAGTTGAAGATTCGGATTTTTATTCGTAGAGAGATCTGGCGTGACCGCCAGATGTTTCGGAGACTCGCAAACGCAAATCGGGCCTTTTTGATCCGGGTTTCGATGTCTTTCCTGGTACCACCATCAGGCATTATCTGGCTACCAAGATACTGGAAGCAATCCACTTTCTCAACCTGTTGCCCAGCTGGATTTCCTGTGTTGATCTCCATTGACTTGGTCTTTCCGACATTGACTTTGAGACCTGCTGCCTTGGAACTTTCGGTGAGGTCGTCGAGTTTGCTCTGCATATCTGGTTGTGTTTGGGCGAGCAAAACAATATCGTCAGCCAGGTCAAGGTCGTTCAGTTGCTCCATTGTTAAAGGATTCCACGGCAATCCTCGGTTCGGTGCACAGTCAATCGATCCAGTCAGAATCTCATCCATTACGATGAGGAAAAGTAGCGGTGATAAGATACATCCTTGTCTCACTCCACTCACCGGGATTGGTTCGGACAAGACACCATCGTGCAAAACCTTGCACGAAAATGCCTCGTATTGTGCTTCGATGAGATGGACTAGTTTCTCTGGGACCCCTCGTCGCCTTAGAGCCGCCCAGATGTTTTCATGGTTAAGTCGGTCGAATGCTTTTACGAAATCAACGAACACCAGCAGAAGAGAGTCCTGGAATTCGTTGATTTGTTCCAGTATGATTCGTAGCGTTGTGATGTGGTCCACACATGATCGTCCGGATCGGAATCCAGCTTGTTGCCGTCGGAGTGTAGTGTCAATTTGCTCCTGGATCCTGTTCAGGATCACTTTGCAGAGTACTTTGAGCCAGTTACCGCACTCTGTCAGGTCTCCTTTCTTCGGGACCTTTACGAGGATACCCTGCATCCAGTCGGCCGGGAATGTTGCAGTATCCCAGATGTCAGCGAAAAGACGGTGCAACATTTGTGCTGACAGGGCAGGGTCGGCTTTCAGCATTTCAGCAGGGATGCAATCGATCCCAGGTGCTTTGTTGGATTTCATGTTCTATTAGTTTCAAACCAGCCTATAACTCTATCCTACCTTATACCAAGACACAATCATACAAATGTAAACATAACGTCAATAACAAACAAGAAGTAATATAGACGATCGCTAAATTGAGCAAATTTTGAATTAGTCTTGTGGAATAGACAAATTTAATTTTTGGTCCACTGAAGAGGATTGAAAGCTCGATACGTTTGGATCAACTGGCAAATGATTTTGCTGTTATTGATTAGCCGAAAAATGTCGATGATAAAAACAAACATAGATGACGATAGCGTGTATGTCGTAAAGTGAATAATTCAAACAACTATCAAAAAAAAAAATTCAAGCACACCATCAATCTTAACAGAAAATTATGTAAAATGATTATGGGTATTCACCATGGGTGCACGGTTCCGGCTCAGTTTTGTCGTAGTAGACATTTTCAAACACCCATTGCACTGACGATGTTCATCATATTGATAATGAATTGTAACTGATATTATAGGTTTTAAAGCTTAGTTTTTCTATAAGTAGAGTAGTTCAACATAGGTGCACGGATTCACCGCCATTCATCCAAAATTAACTTTTTTGCATACTAAGTTTAACTGCTTCTATAGATTCGACAGAAAATTTATATTCATGGTATTATATTCATGGTTTTTCACTATGGCTGCATGTAATCATGTCATTGTCAAAAAATGGTTTTTTGCATATTTTTGGAAAAGTATTTTTACAAATTTTGACTATACAAAACTTGAAACCATGTCTTAACATGAAATTCAAATAAACGATTTTTAATTATATTTCCGCTTTTTCATTTATGTTAAAAGTGTCATTCATACCATCATATAATTCATTTACTTATTCACTATTTTATTACAGGTATTTCAAATCGTATATATATTTGATTGGATTAAAATTAATTTTTTTCCGTGTCCATCAAATGACTTTTAAACTGATTTTAATATTCTCGTTTCCGAAAATCTGACTGAATTTTTTTTTCTGGAGTAAGTTGTTGAGATAAGTGGAATAAAAAAAAACTTGTGATACATTTTCGCATATCTTTTTTCTAAAAATGGCATATGCTTTTATTCCAGCCACGAAAAAATCAAAAATATTTGACCGTCTTCCGAACGTTGAAGGCGATGGCATGAATTTGGGGTTGACATAGTCAGGCGATCATTCAATATTATAAAACAACAATTAGGCTGGAAGAATATCAATTTCTTCCTTTGTCACCCCCTCCTTCCCTTCAAAATTAAAATAAAACCCCAAGTCAGGGGGAGGGGGGCGGTTAGGAATAAAATTTGAAGAATTTTATGGAAATTTAGTAAAATTTATTAAATATCCTAAAGATTACAAAAGTAAAAAACAAATCGGGGAAGATGGCAGTTTTATCGCTAGTTTTTTTATTCCAATTCCTCAGTTTTTTTTTGCATTTTTTTACTATTTCCCCCCTTTTCCCCTTCACCCTCCCGTTTGCGTTAATCCAAATCCGAGTTACAAAAGAAGGATTTTAAATTTTTTTCCGGCCTTATTAAATACATAAAAAATTCTGCTCACCGAAAATCAAATAGGCCTTATTGTTCTGATTTACATTGCACATAAAACCAAAAGCGAGTCAAATTTGGATTATTATCTTGTTCGAGTTATAGGGCTGTGAATTTTACCAGTGATTTCGACTGGTCACGGTTCGAGTGTCGGAGGCGAAATTTATTTCGCTTATTGAAAGAGCAACTGAAATATTAAATACAAAGATTTTTCGAAATTTAAAATTAAAAATAAGTCGTTTTTTATTCGACACGAATGGCATGACCTTCTCAGAATTAAATGAAACTTTTTGGGAATAAAGATCATACCTAGTAAAGCAAATTGGCATACTTAGTTTTCCCAAAAAATTTCTTAACTAACATTTGAAAAGGGCCAACTTTTCAGGCGAAAATTTATAAACATTTTTTGCTCAAAAATGACAATTCCTAAATAAATGTGGTTCATGAGACAGTTTTGGAAAAATAATTGAATTTTTAGAAAATAAAAATGGTTTTTTTTTTCAAATCCTACACTGAGAAAAATGCTGAGTGTTCAATTATAACAATTGAAGCTCTTATTTCTTCTGAATCTGTACAATAAATTCAACGAACCAGTTTTTGAATTAAAGTTTGGAAATCTACAATAAAAAAAATCAACGGAGTCCTATAAAAATGCAATGAACTCTGAATCATAATTGAGGCGCTTGGGATCAGAGGGGTGCAAGTCAAGGAATATTCAAATAAGGTACTGTCGAGAGCCATATTGGATTGTTTTTTCTAAGAAAAACACGTTTTAGAACGAAATCGAATTCCAAATTCATTTTGATTTTGTTGTAAGGTCTCTATTTCACTATGTTATGAAGTTTTTTTTGATCTTTTGAAGATTTAATTATTTTTTTTTTATATTAATTTATTAATAAATGCAATGTCGCCTTAAAGCTAAAACGTGCAAAAATGGAGAAAATATCAGCTTCGGAAAGGTCTCGCTGGTAGATATTGAGTGTTCAACTGATTGTAATGATTTTAATCCAACCGGTTGACCATATACAATTCTTTTGTAGAACAATTAACATCAATTCATGATTGTTAACTCTGTTTACTAAAATGCCAATAAAAGATTGTGGTTTTGTATAAAAAAACGTGTTTTGATCACTTTATTGTAACGAAGAGCGTAAACTGCACGAACTTGAACATTTTAATTTAAAAGACTTCAAACTAATTTTAAAGTTTTGCAAATTTCAGTGGTGAAAATCCACAACTTTTTCGAATTTCGATGGTCTTTTTTAAAGAAAAATTATTCGAAAATACAACTTTTTTGCACCCATCTTGAAGAGCAAGAATCCTTCTCCAATAACATGTTTTCAAAATGGAAAATTTTCAGCAGAGTCTTCGAATTATCATAGAAAAAGAAAAGATTCCTAGTAAATTAACAGATTTTTCATGATTGTGACGTCTCAGCCTGTACCAATACTAGAGCAAGGCTGCCTAGGCACTACCTTCTTTAAATATTCCTTGGCTGCAAGTGCCTAAATGATAGTTTCGAGAAAACGCGCTCCAAAGTTGTCAAGGTGCTCGATTTTTCCTATATTTTTCAAACTCGAGCAGTTTTAATTCAATCAAAAAAGTGTTCAAAAATATTATAAAAAATGTGAGTTTTGCACCAGATGTATGAAGAAACATGAAGGTTAGGTTAGGTTAGGTATACTTAACTCAAAATTGATGGTTTTGGCAACGTTATCTTCATATCAGAAAACAATAATCATTTCTTGAACCGCATTAAAAGATACAGGGTAGCAGCTTCCCTAGGAACCCTTTATTTAACTATGAAAAATATTTCAATGACTAAATTTTTAATGAAAGATAATGACAATTATAGAAAATATACATGCGAAGTTTCATACTGGCTGAATAAATGTCTACATATTAGCCATGTAGAAATTTCCAGCTCGATCGTTACGCGATTTTTCGGTTTCACTTTCATTTCTTACCGTTTTGTATTATCAACCGATTTTCCAGTCTATTGATTATTCTCGTTGATAGAAAATCACAATGTTTGATTGGAAAAAACAAAACAAAATATCCAAACTCTATTTATAAACCACTTTTCCTCCTCGCCGTGTCGGCCGTTTTCCTACATATTTTCTGCTCCGCCGCCCACGTACAATTTTTCCCACCATCAAGATGCATTTTGTAACGGTCACTTAACACCTGTAGTGGCGCGCTGCGGATCTTCTTAACTCAACTTGACTTGACTATTTTCCAGCGGCTCGGTCCGAACCGTTCCGCATTTCGCATATTACCAGCATACATAAACATGCTACCGAAACTCATTCAACTTTTTCCTTCCCTCTTCTTCGTCTTCGTCTGCGTTATCTTTTATGTTGGTCGCTGATGCCGCAAAATCGCGCACATGCAAAATTGCCATCCATCGACACCTCTCGGCATGGGGCAAGCTAATTACCACCGCCCGATTCTCCTGCCTTCTCGATTCATCAGCCCCCTGAATCAATGAGTAGCTGTAGCGTCAATGGATATTTCCGATTTGTCCACTCTAGGTACTCAGTTTGTTGAAGTAGGAGCCTTCATCTTACCTACATACGAATGTTGTTTTGCATAAAGAGGCTGCTAGACACTAGACATCTTTATGTGATGGCACGGAGAACAGCGGAGTTTCCTCTCGTTTGAACATTCGAACTACTTATGAGCCTCTTTTGGTTCCTGTTCAGATCTTTGGCAGCATTTGTTCGTTTGCATGTGCGTGCGCTCACATTTCGATATCTGATTTGCGCCTCTTAATTGCCTTTATTAGTTTTGTTTGAAAACTAAACGACAACACAGTGAGCTCACAAATAATTCCAGAATCTTGAAAAAAATAAGAAACGGATTTTTCAAGTGCTCTATTTTTTATCTGAATGTTGTTTAATGAAAGTTATCTCGATTTCGATTAAGCTTAGTATTCTTTTAATTCTCATCCGCCTGTCCTTAAGTTTATTCAGGCGCATTCAAAAATAAAACAAAAGGTTCTGGAATCTCCAATGATCGTTAATCTGATCATTAATTTTGCATCAAATTGACACTCCTCGCCTAATATCGCTATTTCTCTGTTGTATCTTAAAGGATTTGGACAAAATTTAATGTTTTCGAAAAGGAATTTGAGTTTCTTATTTGATTTATCAAATAATTCTAATGGGGAGGTAGTCCATGATTCGTAGGCAGTGGATGCGTGTTATTTTCACTCCGTCGGTAAAAATTTCATTTTTCAATATTTAAGTGCTAAATTTTTTTAAAAACGTGAAAACCATATATAAACCGGACTTCCAAATGTGTCAATTGTTGAATGTGATCGAAGTAGATAATTTCAGCGTCGTTTTACTTATGCGCTTGCAGAACTGGAATTCGTCAAGAGCTTACTGAAAAGTTGAATTGATCAACGACTATCAGGGCTTAAACATTCTTTGGTGAGTTTATTCCATAATGGTTATGCTTATGCTTAAGCTTATGATACATACACAGCCTTGTCAGCATCCCGGTATCATTTACTACTCATCTTGACTTGGCCGGGCCCATTGTGCAGTATTGGACGCAGAGACAACTGGAACCAAGGGAGGAAGAAACGTGGACAACAGTATAATACATTCCAGGAATATAAAGCGTTTAAATTATTCTCGTTGGGAGTACAATTGCTTAAATTCATTGTGCTCCTTGGGATCTCATCCTTCTGTGGATGAAAATTAGTTTTTTTTACACAGAAATCCAAAACTTCCAAGCTATTTATAATTACTTATCTGATGAATTGACAGGGGTGCTATATTTTGTTAATAATCTATTTTGAATTTTGCAATACATCTGAATTAAACGTTTCACAGAACAAAATGTTTTGGATTTTTGTGCACCATCATTTCTGGTCCTCTAATGACCTTGTATATAGCGCCTTCGCTCGTTCTTGGAAAGAAACTTTGAAGGAATAGAAAAACAAAATTAGTATAATTACGAAATCTGTGAAAATTAATGTTTCCAAAAAATTTTACTGTTTCAATGAGGAAAATTTGAGCTTTGATTAAAATTTCTGACAGTCATGTAACACAGAATCCCGTAAAGTCTCCATAATAAAGAAAAAAAAATTTAAAATGTAAATTTCAAATATTTGAAAAATTCTCAGGGATACTTATCTATATCGTGGCTCCAATACTCAAACTTTCTGTTATTCTTCTAAAGAACACAATTTAAATTGACTGGAATAATAACAGCAGCACAAAACCAACATTGATCTTTTCATTATTTTCTCCATATCAGGGAAAAATCCACCGGAAAATTTTCAAATATCCAATTTACAAGGAAACTTTTTTTGAGCGCCCACTTTGCACATTAAATTTTTGTTACTTTTACGGCAATCAAAGCAGGCTGCCGAGCTCTTCGTGTCTAGCATTTAGAACAAACACTTGCTTGAATAATAAACAATATTTCCCTAGAATAACGTGGAGGAAAAGAAAACGCGTGCGTTGCCAAAAAGTCATGGCTTACTTTCACAATTTGAGCAAATATTCTGCACGTATTCGATTCAAAATCTATTATATAAAATTCTCTTGTAACGGTGTTTGTAGTACTACTCCTCCGAAATGACCCAAACGTTTCGAATGAAATTATTTTTAGAATATTCTGTAGGCATGCGAATCGGTTTATATAGAATAAAAACAACACAAAGTCGCATCAGTTGTCCGTAATAATTAAATTTGTAGTTTTTTGAATGAAATAAAAGTCATGGCTCCCATTTTTTTGAGAATTTTTTTCCTTTGGGCGGTTTGTTTTTCGTCTCCAAGGTCGAGGCGTCGCGAGCAGACGTAGTTAGAAGATAGTAACCATGGCATAGCATACTGATCAGTGAGAATATTTTGGCGGGTATTTCTCATCCAAACATATTTTCAATGCAAGTGGTGGCGATATGAAGCCTTGATGTGATTTTTTTGTTCTTGATTCCTAGCTCATTTCTACAGCACATGGTTATGAATGACGCCAAGATGTGACTCAGGTTGACATTTTGCTTATCGAATAAAACATATAATATTTGTTTTGCCAAAATCTGAAATTGAAAAGTCGGGCATCTATTTTTAGAGATTTTCTTTTCTTCGAGGGGTTTGTTTTTCGTCTGCATGGGCGAGGCGTCGCTAGCAAACGTCGTTACAAGATAATAGTAACCAAAGCATACTGTTCATTGATCGCTGAAATATTTAAAAATTAGGCGCCTATTTCTCAACCAAGTACCTATATTTCTTATGCACGTGGGGGCGATATGCAACCTAGATGTGTTTTTTTTATTGCTTATTTTATTTGTACACAGCACATGGTAATAAATGACGCCTAGATGTGACACGGATTGATATTTTATCGATCGAATCAAAACCATATAAACGATTTCAAATTTCAAAACCATTTTTAATTCGTGTTAATTCAAGTAGTAAATTGTTGCCAAAAAATATGAACTTGGTAAAGATAAATATGAAATAATGTTATGACACTTTGAGGACGTTTGAAAATAAGAAATTGGGAAGCTTTACATTCAATTTCGTATAATCCAATACGCCTAGAATGCTAGACACATTAACTGAACAAGAGTCTATTCTCTTCTAATTTGTTTAATTACAGAGGATTTTAACCAACTTGGCCATTCGTCCTCTCAACAAGAGTCTGTTCTTTGAAATAGATTAGATAGAATTGAAGTTTTAAAAGGCCGAATGAACTATTTGATTTTTTGCAAACGTAAATTGAAGTTATCAATAAAATAATCTACTTTTTAATAACAAAAAGTGAGGATATGCATTTTCCGGAAGAATTTCTAACTATCAACTATCAAACTAATTAAGCAAACTATCAACTTTTACAAAAAATGTATACATTATTTCTTAATCTAAAAATTGTTGGGCCCAAAAAAATTTTTAATTAAATATACTTAACTTTTTTTTAAAATCATTCACAAAAACTGTGCACACGTTTACTGTTTGTTTACACACAATTCAAGTACAAACTTAACATGAAAAGTGTGTTTTTGTTTTACATATTTTGGCTATATAGAAGAGACTTTTGATACACTTTTTTGTTGAAAAGTTTTTTTTGTGATTGATATTCCAGGGGCAGCAGATTTTTATGATGAACTTTTAATATGACCTGATAGTGTTAAAAATAATATTAATTCCTGTAATTTCTTAGGTGGAATAAGTGAAAACGCGCAATTTAGCTATGAAACATCTACAATTTAAGAATTTTATCTTCAAAATGGCCAGAAAGGATATCCCGAGTGTTGAATCTGAAGCTGATATTCAAAATTATTATAAAGGTCTTTGTAAATCAAGGTCTTTTGGTTGAACAGCATTCAGTGAAATTGAAGTACCAAGCATTAATTTATTCCGGAGAAAAACTTCGGATATAGCAATGAAAGTTGATAAAACAGACAAACAAGAACAAGTATTAAATTAATTTAAAAGTCTTTTCACTGACACATCTAAAAAGACCTATGTGTTTTCACTTGCCCCAATAAATGGGACAAATATATACTTCGATATTTCTTTTTGTCAACATAACTAATATTTTTTTTTGAAAATATTACTTTTTCCAAAGCATATGAAAGTTGAACTGTGGTGATATTCGTTATGATTTGACCGGTGTTTCATTTTTGAAAATTAAGATTTAAAGTAAAAAAGACACATAATTTTTATTAAGGTTTTGCTTATATGATAATTTCCAGGAAATAAAATGAACTCATGAAACCATCGTAGCCTGAACAGATTATTTATTTTCAATCTATTAAATTAAAAAAAAATCTGCTTATCAATTAAATGTTATTAAATCTTAAAAATATAATGTAATCCTAAATGAAATCGCAGATCACCACCAACAATGTTCAGGAAATTTAGAAATCAGAACTGCTTCAATAAAAATCTTTGAAATAATGGGTGAATATATCTAAACATATGTTTTCCTCTTTTCAAAACCAATCGTTTCTTTGATTCATTGGGTTAAAGTTCAAAGGAATTAATTTGCATTTTTTGCTTGAATAAAAAAAAGGAATTAGCAATACACAAAATCACCAGATTTAATGCCATGACAAGTGCTGTTGGGAACACTTTAAGTTGAAATGTGTAAAGTCTATAACTTAAGTATCAGGTGAAACTTTTTGGAAATGATTTGGTGAAAATATGGATTTTAATTCAAACTGCTTCGAAGCATGCGGATGGTGAATAATAAGCTGTTTGAAAATGGTTAGTAAAAAATCTTTTCTTATGTGTTTCATTTTTACAGCTCTAAAAAATACACCATCCAAAGCTAATTGGGAGCTGAAAGCGCTGCGTTAGGCAAAATATTCGGTAAATACTCCAAAAATTGTTCGATATTAAAAACAATATAACAAAACGAAATAAATCTACTGAATGGAATACAGCAAATGAAACATACATATTTACAACATACATTTATTTATTTAACAAGTTACAAAAATTGGATTTTAAAAGACCCGTTGAGTTTAAATTCTTTGGTTTAATTTTGATAGAATTGAGCGGGACGATTCGATTAAAGGGAAAGAAGGGAAATGTAAAGAAAACTAGGAAAAATAGAAAATGGACGCCAAATTGAACATGGTAAGACGAAGTTTACCGGGTCTGCTAGTCGTACTATATTTTTGAGTTACTGGTGAGTTCATTCCATAATAATTATTAACGCGCCAGCACAAAATTTTACTTCGGAAGTCCGGACTTCCGACTTCCGAAAGAGTTCCGACAAATAAAAGTGAAGTACTAGATTGTCGGAAGTCTGTGTTTTGTTACCAGTTCACCAGCGACGTTTCTTAAAAATTCAGTAATGAATTTTAAATAGGGCGAATGCGCCAAATGTAAACAAATGGAGTTATCAGCTGGGTGATAAAGTACGTTCAGAGCTCTGCATTTTGAATGCATATTTGGTTTTCGATTAACAGAGAAAACAAAATAAATTTTTTGCTGTGAGCTGCCGGAGCTGTCAAACTTTGAACGCGTTTTTCTCGAAACAGTGATGTTGGCGCATTCGCCGTATTCAAAACTCACAATGTTATAGCGCCAGCACTAAATTTTACTTAGGAAGTCCGGACTTCCGACTTCCGAAAGACTTCCGACAAAGAAAAAGGAAGTACTAGATTGTCAGAAGTCTATATTTTGTTGGCAGTTCCCCAGCCACGTTCCTAAAACTTTTTATTAAAATTCACAATTCTTCTGAAGTTCGGACTTCCGACCAGGGATGCCAGGTGGATTTGTCAAAAATCAGGACAACATGAAGAAAAAATCAGGATTAATCAGGACACCATAAATTCTGCTTAAATTGCATAAATAAAGGCAAAATACTGGTACTGCGGACGCCTTAACTTATGCATTGAGACGAGCAAAATCTTGGCTGGCCGCCAGTTTATATGAAAAAAACACCATTTAAATATTATCTGAAACGAACATTTTTATCGGTTGAACTATTTTAATACAGATTTGTTCGATATCTTGTTTATTTCACTATCATTTCATTACAGTTTAGATATTTTTTTTTTAAATTGGGACAATTCAGTACATTGAAAGACCAATTTTTAAAAATCAGAAGACAAATCAGGACAGTTTTACAAATCCGAACGGCCTTTCGAAAATCAGGACAAATCCTGAATTATCACGACACCTGGCACCTCCGCTTCCGACAAATAGAAATGAAGTACTAGATTATCGAAGGTTTGTGTTCAACTGTCAGTTCGCCAGAGACGTTCATTAAAAATTTTGTTTAAATATATTGTGCATTTAAACGTGAATTGAAAAGAATCAGAAAAGAATGGTTTCTGGAAATTTCTCATGGAAATATCCAGTGTCTAAATGCATTTAAGTTCTTAGATTTCAAAAAAAATTTAGCTGAAAAAAAAGTTGTACGTCCCAGCATTGTCTGGTTAAGCATTTTTCTTCTTTCAAAACGTAGTCTCTTCAATTAATTTGAATTGTTTTCAAAAAAATATTAACGTTAATAAGTGGCAATTTGTAAAACATCCAAGTGTTTTAAAGGTCTATTTTGTTTAATTCCTGGTGGCTGTTGACTTTTTGTTTATTTTAGGTTTAACTTAAACTCCTTTTTTTTAACGGATTGCTCAAATTTCTTCAAAAGCAAGGACGCGTTTATTTTGTTCAATAAAAGACTCACCATCAGCCAAGTAGAACTTGAAGCATTTGTTGAAAAAAATCCTATATACACTTTTTTTATTTCAAAATTTCCTACCAAAAATCCGGGCAATATCCGGGAAAATTTGGTCAAAACCCAGGAATTACTCAACAAAAATCAAGAAAATAAATTTGAAAAACATTTTTTTTCTTCAACATTCATCAGCAGATTCTACGCTTCCAAAAATACCTTTATTCCTTTATACCTTTATTACCTGATTATTGTTATGAAACTTGTTCAAAAAATAACTTTTGGGCCGCATAAATAAAAAAAAAATTAAAATATAATTTGCTGTTTTTAGTTTAATTTCAGAATGAGGATAAACCTGGGCAAAATTTGAGCTTTTTCTATAAAATCCTGACTCGTCCCGAATTTTATATATTAAATATCAGGTAAAACCCGGATAAAAACGGGCAATCTGGTAACGTTACTCATACTTGGTTATACGACCAAGATACATACGTTCCAAGAAACATGGCCGTATAGCGAAACGTCGAGTAACTGTTTTTTATACAAATCCATGCAAATTTAATGAGATCGGTTCCAAATTAGTAAAATCGTTCTCTAGTTTTATCAGAATATATAGTTTTATTGCGGTTACACCAGTAAAATATACGAACATATAAAGCACATTCGTTTGTACATTAAATAATAACAGACTTTAAAGGAAAATTAAGGAAATTAAAAATAAAAAAAACCTTCAATCTGAATACACCAAAGAAATGTCGTTAAAGACATCATTTTCGCTGACTTGTAAGGAAGAGCTTGGCTTATAAAAAAATAACGAATTCTTCTTGTCAATTCAGTTTCAGTTCTTTGTAACAGCTTATGACTTTTTTTGATTTCTCTAGAAGCTTTGGTGCTACGTTCAACGTATGGATCGTTTTCAAGGAGTACGTTCGCCTTAAATTGGAACTGATGCATCGTATTTTTTAAGATTCGATATATGACTTTGACGAAGAACATAAACCTGTTGAAGGAATGTATCAAAAGAAATGACGATTTCAAAATTCAGTAATTTTTGTCAAGTATCGGCTTCCACAAATCGATCGTGACACAAATCGATCATTTAAAGTTGATTATTTCATAAGGTTTTAAATTATCGGGGAACTGAAATGAAGGGAGAAAATTAGCCAATGATCACACAAATTGTGCAGCCAATGATTAAATTTGTGGCAATTTGTTAAAGAAAATTAGAAGGTTTGAGTTCAAATGAGAGAAACCAGAGCTCAGAGCGAGTGAAAATGTGCTAATTGTTGAAAATTGTTGCAATTTAGGAAGCAGTTGTGGAATTTTGATCATTAACACTCCAAATGCATAGAATTATCCCTTGATTTCAATCCCTTGCATAAACATTTTTGCAGAGTCGAAGTGTGGGAATCGGAATCGGAGAGGAGAAAATCGAACCGAAAAAGATAAACAATCCTGAAAGACTCACGATAAAATAATTTGCGTTAGATAGCATAAAAAAAAGTAAATTATAAAATCTCCCATTTTGGGACAACGAGTTATTCAAGTACCTATTATATGAAAAAAGTGGTTCTAACGAGAACCACCAAAGTAACCAAAAGTCACATATTTACTTGAATATAGGCATTGGAAGTTACATTTTGGCTGACAAGAGAATAAACTGCCTAATTCCCTTTAGTGAACTTTATGTACTCATTAATGAACTTGAAAGTTGCAAAAGTAATTAATATGTACGTTGTATGTGACTTGTTTTGCCCAATTCCTATGAGTGAACTATATGTACTCATTAACGAACTTGAAAGTTGTAAAAGTGATCTTTACGTACGTTATACGGGACTTAAGTCACATAAAGGGCACACAAGTGCTCAAAACGGGGGTTTGGTAAGTCACAAAAAGTGCATTGATGTGCTTTCAAAATCAAATCACCACTTCGAGTTTAAGTTTCAGTTAGAACAACATTTAGGCGTGGTCTTGTGGTAGCGTGTTCGATTCTCACCACGAAGGTCGGGGTTCGATCCCCAAGCCGGGCAAGCTTTTTTTCAACAAGTAGTTTAGTAATTGAGTGACCATTCTGATGGGATATATGTAGGAAATGTAGGAAAGAAGCAATGGAGAAATTTGTCGAGTTTGGAATCCGGCGCGTGGCATCATGGCGGCACCAGTATAGAACACAGTAAATAATCAAGAGAAGGTGATATGAACCGAAGCCAAGGGTTCAGTTGAGATAGAGAGAGATTTTTTGCTCATTTTGCGATTTTTTGGAAGCTGAATTAAGAGCCCGCTTGAAGCTGAAGCTGATCATTGAGACTTGTTTTGGAACTTGAAAGTATCAATAAGAATTTAAATTTTAAGCTGCATAGAACGTACTCCATATCAATGATGGGGCTGAGTAAGCGTTTTTGTACCTGTTTTATGGGACTTTTGGTTGCTTGGGTAGTTTTCTGATCTATGATTTATTAACACCTATTTTTTTTTTTTTTTTCCTGTAGGGGAGAGCCCACTGCGACCAGTAGTTGATCTATTGTGGTGTTTACCCCGCGTTACTATATGCTGTCAGGTTCACCTGCACTATTGATTGGAGTGACAGTTGATTGCTGACTAAGCATTTTATCCCAATCGGGTATAATATCAAAGATGTATGATATAACCTTCTTAGGGCTGATATGCAACCATATGTCTTGTGCGCTTATTAACTTTGCCCCAAGTACACGCTCTCTCCTATTTAGGAGGGCGCAGCAGTTGCATAGAAGATGCTCTGCAGTTTCTTTTTCGAACCCGCAGAACCGACAGTCATCGTTCAGAATTATGTTTATCCTTTTGAGATGCTGTTTTGTTGGACAATGTCCGGTCAAGAGATCTTTTTTTTTTTTTTTTTTTTTTTTTTTTTTTTTTTTTTTTTTTTTTTTTTTTTTTTTGCCAGGAATTTACCACTAGGTGGCATTCTTCCCTACCTGTGTAAGTACTTAATTCGTGCTTACTTAAGTTCAACATGTTTTTTTAGAGTCGTGCGCTTGGTTCAATGAATCTTTTTGCCTGAGTTGCTCCCTCCGCTGTTTTCCAGTTGGAAACAATAGTGGTGCTTTCCCAGTTCTTGAGCTCCATAGTCAAGGCACTTCTCGATACTCCGCAGAAAGGTTCAGGTCCAATCAACAGTCCCTGAGATCCTTCCCTAGCTAGTTGGTCTGCTTCTTCGTTCCCTAGGATACCGCAGTGGCCTGGTACCCAGAATAAAGATACTCTGTTCCTTATGGCCAGGTTTCTTAGTGCAACTATACACTCCCAAACTAGTTTGGAGTAACATGTGAACGTACTTAGTGCTCGGAGAGCAGCCTGGCTGTCAGAGAACATGCAGATACTTGTGTACCTGTATCCCCTTTTCAAACAGGCTAAAGTGCATTCTAGAATTGCTTGAATTTCAGCTTGGAATACTGTTGGCCAGTTTCCCATAGGAATTGAGATCCTGAGTCTAGGTCCGAAAACCCCTGCCCCAGTTCTTTTATCCATTTTTGACCCATCAGTGAAGAATAGGATCGATCTGGGAGGAACCGCAGGTCCACCTGACTCCCACACGTCCCTATCATTGATAGTTACATTGTATGGTATGTCTAGGTTGAAAATAGGCTCCATCCAGTCATCATTTTTCACAATAAGTGAGTTTAATTTAAATTTCTTTAGGATTTTGAGGTGTCCTGTAAGATCTCCTTCATAGAGAGTTTTGTGTTTGGAGAGTCTCAAGGCACTACGTTCCGCCTCTAACTCAATGAATTGATGTAGAGGCAGAATATTTAGTAGTGCATTTAGAGCCTCATTCGGTGTGCTTCGCTTTGCGCCAGTTATAGCTAGCGTTGCTAGTCTTTGGAGCTTCGCTAGTTTTTTCTGGGCCGTAATTTGCATAGTTTTGGTCCACCATACTAAGGAGGCATAAGAGATTTTGGGTCTTATAATAGCTGCAAATATCCAGTAGATAATATTCGGCTGTAGTCCCCATTTTTTCCCTACTCCTTTGAGGCAGACCCATAAAGCTGTTGTAGCCTTAGCGATTACATGCTCTATCTGTGGGTTCCATGATAGCTTTGAGTCTAGTACTATGCCTAAATATTTCACTTGTGATTCGAGGTTTAACACTTCCCCATCTAATGTTAGAGGTTTTAGTGTAATTTTTCGTCTCCTAGTGAAGGCTATCACAGTAGTTTTGGAAGGGTTTATGTTTAGTCCCTCTTCCCTGCACCAAAATAGTGCGTAGTTGAGTGCAGTTTGCATTCTATTAGACAGCACATTCTCATGTTTTCCCCGAACTATAATAACTACGTCGTCTGCAAAGCCAATAACTTCGAATCCCATGGATACAAGTTTGTTTAGGAGGTCATCCACTATCAAGGACCACAACAACGGCGATAGAACCCCGCCTTGGGGACATCCCTTCGTTGGTGTGGCTTTGATTGTAAGTCCTCCCAAGCTTGCATAAATGGTTCTGTTTATTAGCATCGCACTAGTCCAGTTAACAATTGCCGAGTGGCACCCTCGTCTTTTCATAGCTGTTTCGATTGAAGTGTGAGATGCGTTGTCGAATGCCCCTTCAATGTCTAAAAAAGAAGCGAGTGCTATTTCTTTTGCCTCTAAAGTCTTTTCTAGTTTTTGTGTAAGGGTATGTAAGGCCGTAACCGTGGACATACCTTTTTTGTAAGCGAACTGGAAGTTGTTTAGCTTACTTAAGCTAAGATACTGCGATTTAATATACTCGTCAAGTATCTTCTCCATTATTTTCAAAATAATGGACGTAAGACTAATAGGTCTGAATGCCTTAGGTTGTGTTTTATCTTTTTTCCCTGGTTTCGGGATAAAGATCACGCGCACCTTCTTCCACTGAGTTGGAATATGACAGAGGGTCATACTGGCGACGAACATCTCTACCAAGGCAGGTGTTACCATTTGTTTAGCTTGCTGTATTGGAATTGGTAAAATTCCATCTTCACCAGCTGCTTTGAATGGTTCGAATGTACTTATTGCCCAGTCAACCATTGAAGGTGTAAAGATTGTTATTAACACCTATAGTCCACATGGAAGTAAATGAATCAATGTTTCATTCAATTGAATATCGAGAAAGGCAAATTTCGGAAAAACGGTGATGTTTGGGAGAGGCAAATTTATAAGAAAGACTAAAGTCTAGATGAAAATGAATATTTAAAGGTGACTTGAGAAGACAGCCTGAATTATTGATAAGAATTCAAGCTAGTTGAGAGGACGGCTTGAATTTAAAAGCAAGTTGAGAGGACACTCTGAGATGTTGATGAGAAAACGAGCGAGTGGAGAGAACAGCTTGGATCAAATCAAAAGGCAAGTTGCGAGGATAGCCTGAGAAATGATTGAAAAATCAAGCGAGTTGGAAGAACAGCTTGAAATTAAAAGGCAAGTAGAGGGGACAGCCTGAGTTAATGATGAGAACGCAAGCGAGTTGACAGGACAGCTTGAAATTAAAAAGCGAGTTGAGAGGACAGCCTGAGTTGTTGATAAATAATCAAGCGAGTTGATAGGACAGCTAGGAATTAAAAAGCAAGTAGAGGGGACAGCCTGAATTAATGATGAGAACTCAAACGAGTTGAGAGGACAGCTTGAAACTAAAAAGCCGTTTGAGAGGACAGCCTGAGTTGTTGAAAAATAATCAAGCGAGTTGATAGGACAGCTTGAAATGGAAAGGCGAGTTGGAAAGACAGCCTGAGTTGTTCGTGAGAAATCAAGCGAGTTGAGAGGACAGCTTGAATTCGAAAGGCGAGTTGAGAGGACAGCCTGAGTTAATAATGAGGAATCAAGTGAGTTGAGAGGACAGCTTGAATCAAAAGGCAGGTAGGGGGCAGCCTGAGTTGTTGATAAGAAATCAAGCGAGTTGAGATGACAGCTATAAATCGAAAGGCGAGTAGAGAAGACTGCCTGAGTTGTTTATTTGAAATCAAACAAGTTAAGAGGATAACTTATATTGTCCATGTAGCTGAAATCCGAAGTTCTTGCGCTGGTGATTGGCAACCTTACCAACCAACGACAATGAAAAATTCATCAAACACCTCGGCAATCGGCAATTCTTTTGCCGGATAGCCTGAACTTATCGATAAGAATGTGAGAACAGCTTGAGTTGCTTTTAAAATTAATGACCAAACGTGTTGCAAGGACAATTTTAGATGATAGTTAACAATGATGGAAGTCGAGAGATCTGCTTGAATTTATTGTTTATCTACTGCCCCAGCGGATTCTCTACTTTTGCCTAAGGTGCCAATTATGCTCTTATCTCTCCTACTTGGCCAAGTGGTTTCAGAGATATAGAACTCCGAATTTTTGGTTTTTCCGACTAAGATTTTGTCTTTTCTCTTAATATATTAAGAAGAGAATTCCTTCAAAAAACATAGATGGTTGATTTTAATTTGATAAAAATAAAAAACAAATTTTATTTCATTACAAGAGTGTCAGTGATTGCTAGATTAATAAAAAAATCATGAATATTCAAGTACCAACAGGTTAAAAATTTCGAGCTCTAAATATTTGATCGCTGTCAATTTAAATATTGGGTCCTGGAAAGGAGAAAGGGTAGAAAATATGTTTTTCATCAAAAATGCAGAGGCATAGGCTTTCAAGAAGATTTCATCTTCAAACAAAAATTCACTTCACATTTTTTTATAGAATTAAATTTATTGATAACTCAAGGGAACATAATTTTGGTGCCTATTTTTAAATGTTTAATGTGATAGATTTTGGCGTTCTGAACTCGAATTTTCTTTATCAAATTTTGTCTATCACTTCCAGTTTTGGTGGCATGAATTCATTTAGTGAAAATATTGCAGATTTTTTTATGGAATGAAAAAAGCTAGTTTCATGAGAAATATAGTTTTTTTTTTAAACTTGCACCATATTTTTCCTTTTATTTTTCTATTGTTGATTCAGGAAAAATGATTGTCTTTTCGAGAATGGAAAAAAGAGTTTGAAAAAAAAAAAGTTTATATCCAATAGTTTTGATTGAATTTAAATTGTAAGGTGAAATAGTTATTTTAATCACAAATTGAGCAATTTGCATTCAAAATAATTTTATTTGAGTTATTTTTAATGTCTCTATGATGGCTCAATGATGACTTAAGTCCGAATTTTTATTTGACTTTCAAGAGTGATATTACAGCTGAATCGTCAAATTTATTTGCCCCTCCTAGGATAAAGTATGAAATTTGTGACCGGCAGACGGAATCAGAAACGAAATCAACATACTGCGTCTCACCCTGACCTGGATGCTGGAATAAAATTTGCCCCGATGAAAAATTACATCCAACTGTTCGGGTCTGGCAGCTGTTCGGGAAATTTCATTAGCTAGCAGCTCCCGTTCGCTAAAATTCTTACTTTTCTACCAAAGAAAGACATCTTCTGATGCCCAACCCGACCAGATTTCTTCTCCGCCCATCTATAGGTGGTTTCATCATTTCTTATTACTTGTAACCTTTCCATGCAGCCAGGCATTCTACACATTTCTTAGGAAATAGCCGGTGCGCTATTTTCGCGAGCATCACTCTTTTCAAAACCATTTTAATTAGGTATTAATTAAATTATTTTCCTTTACCTGGTCGGGGCAGGGTGGCAGACGCACTTATTAAAATAGAGTCGATTTTGTGTTTCTTATTTTCGCTTTCGATAGAGGGCTGGCTGGCAGCTGTAAAGTTTTTATTTTCTACCATGTCATAATTTAATGATTTGCACACTTCGCGCTCCATCAGCGAGCTGAAACATATTCATATCTTGGGCAACATTGGGCCATCTGACCAGACCAAGGCACGTTCACACTGAAGGTTGAAGACTCGAAGGGATAATTAAGAACTGTCTCGACGAAGCCGATCTTCCGCCCAAATATCATAAGCCACAAGACGGGACGGAAGCAGCTGTGATGTGATTAAAAATGTCACTCCGGCCTTCTGCGGAAATTACAATGAACTTATTATGGTCGTAACTTTTTTAAGGTTTATTTTTCTGTAAAGTAAAAGCACATAAAATATTGGAATTGGTTGCGTGAGAGATCACCTGAAAGTTTAGACCTTCCGTCTCATAAACACATAACCGGTGCTCGATAGACGACGCAACGAAACCAATCGATCAAACTTGTTCTCTGATCATGACATTGCAGGAAAAGAAATGACCACTTCGCGTAACAGCATTAAACCCTCTAGCCTGGGGATTGCTAAACCCTCAACTGGTTATTAAAATCATCTTTTGCGAATATGTACCCACGACCTGATACCAGTTCTTGTGTATGCCTACAAACATACCCGTCAGGTGGCTTAGGGCTCTACCTATCTGTTCCTGTCAATTCTGCTTTTTTCCTCCCTGAGTGCAGGTCCATCGGCCAAAAGCCATCGATGGGTATTGCCAAAAGCGTGATGAGAGGGTTGAGAGAGCAAAAAAAAAAAAAGACTACGCTACGCTACGCGAAAGTGAAATTTAATTTTGCACAACAAGATGGGACGTGTGTGATATGTTGGGGTGGCCGCAGTCGATTCCAAACGACAACAACTACGACGAGTCACTTTGCGCGCATTGCGTATCTACGTGTGTTTCTGTTTGAGCCCACCATCGGCTAGCGGCAGTTTTCTGACGATGCTGCTGCCAGTAGGAATCTTTCCTAGTAGTAGGTCTATATTGGTCGGTCAGTCGTCTGTCGCTGCTGCCTGGTCCAGTCCAGACGATCCATGATGCTCGCTGATGACCGCTAGTTGTGTCTCCATGTGCGAGTTTACCGGTTAAGTAATTTCTCCACACCAACCATGTCACAGCCTTTTTTGGCATAAACCGCGCTTCGGTCACAGTGGGTAAGAGTAGCAAATTTTGTACATATATGTATTTATCAGTTACTAGCTGATTTCCCGGCCTTGCTTGAGTTCTCAAAAACGTTTGAACCCATATCAAAAGTTACTCATTATTTTTTATTTAATGCATACTGTTCTTTTTAAAACAGTATTTAGGTGATTTTCCAATCGTTGTCATCTGTCCCATCGTTGCACAAAATGACTAAAATGGTCAATATTTCAGCGTGTTTCAGCTTTCTTTTAATTTTTCATTCTAAAAATAATTCTGAATCAAGTCAATTAGAATGTTTACTGATGAGTTGAGACTGTTTACGACATTTTCTGATGTAAAATATGCATCTAACGACAGTTCTGTTTATTTTCGTGGTTTTTGTGCTAATTGTTACCGAAAACCTTAAGATTCTTTCAACGGCAAATAAGGTTTAACGTCAAAACAAAACATTTTCCGTATAAATTTTCTTCATGAATCGTTTGTTGGACAATTTAAACACCATGATTTTGAAAAAAAAAACAATTGGGTGTCTTTTTTCCGATCATAAAAGACAAAACGCCGCACTATGAACAAACCAACGTAATATACAAAATGACATGCAAAGGACATTGAAAACAGATGAAATACAGGAAGCAGAAAACTGCGAAGCATGCTACATAGGATGTTCTACGAGAAAATTAAAGCAACGCATCTCACAACACAAAACTCAAACTAACGAACTCAAACGCCTATGGAACATCGGATACACAAAACAGGACTACGCAATACAACAACTTCGTCAACAAACAGCATTATTGGAGCACGAAATAGCTATGGATCATCTGTTCGACATCGACAAAGCGTATATCATCGACAGATGTGACAACGAGAACAAATTGCTGATCCTGGAGAGCTGCCATATAAAAACAACAAAGCAAGCAATAAACCTAAAAAAGACACCGAAAACATACACTCAACATACGCAAATATTTTTAAAACACTTCAACACACAAAAAGAAAAATAAATTCAAAACATAAAAACACCAACACAGAAACAGGAATCCAACAACAACCTGTAAACAATAGCACACACTAGCTGAACCAGATCAAAGTAAAACAAACAGTGGAAAGTGGTGACTGTGAAAAATCGAAAGCAGTGAAAATTTAATCCAAATATAGGAGGAAGTACGAATTTTCACACAGTAAGTCAGATAGCACTACATAACACTTAAATCAAAAATTAATCACACAAATTATTGTAACACAACAAACGACAGCTTTATCTTTTCAGCCGAATCAAACCTGACCAGAAATACGACACATTTTAGGTAAGAATCAAATAATCTCATGAAGAATTTTTGATAATTTAGTTTACACACAATAAATTTTGCAGTCCTATAGGATTGAAACGTTGGAACATTAAATAAATAGTCGTTTTCACTATTTAAAATGACTGAAAGCCGAAAATCACATCTCGAAAAAAATAAAATTAAATTAAAATCCATACAAAACAAGAGAAAATATCGGATAGTACCCCTATTGGACCGATCAACTTCCTCCTTCTCCATTGTTATAGATCCATTTATTCTCTACCATAACTAATATCCTTGGCCTGATAAGAAATGATATTTCATTCATTACATGCAACAGATATGACATGTTTTTGCGCTGAATAAGTGGATAATTTAGTAATTTCTTTGATCTAGTTAACTGTTTTCGTATTTTTGCACCCAATTTTGAATTTCAATACTTGAACAGTTCAAAGACACTAAAAATGTTGTTGGCATTTTTCTTAAAAAGCACTTTATTATAAATAGAAGTTTAAAGTTGAATTTGTCAACCGATTTTTTTTTGAAATTTTTTGTAGGATTGTTTTTTTATCATGATTTTAGTAATTAGTATGTTAAAACCATATTTTTCATGTAAATACTAAACATGATATTTTTTTTTACTTTATTGTATTTCAAAGCTGAAAATGCCGAAAACATAAGACTGTAAAACATATTATTGTAAAGAACGAACCCTACGTGACAGAAAAGGAAGCCATCATGTTACAGAGAGCTTCTCAACGAGAACAGAATAGAAAAAAATTTAAAAAATCTAAAGAAAATACGTTGTATACCGTCACCTGGGGCATCATGCAGCACTTTCAATGGTTTCTAAAAACTAAATATTCACAGATAATCATACCGCTTGTACATCAAAAGTTTCAAGGCATTAAATTGGCGTAGTCAGAAAAATTATTGGTCTCACCAGTTATTTTTAAATTAACAAAAACATGCGATTTTCAAAAATACTACAAAAATATTTACTACCTGAAATCATAAAAAATTATGTTTGGATGGGTGGAATTTCGAAATTACAAACGCGTGATGCAAAACGATCATATTCCAGCATATGGAAACGAGATTTAAACGGTGAATCTTTGATTTACATGTTGATGCATTTTAGCCTAGACTGGAAACGGAATTTTAAAAATATTTAATTTAAAAAATTAGGTGATTGTTTGAATAATATTTTTACACCCACAATGTTGGTATAGGATAATAAAAGCAATATAAAGTTTGTAGGTGATATCATTAAGCTAATCCATCATACTGTGTAAAGTTTTTTACGGCATCGAAAATCATAAAAATTTGCACATCTATTGCCCGATTTTCTTGATTTTATATGAGAAGCAAAAACTGTTGCATGATGTCTCGTTTGACGGTACTTATTTGTCCATTAAAAAGCTAATTTTGATAAGTTTGGGTGCCCTTAATCCAAACATGCATTTATCTAATAACTTTAGTAAATACGTCCAAATTATATTAGAAATTTTTGCACTTTTTTTTACTAAACTGTAAACATTACATAAAATTTTAAAATGAAGATTTTATTTTAAACCTATTTTCGACTTTTCCAAAGACCGCAAGTTATTTTGGCTTCTGCGAAAAAAGTTTATGGAAATTGACTTTTTGTTTACTTCTCCTTATTCTCTAAAAAACTGCAATTTTAACGAATTTCAAATTTTTAAACGAATTTGAATTTAAGACATTTAAAAATCAAAAATCGAATCTTTTTGCGGGCTTCTTCAATTTTTTTTAATGAAATAAAACCTTTTCTTAACTTTCTTTATCAATGAACTGTTCCCTTGAGTTATCGAATCAATTCTTCAAATAAGTTTGAAAAATGGTGCGAAGTTTTCATTGAAAAAATTCCTTTTAGAATGTTAAAAAATCTAATCTTTTTCATCTTATTTCTTTACATAAAGAAATTCAATTTTTTTTAAAATTATTTTACCGAATTCTATTGGTAATCTTTTTAAATTATTTGTTTTTTTTAACAAGTTGTCTTTGTTTTTCATTTCTGAAATTTTGTGTAGGAATCTTAATTTTTAATAAGAAAAATATTATTTGTAACGTTTGTCTTTTCCAGGACCAAATATTTAAACTTACGACAAAAAATATTCGGAACTTGAATTTCAAACTATAAAACCTGTGCTTGATAATTTCAAAACGTTTCACTTATTTTTGTTAAAGATGATTTAATCTTTTTTAATCGATCGTGATTTTTTCAATTAGATAATCTATGAAAAGTTCGAAAAATAATTAGAAATAGCAACTTTAAAGAAAAACTTCTATGCACAATGTTAACTTGATAAGTATCTGTTTTGTGATTTTATTATATACAACAAAACTTTCAATTCCTAAATTTTCATCAGTTTCTCATTGATCATTGATCAGAATTTCAAATGAAAGAAGTGAAAATTATAGACGGATAGATTAGATTAGGAAGCATGAAAGGTGTTGAATCAACCTGTAGGGGAGAGTGGGGATACGTGATCCCCTTTTCTTATTTTCACCATATCTTTTTGGTAAAATTTAGCAACTCGCCGTCTTTGACATTTTCTGACAGCTTGTAACTTCAAGTTTCTATGCTCCAAAAATTAGAACGATACTGGAACCCGTTGATGAACTAGAAGCATTTTCGTTGGAGTTAAAAAATTGCGATTTTTCTGAAGTTACGGGAGACTTGATCCCCTATTGAAGGAGACTTGATATTTTATTCAGGAAGCCTTAATCCTTGTATAAAAATCAAACAAAACCCCAAGATAGAATGTTAATTAACTATTTTGGTCATGTTTGTTCCCATTTCACAATTTATAGCAGACATAAGAAGAAAATTCTATAACTTTGTCTCAACGCTAATAACATTGCATACTTAAAGGCGCTATTTTTTATAAGTAAGAGAAAATTAATTATTTTTGCTCTTTCCTTCAGACAATTGTTGATAAATATTAGTTTTTGGATAAATATTTGTAATTTCGTAGTCAGCAATCATAACAATCAATTCAGAAGAAGAATATGCCGGCCGTATGGAAGGGGGATCAATTGTACCCAACTCTAGGGGATCAATGGTACCCATAATCAACATTTTGGAAAACTTTTTCTGAAAAAAGTGTAGAGTTTTCCATTGCTTTGAAAATATGGCATTGTGAAGTTCATTTTACGCTCGAACGATTGATACATTGGAACAAATATTTTTTTAATAATTTTCCCTTGTAAGGAACATTTTAAAGTGATGAAAAAAGATCTTCAAGTTACATTTTGTGAAATTTTTCAAACAAAGTTCAATTACTCAAACAATTATTTTGTTAAGAATTTTTAAACTACAAGCATTGTTATTTTGCTCATTTTGGCACATTTTTCTAGAACATTTGATCTTTGTAAGACATTCCAGTTTCGAGATATAGCTAAGGAATCAAGTATCCCCAGGGATCAAGTATCCTCATTCTCCCCTACTTTGTAAGTATGAGCTTTCAAAGATGAATGGAAATGTTGTAAAGATAATTACTTGAACTTAAAAAAAGAACTTTTTTGGTATTTTGTTTTAGTTTTGATACCTGAACGATTTTTAATATAAAAATGATTTTATCTTTGACTTTGATTGCTTTGTATTTTTGAAATAAAACTTCCGAAGCTTTGGTTTTTTTTTTCAAAATTCCAATTCGTATTTGATTTATGGTGTTTGGAAAACACTGGTTCTGATTTTTTTAAATTGTTTTAGTAAAATTTATTATTTTTCCGAGGTTTGTTAATATTCATGCATTGGAAATTCGCTCTTTTCAACATCTGTAAATCAGGGTGGAAAGCGTACCGGGAAAACAGGGGAAAATCGGGAATTGAAATCAGCACCAGAAAAACCAGGAATTTGACATCAAAACCGGGAAAAAATCTTATGCTGTGCAAATAATTTTTTCTATATAAATCCTTCGTATAGAAAATCTTGAAGTTAATCAAGAGTAACTTTTATGAGGAAACTCACATGGACGTTAATTGTATTTCTTTGATGGAAATACGAAAAGGGAAAAGTTTATGCGTGTTTCAATTCTTCAATTTTCGCTTTTCTATCGAATGCTAGAAATTGGAACCAGAATTGTTCGAAATTCTAATTTCAGAATCCAAATTTTGGTTTCAGAATTGATATAGAAAATATTGATTAAAAATTAAGGCTCAGTATGATATTTCAAGTTTAGATTCTGAATACAGATTATATTCAGAATTCGAAATTAAGAAGATCGAATTAAGTTCTCTGTGTTAAGACTTAAACTTTGCATTCAGAAGTTGGACTGAAAATGCAGATAAATTTTTGAAAAGATTCTGGTATAAGTTTTGAAATTGGACTCAAAATTAAATTTCAAAATGTAAAAATATAACTAAGCTTGAGATTCTACATTCAGACTCATTATCTGGGCTTAACAAACTCATTTTAAAACAGAAATAAAATCGAAACTAAGAAACTAGTAAACAAAACCCGTAACCTAGTAACCAGTACACTAAGTTTTCGAACGAAAAAACATTTCTCAATAAATTCAAACCAGTTTTAGAAAAAAAAATAAGCCATATATCAAAGTAAAACTATAATGTTTTTTTGCTCAATCTGACGTTTTTAGCGTTTCCGGGGATTCGGAAATTTCCGATTTTTTTTATTTCCTGGAATTCTTGCCTACTTGTTTACCTAATGATTGCAGAAATAACTATTCAAATAAAATTCGAAAATTATAAATACTATAATATGTATACGATTCTGAATCAAACTAAAAAAAACAATAGTAATAATATGTAATTAAGTATTGTAAAAATAAGTAATTATAATGCAACAAATTGGCAATTCACTTTTGAAACTAATATTGACATTTATGGATCAGAATTTCAAAACCAAGATGGTATTGCAGAATTTAAGTTCAACTTTTTAAGTCCGAGTTTAAAAGTAAAATACATTAACAGCACAAAATAAGCTTGTTTATTTATCTAAATATACTGATTTGTCAAAATTGTTTAAAAATTTTAAATGTTGTTCCTTAATGCGGTTTTTTAAATATTATTTTCCGAGATTTTTAAGATTGATGAGCTTAATATCAAATGCACATTTATAACTTTATAACTTCCCAAGTGAAATTATATAATAGCATTAAAATTTTACCAGATTTTCAATTTAAATAAAGTAAACTCCTACATGAGAAATCTAAAAAAGTATCACCTGTATCATAAAATATTCGGCAAAATTTACTATTTTCCAGCCCTTTTCAGGTTGCAGCTTTCATTTTAAGTCATTAATAAGTGCTTTTTGTTCCTTTTAGAGTTATGGAGGATTGTTTGGTTAGACCAGTGGTCGGCAACCTTTGGAGTCGGAAGAGCCAAAAACTTCAAATTTTCAAAATTTCAGAGTTTTAAAGAGTCACATGGATATATGGTTTTTGTTTTCATTTAAAAAAAATCAAAATATATGAATGATCAATGAACATTAGTTTTACGAAAATAACTTTGAACCCCTTAGAGTTTTGTTTTTCTTACTCTTGTATTTTTCTTTAGAATCTGTTTCTGATTACTATTAAGTACATGGGTTCTCTTCCGAATCATCAACTCTTCAACATGGTTCGATGTTATATAAATTTTAATATGTTGGCAAATATCGAGTCTAGAAAATTTCAAATCCATATAAAGTTTATATGAATACTTTGCATGACGTAAAGTGAAAGATTTGAACATAACTACATAAGCAGAATATTTATAATTTTTTCGGCAAAAAAAAGCATTAAAAAAGTAAAGGGAAATAATTTTCTCAAAATTATCAAACTTATTTATTACATTCCCCAAATAGTCGATCCTCCAAATCGATCCAGAAAATCCAGACGTATGAGATAAAATTCAATTGAAATTTATGTAGCCGAAACCTTTAGATATTTACCTTTAGCTCCTGACAACTGGCAGAATTTTCAAAATTTGGACATCAAGTGAACGTGTCTTCAGAATTGTATGCATGTGGAAAATCCAAAATATCATTTTATGCCACATGTGATTTTCAGTATTATTAAGTAATGTGATTTTAACCGACAAAATCAGTTCAAGGATTCTTTCAAAGTTTTAAAACAATAATTATTAAAAACAAATCAACGGTGTTTAACTTTTAATCGAAAATTTAAAAAAAATGTATTCGTCACGGAAACTTCATTGGAAATTTCAGTGCTTTTGATAAATATTGGCTGCAGGCATCACATTTGAAATTTTAAATGTGTTCAAAGATTTACTTAAAAAAAAGTATCATTTAATTTTAAAAAAAAATGCTACGAGGTGTAAAGGTCAATTTTGTTAATGATTAAAAGTATTTAGCCTATGATTTAGTTCAAATAGATTTTCATTCAAGATTTCATTCATTCTCAATGCTAATACGAGTGTGAAAAGCTGCCAAACTTAAATTTTTAATTCTCAATTCTTAGTTTTGTTATTTTGTATATTTGAACCCGAACCCGAATATCTATTAACTTTTTACCCGCTATTTATTGAGAAAGCATTCCAGATTTTGACATTGGGTGTCCAAGTTTTAAACTCAAAACCGGATACTATCCTAGCAAATCCAGCCAAAATCAACGTATGTTCCATAAAAAGACAAGAGAAAAGTTGAAAAATGAACACATGAACATCTGAATAACAATTAATTCATAATTTCAAATAATGCATGCGCCGAAACAAGTTTAAAATTTGGTATTTCGTAAAAATTGTGAATTATCCTGGAACAAAATCAGGGCCTTTTCCTTGATATCCGGGCATTCGAACCGGACCATGCATTCTCATTTTTTTTCTTTGAAAATCTGGGAAAGCCCGGTTTAATCCGGGAAATCTGGAATACTTATGAGTTAACTATATTCAGAAACATTAAAATTACGGTTTTCAATTTAAATTAATGAGATAGGATTGAGGTGGTTTTTGCAATATATTTATGTTGCCAAAGTGTGATTATTTTTCGAAATGGTTGATTAATTCTTATATGATTTTGGAAATTTCAATCGATCAATTTTTTCTAGAGAGTAAAAAAGTTGTTGCAAGTGCTTAAAATATAAAATTTGATGAGCGTTACGGAAAGGCTGTCTAAGAACTTTTTTTTTTGTAAATGATAAACTTTGAATTTCCTGTTAGCTACAGCACAACTTTGGTATTCGATTGATTAAAAAATATTCACAGGTTTTGGAAATAAATAAATAATTTGATTTAAGTTTTTTTTTTATTAATCCCAACAGTTATTCTTATATTGTATGCAAGATTATAAAATCAACGGCCTAAATAGCCTCATGTTGTGCTGATGGCCGACCAAATAAAATAAATAAATAAATAAATAACAGTTATTCTTTGCATTCTTGGCTATTGAACCTTCATCTTTAAACTGATGCTTCGAAAACAGTGAAAAGCAAAACATTGCAAAATTTGGTCGAGGATTAATGACTTTAATGAGTTAGATTCTTACAAAAAAGGAAAAAAAAAGTAAAATAAGGCTTCAAAATTCTATTTTGCCATTTGGTCCTTTACGCTTGTTCCTGCAGCGGATAAAATTTTAAAATTCACTTCTGGACCTATGTATGTAAATATGTGTACCAGGTCACAAGACTCAATAATCGCATCAGCCCAATTTTATAAATATTGAGTTCAAAAATATGTATAATATTAGCGCAGTGAGCTAGAGAGCCGCAGTTTTACATCAAAAGAGCCGCATGCGGCTCGCGAGCCGCAGGTTGCTGACCTATGGGTTAGACCATTAACTGACACGAATGAAACAACATGTCTAGTGATCGACCAAAAAATGAAGAGAGCGTTTATTCCATTACAATTCATAATTGCAAATTGAAAAACTGTAATACTTTTACAACTAACATAACAAACTGGCAACACTTAGCATATTATGGGATGACAAACAGAAGAAGGGGCTAACATGGTTTCCAGTCTAAGGTGACCAATAGTGATGAGATTCAACAAGGATATTATGACAATAAATCTCTATTTTTGCGTCAAATTCTAACAAATCTAACATGATTTCTCGAAGAATTTATTTAAATTTTCAATAAAATACCTTGAAACTTTAGTAATTCCACCCGTGAGTTTAAAAATGACAAAATATGCCTTTCAAATTATTTTCATGAAAAAATCTAACCCTTAATGTCTCGGAAAATATGTTTACCTCACAATAATGTCAAAGATTGAATTTTAAAGATGAACCCCAAATGAATTGAGATTCATAACGTCAATTTTGATGTATAACATGATATCATAATGTAGTTTTAAAATGATGCAATGCGGTACTTCAAGATTCCAAGATGACGTCCAAAAATTTTAAAAACAGTTGTCAAAGTTGGAAAAATTTGTTGTTAAAGAAAGACTAAGACGATGGTGACAATTTTTGTTGAACAAATGGAATACTGGAATTATTTCCTTACGCTTTTACATTTCAACATTTAAATACTTTATTGACGGCACGAAATTCAACAAGCCTTACCGCAATTTTTGCAGTTGTGAATCGCTTTCGAATTACAAAACTGATTCGCAGAAAACTTTTAGTTTTCACACACTTTAACTCGCAAACTTTATAAAACTTGTTATTTTTGTTCGGTCAATAAACCTTGTAAAAGGTATTAAGCAGGGTATTCTAAAACCGTAAAAATCTATAAAATCTCACAAGCGAAAACCCGGGAAAAACTGAAATTCAAAAAAAGGAAACCCGTTGGCCACCCTTTTAAATTTTATCCTAACTTTTCTATTCATCTTTATCAATTTTCAATTCTAATATTCTTTTTCCAAAAATATACATTTTCATCGATATGCCAAAAATATGAAAACCCTCCTCATGAAGAAGTCCTTCGCACGGACCTGATGAATTAATGTTAACATACCGTTCGATGTTGACTGTTTTTGACGTTTTTTTCCACTCATGACACAAGAAAATTGATTTTATGTAACGGATTATCTGAACTTTAATTATATCTACATACAATTTAGTTCTTTCACTCCCCGGATGCTTAGCATAAACTGGATTGCTTCAAAGTATGTTCAAATTGTGTTCCTAATTTTGGAAATTGTCAAAGTGTTCAAACAATATCGAAGTTATAGCATATTTTTGAAATAACATATGATTGACGTAAATTTGACGGCGATTGGAACTAATAACAGATTGATCAAAACAAAAACTTTTTCCTTAAAATTTAATCAATTTTACTTTCAAACAAATCAAAACTTTGAAGTTCATTGGTACAGTTAGATTTTTTATGTCCTTGAGCTTAACCGCTCGCTGCAGAAGCTAGAGGCGCCTATCTTAAAAAGCTTGCAGTGCTTTTGTAATATTTTATCTCAAGCTTACTAACATGTTTTGTAGAGCAGACTTCGGGCTCCAATATACTCTAGACAGCCAAGTCCAAAGCGTTATGATCAGGCGAACTCACCGGCCACTCCGAGCTCGAAATGAACCCTCAAACCCTTCGATTTGTGAGCCAGTGCGAAGTTCTGCTGAACAACTACCTGCTGAAACCAAAATCCACGTCCACGGTTCGACGTCTTGCCGTAGTCCCGATGCATTGATCTTCACTTTTTTAGGGTATTCAGTTGATCTTTGTTCATATTCGAAAAAAAGTTATAAAATTATGATGAAATGGTCAGTTTTAAGATTTTCTCTTTAAAATTATAAGAAAACTTAACCATATGCAAAATCTGGAACAAATAATGTAATATTGGGTATACCGATACGCTTTTCCCTCATAAATATGTCCAACATAAGAACACACATGTCCAAAATAAGGAACAGTTAGCTATTTTCGAAATTAGATCTTAAAATATTCATTTCAAACTTCAAAAAAGTCCATAAAAGAATTTTGGACATAGTTACCAAGTTGACAATCAGCCAAAACTTAGTTTCGCTTTTTTCCGGGATTTTCAAACTTAGTTGATCACCTAATATCATATTGTTCATATTTGGAAAATAATGAATACGCTCACATAAATTTTCGAACCCATCAGCCCAGCTCAGTCCCAGTGTGCATCGATGAATCGTGACAGATATGTACAAGCTCTCAATATGGCTGCAAGCCATCGCATCGAGAGGCTCGGCTACGCAATATGATGGTTGTTTTTTTTCCATTACTCGGACCGGTACCCACTTTTTTGCGGAAGACTTTTCAAGGTGGATGATTACGCTGCCCGCTGATATGCGGATTGCGCTGCCATGTGCTTTGGTGGACGACGATTTGGTATGTCTGGCAACGACCTGATCGGAACGAGCTTTTGGATTTAACGCAATTTAGGAAGGGCTGAATGTTTACAATGTTATACACAGTAGCTTTCAAATGAGAAATTTGATTTCAAAATTTGAAATTTTGTTCCAATTTATTAATTTATATCCCAAAATTTGAGAATCCAAGATTTCTGTTATTGATTTTTTTTAAATTAGAAAATAAATCCGGATTGATTCTTCGGAATTGTTGTACTTAAGACATCATTTTAAAATTGATCTTCAAAGGATTCGTTAAAAAATTGCTTAACGCTTTCTGTGACGTCTTGTCTTACTTTAAGTTCTCTCAGGGATGATAAGTGAATTTTCCACTTTTATCTTCGCTATGATCAATCGTTTACCATTTGTCGTTATCATCGAAGCACCTCTCGGGATGGGAAGTCGCACCTTTTTCCGGTAAGTTTTCCCTGCAGCAGGTTTCGTCGTTGATACTTTGTCAACATTCACCATTTCCGTCAATGCAAAAAGTTGTTGATTTTTCCTTTTTTTGTTTTGTGTTTTTTTTTACCCCACCGTTCAATCGTTTTATAAGATTTGTTTCCATTGCATAAAGCTTTTCATGTGCCGTTGATTTATATGGATTTTGAACAGGTTTTTCCTGGGGGTATGTTCATCTTTCTTGTTTTTTCTTGCTTTATCTATCAGAGAAATGAGAAGATGATTGAACTCTGACGCTTGAATAAACTCAATCAACGGCAGGCATTAAAGGTTTACTTTGGGGCAAAAAGCGTTACCTTGAAAATGGGATTTTGATGCCTCGAAAATCAGCTGAGCCACATCTTTGAAGTTAAGTCGGGGCCGCATTATTTTATGACACAACATCAAACGAGGGGAATGGTTGTGATTTTTGGAACAATTTGATAACGATCAGTTTGAACCACTTGCAGCGATCTCGATTTACGCTGCGTTTCGTTCAAGATTTGGTCAATTTTAGCTTAGCGCGATGGTTCATTAATCTTAGCACTAAGAAAAGCGGATTGCACAAAAAAATGACACTATTCTGTTCCCAAATTCCCCATCGACTCTCAAGATGAATGATAGCCGTCAGTCAGCCAAATCGCCTCAACGTGCATCTTCGAGACTATTAGTGACAAACTTAATGCGAAAAAAATCACCTCCCAAAAAACGACAATCGCACGTGATGAGCCATGAGGGAAGAAGCTACATCTAATTTACCCGCCAAACTCAGTCAAACGGATAAACCATATTTTACCGATTTTGATCTCACTTCCCTCATCTCCGAAAAAAAGAAGATGAATCAGTTCGGTTCCATGCAAAAGTTTGGAAAGTAAAAGTCGGACTTACCTCTAGAGACGAATGATGGCGGCTGACGTCTTTCGCCAGGCGCACAAATTAAATGTCATTATCTGGTGCGGCGAAGTTTAAAAGACAATTTTTCATGTTTATGATCATCAACTGCGAGCGTGTGCATTATAGTTAATGGATTTGTCGAGTGACGTTGACTTTCAAACAGCGGTTTTGACAGCAGCACTAAGCTGTCATGGAAGGATGGTCCCACATTCGACACATTTGACGGTGTGATTCAAAAGATTTGGCACGTAAGAAATCCGTTTAACTGCGAAATTGCGTGCTTTGGAGATTTAGAAAAGGTAATTGCGAGTCATATTGCTACGTAACGTTTACGGTAACGTTGATGACACCATTACTTATTACAGAAAATTCGGATAAGTAGCTTCTCAAATCAGGGTAATTTTATTATTTTTTATTTTATTTTTGATCCCAAATGATTAAAACATGCATAAAACGTGAAGACCTGTGTTATCTCGAAAAAATATCTGCATAAAAATTTACTTACTTTGGTGATAAATTTTTTCCTATAACTTTGTTGCTTGAAAAATGCTTACATAACGAATAGTAAAAAAAAGTGATACTAAGAGTATCTCATTATTTGGGTTTAAGTTCTTTAAAATTATCAGTTATTCATTTAAATTCATTACTTTCGAAAATATGTTCAGTTTTTTGAAGCTTTAAGAAATAAATATGGGATCTTGAAGGCTTTATTTGAAAAAAAAAAACTTGTTTCGGGTTCAAATCAGATTTATTATCAACTCTTGTAAACTCTATACACCAAGATTTTATTTTCAATCTTTGTTTTTAAAGTATCTACAATATAAATAATGTTAAACATCAAACCAATAATGTATGTTTCCAGCATAATTTTCCTGAACCTGAAGATTGAATACGAGTTATTTAATCAACAACAAATTACCATCAATAAAATTTATTCATTATTAAACTCATGTGAAAAAAAATTAAAATTAAAATTTAGATTTTTCAAAGAACGCAATGTTGAAAATGAGTCCAGATATTACTAGTATAAAATAGTTGTTTTCACCTTTTTTTTGTTTTGATTTTAACAATTTGGAACTTTAATTCCGAATCTGGATTCTGCATTTTAAACCTGAATGAAAATTTTGAATATTTAATTTGAAATCAATTTCTAAATCTAAATTCCATATAAAATATCCCAATAATTACGAGCAGAACAGACAGAATCCTGAACCAGAAATCTCCTATTTGAATTTGGAACCTTTGATTTTCTTTATGAATTTTCTTCAATTGTTACTTATTACAATTACAATTCAACTGGTACATCGGAATGTTAATTCCAAATGATGAAACTCTGATATTTCAATTCTGAGTTTTTTTAACTTTTAATTCTGCATATGAATTATAAGTAAAAATTTCAAATTCAAATCTTTAGTATGTTTTTTTTTTTTAATATTTTCTTTCAATGTTCCGGAATGATGTGTTTCGTACATGGAAAGGGAATCTCATTTTGCTTTAAAATGCAAACCCAATATTTGAATCAGGATTTTGTTCCAATGATGGACCGAACTGAAAATCAAGAATAATGAACTGGATACAGATTCTACAATCCGATCACAGGCAATAGATTGAGATTGAAAAAATAATCTGGAACCAGAACATCGGAAATGATTCAAACCTAAGCTAACCAAATATTTTTCCGCACTTATTCGGGCAGGGCAATCCGGACTATTTGTATGAAACCTTGCCAAACCGAGGCATTCGATTTCAAAGTTTACAACCCAAAATCTGGGCAACATCCAGGAAAATTTAAGAATTCTTCAGATCAGCCAGTTTTTTTTTTGGATAAACTTTGTTAAACAAATTTGTTTTAGACGCAAAAAACCTAACTTTTATTACGCAATTCCAATTTTTGCTTACAGTCTTTAAATATCTATCAAAAAGTGAGAAAATTTTTGAAAATCTGAAGAAGATTTGTGGCCCTAAGATAAGACTTAAATTTTTTGGCCTAACTTCTGAATCGAGATTGTTACTCTTGATTCTCTTTAGTCGTTCATCGAAATTTTATTAGGAACTAGCTGATCCCATACGAACTCCGTTTCGCTTTCAACTTGGAATATGTCATGAACAGTTTATTTCGACTCGATCATTGCATAACAACGCAATTATTGCCAAAAGGTTATTATCAATATTGCTAAAAATCCCTGGCAAAACATTTGACAACTGAAATCGGTTGCTCGTTCCTGAAAACAACCGTGTGCAAATTTTCATCCCAATCCGATGTAAAAAAACGACGATACTGCAAAAATATTGAAAGGTTTATATGGACGACCCCCTTTGCTGGCCCCTTACTCTGAATTTAATACCTGAAATCCATTGCTCATCTCTCAAAACTCTCATGTACCAATTTTCGTTCGAATCCGATGTATAATAACGACAATATCGCATCAACAGTGAATAGTTAATATGGACGACCTCTTTGGCCGACTCCTGATTTTAGTTCAAATAACCGAAATCAGTTGTTTGTCCCTTATAACTCCTATGTGCAAATTTTCACCCCAATCCGATGTATAAAAACGTCATTATCACTAAGATACTGAAAATTTAATATGGACGACCCCTTCTGCTGGCCCCTTACACTGAATTTGATACCTCAAATCGATTGCACGTCACTCAAAACTATCGTGTACTTTCATCTGTATCATGTATTTTCATCTGAATACGATGTATAATAACGTCAATATCGCAAAAACAGCGAACAGTTAATATGGACGACCCCTTTGGCTGACCCCTTACACAAAATTTGACACCTGAAATCGACTGCTCGTCTTTCAAAACACTCATGTGCAAATTTTCAACACGATCCGACAAAAAGTAACGTCAATATCGCGAAAACAATATTTGTCTTCTATAGACGACCCCCTTCAGAAGGGGTCATCCGAAAATCTAAAAACATTTTTCATCCTTCCTGGTCCTGATGAGCGTCCATGCCAAATTTCAGCTCTCTAGCCCTTAAGACGGCTGAGTCTATAGAGGACAAACAAACAAACAAACAAACAAACAAACATACAGAAATTGCTTTTTATATATATAGATTTAAAATTTTAAGTTTAGAAAAAAACATTTTGTTTGACAGTTTTTGGACCCTCATGGGGGTTTCGAAACAAATTGGCTAATCATCATAGGTAGACGATTATCATAGGATGGAGATAAAAACATAGTAAAATGTCTACATTTCACAAAAGCTAATACATTTCTAACGAGCATAAATAAACATCAATCCTTCCCTATTTATTGTTAAACTTAATAAAAGCGATTTTGACTTATGCCAAATTCATTTCTACATATATTTATCGATGACTTTTGTTTGTCTCTTGCATCAAAAGAACTGTGCTAATATAATCGGTGCATTTTCAAATATTTTTTTATCAGTAAATTAAAGAAAGACAAAAAAAGATGAAAATCCATTCGGACGGCATCCCTGATCATTAATTTTTGCAGTTGTCTAAAAGAGATGTCAGTTGGTGTAGTAAAAATCGAACACCACGAAGAAGAAAATCTGAATGTAAACTGTTGCCTTAATATAGGCAACCAAAGTAAGCATCTTCTTCGCTGGATCGTAGTTGATATTTAAAAACAGCATTTAATAATCATCGGAACCGAAGATTACCTTCCGTTAGATGGGTTTAACTTTTCGATGTTTTCGATGTTCTCATAACTTAACAATAAATTCGATCCTTATTGAGATGTTTTGTTTTTATTTTCAAATCAGTACAATTCAGGAATTCAGGACAATTTAAAGACCTGTTCTCAAAAATCTGGACCATTCGAGAATTTTTTAAAAATAAGTACGGTATATCGAAAATCAGGACTGCTTTTAGTATGGGATTTTGTGTTTGAGAGATAAGGGCATAACGAGCATTCGGGGTATAATAAGCAATCCTATTTCCCACGAATGTACGAATTTTCGCAAATAAATTTTTATGAGGAACAGTTTTGTAGTTCCTAATTTTTGAGCACCGTAAAATAAGCTCTTATGATCGTTGAATCATTTTAATCTGTAAGAAACGCACTGCAATATGATGTACACATTTTTCCTCAATTTTCACCCTCATTAAATTTTTTTTGTAATCTATTTTTAAACGCGTTTTTAGTTTAACTTGTTGACTCGGGGCGTATAGAGCACAATTGATAGGGGCACGATGAGCATTTTCTGCCGTAGCATCTAGCAGCGAATTCAACTCGATGAAGTCAAATGAACTAGTCCTCAGCTTGACTAGTTCATATCTGAGAATTTAGCCTATTGGTTAGGTGTCGGAGAGGTAATCAAAAGACTCGAGCCTTGTTTGATGGATATACGACTTACCGTTTAGTGCTAAATGCATCGATCATGAATGGTAAATGACAAAAAATCATCTCGAGCAGAAATCGAACACGAGTTCTCTGATAACTTTTCCGACACATAATCGATAGGCCAAATCGTCAGATTAAACAAGTCAAGCTGTAGCTCTATAATTCAGTTGACTTCATCGAGTTGAATTCGCTGCTAGATTCTAAGGCAGAAAATGCTCATCTCGCTCGATTGATGGTGATTATACTGCCCCAGTGCGGGTTCTCTTTATGCCCCTACACTGAATGATTCGCAGCTTTTGGCAAAAAAAATTTAAAATGCATTTTTAAACGTTTTTATCACCTTTTTCAAGTTGAGGCCGTTGGGAAATAGACTTTTTTAGTGTCTGAATACTAAACAATGATGTTACTCACAAATTATAGCTGTTTTCCATGGTTAAATTAGGTAGCCATTATGCTCTTATCTCTCGTATAAGGTGAATAAACCCAAGAGGTTTAAAATCCCAATTAAAAAAAAAAAAAAAAAACAGAACAAATTCTTTAAAAATCAGAACACCTGACACTTCTTACAGTGTAATACTTCCATTTCTGTCGCCAGATAGCGTTATTCGTGTCTCTTATTTTCTCGTTAAGTGGTGTAAGTATATCGCTTAAAGTATATCTGATTAAACTCTATTTATCATCGGTGGGGGTTTTGGTGACCATATTTTTATATGACATTTTTGCCCAAACAATGCATGAATAAAAAATATTAAAAATGTTATCTTTGAAAACATCTTATTCTTCATTTTTAAGTTCTTTTACATAAACAGTTTTTCGTGTTGAATAGAAATTTTTGAAAATACATCTTGAAATCTATGAAGGATTTTATAAAGAATCCTTAAGTAAAAAATAGGAAACTTTCTTACATCGATGGTTGAAATCGTAGTATTTGCATCTAAATCTGGTGAACTTAGCTCAATATTGCCGGAAATTTTCCCGCATTTATCCGGGCCGGGAAAATACGGGCTATTTTATTTAAAACCTGGCGAAATTTGGGCTTTTATTTCCAAATTTTCAAACCAAAATCTGGACAATATCTGGAAAAATTTGACAAAAACCCAGGAACTATTCAACAAAAATGAAGAATAAAAAACAATTGAATCATTTTTTTAAATCAAAAACATAATCATATTTCAGGCTCCCAAAAAATCGTTCATGTTTATTTTTATAAATCTAACTTGAAAAAATCCATTGCTAGGCGGTAAGGTTTAAAATAATAATGATGCAATTTAAATTTTTCTTTTCATTTCCCTAAAAAATGTGAATGAACCTGGACAACATCAGGAGATTTTCAATAAAATTTGGGCAACAGGACTGGGCCAATTTTTTTCCAATTTTGTTCAATTAATATTCGGACAAGTCCAGGTAAACCCGGTAATCTGGCCAGCTTAATTTTGCTTATTTGATTTTAATTTACAATATTTTTTTAAAGAAAGGCTTCAATTTTGAAAAAAAATTCTAAAAATGGATCTAGTTTTTAAAAATAAAAGTAAAGAATAAAAATTTTGCGATTCGAATCATTTTCAGGCAAACTCGATCATAAGTAATTAAAGATTTTAGCTTGAAGTTTTGTTCTTGGAAAAAAATGCAATATTCATAATGTTTTACAAAACGCCAAACCATATGGATTTCCCTGCAATTTTTTAAAAGAAGGTACATCATTCTTCATCATCAATTACCTTTCATAATAAATCAATTCCTGTGGATGACTTTTTAAAAATAAGTTTTTCAAAAGACAAAAGTTGCAAAATGAACTCCAATTCTTCTTAATTTTTGTCATTTTTAGCTAAATTGTGCAAACGATTTGACTTTGGTTAAATTTTTATAACGGGTTCAACAATTGGAATTATGAGCCTGCATCTCTTGCAATTTAAATTCCTTACCGAAAAATTCTTCTTGATCATTTTATTTCGATTGTGGAACTCATTAACAAGCTGAATCTGAATCTTAATTTTGAATCTTTTTTTTTTTAATTTTAATTTTCAATCTGTTTCGGGGTTCCAATACGTTTTTGGAAAGGAACCAGAAAACGTTTTCTGAATTTGGAATTATGAGCCAAGAATTGGAATCAGTTTCAGAGCCCTCAATGATGAATCCATAATTATAATTCAGATGTATTGGATTTTAATGATTATTCTTTATTTAAATTATGTATTTCTAATCCAACTTGCAAATTCATGAACTTCGAATCTGAATATGAAACAAAAACTCAGAATGATTTCCAAGTTTTTTTTTTTTATTTTCGGAAAAATTTTAACTAAATGTCAAAAATGGGTATGAGTTTTGAAAATCATGAATCAAATTTTGAAGGAAATGTAAAACCAAATTTAAATGATGATTTCAAACACAGCTTTCCATTTCAATTTTAAATGATGATTCGAACTGAAAATCAAAAATCCTAAACTGAACATAGCCCAAAATATTAAAACACAAATAGAGTTTTAATTTTGATTGTAAGGAACCAGAATATTTAAAATGAGTCAAATCTTATTTAAAATTGATTATTCAGAAATGAATTTCTATCAATAAGTGAGAAAATTTCGTAAAACTGTAGCTGAATTCTAAACCGGGGATCAGTTTTTGAGGATCTGACATCAGTTCTGAGTCAAGATAAAAATTTGATTAGGAATAGAAAAATATGAGTGTAGAGTTGAATACCTCGCTTGCTTTTGGTGGATCCTCATGGGGGGGGGGGAGGGGTTTAACCCCCAAACCCTCCCCCCCTCCCCCCGTTCCTACGGCCATGGTCCACGTCATATATTTAGTCTGTAAAGCCTAAATCGGCTAAGTTCGAATTTTAAAAGAAATATCAAATGAAGTATAAAAGAATATAGAATTCCAAATAGAAAAGAATCGGTTTTAAAAAATGCTTATTAAAATAAAAATTTTAATTTGAGATTAGCGGTGAGAAGGAATGAGTAGATGAGATGAAGAATGTACAGTAGAAAAATTGCAGTTATAAAATAGTTTTACAAATATGCGGCAACACTGAAATAGAAGCTCCAAAGTGACAAAAACACAAATCAGTTATAGGAGATAAATAACCAAACAGTAGAGCCACAAAGTCCTGCATAGAAGAATTTAGAGCATTTGGGAAGGTTTTTGGAACAGGCATATAATTAAAAGGGAATAAATTGCTTATTTTATTTTATTTTTAATAATTACCTATTGGGCAAAATTTTGTTATGAGAAGGTACTTGCAAGACACGCCGACGGAAAAACATTTGATTTTTTACAAAAATTTACGAAAAATGTGCAAACAGCTCTCACATTAGAGCAGACATTTCAGTAGTGCATTTTTCATGAATGGGATACGGCACTTTGACTTATCTTTGAAAAAATCTAAATCATTTTAAATCTTCTTCCAGTACAATAAGCAACTCGAACACTCAGTTGATTCCAGAAAAAAACTTAAAATTTGTTACTTTGGTTAACATAAAACAGAATAAAATTCCAGTTTTTTCGACCAGTTTTTTCCTTTTTAGAATGCTTTCCAAAACAGCTTCAAAGTTTAAACAAAAACACAAATCAGTTATAGAAGATAAATAACCAAACAGTAGAGCCAAAAAGTCCTCTATAGTAGAGTTTAGAGCATTTGGGAAGCTTTTGGGAACAGGCATATAAATAAAAGGGAATTAGTTCCTCATGTTATTTTTTTAATAATTATTGGGCAAAATTTTTTTACGAGAAGGTACTTGAAAGACACGCCGACGGAAAAATATTTAATTTTTACAAAAAATTTACGAAAAATGTGCATCTCTTTCATAATAGCAGACATTTCAGTAGTGCATTTTCCATAAATGGGATACGACACTTTGATTTATCTATGAAAAAATCTAAATCATTTTAAATCTTCTTCCAGTACAATAAGCAACTCAAACACTCCGTTGATTCCGGAAAAAACCTTAAAATTAGAAATTAGAATTTTTAGAAACTTAAATAGACAATTATTGCTGACATCATTGAAGAAAGACTGTGAACAGTTGATATTGAAGATTTTAACTCATTCAACGACTTTGGTGAAAAACTCCTCAAACGGCGAAGCCATTGGAGTACTAACTCAAATCTGTTTGCAATAAATCGATAAATATAATAAAATAAATTGCAAAAAGGGTCAACTAATGTTATTAGAAATAGCAAAGATTCTATTTATAAATCATCTTTTGAAAAATTTCAAAATTCCCGTATTTTGCAAAATTGGGGAAAGATGACAAAAAAAACTTCTTTAACTTTTTTCTCAGAATTCAAAAGTACTCGCGATTGGTTTTCAAAATATTTGTTATGTTCTATAGTTTTGCCAAGGAAGAGCCCAAATTTATTCAATGGATTGAATCTATACGTATTTAAAAATTATCTTGTAAATTAGAGCTGATAGGAAATAAAATAATTGCCTTTTTAGAAATCAGCAAAACAAGCTCTTAAATTCTTTGCACCTCGAAATATTATGAATTTTGTTGCTTTGTGTAATCATCTTCAGTTATTCTTGTCCTAGAAAAAGGAATGGGTTGTTTAAAAATTTAAAAAAGGGAATCAAAGTTAAGTCGAATGACCATTTGAATTTGGTACGCTTAAAAGGCGTTTGGTGTTCGTCGTTGTCAATCTAAAATCGAAATGGGTTTTTTTTTATTTCCTTCCAAACCGAAAACCCCCCCGAAATCAATGCCAATAAATCAATCGTAAAATTAGACCCGCCTGGACGAATTTGCCTAGAGCTTTTACAACAAATCTGTCACCGCATCTAGAGTGTGCGCGATGCTGTAATAAACTCTGTTTTGACAAACGTTATAAATTAAATCACAACTACAAAAGCCCCCCGGGAGCCGATTATGCAACGATAGTTCAAAATCACACCGCGCGCTGCCGCCGGTGGCAACATGTGCTGCTAGTGGTCATTAAAATTCGCAACAATACCGGCGATGGTGCTGATTCCAGACAGGAGGGAGTTGAGTTAAGAGTAAAGCTACACCATCATCATCTTCTGCTTTGACCATCTCTTCCGACGACCTGTCTATTAAGCGATAAGCATCGTGTACTTGGGGCCCAACTTCGGGTACCGTGTGTTATTATCCACCGACCGTACATCTCCAAGGGGCTGAACCGGTTTCTAGGGGTGTCTCATCCATTCCGCCAATTTTGGGGAGACCCCCTGCGGTAGGGCTGGACAGACCTGTGTAAGAAGACGTCTTCTTCAGATGGCGGCGAGACCACCGATGACTCCCGGTTCAAGTGACCATACCAAAAGAAGACGAAGATGACGACGACGTTATTGATTGGACCCCAAAAGCAATAAACTCAGCGCGCGTGTAACTCGAAATTCACCAGCCCATAGGGGAGGTAATACCTACTTGTTGAGCTAAATGTATGGTGGCAATAAAGCGGGAATGACTAGCTTCAAGTTTGCCGGCCGCACGTTTTGTGTGTGGTAAGGAAAAGGCCATTCGGATATGCTCTGGTGAAATGGTGAGCAACAAAGTTGACAGATTTTTTGCTGTTGTTGTTGGGACGTTGAACGTGGTTGAACGGCCATAAGGATTTTGGCGAGTAATGCCCATAGGAAACAGCTGTTGTTTAACTAAGTGTTTACAAGCCTTCAGGGGGGTTTTCGGTAACATCACAAAATTGACATTGCACTAAAAAAATTGATCGATCGTTTCTTTTTTCAAGAAAATTTGCAGAAGTAGAAATCTTAAACGTCCCAGAGATACTTTCTTCTGAGTTAGGGTCAGCAGGACCAAAAGTGAAAGTTCTGGGTGCTTTTTTTGTCTTTTTCAGACTGGTCATATTCTGAATTCATTCTCGGTGCTTTATTTTGACAGTGGTTCAAGCGTAAAACTAACTAAACTGGAGTTCGCTTATTAGGACGTGAGTTCTTAGGTCGTAGATCATCAGGCCATCAGATCTTCAAGTTAGGCTGTCAGGTCGTCAGGTTTTCAGATTATCAGGGTGTCAGGGCAAAATGTCGTCAGTAAGTTAGGCTATCCCGTTTTCCGGTTCTGAGGTCATCAGGTTCTCAGAACAATAAGCAGGAACGACACCTGGCTATTGGTTTGTTGAGCTATCAAGAACTCAGTCCATCGTATCCTTTCTCCATCAGGTCTCCAGACCATCAGGTTTCCAGACCATCAGGACGTTAAGTCATCAGGTCCTTTGATCACCTGGCCGACAAATGATTAGGGCATCAAGCCGATAAGTCGTAAGGCCAACAGGTTTTTACTACATCAGGTCGTCAGGCCGTCGGATCATCAATCTGTGAAGTCGTCAAATCGTCAGGTCGTCGGGTCATAAGATTCTCAGTTCGTTAAGCCATCAAGGTAGTTAGGTCATCAAATTTTCAGACTATTGGGATCTCAGGCTTTCAGGCGTCAAACCATAAGTTTTTCAGACCATCGAGTAGCCGATAGACCATCAGTTCGTAAGGTTATTATCTCATCAGGCTTTAAGGTCGTCAAACCGTCAGAATGCCAGCCCGCACGCCATCGGGACGTCAGCTCATCCGGTCGTAAGACTCAAAGATTGTCAGCCTGTCAAGTCGTCTGGCTGCCAAAAAAGCCACTCAGATCTTTAGGTCATCAAGTCGTCATGTTGACAAAATTGACAAAAATGTTAAAAATGACAAAAATGACAAAAATGACAAAAATGACAAAAATGACAAAAATGACAAAAATGACAAAAATGACAAAAATGACAAAAATGACAAAAATGACAAAAATGACAAAAATGACAAAAATGACAAAAATGACAAAAATGACAAAAATGACAAAAATGACAAAAATGACAAAAATGACAAAAATGACAAAAATGACAAAAATGACAAAAATGACAAAAATGACAAAAATGACAAAAATGACAAAAATGACAAAAATGACAAAAATGACAAAAATGACAAAAATGACAAAAATGACAAAAATGACAAAAATGACAAAAATGACAAAAATGACAAAAATGACAAAAATGACAAAAATGACAAAAATGACAAAAATGACAAAAATGACAAAAATGACAAAAATGACAAAAATGACAAAAATGACAAAAATGACACAAATGACAAAAATGACAAAAATGACAAAAATGACAAAAATGACAAAAATGACAAAAATGACACAAATGACAAAAATGACAAAAATGACAAAAATGACAAAAATGACAAAAATGACAAAAATGACAAAAATGACAAAAAATGACAAAAATGACAAAAATGACAAAAATGACAAAAATGACAAAAATGACAAAAATGACAAAAATGACAAAAATGACAAAAATGACAAAAATGACAAAAATGACAAAAATGACAAAAATGACAAAAATGACAAAAATGACAAAAATGACAAAAATGACAAAAATGACAAAAATGACAAAAATGACAAAAATGACAAAAATGACAAAAATGACAAAAATGACAAAAATGACAAAAATGACAAAAATGACAAAAATGACAAAAATGACAAAAATGACAAAAATGACAAAAATGACAAAAATGACAAAAATGACAAAAATGACAAAAATGACAAAAATGACAAAAATGACAAAAATGACAAAAATGACAAAAATGACAAAAATGACAAAAATGACAAAAATGACAAAAATGACAAAAATGACAAAAATGACAAAAATGACAAAAATGACAAAAATGACAAAAATGACAAAAATGACAAAAATGACAAAAATGACAAAAATGACAAAAATGACAAAAATGACAAAAATGACAAAAATGACAAAAATGACAAAAATGACAAAAATGACAAAAATGACAAAAATGACAAAAATGACAAAAATGACAAAAATGACAAAAATGACAAAAATGACAAAAATGACAAAAATGACAAAAATGACAAAAATGACAAAAATGACAAAAATGACAAAAATGACAAAAATGACAAAAATGACAAAAATGACAAAAATGACAAAAATGACAAAAATGACAAAAATGACAAAAATGACAAAAATGACAAAAATGACAAAAATGACAAAAATGACAAAAATGACAAAAATGACAAAAATGACAAAAATGACAAAAATGACAAAAATGACAAAAATGACAAAAATGACAAAAATGACAAAAATGACAAAAATGACAAAAATGACAAAAATGACAAAAATGACAAAAATGACAAAAATGACAAAAATGACAAAAATGACAAAAATGACAAAAATGACAAAAAATGACAAAAATGACAAAAAATGACAAAAATGACAAAAATGACAAAAATGACAAAAATGACAAAAATGACAAAAATGACAAAAATGACAAAAATGACAAAAATGACAAAAATGACAAAAATGACAAAAATGACAAAAATGACAAAAATGACAAAAATGACAAAAATGACAAAAATGACAAAAATGACAAAAATGACAAAAATGACAAAAATGACAAAAATGACAAAAATGACAAAAATGACAAAAATGACAAAAATGACAAAAATGACAAAAATGACAAAAATGACAAAAATGACAAAAATGACAAAAATGACAAAAATGACAAAAATGACAAAAATGACAAAAATGACAAAAATGACAAAAATGACAAAAATGACAAAAATGACAAAAATGACAAAAATGACAAAAATGACAAAAATGACAAAAATGACAAAAATGACAAAAATGACAAAAATGACAAAAATGACAAAAATGACAAAAATGACAAAAATGACAAAAATGACAAAAATGACAAAAATGACAAAAATGACAAAAATGACAAAAATGACAAAAATGACAAAAATGACAAAAATGACAAAAATGACAAAAATGACAAAAATGACAAAAATGACAAAAATGACAAAAATGACAAAAATGACAAAAATGACAAAAATGACAAAAATGACAAAAATGACAAAAATGACAAAAATGACAAAAATGACAAAAATGACAAAAATGACAAAAATGACAAAAATGACAAAAATGACAAAAATGACAAAAATGACAAAAATGACAAAAATGACAAAAATGACAAAAATGACAAAAATGACAAAAATGACAAAAATGACAAAAATGACAAAAATGACAAAAATGACAAAAATGACAAAAATGACAAAAATGACAAAAATGACAAAAATGACAAAAATGACAAAAATGACAAAAATGACAAAAATGACAAAAATGACAAAAATGACAAAAATGACAAAAATGACAAAAATGACAAAAATGACAAAAATGACAAAAATGACAAAAATGACAAAAATGACAAAAATGACAAAAATGACAAAAATGACAAAAATGACAAAAATGACAAAAATGACAAAAATGACAAAAATGACAAAAATGACAAAAATGACAAAAATGACAAAAATGACAAAAATGACAAAAATGACAAAAATGACAAAAATGACAAAAATGACAAAAATGACAAAAATGACAAAAATGACAAAAATGACAAAAATGACAAAAATGACAAAAATGACAAAAATGACAAAAATGACAAAAATGACAAAAATGACAAAAATGACAAAAATGACAAAAATGACAAAAATGACAAAAATGACAAAAATGACAAAAATGACAAAAATGACAAAAATGACAAAAATGACAAAAATGACAAAAATGACAAAAATGACAAAAATGACAAAAATGACAAAAATGACAAAAATGACAAAAATGACAAAAATGACAAAAATGACAAAAATGACAAAAATGACAAAAATGACAAAAATGACAAAAATGACAAAAATGACAAAAATGACAAAAATGACAAAAATGACAAAAATGACAAAAATGACAAAAATGACAAAAATGACAAAAATGACAAAAATGACAAAAATGACAAAAATGACAAAAATGACAAAAATGACAAAAATGACAAAAATGACAAAAATGACAAAAATGACAAAAATGACAAAAATGACAAAAATGACAAAAATGACAAAAATGACAAAAATGACAAAAATGACAAAAATGACAAAAATGACAAAAATGACAAAAATGACAAAAATGACAGAAATGTCAGAAATGACAAAAATGACAAAAATGACACAAATGACAAAAATGACAAAAATGACAAAAATGACAAAAATGACAAAAATGACAAAAATGACAAAAATGACAAAAATGACAAAAAATGACAAAAATGACACAAAGACAAAAATGACACAAATGACAAAAATGACAAAAATGACAAAAATGACAAAAATGACAAAAATGACACAAATGACAAAAATGACAAAAATGACAAAAATGACAAAAATGACAAAAATGACAAAAAAAATTACAAAAATTTAAGAAATTTCAAAAACTACAAAAATTACAACAATTTCAAATATTACAAATATTAAAAAAAAAATCAAAAATGACAAAAATATTACAAAAATTACAAAAATTTAAAAAAAATCACAAAAATTGCAAAATCAACAAAATCACAAAAAACTACGAAAATAATAAAAATTACAAAAAATTTCGAAGAATAATAAAAATTGAAAATTAAATCGACTGAAAGTCAGAGATTTGTATTATCACAAGAAAGAAAAATTGACATTTAAATCATTTATGTTTTTTATGTATTTATTTTTCATTTTTGCCTGGTTTCAATTTCAATTTGTAAATTTCTATTCCTTTAATTTTGAATGTTTTTCGAATGAAATGAATCTTGTTTTTCACTCCGGTTGTTTTGCTTTAAAGGAAATAAGCGACCAGACCAGACAGCCAGACTCCAACGCAATTGGATTAGACAATTTATTTATCACCAATGTGGCTCGCAGAGAAAAAAAAACCGGCTACTGGCGGCGGCAGCTCATTACCAGTTATTGAAAAAGGTGTCCACTTGGCTTTGGATTTGTTTTTATCTCTTTGCCGGGAGGGCAATAAAACTGAAATTAATACTGATACGTTATGTGTTTCCTGTCTGTTCCATATTATTGGGTTACGATGATTGGTCAATTTATAGCTACTATGTAATCAAATAATGGAAAAAGGGGTAAGAAACATAAATTTAATAAAAAACATAGTTGTTGCGATGAGCACGAATTAAGATGTCATAATTTTATTCAATGTTTTTTTTAAACTTAGGGTAGTACTTCCAATTCTCATTGAAAAATGATAAAATTTCGTCAAAGTACACGTAATCTTCTTTAACTTCCTAGATAAACAAATTTCCAATGACCGGAACTGTGTACTTGAAGCAGAACTTGTTGATCAAAAGTTATTGACTTTGTTTGCCCTGCCTTTTAAGTCAAGCTTCAAACTGAAGTGACAATTTGTTTACATTGGCCTGTAAATTTCCCATCCCTAATGATTCAAAAGGCCAAGGATACGCAAAATTGCGCCAAACTCGGAACCCGGACAGAATGTTTATCTGACGATTGATGAACCAACACCGATGAGAGTCGTTCGTCTGTTGGTTGTTCAATCATTCGGTTTTCTGCCCGCAACTTACAAACTGACTGGCGTAAGTTTCGAACAGCTTCCAATTTAAATTGGATTTCAAACGCGCGAAAGTGTAAGTTCATTAAAAGTTTCGCCATTTCGACGGACTAATTTACGGCTGTGACCTCGCTCGCTGGCAGTGTGGATGATGACGTTGGGGGAGGTGGAGGTCAAGTTTATGGAAACGAAGTAATTTTTTTATTTTCATGCCTTAAAATCGTGGATTGAACTCAAAATTTAGACTAGAAATTATAGATTTTTATCCAGTTTAGGATTTATGATTAAAATTTAGATTGAATCTTGCGAATCCAGATTTCAAAATTAAGGATTCGAATGTAAATGTCTTATTGTAAATTTTGTAAAATTACCTTCTAGGCGAACGTATGTTCTTAAAACATTGATTTAAGTAGCAGTCTAGACCTAGTCTAGTGGTTTTCAAGCTTTTTCCACCCATCGTCCTTTCTGTCAAATTTCTAAGCTTACGCGTTTCTGAGAAAATATTGAAAAAAAAAAAAATAAAAAAAACATTAAGAATGGTCAAAAAACTTTGACTAGCTTCGTTATTTGAGTTTTTTTTCCATTTTCCGAACTCTACGGAGAATATTGAATTGTTGTTAAGATTAAATTCAAAATCCACACATTGTTTTGCTTACAAAGTTAAGGGGAAATCATACTGCCAATTAAGTCGATGCATTGTTTATCGAAGGATTTTAAACCCAGTTGGTTTGTTCATTCAGAAAGTATGTAAGTTTAAGTACTTTTGCTAAATTTTCAAATATAAATAATTTATAAGTTCTAAACTTCAAACTTGTTCAATTATACTGACAAGGAAATGGATGAAAATGGGTGATTTCGTGAATCATCAATAAAAAAAAACTGATAAAAAATTAAAAATAAGGAATTCCATGTTTTTATTGTAAGTACTGGAAGCACAAACCAAATACAAACTTAGTTAACATTGTGCATTAAAATTAATATTGAAATATTCGAATCATTTTTCGAACTTTTTAAGATTAATGATCGATTCAATTGATCATGAACAAAAGGTAGAAACTGTGTTTTTCTGTTCAAATCTGATTCTTATTCTGTTTATTTTTCTTCATTAAACTAAGGAATAATATTATGATGATGATGCATGATCTAAAAAAGTAAAATTCAACAGTTTTAAAACCATTTGGAAAGAAATCATTACAAGTATTTTCGACATTATTGCAGAAAGTAAAAAAAGAACTTGATTTTATTTAACGAATTTGTTGAAACCTGAAAAACAAATAGATTTATGTTTCAAAAAATATTTGAATTCAATTTGTTTTAAAACTTCTTTAAAAATTCGTCTAACGAGGAAAAGTAAACAAATATAAAACTTCTAAAACTTTTTTTCGTAGAGCCCAAAATTACTGTTTCAAAGTTTTGTCAAAAAAGTGCAGAAATTTCTTAAATGATTTTGACCTATTTTAAAAAGTTATTTCAATTATAAAAACTGATAGGAAAATAGCATGTTTAGATTCAGGGTACCCAAATTAGTTGCCATCCGTCCCGCATGTCCCGCTTTTTTGTTAAATGTTCCGTTTTTTTACTAGGAAAACTGTTACAAAGTTAACTGACAAACACCGGAAAAAAATCAAACTTCAGTCTCAATTTGAATTTTCATAGTTTACATAAGACAATACTAAAGCTCTTAGCATTGCAGTAAGATTCTGATTCAATTAAGTGTTCTTGGAGTACTATCAACAAATCTTTGAAAAAAAAAACATTGTTTAGGTTGCTTCCAAATAATTATAGCTTACTAGCTGATTTTTCCCAGCCTAGTTCGGGTTCACATAAAATATAAATAAATATGAGTCGTTTGACTTTTTGAAATTTTGAAAGCTTTTTATTCATCATTATAACAACTTTGATCATTTTTGGCCATGTATGCTTCGTAAGTTTTGTTAGTCTTTTCAATGTTTTGATAGGAGATATTATCAAAGTTTATCGTTTTCATATTATTGAATAACTAATAGTTATGAGGTTTGCCAACAGAAATTTAAAATAATTTCCCATGTATGCTTATTGCTTGTTCATCCTATTACGAAAAGCATTTTAAACTAAGGTTTCCAGATTGCACGGATCTACCCGGACTTGCCCGCATATTTGACACAAAATTTGAGAAAAGTCCGGTTCGGTCCGGATTTTATTGGAAAAAGTCTGGATTTTTTACGGATTTATTAACTTTATTTGTAAAATGTAATAAAAAAAATAAAATTGAATTATTACAATTTTCACAATTTAACGTCCAAAAAATAATTTTAATGGAATTTTTATCCAACTAGAAATATTTTCTCTCGAATAATGTGTTAATTTGCTAGAACCGTTTAAAATAACGGCAAAAAAACGTGTAGGTAAATAGAAGTCATGTAAGAAAACCTGAGCAAAATCATTCTGCGTGAAAGATAAACCCTAGTGTGCTTTTTATGAACAACTTCGGCTGATACTAAACGTACAAGTTGGGCTACACAGTTAAGCTTTTTTAAAGATTTTCTTAAATGTCCCGCTTTTTTCGGCTGTGTCCCGCTTTTTTTCGAGAAATGTCCCGCTTTTTTCTTAAACTATCTGGCAAGCCTAAGTTTAGGGGTTAAGGTATCTAAACAAGTTCATCTATTACGTTGTTTATAACTTATCATTTTTATAATTATAGAAAACTTTTATATCATAATACATTTAATGGTGATATGAAATATTCTTCAAGAGACCAAGCAATTTCTATTTCAACTTTAATTTGTCTTTTTTTTCTTAATGCTCAAATCGACATTTAAAAGATTTTGATAAAATACACAAGGCCATCAATGATTAATGTTGGTGTCTTGCCTTCTGCTCATTTATGATAAAACATTTCAAACAAATTTAAAACAAAGGTTTTTTCCCAAGACCATAAGTCATTTTGACTTCTGTGAAAGAAAACTTATTAAACATTTCCATTTGTTCGCTTTTCCCAATTTTGTAAAATAATAGATTCTGGACGATTTATTTATGTTTTTATGTTGGTTATCCACCATGGGTGCACGGATTCACCGCAGTTTCTGCCTAAGTATGTGCTCACATGCATTCTTAGATTACTAGGTTCGACGAATCTCCAATGCAGCGCGTCACCATACCCGGACTCCATGGCTTCGTATGAACTGTTATGGAGTGAATGTATTGTGTTGATGTAGGTTTATATTGGAAGAACGAGTCAATCAGGTGGGCTAGTTTACTTACAGGTATTCCGGCATCCGTGTTTATACCTGGCCAGCTGGCAACTGATTGAACATTCCAATTATTTAGTCAGTAACACATCTTACCTGTCGGCCCACTTACGGGATTCGAACCCAAAAGTTTTTCTTGCCGATACCGGGAATTGAACCCAGTACGCCTGGCGTACCAATACCAGACTCGCGCCAGGCTATCCGCTAGACCACATCGGCGCTCCGAACTTTTAAAGATTTATTTACTAAATTGCGTTTGAGATATTTTTAAAGCAATAATCAAATCGCTTTGCATATTTCGAGAATATCGTTTATTTGGATCATCAATTGAATTGTATAAAAAATTAGGCAGATTGGAAGCAATGAAATGAATAAGCATTAAAAATAAGCAAATAGAATTTGATAACCATTTTCATCACATGACATCAGTTTGTCCCTAATGGAACAAATTTTCATATTCATAATCTTGAAATGTTCCTAATAAAAAAAACAAGACTTTTACCGACCCGATCAATTGAGTTTACATGTTATTATAATTTCTAAAAAAAAATTAACCAAGTTATACTGTATTTTTTTTAAATACATTTACCGAATTTTATAGTCAAACTTTCAAGAAAATATGAACAATTTTTTAAGGCTGCCTTTGTTTTTGAAGCTCAAATTTTTGTATTTCGATAACCTAATCTTCTTGGAACCCTAAAAGTCTAAATTTTCGATAAGAACAACTTTTGTTCTATGCTTTTGTCCATGAAAAGTTCGAAAAATGATTCGAAGTAGCAACTTTAAAGCTTTAAAAATGAACACACACACATATGATCTCAGTGAAACTTCATGTTTCTTTGAAGAGATCTTCATCCTTAACTCTAAGCGTACATCTGTCGAAGTTATGATGGCTATAGCATTTTACAAATGCTATAACCACCAGACCACAGAAAGTGTACTATGTAAGCCATGATCGGGATTCGATTTCATGAACCTTTGCGTAGATGACTTGAACTATAACCACTACGCCAAAGCTGCTGGCCAAGCTTTATTTAAATACGCAATGTTAACTCAATTACTATTTGATTTTCTTAGTATTCCTAAAGCTCAAATAATGACAAACGTCCGAACTCCAGATCACATAAGCATTATAAAAAAAAAGTTAAAGTGGATTCAAGTATTAAGTGATTTGTTAATCTTTAATTTGTTTATTAAAAATTTCACCAATGTTTTCACAGTCAGCCCGAGCAGACTTTGATGCCCGAATCGATAGCAAACATGAACCAAAATGAGCTATCAATGTCATAATTATAGCATAATTAAGTATCGCATTTTTCCCAATGGCAAAATAAGGTTTCATTGAAGCATCAATATATCGAAAGATGATGACTAACTAATACCTAAATAAGGCATTGAGACCAAAATGAAAGCACTATTTGGTTTTGTTATTTCCAGGATAACAAAAAGAGGCATCATCAAGGTTTCATTTTTTATGATAGTGCGGAAAAGTGAGATCAAAATGATAGCATGATTTGGTACACAATTTTTTATGATGAAAAAACAAATTCAATTGAGTGATTGGTTTTTTCCAGGATAACATAAAGGGGCATTATAAGGATTTCATCTATTATTATATTGAGCAGAAAAGTGAGACCAAAATGATAGCATGATTTGATATTCAATTTTCAAATTCACTTGGGAGTTAAAAATTAAATAGAACTGAAAACAAACAACAAACTTAAAGCTACTGACGCGATTTGATTGATTTTTTCAGTCTTTGAAAAAAGAGGTATAATTAAGATTTCATTATTTTTAAAACACGGTATGAAATTTTAAAATAAGCGAATGCGCCAACATAACTGTTTCGAGAAAAATGCGTTGAAAGTTTGACAGCTCCATATGCTCACAGCAATAATACTATTTTTTGTTCTTCGTTTCTCGAAAACCAAATATTCTTTAGATACCTTTATATCATCAAATGTAGGTCTTTGAACGTAGTACGTTTAAAGTTTTTTACCCTGCTGCTGATAACTAGGTTTGTCAACATTCAGCGCATTTGCCCTTTTCAAAATTCACTATCTAACTGAAGTTAGCTATTTTTTCCAAAATTAATCTTAGATTTCATACAATAGCAAACCGAGGGCAAAACGAGGATTAGTAGAGTTGCCAAAAATTGTTATTTAAAAAAAAAAACAATTAAGAAAACAAACTTACAATACACAATGCTTTTTTTAAGCTAATGGGGTATGAGTCCAAAAATGTTCAATTCTCAGTTAATAATGCAAAAGTATTCTTTCTTTTAAAAACTTTGTTTGATGAAATTTTCTTCTTCGAACGTTTTTGTTTGATTAAAAACTACAAATTGTCAAAAATGATGGAAAAATGCGCAACACGTAAACTGTATATGTAGGTTTTATGCACTTATATTCCTTTGGCTCCAAGGCCATCATATATTCATATTATTAATTTTATTGATGAGTTTGAAAAAGTATTTTTTGTGATTTATCTTTTGTTTCATTACTTTCATAACTTTTGCAGTAGAGGGGTAATTTCGTTAAATGAAAAGTAAAACCAAAAAATAGCGAAATCAAACATGGATTTCAACCACCTGATATTCGAACCAATTAAAAACATGTTACCTTAAAAAATCTATCATGCTTTTTAGCAAAATATGGTACTATTTTGACCGACTAACGATGAAAAAATACTCCAATATTGCTCTCATTTTAACGGATAGCACAGTTATGCCAAATCTTTGTTGAATTGAAAGGTCATTGACACCTCATTAGGGTAGCCTTTTAAAAGAAATTTTGAAAGCTTACTGATGCCTAATTTTGGATGTAGTCGAAGCCAAAAAGTGGCATCATTGTGCTTAAACGAGGTATTATTAAGGTTTTAGTGAAACCTACAGTTGGTATAATTGTGGTATCGGTATATAAAAAGTGAGACCCAAATTTTGGCATTGTACCACCTTTATTCGGGCAAAATGATATATCATTTTACATTCAAGGCATGATAGCAAAAATAGGTATAATTTTGCCATAAAAGTCTGCTCGGGAGAACATCAAAAGATAATTTTTATGATTTTAGAAAATTCAACCCTCCAAGACTGCTGACAAGACTTGTCAGTTGATTTTAAAATGTTAAGATTAGGAGATATTTTTTAAAGCAGTATTCTCTGTTTCAATAACCTATATTTTGTAACTATTTTAAAATAATTTTGAAATTTTATATGGATTTTAATTAGTTTGTTTAGTTAACCAGTTGAATTATTATTATTGAAAGATAAAATTAAAGAATTAGCACCACTATAATTGTAAAACGCTCAAAATATATTTTTTCAATTCATTGAAAAAAATCAGGGAAATATTTGTCATGGGAGGTCACCGACCAAATATTTTAACCTTTGGTGGGAATGAATTGGAAAAAGCTCTACTTTCATCCCATACAAAAATAAGCAATGCTGTATTTTTTTTTCTTTAAGTCCTTCTATTAAACACACCGTGCCTTTTTTTTGGTATTGTTGGTATTTCTAGCAAAATTTAAATTTTTACCCCCGCACATAATCATCTATCCAAATATTCCACCGTATTTCGACATTTTTAGGCTACACGAAAAAATCATGAAAATGGTAATCATAAGTTTACCCATTTAGGATATCTCAAAGAAATGTTAAGAAAAGTTTGAATATTTTATTTAAAATTTCGCAAAGATGTGCTTACATTGACACACGAAGAGATATTGAAATAGCGAATTTATTCTTCTTTGAAATTATTTTTCTATTTTTGTAAGGCATATTTTACACGTTATCTAATAAGAATTTGTGTTCTGGAATAAAATTAAATTTTTTTATATGGAATCAGTTGCAAAAAAAGATAAATATTTTCAGTTTTTTAACTTTAACCAGAGATTAAAAAAAACTCCACATAACTCCACTCTAATTTTACGTTGGATAGATTCCGACATTTCTGGACTACAAAATATTGCAAAATGGGCTGCCTTTTTTGCCATTTTTGGAGAACGATTATATAGAGTTGAACCACTTTTTCCTTCAAATTTGACTTCTAAGCCAATAAGCCCGGATCACGAACTAAATTGATATTTAGTTGGATCTCTAGGTTTAGTTTCCTGAAAAATCCATTCATAAAACATCATTTTCATATTTTTCACTATCAGTATGAAATTCTGTGTTATTTTTTTCAATTAGTAATAACTCCCAAAACATCATTAAATAACGTTTTCCCATATATTCTCAAATGTTTTTCTGATAATTGATCAAGTTGAAGAATCTTTTTTGATGGTCGAAATTCATGAGAACCAATTGAAACTTGATAAATAGTTAGTAACTTTTATAGTATTATTTTAAAGATATGAAATTGAAACATGAAAAAAAAAATAAAAACTAAAAGTTGAAATAATAAATTATGAAAATATGAAGCTAATAAAATGTTTTTCTCGTTTAAAATGTAAATTAAGTGTTTTGTGTTAAAACAAACATTGATAGGGTAAAAGATCGTTAAAGAAAAAAAAGCCTACATACCTTAATTTCAAAATTTTGATCAGTATTGGCGAAATTGTTAAATATTTTTCATCTATCACAAAAATGTCTTTATTGACAAGTTAATTAATGAAAAATTCAAAAACTGATCAGCACCAGAGCGTTATCATGTCAATCTGTTTTGATTTAATTTCATATGTATTGTAATTTTGACATTATTTGAGATTTAGAACCTCTCTAGGATGTGAGAGGTTTTAAAACAATCTGTTGTAAAAAAATTAATACAAGAATTTATTTTCTGGGCAAAAATTTTAAATTCTTACAGTTAAAAAAAAATCATAGGAAATATGAAAATATTATGTTATTTCTAGTGAAATTATGATTATTGAACAATTTTAGAAGGTTTCAGAGCATAAAAGGTTGAAAACAGACTTTTTACCTGGTTTTTTTTTTGAGAATTGGACCACTGTGCGTCGACTGGCTTAAGGATTCCATCTTTCGAGAAAAATGATGCAAAAGCACTACATACAAACATTCAAGCGAAACCAGAAAAATATTTTATGGTATTTCCATCCTGTTGGATAATTCATCCCAGAAACAGGGAAAAAATTGCCGTCGGTGTGAATCGAATTTACACCAATTTCCTACCTTCATCTTGCCCATCCGACAGCTTAACCTAAGCCAGAGGTTTATTGTTATAAAGGGAATAAGGAAAAAAACTTGTTTTAGAAAACTGAGATGACAGCTTGAAGTCAATGCGAGAAACATTTTGAGTAAAAGAAAAAAAAATACCACAAAGGAAATTATAAGGACAGGTTTGTTAGAATAAAAATAAAATTAAATTGTGGAAAAAACTAACAAAACAAAAATCATAACAATATACATAGAAATTGAAGTAATTGATATTACCATTGAATGAATTTTGAGGGTAGCTTGAATATAATTTTGATAAAATGTTCAGCGAGATGAAAGGACAGCAAGGTTAAAATAAAAACCAAAGCGGGTTGAGAGGACAGCTTCAAAATATATTGTATAAAAGGTCAGTTTTTTGTGAATTGTTTTGCGAGTCATATTACAGACAACTTGACAAAGAATCACCAAAAAGCTCGTTGAGAGGGCAGCTTTACATTTTACATTAAAACTTCAACATAAAGTAACTTAAAAAATAAATTAATCAATTTTTTTCCAAAACTTTTGCATCATGACGTAATCTCTCAGGTGAATGATATTTTCAAGGATCTTTCCTGACAACTGACATGAATCCTTGACCAGAAAAACTCGCTCGTCATCAGTTCGTTTGTTGTTCTTCAATTTCGATTCACCGTGACATGGGAAGAGGCAAAACTGCAACCATTCTTCGACAAGTATGAATAGAAGAACCACAATACTGATGAACGATTGTCACGTTCCAGCTGTTTTTTTCTGCTGACTGCCTTTTCTCCGTACCCCATTCGACGACGTTGATGCTTATTTCAGGTGGAAAAACTTTGAATAGAAGCTCGAAATTGAGAGGCCAATTCAATTGAGCAGAACTTATTGGCTGGCTCAGATGCTTTTCACCAGGAAGAACACTTGAGCTTCAAAAGTGAGAAAGATGAAGAAGCTTTAGCTGCAAGTGACATCAAAGAAGCACAGAATCTCATTCACAAATAACCCTACAGAGTATTATTGTTTGGCAATCATTGCGCAGTTTAATTGACTCAACACCACAGTGATTGTAAACTAAACTCTAAAAAAACATAAGCACGCAATAAATGTTGCTCTGTTTAAATCTGTTTTTCTTTTTGTGTTTTCGCAATCAAATCAAAAGAAACTAAGAAGTTGCTCATCAAAAGAAATTTAGGTAGGTTTTTTTTCGTATTCATCTACTTGAGACGCTCGAAAGCTCCCGCCTCCAGTTTTCATACTTCGGAGGTCTGATTTCCGTTTCGTTTGCGCGATTACATTCCACAGTGGTGCAAAACAGCAATCTAGCTGTACGAAATTAATAGCGCCCAGGGATGAAGAGATAGACATTTGATGTCTTCAGCAATATTGTTCAGTTTTACAAGGGGCATATTCTAGTATCAAAATTTTTGCCGAGGGGTCCACCGATAGCGAAATAAAAATGCTAACTTTTTTGTTTTTCAAATTAGGGCTTTGATGTCTTCGACAAAGTTGTTTATCTGATCAAAATACATAAGTTTGTTGAATATGTCAAAGTCCTGTCACATCACCCTCAGGAGTTACAGTCAAAGTAAAAAAAATCTCTTGAAAAAACAGTTTTTTGAACCTGACACGTTGTAGATTGGATAAAATGGTTCGCTGACTTTGAAACAAAGTTGTAACAAGCCACGATCTACATTTGTCTCATACATTATGATGGGTTTAGAAGTTGCTGAAGCTCTATAGAAAGCATTTAGTGTATTTTATTGGCAATTTTGGAAGGCTCATCCATCGAAAAGTGCACATTTTCGCAACATCCCCTTTTTGTGATTATTTTTGATGATAAGCGGAACTATTTCCATTTGAAATTAGCGCGGAAATCGGTGGAACAGTAGAGATTTGAATGATTGAAAATACACGTTTTATGTAAAAATAACCTATTTTACTTTTAGAAAAAACGTTAAAACATTTAATTTTTTAATAAAGTGTTGCAGTTTTATTTTTTATATTTTGTTTTATTAAAAGACATTTAAATTCGATTTTTCAAATCATTTAAACCCCAAAAAATGAATGGAACTTATCTGTTAAATTTGGTAGAGCACTAAATTAGTATTTGAATTATAGAATTTTGCCATTACAATATAACTGCTATAACTGGTTCCAAGTAACTGTGACCAAGTAACCAAACTTACAAGCAATTCGCTTTTGTCTTTTCGTTGAGTCACAAGTTTTAATCGAATTTGAATGCCTTTTAATAAAACAAAATATATAAAAGAAAACTACAACATTTTATTAATCAATTAAATTTTTTAACTTTTTTTTTTAAAGTAAAATAGGTAATTTTTACATAAAATGTGTATTTTCAATCATTCAAATTTCTACTAGTTCCACTGATTTCCGCGCTAACTTCAGATGGAAATGGTTCCGCTTATCATCAAAAATAATCACAAAAAAGGGGATGTTGCGAAAATGTACACTTTTCGATGGACGAGCCTTCCAAAATTGCCAATAAAATACACTAAATGCTTTCTATAGAGCTTCAGCAAATTCTGAACCCATCATAATGTATGAGACAAATGTAGATCGTGGCTTGTTACAACTTTGTTTCAAAGTCAGCGAACCATTTTATCCAATCTACAACGTGTCAGGTTCAAAAAACTGTTTTTTCAAGAGATTTTTTTTACTTTGACTGTAACTCCTGAGGGTGATGTGACAGGACTTTGACATATTCAACAAACTTATGTATTTTGATCAGATAAACAACTTTGTCGAAGACATCAAAGCCCTAATTTGAAAAACAAAAAAGTTAGCATTTTTATCTCGCTATAGGTGGACCCCTCGGCAAAAATTTTGATACTAGAATATGCCCCTTGTAAAACTGAACAATGTTGCTGAAGACATCAAATGTCTATCTCTTCATCCCTGGGCGCTATTAATTTCGTACAGCTAGATTGATGTTCTGCACCACTGTGCATTCAAATGCCGAAGCCCGTAAACGGCTTTTGATAATGGGGATCGGTTTAATTGAGCAAATTAAGCTTGGCCCACCTTCATTGTTTACCTTTCTTCGGCGAAGTAAGGAGTATTGAAAATGTGTTTGTTTGAAGATCATTTCGAAATTGAAAAAAATTAAAATTTCAACAGATATTCGCAAGACATTGGCTTCAAAGTTTAATTAAATTTGTTTTTTTTTAACATTTAACATCTAAGAGAAGTGAAAAAACCTGAGTAGGGAACCACATAACTCTCGATTTCTATGACCCGGGTCGCGAAAATTTGGCAAACACTTCGCCAAAATGAGAATAAACTAATCGTCTCGATCGAAAGTTAAATGTTACACTTTCGCTTAATGGCCTTCCCCAGCTTCCATTCATTATTATTTCGCTGCCTCCCGCCTTAACCTTCACCATCCTCTCATTCATAAGAAGTTTGTACGTTTTTACCATAAGCCAGAAGTCGAACTAACCGAAAGTATGGAAGAAATGTGGGGCCCGAAAGATTTGGTTTTCATGCGTTTTTCTGCACACTCTATTTTGCTGTTATTTTCTCACATAAATTTTCATTACACGTCAAATGAATTTAGTGGGTTTCGGAGATCTCCATACCTTTACCTACTTTGGACGAGCGTGTGTGAGCCAGCGAAAGTAAAATTAAAACGAAACCGACTTTGGCGGTTCTTTTACCTACTTACGAGAGCGCTTCCTGCTTAACAGCGATATGGTTTAAGTCTATTAATGAAGATCGGGGGCACTTTGTTTATTATCGTTTGACGTATGTCGTACAATTTGTTCTCATATTGATGGTAAATTTTAATTCGTTTGTTAACAATAGACTTTTCTTCTTTCTTTCATTACAGGTAAGTTGGAGTGATATCTAAATATGCCAAATAAAGGTAATTCATTGTTGGGAATATAGCTCACTGATATGAAATATCGCCAGAACTCTAAAATAATTTGTATTTACCAAATTCCGGAGGACATAATGTAGATTTAAGTTTCAAAGTTACTTTATCAGTATAATATTTGAATTGGGAGCTCAAAAATCTTTAATCATAAACCCCAGAATACTGAGTATACATTCGGGAAGAAAGCTCTAGTTCAAGGTTACCAGATTAACAGTTTTTAACTGGGTTTGCCCTGATATTTCGTAAAAAAAAACTGGGGAAAAGTCCGTTCCGGCTCGGTTGCCCGGATTTCACTGAAAAAGTCCGGATTTTTACGGGTTGATTCTCATTCTCAGACAGGGGCGGTCCTAGAGTTGGCTCTTGGGAGGGTGATTTTCCAAATTATCAAAAATCAGTCAATAAGAAGGATCGAAATATCTGGCGAAAAAACGAGGAAGGGGAGGGGGGGGGGGGGGGGAGCGGTAATTGCAGTACCAAATAAGGCTTGTATTTTGAAGGTTTGTATAGTTGTAGGTTTGTAGTTTAAAAAATTTGAAATCAAAGAAAAATAGTGAAAAATTTTAACAAATTTTCTCAATACACTTATGTTGATATCCTTTTATAAAAACATTTGCAAATCTTAGATGTTCACTGCCAAAAAGTGTCGATAAAAAGATAATTTTCGTAGTTTTTACAATTGGTATTTTAAAAATTACAACTTTAAGAATCCTTTAAAGAATTTTCCGATATAAATGTCATTTCACAAATGAAAATTCCGTAGTAGGAAATGTAAAAAAATCTTCAAGTTATCCACAATATTTTTACTGGGCATCTTCATATCAACGTAAGACCCTCACCAAAATTTTAATGATTCTCATTTTGCAACAATTCCAAAACAATTGTTTGAGAAAAGTGTTCGTCAATAATTGCTCTGAATTTAAAACTGAATATTTAATTATTTTTCTGAAGTATTTTGCTGAATCGTTGTTCGAAAGTGTCGAATTATTATTAATTTTTGTTCCAATTCTTCAATTTTTAAATATAAATTTAATTCGATATAAGATCATCAAAATCATATTCTTGGATATGAAGCTTTTGGAACTTCATTTTTGTTTTTTTTCTTGAATTTCAAGCTCTCATACTAGATTTTGAATTTTATTTTAACTGAATCCAAAGAAATAGTAACTAAGTCTTCTGAATGTTCAACTTGAGCGATTGCCTTGTTTCCGAGAAAAAAGTCGGAGATGACGAAATAGTTTTACCTCACCTGGGAAAAATTAAAACATAGGCAAGTTTTTAGAGCCTAAGTTTTAAAAACTGATTTTGGAAATAAATTTCTGAACTCGATTTTTTATTGGATTTTATCCATCACCTCTAGTTTCAGAAGTAGTATTTTCAGTATTTTCAGAAAATTGAATAGATATCATTAGAGATGTACCGAATAGTGCGAACGGCCGAATACCGACTATTAGCCCTTTTCAAGTATTCGATGAAACGAATATTCTTAAAATAAATAGCATGAACATAGTAAATATCGTAAATAAGCTTAAAATGTGTTCAAAAGTACCGTCTGCATCACCAAATATTCTGCGAAAAATACAATTGTGTGTTTTAAAAGTGATGATAGAATTGATGAAAATAAATTTCACTTTTTGCATAGAAAACAAACAATGCGTGAACAACAGCACTCACATACATACGCAGGTAACGCGAGCCACTTGCTGATTTGGAGCAAAAGTACTAATCAAAACAGGTAAACAACACTATTTTTTCGAGCTTTGAATAGAATTTGGAGCATAACTGATATCAAGTTTCAACCAATAATCTAAGTTTCATATTTTCAATTTAATTTTTTATTATCGTAAAATCATCATAATTGAAATTTATTATTAAAATTTCAATCATAATTTAGTCTCAGAACAACTTTATCGTAAACATTTCTTACTTAATAAACCTAATTTTGAAAGTTTTAAATTAAAGAATGATTTTTTTTTATAAAAATCATTGATCATTATTAAAACAGTTTGTCTGAAAATGTATGACGCTGATGAAAGACGTAAAATATCACAGTATACGAGCCTTCGGAAAAAAGTGATAAATTTAAAAAAAAAAAATTCGCGAAAACACATTTCAAATTTGAAGTGTTTGGCCATTTTCCATATATTTATCTAAAATTTGTATTTCTTTTTCAATCGTATAAGTATGTAAATTAAAATTCTTAAAATCTGAAAAATTACCAAATTATGAAGAATCGTTTTATATCAATAAATCAAAATCGATCATTTTTGCTACGTCGAGGCCAATATAATCAAATCTTTTTGTTTTTCAAAAACGTTCCAAAATAAGATTTAAATTGTCTAGTCAGTTTAGGTGTCTTTAATTCAGAAAAAATGGACTTTGGAGATGCATTCTGTAAAAATCGGATCTGGCAATGAAAAATAAACCAAGAAATGGAAATGTAGTATGAATTCTAAAAAGGATCGAGATATGATGATCCATCAAACATGGAGCCACCCCGATCTGCAAAAACTTGTAAGATAACAGGTATTTTTATAACATACCGACTATTTGGTGAACATTATCAAAAAATGATCAAACTATTGCTAAAGTTTTAACAAAGTTAGTCTGAAAAACATTTTCACTAAATATCGAAAAAGCGAAAACAACTCATGAGCATTAAATATAACTTATTAAATCAGCAATACGTTGTTTGATGACAGAGATACGCACGAAATTAAACTGCATGTTTCGCATGATCCTAAACTTTTTGCCGATACATCATACTGAGTGGTGAGCCCAAATTGTTGATCGATAACTTAAGTAGCTATTTTATCTGTTTAAAGCACTATGAAAATTTTTAGCACAAAATTTTAAAAACGTGTTTTGTGCGATTTTTTGTAAATTTTCCAACTTTAAGTCATATCAAGTTAACATGTACATTTTGTCAATAACATACGAAGAAGGTTTTTCTTTTTTTTTTGAGGGGGTGATCCCAAACTTATGGCCGGCAGCGTATACGGTCAGCAAATTCGAATTCAACGCTGTAAGTACTCCAACAAAATTATTTGGTGAAATTCGGTCCAGGAAATTGCAAGTTACAGCTATTTAAGTTTGACGGATCGACTTTTTTTCAGTTTCAAGCTATTAAGTGACTAATAAATTCTTTTATTGAACAAACCCCCCACGGAGTGAAAAAATTTGAGAATTCGAAAGTACACCTACTAGGAAAAGTTCTTAGTTTTTATATAAAATCCAGCGTTTGCGTGTACTTCGTAACGCTTTTTTGCCGTTTGGGGGGGAGGGAGGTGGGTACATATTTTGTTTTTTAAGTATATATATATATATATATATATATATATATATATATATAAAAATGAATTTCTGTCTGTCTGTCTGTCTGTCTGTCTGTCTGTCTGTCTGTCTGTTCCCTATAGACTCAGAAACTACTAAACCGATTTGCGTGAAACTTGGCAGGTGGGGGTATTGGAGGCCGGGGAAGGTTCCTATTATGGTCTGAGACCCTTCCCCCTACCAGGAAGGGGGGGAGGGGCCTCCCAAACAAAAGCCAATTTGTTGCATAACTCGAGAACCCATCAAGCAAATGGTATCAAATTTGGCATGGGGTGGTATTTGGGAACGAGGAATATTTCTATGAATACAAGGTACCCCTCCCTCCTCTCAGTGGGGTGATAGGAAGGGGGGAGGGGGGCTATCTTACAATTTTTCTTATAACTCGAAAACTAATCAAGTAATTGGAACCAAATTTGGCACCGGAAGGTATTTGGATACGAAAAATATTTCAATGATTATTTGAGACCCCTCCCTCTTTCCAGTATAAAGAGGGAGGGTCCTATTTCATATTTTTTTCCATAACTCAAAAACTATTAAAGCTAATGGAACCAAATTTGGCATGGGAGGATATTTGGGTACGAAAAAAATATCTATGATTATTTGAGACTCCTCCCTCTTTCCAGTAGGGAGATATAAAGAAGGGAGGGGGCCTCTTTTATAATTTTTTACATAACTCAAAAACTAATTAAGCAAATGGAACCAAATTTGGCATGGGCGGGTATTTGGGAACGTGACATGTTCTAATGATTGTTTGAGACCCCTTCCTTCTTCCAGCGGGGAGAAAGGAAAGAGGGAGGGGAGTTTCATACAATTTTTACTGCATAACTCAAGAACTACAACAGCAAATGGAACCAAATTTGGCATGGGACGAAATTTGGGTACGAGAAATGCTTCTATGAATATTTGGAATCCCTCACTCCTTCAAAGATGTGGATGAAAAGGGGGGGGGGGGGGGGGGGGAGAGGTCTCTATTACAGTTTTCAGTATAACTGGAGAGTTGATGGAGCAAATTGAACCATATTTGACATGTGAGGGTTTTTGGATACGAGAATTGTTTCTATTATAAATTTAAGCCCCAACTTTTTTTCAGCGGAAAGATATAAGGGGGCTTCCATACAATTTTTTTGCATAATTCGAGAATTAATTGAGCAAATGAAACTAAATTTGGCATCAAAAAGAATTTGAGTACGAGAAATACTTTTTCTTTGTGAAGCAATTACTTTCTTGCAGTAGGGTGATAGAATTGGGAATATAGGAAGGGAAGAGAAAGCTTACATTTAATTTTTTTTTAAATTAAATCCGAGAAATGGACAAAACTTAACATGGAAAATCATTTTGCTATGATTCTCTGAATATCTGCCACACCATCCTCCTTTCAGTGAGTAGGTACATAGAAGGAGGGAGTTGAGCCCAATACACTTTTGTTAGCATAAGTTCTCAATTTATGCAAACAAAACCAACAAATGGAAATAAATATGACATGGAAAGGTATTTGGTTACGAGATATGTTTCTACGAATGTTATAGACCCTTACGCTTTACAGTGTAGAGAGGGGAAGAAAGAAGGGGGCTCCTTTTAAATTATGTTGTAAAGCTTACTTATCAACCAATTAAGTTATAATTGATATAATAGAATTTTTGGACACGAAAAAATGGGTATGATTATTAAAGATCCATTCAGCAAGGGATGAAGGGAAAGACAGGGGGGCTCTTTTATCAGTTTAGCATAAATCCAGAGCATATCAAGCAAAAACAACCCTATTTTATAATTTAGATGATTTGCGTACGATTAATTTGAGACCCTCCAGACAGATCAAAATTATCAGATCTTTTACACAAATTTATAGAGCAAGATTCAGAATATTAGTTTAAGTTATCTTTGTATTGCAATTCCAAACTCCAGCTGCAGCTCTCATTTTATAGCGGTTGCTTATGAATTATGTTATAATGCCATTAAAACAATACAAATTTGAATAATTTTTGAAATTATCATTTGATTTTGGAAGGTGTAGCAAAGCACACCGGGTCAGCTAGTATATATATATATATATATATATATATATATATATATATATATATATATATATATATATATATATATATATATATATATATATATATATATATATATATATAACCCGGATCACCCCCATAGGACCGCGCCTGTTCTCAGATCAAACTTAAAAAACAAAATATGTACCTTTGTTGTAAAATTTATTTACTTATGAGTTCAAAAACATTTTTTTTTTTGCAATTTTCATAAAAATAATCATAAAGAGTTGGAAGCCTCTAATATAAGCCTGCCAGATTGCCCGGTTTTATCCGGGTTTGCCCGGATATTTGATGCAAAATTTAAAGAAAATCCGGTCCGGCCCGGTTGCCCGGATATCGTGAAAAAAGTCCGGATATTGCCCGGATTTTTTCACAAATTTCACAAAGAAAACAAAAAAAATCAAAGTTTTTGAGTAAGTTTCAGCAAAATCGATTAACGGTTTGGACATTTTCAACGGTTGTTCCAAATAATTTCGCTGATTTACTTCTATGAACCTTTAAAGTGTTCCAAAAAATGTTTGGAAGTCTGCAATTAAATTAATAAAATATTAATTTCATTTTTTTTTTGCATTTTTTCTTTGCCTCTATATATAATAACACCTAAATTTTACCCGGTTTTTGGATTTGAAAAATTGAAATCCATGCCTGGATTTTGCCAGGTTTTTTTGAAAAAATGCCCGGAATTGCTAGGCCCGGATGGGAGTGGAAAAAATTCTGGCAACCTTACTCTAATACGATTTAAAATCTGCTAATGAATTAAGACAAAAATTTTTTTTCATGTTTTTTTTAAATTTTTGTAGAGTAATTCCTGAGTCTTGATCAAATTTGCCCGGATATTGCTCGGATTTTTGGTATACAATTTTGAAATGAAATGCCCAGGTTTTGCTATGGTTTTAGATAAAATTGCCCGGATACATGCTGAAAATATTCTGGCAACCACATTCTAGCCCTTATTTTATCTTCATGTCATCACGATATTTTAGTATTTCTTGTAGTTTTGTCGTTTAAAAGGTTTTTTTTGTAACACAAGCTAGTTTTACTGACCCAGTCTCATTTTTTACAAACTCCAATTTGTCCAACTTGTCCAATTCCTCAATGAATGACACAAACAAAAAATTGACAAAAATGACATAGTTGAAGAAATTCACAAAACCGACAATATTCTGAATATTAAAAATTTGAGTTTATTAACGAAATAAAGTCAATTGGTAAATTGATAGAATTGGCAAATTTGGCAGATTAAACAAAATTAACAATATTAAAAAAAATGTCAAAAAGGATGAAATTGACAAAATCAAACTGACGAAATAGATGAAATTGAGTAAATTGACGAAACCTGAAAAAACATATGAAAAAGTTACATGATGTCAATACGTGTGTTGGTTTTCGCCATTTAGAATCAAACCCTTGGAAACGAATCGCATGTCTAGAAAGAATATTTTATCTGCCATGACAAGGATTCGATTTCAAGACCAATGACATAGCAGGCTTAAACTCTTACCAAGCCCTCTGAGCTGAAGAAATGTAACGGAAAAAAATTTAATTCAACCAAAAAAGCCTAAATTTCGTATCTAATTTTTATGTTACCGTAGAAAACAGAGATTAAAAACGTAAAGAAAAAATATTGAAACTGCAAACTTTTACTCCTTCCTGTTTAGTGTTTAGGTTAGGTTTGGGTTAGAAAAATAATAATTGTCCCTTAAACTCCCACCTTGAGACAGTTCTTCCTACGACTCTTAGTAAGAAGTGTATTCGAAAAAATGCATTAGATACTTTGTTTTGTGAATAACTTTTGAATTCATGGATAGAAATGGATGAAATTTTCAGCAAAGGTGCTTACTAAGTAATGTAATGTTTTCATGTGGAAATATATGTATGGGAACTAGGTTCAAAATGCGTAGAGCGGGCAAGATGCGCCACTATCAGTATTTCACAAATCAAACATTTTTCAACATTTCTGAAAATGCAAGTTTTTTCTATCTACACTTTTATGTGTTCATGAACATTTGTGGACCTTCTAAGTTTTTTTTTATATCACGTTAATTTGACGAAAACCCCCAAAAAAATTTTTTTTGGAGTTTTTTTTTCCATTTTTCAACTTTTCTCGTAAGGAATTGCGGCATCTAAAAGCAAAAAAAACACCTGTCATCTGTTTTAATGGTGAACATGAGTCTTTACATTCATCAAAAAACAAAAAAAAATCCTAATTCAATAATTATTTATATTATTGAGCGATTTTAAATAAAAATGTCGAGACGGGGCAAAGCGCGCCATGTTCCCTTATCTTTATATTTATATTTATTCAAATTTATGTACAATTTCCATCACAATACTTTAAAAGAAATTTCTATGTTGAATTGGAAAACATAATTTTAATATAAATAGAAATATTTGAAATTCATAAATTTTATAAAGATTGAATTAACTTTTCACAAAAATGTCAGTATATCTGGCAACACTGCGCGTTGCAATACATTTTTCAATCTTTGAAGTAAAATATAAATGTTTTGACCTGTCAAACACTTTTGGGGGCACTTTAATCAATAATAAACGTTTAATGGCGCGTTTGGGTACACATATGCGCACTTTGCTCCTTACGAAATGGAAATCATGCTTTAGAAAGCTTTTCATAATTTAACTTTTAAGACTAATATTATTTGTTTAAGTGTTCCAGTTTATGTATTCATGGTGAAGAACAGTCCCCTTTTCAAAACTTATGTCGAATTTACTGGATTGCATTCTTCATTTACGAGTTATAAAAGATTCTTCTTTATGTGGGCGTTTTAACCCCAGTTCCCCTATGTGCCGTTCAATCAAATCGTTTTTAAGATAGTATCCAAAAAAAAAGTTTTTTGACTTTTATTTTGGGACACCACTAGCGTTATCTATAATACATAGTATGAACCATCTTTTTCAAATCAAGGCTAATTTTGATTGCGTTTTCTTTTTCCTGAAGCTTGACTTTCAAATTTACTTAAAATTTACAATTTGATCGAAGTTATGACAAATTGAGCCGACTGTCTTCCTTCGGCACAAAAACAACATGTTTGACTATTTAACACTCCACAACAGTTTTCGCGTAGTGGCACGAAGAAATCAAGCCTCTTTTTAAGTAAGTTGGACGAACAATTCAGAAAAATTTACCTTTTTTATCACTTCCCCAACTCAAATTTACAGATGGCGTTTGATAAAACCTCTTATATTCCTTAACTTCATGACAGTCTTTTGTTGAAAATTTTTTCTTGATCAAGGCCTTCAGTCAGAGACTAAAAAGTTATCAATAAAAATCCATTTTTTTGCTTCTCTCTAGCAAAATACCTTAAAATCCCATTTACTCTTGAGGCTCAAGCAACCCTCCCCATTGTCAGATCTTACTGAAAGTTGGCATGTGACCTTCTGGTAAATAATGATCAAATTGAGCATGGAACGAATGAGATTTGTCATGTTTAATTCTTCCTATATAAAGATGAATACACTGCGGCTCGTTAAATTATTCAAAAATGCAAATATCACTGTTTTAGTAAAATAACCTTATCTTCTTCAATTTTCAACCGATTTTGATAAATAACTACACGAAGTTTTTAAATTGAAATTTATGGTCCATAGAAATTCAGATTTTATAAAAGTAATCATTGAGTCTAAAACCGTCGATGATACAAAATTTTCTCTAAATAATGCATTATTTATTATTTATAATCAACGTTATCGACCGTTTTTTATGTTTATTCTTTCATTTTTGGCTATTTTTCGGTCTTGGATTTCAATCAAACAACATTCTTTGTAAAATGCCCGCCGTTTCGACCATTTTTGGTGGTCTTCCTCAAGGGTATTGTCAACAACCACAAGACAATATCCTTGAGGAAGACCACCGAAAATAGTCGAAACGTCTGGCATTTCACAAAAAAAGTTGTTTGAATTTCTAATTAATGTTATTCAGTTCGAGATATTTAAATATATGTACCAGTACTTGTTTTATTTTTCAAAAATTTTATAATTGGAGCATAACTTAAAAACTGTTCTACTGAGTTTTTTTAAATTTCATTTTCGGATCCAACTTTACATAAAAATCTCGGGTCTGTCGATGAAGTTCACGTTTTTTTTTTAAATTTTGTAAACTAGTGTAATTTACAGTAAGAGAAACATAGTTTTTTGGAAATTATTTCTTTTAAGCGTTAGATTTTGAATCTTATTCACTATTTATTGACTAAAATCTCCTTTAAACGTATTTTTAAATTTGTCCATAGTTTGAATTTTTCTTGAAGACATTATTGTTTTTTTTTTACTTAAAACTCTGTTTGAGACTAGACGTTGAGAAAAGTTGTCGAAATTACAAAAAAATCTTGAGATTGACTGATTTTAAAGCAAATTTCAACAATTATCCTGCATGTGATCTTTCCCGCTATTGATCTCTCTTGTTTCTTTAACCCTTCTCTTAGAGAAACAAGAGAGATCAATATCGGGAAAGATCACATGCGGGATATACATGGTGTTTCGATAGAAGGTCCAGCAGTTGATTGGCAGAGCTCGATTGCTCGTGTTCGCCGGTTTCATCACGTTCATCGTGGTGAAATTGGCTAACGCGCCGTTGTACTGAAGCGAAGATTGCAGGTTCAAGTCCTGCCTGTGAGCCGTTGTATCTTTTTCGAAAAAATCATGATAATTACGGCTTATGTTCTTTCGTTCTTTGATAGCTTATGTTTCTTTAATTCTTTCCATCACCTACGAAAATGTGGTGATTTTTTTTATTTTTTCCTCAGAAAAACCACCATTGATAACCTGAGCGGCTGACCAAATAACGATAAGTTACTTTATCGCCTTCAAATGGTTTTTACATTGTATCGAATGTATATCCATGTTTTTCCCTCTCTTAAAAGCCATAATTTGCTTCCCTTTAAATTTAATTAAAAAAGAAATTTCTTTTCCAATAAATGGTGAAAAAATGGTTTTTTTTAAATTTGAAGTTTCGTTTAATTTCATTGCATAGAGATGTTTAGCATGGTTGTTCAAGTCACAGAAAAAATCATAATTTTTCAGATCTGAAAATTTTATAGATTAAAAAAAAATCATAATTTTACAGATTTTTTAAAAATTACATATTAAATTTTATATTTATTTTATATCTCATGTCTCATGGATTTTTTAAATTTAACTAATATATCACTAGGACAGGATTTCTAAAGCTAAACTAACTTTAATAATATGAATTGCTAATTTCAAAGTACTGTGACTCAATTTAACGATGTTTGGCATGATTTCTCTCTAAATTTTTGAAAAAAGTCGTCCCAGGCTTTTTCAGTCAAATCACAGATATTATTTTTGTCGAGAACTCATGTCGAGTCATGTCGATAAGATATATTGAAGAACGAGAATAGTTAATTTGTTAATGGTTTTGTTTGCCAGTATTTGAGCAACTGTGATCATCTCTACACTTCCAATGTTTCGTATGTTTATCCTTCCCGATTTCATGTACTGATCTGGCTTTTAAACAAGTTTTTTCGGAATTCTGAGCTTAATTTGGGATCACAACTTTAAAATGCATTTTCTTGCCTTTATAAGCGTTTTTTCGGAATTCTGAGCTTAATTTGGGATCACAACTTTAAAATGCGTTTTTTGGCCTTAAAAAACGTTTTTTCGGGATTCTGAGCTTAATGTGGAATCACAACTTTAAAATGCGTTTTCTGGGGTTTGCGTTTTTTCGGGAAACTGAGGTTGACTTGAGATCACTACTTTCAATTGCGTTTTCTGGCCTTTAGAAGCGTTTTTTCGGGATTCTGAGCTTAATTTGGGATCACAAGTTGAAAATGCTTTTTCTGGGCTTTAGAAGCGTTTTTTTTTTGGGATTTGAGCTTTATTTGGGACTATGAGCTTTATTCGGGATCACAACTTTAAATTGGAACAAGTAGGAAAAAAGCTTGCATATAATATTTTTATAGACAAGCATCCAAATTTTTCGGAATTTTCGCAAAAATCGTAGGGGAGAGGAGGGTAGATTGACAAAACTAATTTGATATTTGGCCCGGCCATTTAATTTCGTAAAAATGAAAATCTATTGCGATTGCCATTGATTTTGTTTCATTCATAATATTAACTAACTTGTTGATAGAATTGGGTAAGCTATTGCCGATTTCCGGATGTGGTTTTTCATGTTTACCTAAAAGTTTAGTCTTATATTGGCAGAGTCGGAAGTTTAGGCGATGCGATACATAGTTAAGAAGTCGTAAAGATGTTGACGCCGAAGATTCAACCACGATGGGGTTTTATTGTTTGCTGGTTTTTATTGTTGTTTACAAACTGACGGATTGACGACGCCAATGAAATGACGAAAACAGAAATTTTATTCATTATTTCGTAAAACCGTCAGTGAAAATAATATGAACTTCTGATTAAAACTATCACAATATACAACATTTACCCCGAATAAATTTCGAAAACAAAACTAACTTAGCATACCTATCAAACGGTAATCAACTCGGTATTTGCTACCAGGCAGCGTAAACAAACCTCAAGATGCTAATCTGACGCTAATTTTAACCTCATCGACAATTATTTTGACGTTTAAAGGGGTTTTTTTCCCTTCTCGCAGCCCAAATGACCCCTTAATTAAAATCATGAATTAGCGGAAAGCCCTGGGTGGTTGGTTGAGCAAAACGAAACAGAAAAAGAAGCAAAAAATGTTGGCTCCAAGTAGCAACGACTATTTACCTCCAGCCAAGAAACTAAAGTAGAGATGCTAGAGATTTTCCACCACCTTTTGGGCACGTGCTCGTCGACTTGGAAAACCCTCTAGTATTTAGGTAGGTGGGTATGTAAATGAACTGGGTCGAAGTTGGATGTATGAATGCAATTTTGCGGTGTGGTGTGCTGAAACTGAAATATGATTCATGAACTGGTTCATTTCCAGCGAAGACTATTGGCGCGCTCTGGTGGGTGGGAAGTTTTAGTTTTTTTCGTTTATTTTTTTTAAATTCTTCTCCAACTTATGGTAGGCGTCTAGCTTGGGCCGCTTCGTTTTGTTTCACAGTTGCAGAGCGTTTAAGTTTTGTCAGATCCGCTAATTGGTGGAATACAATGGGGGTGGGTTGCAAGTGTGAAAAAATTAAAAGGAAATTAAAATTCAGTCGTGTTTTGTTTTTTTTGTGGCTCGAAAATGTTCTGGCACATTTAGGAGCCATTTCACGAGGCAGATTTATGAAACCACATATCGCAATGAGGCACACTTTTTTTTGGTTACTGGAGCACTCAATATTTTGTCATTTTTATTTTTTTGGATTTTTTGCCATTCTTGAAAAAAAAAAATGATGTCTGTCTTTGAGGGTTGCTAGCGATCTTTTCTTTTGAAACTCAATAGTTTTTCCCGGTGTTCCCGGCTGAAAATGAAGATTTTTCCAGGTTTTTTTTTAATACGAGTTTTTGAATTTGAAAACATGTGTTGAATGAAAATCAACTGTTTCCCAAACCTTCTTGGCCGGTATAAACGAGTTCAACTAAGTGAAATCTTGAAATTTTAAGGGTTTGGAAATGTAAGCCACTGCGAATCTTTTTTTAAGAATTTATCCAGATCTGTACAGAAAAAAAATTAAAGTTTGCTTAGAAATATCCAAAAAATACATTGAAAACAATAATAATATAAGTCTAACAATTTTGTTCGGGATATGTCTTACAGTCTTTCAGTTCTCTGATTGCAGAGAAAAAATGGTAGTTTTATAAATGCAGTTTTCATATATTTTCGAACACGGATTTGTGAAATTTATGTGTTTTTCCATTAAAAATTAAAAAGCTCAGAAAATTGGCGAATATCAGTCTCTGAATTATTTTTTTTTTGGAAATAATATGAGTAATTTTTTTTTCTTGATCTGTAAAATAGACTGAGACGATTTAGGGTCGATTTAGGAAAATTTTAAGCTAAAGGTTTGTGAGAATTTGTGACAGCAGCTGTTTTTTGACAGACTTTACTAATTGATATATTTTCCAGTTCAGGAAACTCCAAGGAAAAGTTAAACGTAAGATGAATGAAAAACATATCCCTTATGTAAAAAGCGAACTATTTAAATTTTCCACTTTTCCTGGCTAATAAGAGCTTCCTTTCGCTGGAGAAAGTGGAAAATCTTATGAACAAAATTTACAAGCAGGCACAATTTTCCCGCTTGTTTGGATAACGTGCCGCTATTGAGCCAACCCTTCTCTGATAGATAGAAAAATTAAATTGAATTGGTCATTTAATGAGTTTTCTTTTGAAATCATTCAGTTTCATATATTTTGAGATTGTATATATTTCACTTCTAAACTATTTGACTAATATTTGTAAAATAAAAAATTGTTTGAATTAATTATGAATATTTTATTACTGAAAATGAAAAAAAAAACATCTCACGCTACAAAAATGGCATTAAGAAAAAAAATGATACATAAACATCGAAAGCTGAATCCGTTGACGTCGAAAACCGAAACTGGCTGTCGAAAACAAGATCGCAGAAAAGGTATTAAAAAACTGAAAATGGAGAAAATTATCCATATCATACTTATGTGTATTTAAGTATGTATTTAGGTCGAGAAGAGGCTCTCGAAAACTACTCTTTAATTTTTAAAAATATATGTGGAAATATTTCTAAAATTTCTTAACCTGAGAATTTTTTCCAATTCTGGGTAGGAATTTCCGGTTTTCTCTTTTTTTTGATGATTTTTTGTCATTTTTGTCATTTTTGTCATTTTTGCCATTTTTATCGTTCTTGTCATTTGGATATTTTTGTCATTTTGGTCGTTTTGGTCATTTTGGTCGTTTTGGTCATTTTTGTCATTTTTGTCATTTTTGTCATTTTTGTCATTTTTGTCATTTTTGTCATTTTTGTCATTTTTGTCATTTTTGTCATTTTTGTCATTTTTGTCATTTTTGTCATTTTTGTACTTTTTACCATTTTTGTCGTTCTTCGTCATTTTTGTCATTTTTGTCATATCTCGACATATTTTCCTTTTTGTCATTTTTGTCATTTTTGTCGTTTTTGTCATTTTTGTCGTTTTTGTCATTTTTGTGATTTTTGTCATTTTTATCATTTTTATCATTTTTGTCATTTTTGTCATTTTTTGTCATTTTTGTCATTTTTGTCATTTTTGTCATTTTTGTCATTTTTGTCATTTTTTGTCATTTTTGCCATTTTTGCCATTTTTGTCATTTTTGTCATTTTTGTCATTTTTTGTCATTTTTGTCATTTTTGTCATTTCTGTCAATTTTGTCATTTTTGTCATTTTTGTCATTTTTGTCATTTTTGTAATTTTTGTCATTTTTGTCATTTTTGTCATTTTTGTCATTTTTGTCATTTTTGTCATTTTTGTCATTTTTGTAATTTTTGTCATTTATGTCATTTATGTCATTTTTGTCATTTTTTGTCAGTTTTTGTCATTTTTTGTCAGTTTTTGTCATTTTTTGTCATTTTTGTCATTTTTGTCATTTTTTGTCATTTTTTGTCATTTTTTGTCATTTTTTGTCATTTTTGTCATTTTTGTCATTTTTGTCATTTTTGTCATTTTTGTCATTTTTGTCATTTTTGTCGTTTTTGTCATTTTTGTCATTTTTGTCATTTTTGCCATTTTTGCCATTTTTGTCATTTTTGTCATTTTTGTCATTTTTGTAATTTTTGTAATTTTTTTCATTTTTGTCATTTTTGTCAATTTTGTCATTTTTGTCATTTTTGTCATTTTTATCATTTTTGTCATTTTTGTCATTTTTGTCATTTTTGTCATTTTTGTCATTTTTGTCATTTTTGCCATTTTTGTCATTTTTATCATTTTTGTCATTTTTGTCATTTTTGTCATTTTTGTCATTTTTGTCATTTTTGTCATTTTTGTCATTTTTGTCATTTTTGCCATTTTTGTCATTTTCATCGTTTTAATGTCAATGAAATTTTCTGGCTGGAAACCTGCCAGCTGCCAATTTATTTTGCTGTCCTTTTCAGAATTTTTCAAAAAATCTTACCGCTTGTGGTCCAAATATTTTGCGCACGATTTGACCACCGTATTTTGTTAATTTTTTCGGTGGCCAACTTTTTATTATTCAGCTAGGGCCGGATTCATCTTCTCTTTTATTCTAATTTTAGCTCAATGGCCGATCCTCTAGGACTTCTCGACCAATTTATCATATGAACTTTGGTCGAAAAGTTGAATTCCCAGTTGTTTTTGGTTTCCCACTGGGAGTTTGCTGGATTTTTCTCGATACTGCTCAAAAAAAATTTGTTAATAAGCTTCTCAAAACCACTTGAGAGAATGTTACCAAATTTTACATATAAAACCATTACATAGTTGATAGCTTCAATGAAAATTTTATTAATTTAAATACATTCATGCCTTCAAAAGTTATTCATAAAACAATGGGTTAGATATATTTTTTTTTTTGAATACACTCCTAGGGTAGTTATTTTCAGCCGAAACGTAAAACCAATTAATTTAAAGGCCAAAAAACACACGTTTCCTGAAGCCTTCCGATGATGCTTCCAACCTATATTTAGTGCTGGAAAACAGTCGGAAGTAGTGTCTGATTCCCTATAATAAACCTCAAGCTCGTGTGTTTCCCATTCATGTTCAAATTCTAAAATTAATTTCTGATTATTTTCCAACTAATTATATTCGAGGTAGCACATTATCAAATGACTTTCCATAAAAATGATAGAAAAACGATATCATAATCGATTGTTTCGCGATCACCTACCCTACCCAACATAGGCCGGTTCACTGTTTTAATATTCACTAAAAGCGGTGTGGGGGTGGCACTTTTCGGTGTTCTATGTAGTTTTTGGCGCACTTCCGACTCATTTCACCCCCAACCGGCAAAAGGAAAAAAACAACCTTTTCTCATGCATGTCTCACATCATTAGCGCGATTGAACAAGTGGTAAACCAACAACCGGACGGACGGACACACACAAGGGATTGTTTGTATAATTTACATCAGCGAAAATTTAGCAACAACCCAAAAAAGAAAGAAAAAGTCAAGCAGAAGAACCGATCCCACCTAATGAACGTAAACATTTTTGGCTACATCATCATTAATAAAAATCCCGTTTCCGTTTATTCCCCGTCGATCGACATTGACGACGACGACTAAAGACGCCTGAAGACGACGTCGGCCGCCGCCACTAGAGGGAAATGTAATTAACAGACATCTCGAGACATTCACAAAAATGATCGATGGTGGTCCTGGAGGAGGATGGCCCACGATGACGTTAGCCAGCTAGTGTTGGGTTGATTTCCCGGTTTTCCCGGTACCTTTTTTTTCCTCCTGAATTTTACTATCGAAATTTTTTGGTGCAGCCTGGAGCTATTAATTTTCGGTAAAAGCTGCACCAATATAAATCAATTTGATCTAAAACCGGAAAACGGTCGAATGCGTTTCATTAGCTTTAGAGAGAATTTTTTAATTAATGTTGAAGATATTCGAGAAAAATGTGTAAACTGTCTAAAAAAAGTCTGTTTGGTTATATAGAATACTAATAAAACTTACATTTTCCACCTCATTTTAAACATGGCATTTTCAAACATAACCTCTCTTTCTGAATGTTCATTACAGCTCGCAAAACACCAAAAAGTTTTCCCTTTGTACATGGTAACGTGTTTGTCGATTGTCACCATGGCGGAAAAAATAATGCTGGTCCACTTTACTGATAGTAAATTGTGCGGGTGAGCACCACCAGGAGGTTTCCAAGAAAATCAATATGTATTTCATTTCTTCTCTGTTTACCGGGGCGCAATTTTAAAGCCACAACTGAAATAGTGGCGCTCCGCAACCTGTTAGTTTTAGCGTGGCGCTTGAAAATAAATATGAACAACAGCCAGCCAATCAATACTTTTTTGTTGATGCAGTTTATGGTTTTATTATAGAATGAAAATTCAGTCTGTTTTGTTTCAGGTGCTTTTCTTCATTTGCTAACATTCGAACTGAAAAGGGCTTCTATTTAGACTTGAGATTCCTGAATTAATGTCGTCTCACGAATAAAATCGAGTGAAAAATGCAGCCAAAAATAAAATACTTATACCATCAAGTCACCATTCACCGCCCAGACACCATTTACCGCCCAAAATCACCCTTTTGTGTGTATTTCGAAAAAACTGGAATTTTTTCTCCAAAAATAAGAATTGTGTTCTGTGTCGGCATCATTGTTCGACCATTTCACTGAAAAATCATCACTTAATTATGCTAACTATAGCCAGAAATAAAATATTTGGTTTTTCGTTTCCGGTCAAATTATTGAATTCGACGCCTGTTAGCGAACTAAGCATAACTGTGCTCCTAGGGGAAAAATGGGTTTTGTTTACTAAATAGTATCTATTTGTCCTACAATCGACTTCAAACGATAGTTTGATTTTTGTAGAATAGATTTGCATCGGAAAATTTTCGATTTTTTCAATAGTTGTTGTTTTTTGAAGCGTTTAGTGATGGGCGGTAATTGGTGTATAAAAAAAGTGTGGGTTCCTAATTACCGGTCACGCACAATTTCTTTGTTTTTAACGCACGTTTTGTGTCAAAAGTGTAAATTGTAAGAAGCATTTAGTTTGATTACGTTAGAAAATGATGTTTTATCGCTGAAAGTAACCGATTACTTGAGGCTGTTTGCCGGGAATCATCATTTTGCCAGTCAACGAACTTTGTTTAAATTTGTACAAAATTTGCGGGAAAGATTTCACAAAATGTATTCTCTCAAGATTCAAAATATGGTTTTGACAGCTCGTTACATGGACAATAATAAAAAGAACAGTTTCCGTGTTGTTAGATAGTTTTTCCTTAAGAAAACATTATCGATACCCAAACAAGTCGAGTGGGCGGTAATAGGGCCAGTTGAACACCTCAACGTTTAGTTAATTATTTTTAAAAGCGTACATTTTTCGCATTCCACTAAATTTTTTATTTAAAGTAGAGCAGTTTTGAGATGTATTGGAAAAGAAAGCGAATAAAAATCTTCCGTCGTTTTTTTATTACACATTGGAAGCACTCAAATTCAGAGTGGGTGACCACCCTATGAAAACATCCCCGCCGATGGAAACACCAGCGACAAGCAACAGATTCAAGTGCTACATCAGCAAACTGATCGAATAAATCGAATTGATAATTCGATTTATCGATCAGTTATTTGTTACAAAGAAAACTATGTGGCCATTTGAAGGAGACTCGAACGTTTCCAATTCCATCACGATGCACGATGTGGCATCGTATTCAGTGGACGGGGCCTTCATCGTGGCTCTGTTGATAGCCGCGCTCGTATTTCATTGGCGGCGCAGCCAACGCAGGCTGCGCCAACTGGAAGAGCATGCCAAGCGAGCGAAGCTTGGCATCGCTCAAGTGTAGAAGCCGTGCACATTTGATGCTGACACGGGCAGCATATTTGGTGCTGAGGTCAGCAGCACCAAAATGACAGACACCAACCCAACTGGACACCATCGAAGGTGCTGGTGGCACGCCACTCCAGAAAAGTGCACATTTTATGCCAACGGAGGCATCATCAACGGAACATCGATGACGGACGCATCATCAACCGTCATCATCGTTCAAGTGGACTTATGTAAAATTTGGAAAATAAAATTCAATTCAGTTTCTCCCGTCAGACGAGTTGGTTCTGATTTTTTATCACATCCCTTGCTCCTCCGGGAGGCTTCCCGGGGAAGTTTTTGTACATTTCAGGACCATTAGTTTCGGGGGAAACCATTTCTGGTGACCCCGACGTGATTGCAGAAATGCAATCACAAAATTGAACAGGCCATCGAGGTCTTTGAGTAATAAATCGACGCGCGCGAGTGAAAAGTGAACGAGCCGATTACGCGGCAAAGAACAGTTCGGGCGCTGCCCTGATGACAATTTAAGAATAGTGAAGTGACTAAAGCAAGAAGTGCCGCTGGAAGCCATGTAACCTGTAGATTGTTAAGTGCTCAAACTCCCCCGGTGGGGGAGCAGTCTTCCCAACAATCACGTTTGCCAAAATGTCAAATCAAACCAAAAATTCTGAACCCACCAATATAACCAAGTGAGTGAGTGCAAGATGGGAAAATACAATGTGCACACAGTTTATTGCATACGTGGACTGGCGTAAATGCCGGAAAATTCAATCGTAGTCTAAAAAAAAAAAAAAGTGTTTCCCGTCGATACTAAAGTGAAAACTGAACTATGAACACCCCGGATAAACCGGGTAATTCGGAACAAAAAGTGAAACCCCCAAAGAAGGGGAGAAAATACAGAAAGGTACCTGCAGACGAATATTTGACGTTTTTCGGCAAGGTACACAGTGGCCCCACACACGGTCCAGGGGGCCATGAGGTAACACCAAGAAAGTTAGAAGGCGCCGACGGCACTCACAGCATAAATTAACTACGAAATCGTAAGTAGAACACAAAAATGGCTGACGAAGCCACTCTTGCCGTTTATTCGGCGCAACTCGCCGCCCTTGAAGGGGCAATAAAAAGTCTAAACAATTATGCAAAAGGTATTACTGCCGATGCGCTGCCATCGGTAATATACTTACAATCGAAACATGACCTGTTGGAATCCTTGTTCCAACAGGCTTCTAGCGTAATGCTTAAGCTGGAAGGCAACGGCACGGGCAGCCACCGACGGGGCCCGTTGATGACCATGTATTGCGACACCAAAACGGATCTGCTTGGGTGGATCCGCAAACAAGAAAAAGCAGAAAGACGAGATGCCTCCCCGGGAGGTACGGCCAATCTGCTCGACCAGACGATGGCAACAGTAAATGCTCGCACGGATCATTTACCTCGGTTGGAGCTGCCCAAATTCCACGGAGCAGCTACAGAGTGGATATCCTTTAAGGCTCGGTTTGATAAACGAGTCTCCACTCTCACAGAGGATGCAAACAAATACGCATTTCTCGCAAAATGTCTCGAGTACGAGCCTGCCAGAAACACTTGTGAGGCACTCGAGAACTCTGGCCTACCCTTCCACGAGGCATGGGCTAAGCTGGAGGAAAGATTTTACAAAAAGAGAGTAGCATTCGAAGGCTACTTCTTCAACCTACTAAAATTAAAAAAGATGACTAAACCATCGCAACGAGCGATTCTAACACTGATCGATGCCGTCGACACATTGCTATCTGCCACAAAGCAGATACCGTCAAACGGGGCATCATGCAACAGCGGGGTTCGATGCAACATTTATATAACACTACATTGAATCAATTTTTAATTTAATGTATTGTAATTAAGTTATCTTTTAATGATAACAAAATGATGATGACATAATTTCTCGCATCTTAAGCTAGTTGTCTTAAGTTTTTTATTTTTATGTAAAATTTGAAAAATCGAGCAATAAATGTACAAATTTTAACATTTTTTGATGCCGAAAAAAATTTTACCCAGTATGACGGATCGGCTTGATAAAATTACCTACAAACTTTTTACAGGTTTCCTCATGTTATACCAACATTGTTGGTGTAAAAATATTTTTCGAACAATCACCCAATTTTTTTAAATGAATATTTTTAAAATTCAGTTAGGTGTCTGGGGTTAAATGCAACAAAATGCAAATCAAAGAAATACCTTGTAAATCTCGTTTCCATGTGTTGGAATATGAATGTTTTGAATTACGCGTTCGTAAACATTTAAATTTCATTCATCCAAACATTTATTTTTATGATTTCAGCTTTTAGAATTTTCCGTAGTATTATTTAACCCCTAAATGTATGCAGCATCCTTAATTTCAGAAAAAATGTGAAAATTTGTTTTTACAGACCCAAAAACTACTGCAATTGGCGTTGTTATGCGTAATTGTCTTTAATACATCGCAAATATATTAAAAATTATGAATTTTCGTACGTGTTTATAAGATTTTTCATTAAAAAAAAAGTTTGTTGCAAGTTACCCCATTTTCTAAGAAGAGTGAAAATCGCATGTTTTTAGAAAATTAAAAATAACTGAAGAAACCAACAATTTTTATAACTACGCCAATTTGATGTCCCAGCATCCTTAAAACTTTTGATGCATAAAGGATACGATTAACTGTGAACATAAGTTTTTTAGAAGCTATTGAAGTTGAAAATTGTTGCATGTTGCCCCAGTTGACGGTAGCCAATGAACAGGTCGGCAATCTAGGCTGCATTGCCAGCGGTTTACTTGTCTGCATCGTTAAAGAGCGATTGGATGAATCCACCTTACTGAAGATTGAAGAGAAAATGGACTTGCAGAAGATTTATTCGTGGGCTGATTTTAAATCAGAATTGGAAAAACTCGCAAATCAACTTACGTGCAAGGCAGCTGCCGAAGCTGCCCATGTTAATCATCGGCCTCAGTTTAGAAGCGCTGCTGTAGTCAGCGTCAAGGCCCCTGCAAACAATGAGAAAGGAGTCACCCTGCGATGTTTCTTCTGCTCCAATGACGGACACACGGTATTTATGTGTCCAAAATTCACGAAGATGGACATCTCGGAAAGATGGGAATGGGAGTACTTCAACAAGGGAGTTCCACAACAATTGACACAGCAATAGTTTATGTTGCCAAAAATGAATCAAATTTCCCCCAAGATGAATTAGCCAAACTTATCGAGAAGTTTTGGCGTCTCGAAGAATGTAGTCCCCACGAGTGGGAACCAAAACAAACAAATGAAAGTGAAGCCGAATTACACTTTAAACAAACGTTGCAAATAGCTGCTGATGGCAGATATATCACCCGCATACCATTATGCGGAGATCCATCATCATTGGGGGACTCGTATCAACAAGCTCACAGAAGATTTCTCTCACTGGAGCGAAGACTTCAAAATAACCAAGATCTCTACGAAGAATATCGCACATTTATGGACGAATATGAACATATGGGACACATGGCACCCATCACAGCTGACGATTTTCATAAAGTTAAATACTTTATACCTCACTCATGTGTAGTAAAGCCTGAATCAACCTCTACCAAATTAAGGGTAGTGTTTGATGCCAGCGCGAAAACATCGAACGGAATATCCCTCAACGATATTCAAATGGTGGGACCCACCATCCAAAAGGAACTCTTCGATCTACTGATTGAGTTCAGAACTCACAACAAGGTATTAGTGGCAGACGTCGCCAAAATGTACAGACAAACACTTGTCGCATACGAAGACACTTGGCTACAATGCATATTGTGGCGCAACAACCCCAACGAGCCTATGAGAGCATACAGATTGACGACTGTCACATACGGTGAAGCGTCTTCCTCGTTTTTAGCCTGTCGAGCTCTACATGAAGCTGCAGAAGACTATCGTGAAGTAAACGCAAAAGTAGCAGATGCAATTCAAAACTCATTCTACGTTGATAATCTCATGATCGGAGCTTCCTCCACCTCCGAACTTATTGAATTAAAGGAAGGCATCGAACATGCCCTATCACTCCACGGATTTCCACTACGAAAGTGGGCTTCAAATGATAACAGTGTACTGGAGGGCATTCCGGAGAAAGATCTGGAACCCCTGATTCAAGTAGGAGACCAGGAAGTTATTAAAACTCTAGGAGTGGGCTGGAACCCCATGAATGATGTGTTCCAGTTCATCAATGTAAAGAATTCGAACGAAGTAATCAGATCACTAACGAAAAGACAAATGGTCTCGAAGATACTGAGGTTGTACGACCCCATTGGTCTAATCCAACCAGTAATCATCACGGCCAAGATCCTAATGCAGGATTTATGGACTCACAACATTAGCTGGGACGACGAAGTTCCAGACCGTTCTCTTCAGCAGTGGAGAATCTTTGAAGCATCTTTAACAGAATTGAAATCTATCGAGATTCAAAGGATGACAATCCCAAGCCAAACCATTGTCCTTGACTTGCACGGATTCAGTGACGCATCGGAGAAAGCTTACGGATGCGTCATCTACATGCATTCGATCGATTTGCAAGGCGAAGAACGCACAAACCTGTTATGCGCCAAGTCACGGGTAGCACCTCTAAAAAAGGTTACTCTTCCACGTCTAGAACTGCTAGCAGCAGTATTGCTAGCAGAACTCGCCTCCAGAATAAAAGGAATACTAGGGCAACGAATCACATCGGAATATTACTACAGCGACTCCCAGGTGACACTGAGTTGGATAAAATCTTCTAGTACACGCTGGGGGACATTCATCAGAAACAGAGTAGAAAAAATACATGCATGGACGGACCCAGACCGTTGGAAGTACGTCTCGACCAAAGAAAACCCTGCAGATATGGTCTCCAGAGGAGTACCAGTCAAGAAATTGATAGAATCAAAGTTGAACTTCTGGTCACACGGACCAGAATCCATCCAAAAAAGAGAGAGATATCCCCTACCAGGATACCAATACGATGTGACAGCTGAACAAGAGAAAATCAAAAGACCTGCTGTTCTGCTTGTAGCAGCCAAGGGAAAGGAGTGTAAAGACTACATATCAGAATTCCCTCATCACAACTCATTCAGCAAAACAGTAAGACATTTCGCGTGGATCAATCGAGCAATCCACAACATGCAAAGAAGCAAAGGTTATTCGGACATCACATATGAGAAACGGTCCGGGCCACTCACCGCGAATGAATTAGAAGAAGGATTATTGCTAATATCCAAAATCATGCAAGCCACTATCTACCCAAATGAAGTGGCAGAATTAAGGAAAAAGGGAGAGGTAACTTCAAAGGGACCATTCCAACACTTGAACGCAAACGTGAAAAATGGCGTAATACACGTCTCAGGAAGATTAAATAATGCAGAAATGCCTGCATCTCAAAAGAATCCCGTGCTCATTCCTAAATCGCACCCATTTTCAAGAGTCATACTTCGACATATCCATGAAAGTAACTTTCACGCAGGAATGAACATAATAATAAACGAATTCAGACAAAAGTTCTGGATGAAGGACCTGAGAAGAACAGTTCAGGGAGTCATCCAACAATGCATATTGTGTACAAGAGCACGCCCCAAACGCCTACAGCAGCAGATGGGACAATTACCAACACCAAGAGTAACAGAATCATCAGCATTCACTCATACTGGAGTGGATTTATGCGGTCCATTTGAGGTGCTGATAAACCAAAAATCAAAATGCAAGACAACGGCTTATGCATGTATTTTTGTATGTTTCGCCACAAAAGCCGTACACCTAGAAGTCGTCGAGGACCAGACGGCAGCAGCCTTCATATCAGCGCTGCTTCGATTCACAGCTGTAAGAGGAGTTCCAGATATTATTTACTCCGACAACGGACGCAACTTCGTAGGAGCTAGCAGAGAACTAAATCGCCTACGAAAAACATACAACAACGAAGTATTTCAGAACAAACTAGTTGACTCAGCAGCCAGTCATGGAATACGATTTTCGTTTATCCCGCCTCGAAGTCCGAACTTCGGGGGACTCTGGGAATCGAACATAAAAGTAGCCAAACGTCTATTCAGCGCAGCCGCCAGAGGAGTTCAGCTGAATATAATGGAACTTCAAACACTATTTTATCAAGTAGCCGCAGTAATGAACTCGCGGCCGCTAACACCGATCTACACGACGCCTGATGCACCAACCGCACTCACGCCTGGACATTTTTTGATAGGTCGGCCAATGCTGACTGTACCTATTCCAACACAAAATGAAAGCGCAAACAACCTAACGACTAGATGGAAACGAATACAATCACAAATCGAACAATTCTGGAGAAGGTGGAGAGACGAATATCTTCATCAACTGCGAGATTATGCAAAATGGACCAAACAAAAAGCTAACGTCAAAATTGGTCAAGTAGTACTGGTCGGAGACGACAACATTCCTGTAGCTAGATGGCCTATGGGAATCATTACTCAAGTGTATCCAGGCGAGGATGGAATAGTCCGAGTGGCAGTCGTGCGAACCTCCTCCGGGATCTACAAGCGTAACGTAAGAACGCTAGCCCCTTTACCAATAGAAGAAGACGAAGATCCCGAAATTGCATCAACAACTCAACAACCAGAAGGTGTGGCCTCTGATGAACGACCACCTCCACCCGAAATAATCGAACTTGAAGATGACCCCCCGCCGCAAGCACCACAAATGATTTGGGACGGTAGGCTACGCCCTCGTCCCAAAGGGGGGAGAAAATGGAAGCACTCAAATTCAGAGTGGGTGACCACCCTATGAAAACATCCCCGCCGATGGAAACACCACACATGTTTGAAGTTGAAAAACCGCTTAACTGGGCGGTAGATGGTGACATGATGGTACATGGGTATCAGAATGGGGAAAAAATGCACCAAAAAGCTAAAGTGCTAATTTATGTGCTTACGGTTTGATCAGTCTAAACCTTTGAGTCCGAGACTAACTGACCAACCTACCAGCTAGCGGGATGATTTGTGTGGTTTCATTAATTCTGGTTGAGTTTGGCTGTCCCCGAATTAACAGAGCAGTTGTTAATGCCAAAATTAAACCAACCTTTTGAGGACAGGAAAAAATATACTATAACAAGTGAACTAGACAAGCAAAATACAATGTAACATTAGACAGATTCGGTTTGGCGTAATTTTTGAATTTCTCAAATCCTGGGATCTAAAAAGCTTCGATTTGGTTCATGATTTATCCATGATTAGCAGCACAATTTTTAAGTAACGTTTACATCAGTAAATTTAAACTTTTAGGTTTGTATGAGAAAACTGAATATTTTGTACTACTTATTTTAAATTTTAAAACTGCGATACCGACATAATTTTTGTTTGTTCTGGGAAACCAAGCTCATGGTTTTGGGGCGAAATTATGAATTCTTTACAGGAAATTTTCCGCTGAGCAACTTTGTCGAAGATCAAAACTTCGAATCTTATTAGGCGAAAAAAATATTAGCTGTTTAACAGGGGTATGTGTTTTGCCATTGAAAAACAATAAATTAAATTGACATCACTACAGGGTGCCTAGCGAGGTATTGCATGACTACTTTTTCTGCAATATCTCACGAGGCACCAGCAGTGATGTCAATTGAATTTATTGTTTTTCAATGCCAAAACGCAAATCCCTATTCAGTACCAAATAACTTATTTATCTAATTTGATACGAAGTTACAATCTTCGACAAAGTTGTTCAGCGGAAAATTTCCTTTAGAAAATTTATAAATTGACTCAAAAATCATGAGCAGACTCGGTTTCACCGAAAAAACAAAAATGATGTTGATTCTTCAGTACAAAATATTCATTTATCCCATACAAACCTAGAAGTTCAAATTTACTCATGTAAACTTCACTTAAAAATTCTGCAATAATCATGGATGAGTTTTGAACCAGAAAAAAAGGTTTAAGAAATTCAATAATTACCCCAAATCGAATCAGTGTAATGTAACATCAAATATAGTATAAAACCAATATACCTCACTCTTTAAAAAACAAGGCGACACATCAAGCACGCAATCGGGTGGAGAAAGTTCCAACTATCACATACATATAAACTTCGACGATCTGAACTGCTTCTGGCGGATATTTGACTTGTAGTTGGTGTCGCTGTTGTCGCTTAGGGTGGTGATGGTGGTACCACTGACCACACTGACATGACACTTGAACAAAAATTCAACGATTTTCTGTCTAATTTTTGTTGTTAGATTTGGCAGGTTCGCAATACCGACGGCAGGTGGTGAACCTGAAAAATTTGACAAAAAATGCCCTGTAGGAAAAATGGTACTGTTTAGCACGATTTTATCGTAGAAATTGCCTGTTTTATTTTTAAAGCTGGGTGGCTTTTCCTAACTGGGATAGCATTTCTTCGAATCGATCGATGCGCACTCTGGAATCGTCATTGCGTACTGTTGGAAAAACTATCCAGAAAACGAAATCGAGTGTCCAGTCAGTATGGTCAGTGGTGGTACTATCTGTGACTTTAGTAGGAACTTTCGTCAGTAGGTGGTGCTGACATGCATGTCCTTGATGAGATGTATGGAGAAGGCTGACAGTGGGGTATATTTGTTTTAATATGTTTAATTTCACCGAAGGTAATTTGAAATTAAGAATAATGTATAATGATTTTTTTTGGATTAAAAATTCTTAAATTCAATGGAGAGACCAAGTGTCATTAAAAAAGGTAAGCTTAAATTGCGGGTTTTGCTCGATAAGTTCATTTTTTGCTTTGTTCATGTGGAAGCAGGCACACTTCGTAAATCGTTGTTCGTGAAGTTTATTTTTTATGATGATTAAATGATTTAAAAATTTCTTCATTAGCAAAATTGGTGCAAATTGTGTGCAGTGATAAGTCTTTTTTGTATTTCAAAAATATTTTTTCACGTACATTTAGGTCTTTTTTTACGCGGTTTGATTTTGCTCAGATTCTTCTACACGGCTTTCACGAATTAACACGTTTTTTGAGCGAAAATATTCCAAGTCCTATACGTTAACGACGGAATCCATACTGCGTAAAAAAAAACCTTAGTGTAAATATATTTGTTGAAAAATTATATGTGAATTAAGATAATTAAGCAACTTTATTTTGACCATATGTCCTCACAGTCAAACTTTCACGGACTGTTCGATATGCATTTCCGAACATTCATATCTTATTTGGGCTAATTTCAATGATTATTGTTTTTGTACTTTGAGTTTTTGTGAAAAAAATAAAGTTTGTTTGATAATTTTAGTATCAAGCGGTTAGTAAAATAATAGTTTTTTAGGTTTGGTGATAGATATTTAATGAATGACTTTATAGTCATTATATTGACAAGATTGAACCAGAAAATGAAAAAAAACGTAAACTTGTACTTGAGATTAGATTTTTTTTTACGGAATAATACTCTGAGTTGAAATCTTTCCATTGGTGTTATTATGTGTTTTCATAGTTTTCCGTCTCACGACGAAACTTCTGTCTCCAACACGAAAAGTTATTATTTAACAAGAAATCAGAGTAATTTTGATCATAATAACTTACAATTTACCCACTTACTTGTCTTTTGTTTTAAACCCGAGTTTAAAAATAAAAAATATTTTCTTTACAATTCAATAGAGATTTTTTCCTATTTTGCTAAAGCCCATCAATTGAAAGAAATTTAACTAATTTTTGATTCCTTGTTGAAGTAACAATAAACCAAACATAGTTTTGCATCATAACTCTAAAGTTCTCATTGCAGAACTGGGGTATCACGATCTCAATTTAGAATTCTCATTACGAAATTTAAAAAAAAAAAAATATATATATATATATATATATATATATATATATATATATATATATATATATATATATATATATATATATATATATATATATATATATATATATATATATATATATATATATATATATATATATATATATATATATATATATATATATATATATATATATATATATATATATATATATATATATATATATATATATATATATATATATATATATATATATATATATATATATATATATATATGGGCAATTACAAAGTCTAGAATTTACAGTTTTAGGGATCATTTAAAAGGATATCAAAGTTTGAGATAAAAAAATTAGAATGATGCATTTGTTTCAATTTAAATTCACCCACTGTTTTTAATTTTGAGCCAAGAAATTTCAATTTCGAAATTTGTTTTTAAAAACATGTGGAAAAGGTATTCAAAATTATGATTTTTATTTTTTTGATAATGAAGTCAAAGTTCTTGTCTTAGACCAATGAACATTAGAAAGCATTTAGATATTTTTTTTAATTTCATAGCGTAGTAATATTGTAATGAAACTCGAATTTAACTGTAGGACTTTATCAAAAATCTGAACACTAAATTCAGAACCCATAAAGTTCAAGATAAAATTTCCATATATAATTTTAGAAATCCGATTTGACTTTTTTCAATCAGTGATAAGGAATAAAACTGTACCGGATATTAAGGCCGAATATAACGCAAATTTTGAAAGAAGTTTTTTAATATAAAGTATCATACAAGTTTTAAACAGAACATTGTAGAGCATTTCTTAATCCCCTACTGCATACGACTCCATATTTGGTCTCGTTTTTTTACAGTTTTTAAGTATGATTCAGTACTGCCAAATTTCATACTTTAAAAAATGTATCTTATTTTTAACTTTTTTTTAAAGAATTCAAAATTTTTGACTTGCATTTCTAAGTTAGAAGTGAATCAATTCCATCGATACTTTTTTTCTCAACTTATTCATAGTTCATGCTGGGAGGGTTAGCTCTGTAATGCTGAAACATGTGGATTTTAGTAAAAATAGTTTTAGTGAAAATAGTTACAGTTAATTGTTCAACGTATTTTTTTTTTATTTTTAATCAGTTTCTATAGGTTATTAAAAATAACAGTTCCGGTTAGTGATAAAGTTATAAAATTTTGCGAAATGGTTTTTTGGAAACAACCTCTATATAAGGATAACGAATTTTATAAATTTTCTGCAAAATCCAGCTAAGCTAAGCTTGTTAAGTTAAAACTTAGTTCAATAGTGTACATTGTACATATAAGGTATCAAAATCAAAGAGACTTAACAGTTTATATAGATTTTTTGTGAAACTATGCTGAATTATAAAATGGTGCCTTTGTTTCCGAAATTGATTTTGAAAGATTTTGCCAGCGGGTTTGCAATTTTAGAATTCGAATTCTAAAAAACCCGCAAGCATTTACCTAGAATAATTTTTCCCCAGAATGACAAATACCCGAAATCAAACCTCAGAATGAACAATTTCCCAGAATGCACCAATTTCCAGATTTTTTTTCCCCAGAACGGAACATTGGAAACATGGGAAATGGGTAATTCTGGTGAAACTTTTTCTAGGAAATTGTTCATTCTGGCGAAAAAAAATAATTTTCTGGTGATTGAAAATCTGAGAATTTGGAGTACAACCTTCTCACGGCATTTGAAAAAGTTGATCATTGATCTAAAACTTTCGATTTTTTTTCTTCATGCGAGTATCTAGAAATGTTCAAATATTTTTTAAATAGATAATAAACTGATTTTTAATTTTTTTTAAGTTACCCTTTGAACCTCAAAAATTTAAGCTTGAAGAAAAAAACAAATAGTTTATTTGGACCCTCAAGTTAGACAAAATTCGACCACTTAAACCTTTGGCACCACGAAAAAATGTGAGTTTTGTTGCCTCGTGTTATCGAACAAAAAAAAGGAGTTAAAAACAATAAATTCTAATGCAATTATTTTTTATTTTATTTGTTTGTTGAAACAAAACCTCGTTTTAACCTTCAAATACACAAAATATTATCCTGAAATACTTCACACAAATATATTTTTAGGGAGGTACCAATGTTCAATAATTGTGACTGTTTTAAAGGATTTTAAGCATTTTGTCTAAGCACACTTTCATTTAAAAGCGAGCTCTTATAAATTGTTTACAGTGTTACTAAAAAGTCTATTTAAAGCTATTTCAAGTAAATTTTTACCTCAATTTTTCAAATTTTCTTAAATTTTTTTACCACGGATCAGGTAAAAAATCAGTTCAATCTAAGTTTTTAAAAATTTTCATAGGAATCGTAGCATTTTATTTTATGTTTAACGTAACGTATTTAAGCTTTAAAAAGTGAAGTTTTCTGGATAAATTACCCACTAATTTGTTTGTTTGTTTGTTTGTTTGTTTGTTTGTTTATTCATAACAGTAAAGAAAGAATACAATAAGCTTTTAATTTACTACTTTCGGCGTTCACACGAGTAGTTATCGTTCACCATGAGATTCTTTAACTATTAATCTTTAGCTAACAAATCTCTCCTACATAAACCAGCTGTATCGAAAGGAAGAAACTTGAAGAAGTGCTAATTTTGATGCTGTTTCCAGAATTTCAAAAAAGTAAAATTCGAAAGATCAACTTAAAAAAAAGCTTTGGATGATTTTCCCCAAACTAGGCGTTTTATAGGAAGTCGTTTCCTATTTAACTCAGATGTCATATTTGTTGTTGTTATTCTACAAAAAATAGACCCTGCTGTGCATAAAGACGATTTGTGGATTTATTTTCAATTTTTGTTTTGTGTTAAACTCTCCAATTAAACACTATCACTGGAAAATTTGAAGGAAGACTAATATTCTTTTTAAATTTCCAAGTTTGCAACAAAGAGTTGTGAATACAAAATTTAATTCACTTGTTTTTATATGATTGGTAGTTTTTTTTTAATGATTGTAATGACATGCGATACTTGAAAAAAATTTGAGTGACTTTTTGAATTTCTTACCTCATACCTCATACCTCAAAATTTTGAATTTTGGGTTAGATCCCTGATCTTGGAACCAAAACGTAATATTTTTTTTCTTTTGTTTATTTTTTTTCGGTTTTGGGTCTGAACTCCCGGTTTTTCCGGGGTTTTTCCGTTTCTGTGGCCACCCTGTCCTTTTGCTTGTGTCGTTAGGCGGCGGAGTAGGATTCGGAATAACACTTTGTAGGCGGCATTGAGGACAGTGATCGCTCGGTAGTTCTCACAGTTCAATTGGACGACAAATTTTGTAGATGGGGCATATTACCCCCTTCTTCCACTCCTCCGGCAGATAGGTAGACAGGTGATCAACTGTCAATCTGTTTCTACCTGTTTCGACCTATTTCGACCAGACTTCATTGAACAGACATAATAACAACTGTGAAATTTACTCAGATATATGTAAAGCTTTGTGCTTTAGGTTACACTTATAAAACCAAAAAAAAAAGTTAGGCTCTTCAAAACCTAAGCACTAGTAGTATGAGCCGTTTCAAACAAAGGTTTTTTTTACTCCGCTCAAAGCACGAGACATTTGCTCAATCGGTTATATTGCTGTCAATTTGCTTGTCCCACGATGTTTTTGTAAATTTATCTTTATCAAATTTTCAAAATCTTAAAAAAAACATTGGTACATACAAAATTCAAGTTAAGTGTCTCGTTTACCTGTCAACGACCAATAAAAAAAACGCGCTTTCATTCCCGATTCCAATTACGGGGGACAGTACTTGATTCGCCATGAAATTGAAACTGTTAGTTTAGCACGAAAACTAGGTTAGTGCCGTAGCCGCCGACGATGGATTGGGCAGAAAAATTAATCGAGTTATGGTTTTTTTCCTTCTTATTTTTCTGGCGTCTAGTGCAGTGTTGCGTGATACGTGAAATTGTCAATAAATCCAGACAAATTAATCACTTTGTGCGGTTATCCGCCGAAAGGCGATTGAGAGAAAGAGAGACAAAAAAGTACTAACGGAAACCATTCATTTAGATGGCAGTGATGTTCAATTATGCTTTGCAATTAGTTCGAATACAAAATGAAACACTTTTTTGTGTCTTTTTTTTTTGTTGGTTAGCTACAATTTTCCATTTTTCGGTTTTTTTTCCTTCGGTTCTCTCAATAAACTTTCATTAACTCGGTGCGGTTTCGATTGTTCGGTGTTGTTTTTATTTCCCCAACGACAATTATGAAACTTGTCTTTCCAGATGGCGCCCGGTTGCATTTATTTATTTTTCAAACGTCCAAATTCGAACCGACAGACTGACTTTGGGGTATCGTATATGTATATCGGTTAGAGTCAATGTTTATCATTTGGTTAACCATTTGTTTGCGTTTTGCTCGCCGTGCGTGTTCAATTTAGCGTAATTTGAAATGAAAATAAACAATCAAATCAAGTTCGCGCAAAAAAAAAATCACCAGATCGGTAACGCGGGTTCTCTGACCGGAGAGTTTGAACTGTATAATATTCGTTCGGAGATCGTTAAAGTATTAATAGAAAATTAAACTTTCTGATTCATTTAAAAAAAAATTATATGAAAATATAAACACTGTTTTTTTATTTTAATTCGACATATATTAAAACAATTATCAAAAAAAAAAATTGTAAAAATGATAAGAATATCAAAAGTGATGAAATGATGAATAATGTAAACATAAAAATTTAAAAAATTCACAAACTTAAAAAATTTCAAAAACAAAACCGAAAAACTAAAGTTTACAAATGCCCAACATAACTGATAGAAAGAAAATTAACAAAAGTGACAAAATAAGGACAACAACCAAACAGATAAAAACGACAGGAAACATAAATTCGACTAAAACAAATAAACAATTACAAAAAAATTACAATGGCAGAAATAATAAAACATGAAAAACAAAGAATTACCAAAAATGACAAAAAAACAACAATTGAACAAAAACCAAAAATAACTAAAATAAAATAAAATGACAAAAATGGCAAACGTGACAAAAATCACAAAAATGACAAAAAATCACAAAAATGCCAAAAATGATAAAAATGACAAAAATGACAAAAATGACAAAAATGACAAAAATGACAAAAAATGACAAAAATGACAAAAATGACAAAAATGACAAAAATGACAAAAATGACAAAAATGACAAAAATGACAAAAATGACAAAAATGACAAAAATGACAAAAATGACAAAAATGACAAAAATGACAAAAATGACAAAATGACAAAAATGACAAAAATGACAAAAATGACAAAAATGACAAAAATGACAAAAATGACAAAAATGACAAAATGACACAAATGACAAAAATGACAAAAATGACAAAAATGACAAAAATGACAAAAATGACAAAAATGACAAAAATGACAAAAATGACAAAAATGACAAAAATGACAAAAATGACAAAAATGACAAAAATGACAAAAATGACAAAAATGACAAAAATGACAAAAATGACAAAAATGACAAAAATGACAAAAATGACAAAAATGACAAAAATGACAAAAATGACAAAAATGACAAAAATGACAAAAATGACAAAAATGACAAAAATGACAAAAATGACAAAAATGACAAAAATGACAAAAATGACAAAAATGACAAAAATGACAAAAATGACAAAAATGACAAAAATGACAAAAATGACAAAAATGACAAAAATGACAAAAATGACAAAAATGACAAAAATGACAAAAATGACAAAAATGACAAAAATGACAAAAATGACAAAAATGACAAAAATGACAAAAATGACAAAAATGACAAAAATGACAAAAATGACAAAAATGACAAAAATGACAAAAATGACAAAAATGACAAAAATGACAAAAATGACAAAAATGACAAAAATGACAAAAATGACAAAAATGACAAAAATGACAAAAATGACAAAAATGACAAAAATGACAAAAATGACAAAAATGACAAAAATGACAAAAATGACAAAAATGACAAAAATGACAAAAATGACACAAATGACAAAAATGACAAAAATGACAAAAATGACAAAAATGACAAAAATGGCAAAAATGACAAAAATGACAAAAATGACAAAAATGACAAAAATGACAAAAATGACAAAAATGACAAAAATGACAAAAATGACAAAAATGACAAAAATGACAAAAATGACAAAAATGACAAAAATGACAAAAATGACAAAAATGACAAAAATGACAAAAATGACAAAAATGACAAAAATGACAAAAATGACAAAAATGACAAAAATGACAAAAATGACAAAAATGACAAAAATGACAAAAATGACAAAAATGACAAAAATGACAAAAATGACAAAAATGACAAAAATGACAAAAATGACAAAAATGACAAAAATGACAAAAATGACAAAAATGGCAAAAATGACAAAAATGACAAAAATAACAAAAATGACAAAAATGACAAAAATGACAAAAATGACAAAAATGACAAAAATGACAAAAATGACAAAAATGACAAAAATGACAAAAATGACAAAAATAACAAAAATGACAAAAATGACAAAAATGACAAAAATGACAAAAATGACAAAAATTGACAAAAATGACAAAAATGACAAAAATGACAAAAATGACAAAAATGACAAAAATGACAAAAATGACAAAAATGACAAAAATGACAAAAATTACAAAATTTGCAAAAATAAGAGAAAAATGACAAATAATGGACAAAAATGATTGAAAATGACAAAAATGACCAAAATGGCGAAAATGACTAAAATGACAAAAGTGAGAAAATTGAACAAAATTACAAAAATGACAAAATTGTGAAAAATGATAAAAATGACATTTTTTTTTTTTGAAAAAAGTTATTTTTGAAAAATTGCTGTTATATCTTATTATTTTGATATTCTAACAAATTTTTCAATCTCAATAAATCACGAACATATGAAATATGTTGTTTGAATATTCTGCAAACAATGATTTTTTTTATACTCATCTCCTCAGTAAGTGTTTTTAAACTCTAAGGTGTGACGAAAAAGTTACCATTTCCAAAATGAATGAAAAAAGTGATTAAAGTTTGCTCAGTTTACGGTACATTATGTTTTGTCCTATTTGTTTGAAAATAGTTATCCGAGTTCTATTTCTTTGCGTTTTTTACAACTTTTTGCCATTTAATATAAAGAAAGCAAAAAATATGCTGTATTTAGAATCGTGAAACTTGGGTAGTTTGGCATAAAATGCACCGTCTCAAATCATCTTTTCTTCAGAAGTCCCTCTCACTTTTTCATAAAGAACAATACATAAACTTTCTGAAATTCATTAACCAGCCAAATAAATTCTCATAAGCCTCTCCTACTTTGAGCTGAATCGCTCTAAACTCCCCTACACATCGTAGTCCCCAATCCACCCCCACGGTCAAATATGTTAAGCAAATGGACTCAACAAAGAAGCAGCTCTATGGCCCCTAGTTTTTATCGAAACGGTACCATCTAGGGCCATACATTAGAGCAAAAATGACCATTTAGTGGTTGGAAAAATGCTCCCACGATTGCAGCTCAGGGGTAAAATATTGGCGACAAGTTCAAAATAGGGGAACACTGGCGAAATCTGAACTATACTTTTTTGGATTTTTGGAATTGTACAAAGAAAGCGATCAACCCATGACGATGGGGTACAATTTTTCGAAGGTTGTCCAATGGAACCATTCTTTGCAATTAAGCTGAATCGCGTGTTTGGTTGATTTTTATTCGTCGGTTGACATATCTTGATGGCAAATTTGGGTTATGACTGGTGATTTGTTAGTGGCTCCAGAAAAATTACTACTTTTTTGAGTGACTTTCAAAAACAAGAAAAATGAAAAAAAAATGGAAATAGGATCAACTCGAGTGAACCACTTTTTGCTGGAACACAATCCGGAAATACCGGAAGCACTATGTACATTTTTTTTTCTTCATGTCGCTTAAATCGTCCGAGGTACATTGGACAGGTCACTTCCTGATGTGTGGAACGTCTGGGTGGCGAAATAATGGCGTATGACTATTTAATACCCCCACATGGCGACCGTAATAGGTGGGCTGGCTGCCCGGTGAGCTCGTATGTGGTCATTTGGTGAAGCTCTTTATTGCCACCCCTAAAGGGGTCATCGAAACCATCACCATCAACTACTTTGTGCCTTTCCCTTGAGCACTTTCCCCGCCCTTATTGGCCACAGAAATGTCAAGCTGCCCTATGTAGCTATAGCTTACTATAGTAAAACCACACGATTCATTAGAATGAACTTTATGCACATATGAATGCATTGTGGAATGGAATCGAGACGTGGCCCGGGCATAGGATAAAATAATAAAGAGCCTTATTGAGCCGATTATTGGAATAATAAATTTGCAGGATTACAACGCGGTTTGTTTGCATAACATATTACAACTAAATCGTACGAGTAAATAATTCGTAGAGCTGCAAATGATGAAATTTATGGTGATTCGATATCACGAACAGGATAAAAAATAATCAAATCATCCTTCTTATCAAAAGACAAACAAATCAAGTCAGATGGAAAGAAAAAAGTGCTCTCCGAAACGATTAGCGCTTCGAGGTACATTTATTTGCGAAATTTATCCACCCCCAACGGGCGTTTTCATCAACACCGATGATGGTGCATCAGGCCCTGATTTTCGTTTCCAAAAAAACAAAATTCAGTTTCCACCGGCTGGAGTGGGAGGAGCACTAGAAGAAACTGCTTTTGTTGGCCAACACATCCCCGTTTTTTTTTTCGTTCGTCTTTGAGAAATCATACCTACCCGGTAAATATCCCAAACAAATTCAACGACTGGCCAACCCCAGCCTGCAAATATTTTCTTTTCACATGGAATTGAAAATAAATACTTTGATTTTATGATCAACACACAACAGCACAGCACCGAGCAACAACCCGGAGACGATGTGCTGAAATCAGTTTCGGGCTTAAAGAGGTTAACGGTTAAGTAATTGGAAAATGGTGAACTTTCTTGGAATTTGGCGGCTCACAGGTGGCGTTTTATTTTATTAGAATAGCTCGTAGTTGTCCTAGAAAGAAGGATCTATGAGCAGAACAGCTTGAAAAAAAGAAATGTGTAAATAGTATTGATTCACATTAGATACAAGGCACATATTTCCATGTCAAGAATATTAGAGCTCAAATATTGGAACTGCCAATAAAATGTTGACACATTTTTATCCTCCAAACTTTTCGCAGTACAGCTCCTTAGCCAAAACTACTTGGTAGTTTGAATCTTAACTTTTTAGTTTACAAATATTTTAAAAATTTTCAAACATCGACATTAGAAGAAAACTTTCAAAACCAGTGAAAGAACTTTCATTTGAAAAAAGTGTAAGAAGGGGGGTGCTGCACACTGCACACTGTATTTTGAAAAATTTCAAAATTAGAGTAGAAATTCATACTTTTTTAAATATTTTTTTTTCGATATCTTTTGATACAACTTTGATCTGCGAATCTATAATTTACCATGTGAGTTGATATTGATAAAAAGATGATTTTTGTATTTTGTATACTACGGAATTTAAAAAAATCGTCTTATGAACTCAATGGGATTTTTCGCTATAAATGTCGTTTTATTAACAAAAGAAATAGATTTAGATACTTTTAATTTATCTTTTTTCCCTAAACTTCTTCATTTCAGCGTAAGATTAACACAACGTAATTTAAATGATTCTCGTTTTGCTAATATATGTTCCAAAAACAAATATTTGAGTTAAGTTTTTGATTATAATTGCTATGTATTGAAATCTGATTTTAAAACTCTGATATCTAGAGCTTCTGGAACTCAACTTTCAATGATTTCCATTTGAATTTCAAGCTCTCACCCAAAACTTTACTTAACCTGAAACGAATGAAATAAAACTTTAACCCTTTTGAATAGTAACGAATTTACAACGAAGAATGTATAAATAAAGCAATGAATTACCAATACGAATAAAGCAGTAAATTTCCTTCAAGCATACGTCCTAGGAGAATTTTATAACAAAATTATACCAACTTATGCTATCATACCCTGCCAGTAAAATTTGGTATCATTTCGCCCGAATGAAAGTGGTACCATGCCAAAATTTGGGTGCCACTTTTCATATACGGATACCTCAATCATGTCAAGTGTATGAGCGTGTGATATAGCTCAGTTGGCAAGTCTGTTGTCTCCTGAGCCGATGTCCGCGGGTTCGAGTCCAAGAGTAAATATCGAACACAGTTGTACCGGACAAGTTTTTCAATAAAGATCTGCCAACTGCAATATTGATAAAGTCGCGAATACCAAAAAGATGGTAAAACGACTATAATCGAAACAAAAAAAGTCAAGTGTATGTTTTCACTGAAACATTATTACACCCATAGAAGAGGTTGCAAAAATCCAATGCCTATTTAGCATATCTCTGTGCCGATAATGCGCTGAAATGTGCACTGTGCGTTTGTAAAACCGTAACTGGCATAAGGACTCGGCTCCCAACCAAAATGATGACCACTAGATTCAAGCGAAACAAGAAAAACATTTTATGGGATTTCCTTCCTATTGGATAATTCATCCCAGAAACAAGAAAATAAAAATTAAAACCTCAGCCACCGTGGTGAGAATCGAACTCAAATCACCAATTGTATCGTCTTGCCAGTCCGACATTCTAACCAGTGTACTATTCGAGCTTCATGCAGGACGGGGTATATTTGTCATAGCCTTTCTGTTACCGATCAATCACAAAAAAACGTACAACGGCGGCTTCCCGGCGTTTGGCCTCCTTTCAATGCATTCCTTTGTCTTAAGATGGAAACAGGAAAGGGAACGGGAGTGAAGGAACGGGAAACCCATTGAATGAGAACTGTGCTTTGCTTACTGCCTGCTATTACATACACACGCTACATATACACAGCTGCTAAAGCCGGGCAGCTTCTCCGGTGTTGTTTGCAGGTGCATTGAAGGAATGTTTTTGTTGTTGCTTTTGCTACATACACACGTACAGCTCAGCCGTGTTTGCTGGTGGATTGAATTAGAAGGATGTTTTTGTTGTTGCTTTTGCTACATTCACACGCACAGTGCTCGGTTCGCTGGCTGCCTGGTGTTGGCCGGTATTTATTTCCATCCTTCTTCGGCTTGTGTGGCGATGGGGAGGGACGCGAAAACGTTTTTATTTTGTTTCATTCAGACATACGCAATTCGGTTGCTCTGGGAGGTTAATGCCGGTGGGCGCAAATCGAATCAGTGCCGGTCGCGTTATCTTCTTGTACCAATGATGCTATGAAATTGACTACACGCCATTGGCACAGAGGCTGAATTTTGGGTGTATTGATGCCACTTTCAATTATAATTCACAGCCAAAGTTTGGCCTTGTTGTGATATCAAATCCGTATTTGAAAACGATGCCAAACGAGGCATCATTAAGCTTTAAACAAGACGCAAAGAAGCAATATCAAGAGCAAATTTTGGTTCTGTACCACCTAAATTTGAGCAAAATTAAAGCAAATTAAGTGAAAATCTCGCTACCAAGACATGATAGCATAATTTGTTATCATTCTGTACCAAAATTCTTCTCGGATAACTATACATTTTCACATACTGTCAAATTTGAAATTTTGAGTTACAACTAGTTTCTAAACTTTGAACCGTCAGAAGAACATCTTTGAATTTTCATTTTTTTATTGCAAAGCTCCTCTTGCGAAATTTTATGACCTTTGACCTAAAAATTTCAAAAAAATGTGGAAAATTATTTATCCTTTTCGCACTAAAATATCCGTTTCTCAATACCATGTAAGTAGGTTGTATAAAGCCAGATAAGCCAGTCATTTAAAAACTGTCAGGTGTTATACAAAGATATTGAAAACAAAGGTTTTGAATCAATGATCAATTTTCTCAATGACTAGTAATTTTAACTTTAAATAAAAAATAATATAAATTTAAACTTTGAATTTTTCTGAAATCTCGAAATTTGACAAAAAATCATAAAAAATTTTATTTGAAAATAATCTTAGATATTTTTGAAATAAAATGTTATCCAGTATTCAACACATTTTTTAAATAACTTAAAATTTTAAAAATCAAAAATTTTGAACGCGTTTTTGTGATGTCAGAAAGAGTTTTATTCTTTTCAGTTAAATTGTCTGAAAACTGAAGAATTAAATTTTTTGTCTAAGGCATTGCATTTCTGAATCTGCTAAATCTAGGCTAGATCTGGATCCTTCAAAAAGATAGCAAAAAAAAAACCAGTATTTAGTTTTAATGCAGGTTTATTAGATTCTAAGCTATCAATGATTGATTTCAGTAAAAATTGGTAAATTTTGAAATTTCCACGAGCCGTAGAACCAAAAATAGGGGTGTGGACCAAATCTGACGAAATAATCGAATTTAAAGTGCCAAAATAATTTAAAATTATTTTTAAAATATATGCACCCATAGTGCATTAAACTAAACTGTATTGTAACTTCAAAATTTAATACTTTTAGTTCATCGGCCTTAGCGGTGAAAAGCAGGCGCGGTCCTATGGGGATCACCCCCCCCCCCCCCCCTCCAAGCGGCAAACATCTGTTACAAAATACCCGCAAAAGCTCGAATTTCTATACAAAGTTGGAACTTTTCTTAGTAGATGTGCTTTCCAATTTTAAAAATTTTCCACTCCATGGGGGTGTGTATTCAACAAAAAAGTTAATTTATCACTTAAAAGGCTCAATATTGAAAAAAATCCACCAAACTCAAGCAGCTGTAACTTAGGATTCCCTGAACTGAATTATACCAAATAACTTTTGTTGATTAGTTACTCAACAAAATAAATAACTTATATTATGAAATTCAAAAACAAAAATTTAAATTTTAGATCTGATTTTATTTAGTTCTGTTTAAAATATATCACATCAAACATTCATATTATGGATGACTGTAAAAAAATACAACTACTACCAAACAGAAATCGAATATAAAATATTCATAGTAAGAGTTTAAATTTGAAAAAATCCTCTCAAGAGATTTCAGCAACAATAAATCGAAGGAAGAGACTACGTTTTATGACTTTTGCGTTTCGTATGAGTTTTTAGTGCCAAAAAGGAACCAAAAAGTATTTATATCAGCTGTTTCAGGAAGTGGTGTTGGAGATAGAGATTCAAATTCATCCCTAGAACTCAAAATCTGCATTCAAAACTAGGTATAACACACGAAAACAAAATTCACATTTTCCGAAGTGCAAAGAATTTGAAAACTGATTTCAAGTTATTTAAGAGCTCTAAATGCAAATTTGTATTATTTTATCAGCTCTTTTTTCCGGTATTTGAAAATACAAGGCTCATTGGAGAAATTTGTGCACTTTTTAGCAAAAGTGTAAAATATCAGAAAAATTTAGAAAAAAAGGAATTAATTTATGATCAATTTTCATAAACGAAATCTGAATTTTTTTCCGGGAATTTGTTACTTTTTAGCATTCTTCCCTCTGACCTGCATCGTTGAATGAATAAAGGATAATGAAAAGATTTAACATATTTTTTGTTGTTCAGGATAGTTACTTCATTTATTATTATTGATCGATTTCACTCTGAACTGCTAAGTTTTAAAATTACTCAATGCCAGAAAATAAGAAGGGAAAAAATAGACAAAAAAATCGAGACGCAAAAAGCTTCCAAAATTTTAATTTTTCCATTGTGAATTAAAACTATCCCCACTATTTTTTAGGCAACAAGGCATTCTACCATGAAAACAGTCAAAAGATCTTTTAGTGATTTTTAATCAACACTCCTGGATTTCTAGGTCTACAGCAATTATATCACCGATACTGCTTTCAGCTCATCTACACAATAATATTGAAATTTTAATCTAAAATTTAGCTTAAGGTTTGATATCCTTAATCTGAAAGCTTGAAGACTTGAAAGAAGAGTATTAACATCCAGAATTAACCCTTCATTTCATAATTTTCTTTATAATTCAAAATTATTTAAAAAAATGGTATTTATGTAAAGGTGAACAAAGATCAATCACTTTTCTTTGTAATTTATTTTTTGTAATACAATGAAAACTGAAAATTTTGTATGAAAACTTTATATTCAAGAGCAAATCAAATAAAATTCGGTTCCAGAATTTAGAAACTGATTTTGATAATCGGTTTTTTCTACTTAAAATATATCTAAGGTGTTGATTTTATATATTGTGCTTCCAAATTTGAAAATTATAATACGAAATTTCCTAATCACGATTCAGTAAAATATCCGAATGAAGAATTCAATGCCCGTTAGTTATGTTTGTTAATTTGTTCATCGGGCTTATCGGTGAAAAGTAAAATGCTTCCGATAAATTATAAAATATCAAAACGCTAATATTTAGAAGCTCAGGAAAAAAATGAAGATAACTTGAATTTTTTTTTCTACGTGTTCATCTCTCAACAACGTGTGTATTGTTTTCATTGAAAAAATTACATTTATAACGAGAAATTTTTTTAAAGAGCCCTTAAAGTGACAATTCTAAAATACCAGATATAACTACAAATTAAAAAAAATCAACTTTTTTTCGCAGTGGTTATTATTGATTCGCTTGTTGTCTTAAAAAGGGATACCCCACCCCCCCCCAGCCACCCCTCCCTTCTCCTTTCGCTCACTCAAATGATTGTTTTTTTCACCAGATATTAACGTTCCTTTATATTGACTGATTTTTGAAAATTGGAAAATCCCCCCCCCCCACCACCCCATCCCCCCCAAGAGCCGACTCTAGGACCGCCCCTGGTGAAAAGTGATGTCCTTTTGATTAGGGACATCTAAAGATTATGAAATTTTTTTTATATAGATGGGATAGAAGGTTAGGTGAAATGAAAGATGGTGAAAATGAGCGGGTAGAATTTATTTAGAAGCATTGGAGAACCAACATACATACATACGTGCCTTTATTTTCATTAATTGAAACTGATGCTTGTAATTTTCCAATAGAAATCAATTAAAACATTTCAATCTCTACACCAATGTTCCGAAGATATAAAAAAAATCGGATGATTTTTTGATTATATTGTCATCTAGCGGCTGTTTTGCCTACCAATATTCTTTTCCATTTAAAAAAAGATCAAGGATGCCTTTGACATTCCGATGTTATGAGAAGAATGTAAACAATGAAATATTAGATTGGCTGAGTTGTTCTTTTAAATTTGCAAACACTTTCAAAGGTTCCTCAATAGTGAGATCAGTTAATGTATAATTACCAATAAACCTCTTTTTAGCTAGCATTTTTTATCCACGATCTTTGTCAGTTTTTTCTATCATGTTTCAGGGAAAGAATAATCTTGAAGTCAGACTTCAGGCAGAATATTTTCGTTGGATTTCTTTTTTATTTCTTCGGTCCTAGATGCGGCTTGCTTAGTTGAATGAAATTCCAATGTAGAATTATGTCAACAGGAAGTGATTTCCGAAGGATTCGAAAGTCATAAAAAATTCTTCTTGTAAATGAAGTCGCGTTGCGGAAAATCAAAACAACATTTCGTCTTGTCATAGATGCTTTTTACAAGTCGTTATGAAATTAATGCACGTAATTGTAGATGCAAATTAAACCTGAACCAAAAAACCAGAATAGGGCCGTAGGAAGAATCGCTTCATGGGGTTTTTTTTAAAATAATACTATTGTTTAAACAATGCATGAATATAAAAGTTATTTTTGCAATATTTTGTACTATTTGAGTTTCCATTTTAAGATCTTTTTCATGAATAGTTTTTCGAAATAATAGTTACTTTTTGAAATGTATGTATGTATGTATGTATTGTATCCACCTTGGGTTTACGGCAGCGCCGCGGTTGTGGCAAAAAAAATAACCCACACGTCTATCTTGGCTACCACGCAACACAATAATAACCACTCCATGAGACTTTTAAGGGAATGGAATCGTAAGCAGAGACACTTACGGTATCCAGGGTGAAAAAGGGGAAAAGTCTCGAGAAGCTATAAACATGTTGTTGACTAACCACGATAGCATGCAAATTATAATCCCGCCGCCAAGGCTTCCGAAAAAAGAGTGCGTCCTTATTTTACAAAAAGTAATCAAACACTTTCTTTTCCTCAACCATGCCAAATTCCCTTGACATAAATTGAGGAACGTCTAGTATTCAATACGGTACTAGCATACACGGTAACCCGATCTTTTTGTAAAACGAGGATACCCAGATGCCCCTGCCCTAGATGATTAAATATATGATAATGACAAAATTAATAATAATGTTGATAAAATATGATGTTATATAATACATTAAAATATAATATAGTAAAATAATACAATACAATTAAATATACAGTAGTTTCTCGATTTTATCACTATTCGATTTTATCAATACTCGCCAAATTCACGCTCGATTTTATCACGGTTATATTTTCGATTTTATCGCGCTTTTTATGAAATCATTCAGAATCCATTTCCAGCTCCTCAATTTTCATTCAAAAGCATAGAGCGTCTTTGCTTATGATATTTTTATGGTTTATGTCATAGTATATAGGTATCCTATAATATGAAAATGCCATTGAACTGCTTATTGCATCTGTATAGTATTTAAAATCGTCATTTGGATTTTAAAAACGTTTGTAGTAATCGACACAAGTATTTTAACATCACGCTGATGCTAGTGTTGTTACTTGTGTTGGTTAGTCGCTTTAAAAAATTTAACTTTTTTGGTTATGCGAATCATATAAAAATGTGGGTGAATTTAAGAGTTTTTGAAAAGAGATAAGTGTCTCTGATTTCTTTGTTGAACTTGTTTATTTTAAAGGGTGGCGTGCGTAATCCTTATTGGATAGCCTTTAGTATTGTCTGAATGGATAATTTTGGAAGACCAAAATTAAATTCTGCTAGCTTTGTCTGAAAATAAGACTAAGATTTCTGTTTTTCTACATATAAAGACAAAAGGGTATCTGCCCATAAAGCAAATTTCGAGGAACACACTGTAAAAGTCTAAGTTGGGCAAATTTTAAAATATTTTTCGAATAAATATACTTTTTAGTTCATCAAAGGTGTTAAGATTCAAATATTGAAATTTGAAATTAGCAGAAAAAAATTGTTGATGCTAATTTCTTGGAACTTTTTTTTCAAAATCGAAATAAGAGATAACCCTGTTAAATTTCCATCAAAACAAAAATAATTCACTCTAATTAGATGTAGACTTTCAAATGGATATACAACATGGTTTTATTTCAAGAAAGAACCTAAAAATTTGCTTTAGAGAAGAATAATTTGTACTGAAAACGATCCTTTTTGTTTAGTAACCTTTGATAACTACGCCTTATGATCAAAATTTATTGATACAAAACGTTTCCACTACTGAAAACATTATAAATTATTGATTAAAGACAGTAAAAATACTTTTTTCTACTTCAAATTTTAGTTTCGCCAAATTCACAGTTTCGCCATATTCACGGCGAAATTTTTTTTGACCGTGATAAAATCGAAAAACTACTGTAATATGAAATAATATTTAATAAATGAAATACACTAAAACTATATAATACAATCCATTATCAAAAATAGAAAATAAAACAATATAATATCATCAAAAATATTTGCTGGAAAGAAGGTTAATTACACTAGTTTACAAAATTTAAAAAAAATCGTGAACTTGATTAACTGACCAATATTTTTAATGTAAAATCGGGCGCTGAATCCGAAACTGAAATTCAAAAAAATCTCAGTAGAACCGTTTTTGAGTTATGCTCCAATTTTGAAATTTCGGAAAAATTAAAAAAGTTATTGTACTTAGATTGAAATATCTCGGATAGCATAACAGTAATTCGAAATCCCTCTTTTGCATATTGAAGGTGAATAAATTTTCTCTCGATCATCCGAACATTGTTTTTGCGTTTGACCAACAGTATTGTTGATATTAGTGACTTTATGAGAAAAAAAATTATAAAAAACGCATTTTTTTAGAGAAAATTTTGCTTTAACAAAAGTTTTAGACTCAATAGTAGCATTTAAAAAATCTGATTTTCTTTTGCCCTTAAATGTCAATTTAAAACAAAGATTTCAAGTGGTTGTTTATCAAAATCGGTTGAAAATTGAAGAAGTTATGGCTACTTTACCATAACTGTAATTTTTGCAGTTTTTAATAATTTAACGAACCGCAGTATACTTATAATAGTATAGGAAGAATAACACATGGTAAATCTCACTCGCTCCAAGTCAAAATTATTTATTAGCTTACCAGAAGGTCACATGCCAAGTTTCAGGAAGATCTGACCATAGGCAGGGGTTGCTTGAGTCTCAAACGTGAATACAATTTTAAGGTTTTCTGCCCGGCAGGAACAAAAAATACTGGTTTTTCATCAATAACTTTTTTCATCACCAGCCGATTGTTTTTTATGGTTGATTTTCTCAAAGCCTAAGTTGAGACAAATATTTCACCCGAAGACTGCAACACGATTGGACTTGACGTAAAAAAGCTATTGCAGTTCAAAGGCCGCAAATTTTGTTCAAAACGCAATGAGTACTTTTTACTCATTGCGTTTTATACGAGAATTTTCGACCAAAACACAATCTTTGAACCGCAATAACTTTTCTGTTTCAAACCCAATCGAGTTACAGTCTTCGGGTGAAATATTTGTCTCAACTTAGGCTTTAAGAAAATCAACCATAAAATACAATCAGCTAGTGATGAAAGAAGTTATTGATGAAAAACCAGTATTTTTCGTTCCTTCCGGGCAAAATACCTCAAAATTGTATTCACGTTTGAGACTCAAGCAACCCCACCCTGTGATCAAATCTTCCTGAAACTTGGCATGTGACCTTCTGGTAAGCTAATAAATAATTTTGACTTGGAGCGAGTGAGATTTATCATGTTTCATTCTTCCTATACTATTATAAGTGTACTGCGGTTCGTTAAATTATGAAAAACTACAAAAAATACTATCATGGTAAAGTAGCCATAACTTCTTCAATTTTCAACCGATTTTGATAAATAACCACTTGAAATCTTTGTTTTAAATTGAAATTTAAGCGAAATGGAAAATCAGATTTTTTAAATGCTACCATCGAGTCTAAAACTTTCGTTGAAGCAAAATTTTCTCTAAAAAAATGCGTTTTTTATAATTTTTTTTCTCATAAAGTCACTAATATCAACAATACTGTTGGTCAAACGCAAAAACAATGTTGGGATGATCGATAGAAAATTTATTCACTTTCAATATGCAAAAGAGGGATTTCAAATTACTGTTATGCCGTCCGAGATATTTCAATCTAAGTACAATAACTTTTTTAATTTTTCCGAAATTTCAAAATTGGAGCATAACTCAAAAACGGTTCTACTGAGATTTTTTTGAATTTCAGTTTCGGATTTAGCGCCCGATTTCACATAAGAAATGACCTTCAGTTTACTGAGTTCAAAAATGCTGTAAACTAGTGTTATTAATCAATGTTTGTATGTTGATACGCAAACTGGTTACATAAACCTACAAAGGAATTCTAACGAAATCATTTATAATTTAAGAAAAATATCATTTTTAAATGAATAAAATCAGCATGAAAAATCCTAAATCAAAATCATTATTAATCAACGATCAATATTACACGTATTAATTTATGTGTTATGAATATCATTTGAACTATTTGATGAAATTAGTTGTATAAGGCAGAAAAAGTTATATTTTTATGAAGCATACCAAGATTCGATAGCTATCACTATATTTTCGAGAATAAAATGCTATATTGAACATCTAAATAAGAATATGACAATTGGCGATCGATGAGTCATATAAAACAATCATAAACAACAACATTTTATAATAAAAATATTTGTATGCCGCAAACTAGAAAAACTGGAAACTGGATGCATAATTTTAAAAATATCTCAATTTGCTGCCCATATATACAAACCCTACAGAAGATGAATCAATCAAGTGAATAAATAAGGAGAAGATAGTTGAAATATATAACAAATTACAGAAAAAGTAAAAATATTAACTGCAGTTAAAATACAAATCGTTCCCCTGTAAACCTAGAGTTAAATAAAGGTTATGGACTAAGATTTGAAAAAACAGCTGCGTTCATCCTTTGGTACTGGAATCAATAATAATGTAAGTAAAAAAAACGATTGTTGAAATTATCCACTACGAAACTAATATACTGTGAGGCATGCGTCCTGTCCAACAGATGCACCTTGAAGAATTAAACAGTACATAAACATCAAAATTCATAAAGTTTTCCAAATATACCTTGTATGTTTGTTAAGTGAACTTATTCTATAAAATCATCGTTTGGTGTTATTCATTATAAATGATACGCGTCTGAAAGGATAAAAGTTAATAGGCAAATATAATTAAACCAGCTTGGGGACTTGTCCTTTTCCATCTCCACTTACAGAATTGGATTTCTTAGGCTAAAAACATTTTAAAATCAATAACAATAACATGTAAAAAATGGGAATATTCCTAAACAAAAATGCTGAAAAAATTAATAGGCCAAAATAAATAAATGAACCGAGTTATTATGACAATTAGAAGATAAAATAATATATTAATAAATTGGGGAAGTTATTGTTTATATTGTTCAAAAATTACTTCTCGAAAAAGTATCTGGCGCTGAATCATTTTTTTTTTTGTCAAAGTTATGCAAACCATCGATTTTCTGTGGAACCAGCAACTCTGTTGTAAGATTTATCTATTTCAACGAAACTGAACTAAACGAAAACTTCTGTACCATGAACTTAGCAAAAGCTTTTTGAATTTCGATAAGATTGGACACAAACCTCGATTTTTCCTATGTTTCACGCAATGTGGTATGCAATCTTGAATAGGCAGCTTCATCCAAAAGAACTACCACAGTTGACTAGAGCCCGTGCGGACACTAGTTTCGAATAAGGAAATCCTTACAAATTACAGTTCATTTCGATTCAGAGATTTAAAAAATGAGGAAATATACTTATCTTTTCTTCAATCTCGTTACAAGGTGATTTGGTGTCAGCTTGCTGAACATTTTAGTAATGGTTGGTAACGCAATCGAAGCTTCCATAATGGAATACACTAGCGCCATTTTGCCTTGCGAAACTTTCGGGTAACTCCTCTCTACAACATCTCGCGTCATCAAGAAACCAGAAATTCAGCACTCGGAAATAATCGCTAATTTCAGCTCACTCTGATTTCACACATAATAAAATGCACTATTCACTAATGCACACGAGTTTCACACATCTATCTATTACAAAACAACCAATTAAAAACTAATGGAACACGCATTATTTGAAATTTTCGCTTCTTGAAAAAAAAAACCCTGGCTATCAAAAACAGTGCTGCCGGTGATGAGAGGATAGTTACTTTTTGAAATGTGTACTAAAATCAATTAAATGCTTAAGTGATTTATTTATAAAGCTTTTAGTGACGAAATAAGGTACTTATTTACATTTACCGATAGTTAAAACCATTGGTTAGTAGATTTGGTTTATTAGATTTATTTAAGTTTTCAAAGGCTTAAAATTCGTAAAAATAACGTCTTTGCTCAAATCAGATAAACTGAATCTACCAAACTCTTGAGCAAATTGAAATATTTAAAACATCAATGTAAATAAATCAAAATTTCTAAAGTTGAAGGAAAAGTTAAAAAATTAGCAATTTAAATCTGATTATTGCAATTTTGATCAAAACTTAAGATTTTAGTTTGAAAATTGGCTCTTTTACAAACTGCAATATTGTGTTAACAGATTATTACCGCTGGTTTTTATGATTCAATTGAATGATTAATGGCATTTCGGTGAACTATACATTCTAATTGGAAGAATATCAGACAATCTAGACAATAATATGGAGTGGGACAAATGGTGTTGTGCGGCAAGAAGTTTTCTCAAATCACGCTCTTGGCTCATTTTCAACACCTTTCATGCTTCCTCATCTAACCTATCCGTCTATAATTTTCGTTACTTTCATTTGATATTCTTCCTATTAGAATGTATAGTTCACCGAAATGCCATTAATCATTCAATTAAATCAAACTGCAATATTATACATCTTGAGTTAAGGTTTCCAGAATTCGATCATTTGATTTTAAAATTGACGACAAAAATCCGGGCAATATCTGGGCAAACTTTTGTTAAAACCCAGAAATTACTTAACAAAATTTTAAAAAAAAATCTTTTATCAAATTATGTTTGTAAAACTTGCTGAAAAAATATCGTTATGGAGGTACAAATGAAAAAAAAAACTACAACACATTTTTTTATCTTCCAAATAAATTTTGTTTGTAAATGACGTCAGTGCTTGTTTCTAGTACACAATGGTGCATAACATCAATCTAGCTGTACAAAATTAATAGCGCCCAGGGATGGCGAGATAGATATTTGGTTTCTTGAGCAACATTGTTCAGTTTTACATGGAGCATATTTTAGTTTCAAAATTTTTGCCGAAGGGTCCACCGATAGCGAGATAAAAATGCTAACTTTTTTTCACATTAGGGCTTTGATGTCTTCGACAAAGTTGTTTATCTGATCAAAATAGTTTGTTGATTATGTCAAAATCCTATCACATCACCCTCAGGAGTTACAGTCAAAGTAAAAAAAATCACTTGAAAAAAAAACTGTTTTTTGAACCTGACAAGTTGTAGATAGGATAAAATGGTTCGCTGTCTTTGAAATAAAGTTGTAACAAGCCACGATCTACAATTGTCTCATACATTATGATGGGTTTAGAAGTTGCTGAAGCTCTATAGAAATGCATTCCAATCTATTGGAAATTTTGGAAGGCCCACCAATCGAAAAGTGCACATTTTCGCAACATCCCCTTTTTTATGATTATTTTTGACGATAAGCGCTACCATTCCCATTTGAAATTAGCGGGGAAATCGGTGGAACTAGTAGAGACTTGAATGATTGAAAATACCCTTTTTATATAAAAATTACATGCATACATTTGAAATAGATTTGTAAGTTCGCCCCATCTTGGAGGGGAGACATTATCCAATTTCCATGATATGGACACTTTTTTTTTGGTTAGCAAAAACTATAATGAACTTGTGCGCCATTATCATTTAGTTAGTAGGTTCATATGTATGTGCAATATAATTACCACCCCAATTGTTGTGATTGCTCTCCGCGATCCAACCTTTTCGACTCGACTGAATATGGGAGAAGAGCAGGGCGGAAGGCACACCTAATGGATGTCAAAATAAGTTGATATTGCTTTTAAACTGCTGCCTCCCGAGAAGAGTTTGCAAACGACTGTTATTGTTTTGGTTCAGTTCAGCTTCTCGTCGACTGTATTTCCACTTGATGGTTCGGCTTGGGGGAAATTTTTCCCACCTGTTTTTTTTTTCGAACCCGTGCAGTAGTTCTGTAGGTCATAAATAAACTTTAATGCGGCTTGCATTAAGCTCCATGAATATGAATGAGTACTAATGAGGCGGCAAGAGGTTTTAAAATTAGAGAATCCATTTAAGTAATTAGGATGTAAATTTTTATAGGATTGAATCGATCGTTGATCAAGAAATATAAATCATACCTTTCGTAAAAAAAAATCGTGCCAAACTGTGCATGCTAATCGCGAAATTTCCATTTGACATGCTCACAATGCCTATTAGTTGAATCCGACTTGGGGTTAGGTTATCAAAACGGAAACAATTGCTCCCGGGAGCATAATTTATGGATCAAACATACAAACCAACCAAAGGACCACGCTCTCTGAAAGCTTGAATGAAGTCAACCAAAATCACCCACCATTCATTCGGGAACGAATTTTTGCTACCGGAACAAAAGATTCGTTGTTCCGTTCATCGTCAAACGGAGGTTTTCCACGGAATTCTCGTTCTGGTTCAGAAAACACTGATAAAATAAGTCAATTTTGATTTTTAAAAAAATATAGCTTGGTTTTTTTTTGTATTCGATTTTAAAATAAGGATCTCTGAATTTTCATTCTTAAGAATGTTTAGATTGATTTTTTTTTGAAAATTCTAAATCAAAAGCGCAATTTTCTTGAGTGTAATTTGGATAACGTTATCCTGGTCGAGTTCCTAACTTAACAGCATTGTGTCACACAATGTAATTTGGTGAAAAAAAAACACCATTCCGTGATTGTTGCGGCTGACTGGGGAACATGAATAGCGAATAGCGGAAAAATAGAGCCCAATAAGGGTATATACGGACGATAGTATTGGAGAAAAATTGGCCTCAGCCATAACCTCAAACTTTGATTTGCTGGCGGCCTCACCAGTGATGCTAGGTGCGTTACTAAAATCAGTATTTGTTCGATTTCAACTGATTATAATATTTCTGAATTTATTAAATTTTTTAAATGTCAACAGCTAAACGTTTGAATTCATTATGAGGCGTCCCAAAATCGATGAAGATAAACCATATTTTTCTAATGAATTTTCAAGGTGAATTTAAAACATCTGAAATATGTTTTCATATACTGCTTGATAGATTCAAAATTTGTTTCTAACTTCTAAACGAATGCCAAATCATTAACTGTTACAAAAAAAAACTAATTTAATGAAAGCCCGTCTATGTTGACTTTGAAAATAATCTCCTGCATGCTCTGATTATTATAAACAAATCCACATAATCCGCTACATCGTTTAAGTGTGCGATACAGGCAGTTGTTATTCCGTTCAGATAAATGTTGCAATCAATTTCTACGCATTTAATTGCATTTCATTTTGTTCTAGAAATCTACGGGAATATTGCAAATTCTCAGTACTTATGAAAAGGTTTTTCAATAACAATGAAATAACAATGCAATTAAAAAATATAATCATTTTCCAAATATCTATGCACTTGGCAACCCTGAATGCCCAAAAAAATCAAAACACGAACACCGCGTATCGTTTTTCCACAGGGCGAATTTGTCGATATGAGTACCGGGAAAACGCGTTTATCGTGCGCCCTTCTCAAAAATCGATTCTGTTCTCCCATGGTTTGAGGTTATGGCTGAGGCCTCCTGCTAAAGTGGTGTTCGTGTAAAACTGTCAATATATCCTAATAGGCTAAATTTACTTCATCCTCAATGAATGAATTACTTACTTGAAAGGAGCGAACGGCAACAATGACGCTTGGTGGAGCACTTATTATGGAGAAGTCAAAAAAGTGGTTTCCAGGATATTCCGGAACCATGAATGGGCTTAATATTAGGAAGGAAAATCAATTATTAATGAAGTTGAATAAACGTACATGAAGCTGAAACTTTGCTAAATTGGGCTATGAATATTTTGATTGGCCTTGGGGTGCCAGAATATTTTATCATCGGAAAAAAATCTCACGATCAAATCTGGCGCAGAAGGCCTCAAGTGTCATTACTGGCTCAAAATATGGAAAAATTCAATCGAAAAAAAACTGTAAACAAAAGAGTACTAGTAGGCGTAGTCTTGCAAGGATGTCAACATGGTCGTTCCGTTAAAAAAGTTTATTCAGAAGGAAGAAGTTATATAAAAAAGATTAATTGACCATCCGATTCATCAGATTATAACCGTGAACGTGAAAATAATTGTGAAGTGCGCTTCGGCAAATGCGAAAATTCCGTGGATATTTCATACACCGAAAAGATGCACGGACCCGGTTCAGTGAAAAATGAATCCTTATTTGGTGAAATCCAATCTTTGACCAGCTTCTACAATGCGTTATTTTTATTAAAATGTATATGAAGCGTATGGCAGTTCCACGCCCCATAGGAAATACACCCTACTATTCACTATACTTAGTCGGCTCGCGAAGGGTGCGTCGGCCGATTTTCGATCATACTAATCGGCCTATTGTTGCAACGTCGCTTATGGGAGTTTTTGCTGGGCATCAGCCGATTAATAAGCCGATTTCGTAGGCCTATCAAATAGGGTGATGAGTAGCATGATTGTGTAGGAACCGACTAAATCGCCTGATTAGTAGGGCGATAAAGTTGATGAGATATTCCTACCCAATCGTACTAAATAGCCGGATTGATTGACAGCAAAAGTTGATTTTTCTTCGTACCACCCAACTAAATCCGACTAAATAGCAGAATTGATTGGCCTCAAACATCGATTGTTTTTACTACCACCCTACCCAATCGTACTAAATAGCCGGATTGATTGATTGCAAAAATGGATTTTTCTTCGTACCACCCAACTCAATCCGACTAAATAGTAGAATTGATTGGTCTCAAAAATTGATTCTTTTTCCTACCACCCTACCCAATCGTACTAAATAGTCGGATTGATTGACCGCAAAATAGAACCACCCGACCAAAAAGGTTTATTTATTACATGTTTTAGTAAAATAAACTTGCGAAGCCATATTTAATAGCAGTATGGACTTGACTGGAGCAAGTTCAGTATGAGAATGCCGAAATCTTTCAACTTAGCCGATCTGGAACGACATGTCCTGCGAAGAAGCTTGCCATCCAAGCTTTGCATCTAGAAACTGGCTCACGGTGAGGGCGGTGGAATTCATAAACGATGCCTCCATCGGAGTCAGGAACACCATCTATTACGGCTTCAGCCATATCCGGCAAACGTCCGGGAACTTGGTCAGGTTGAACGTCGTCATGATGGAACCGATAGAAATTCGCTCGCCACTCCAACGAACCGCTGATGAGCACCGACGAGGCCTTCCGTGCTGTCGTGGGCCAAACTTTCCCATCGATGAACTCCATCACACAACAGATGTCAAAAACTAATTCAGTTATGACTGTTCCATACTAAATAGGCTTAAAGTATGCCAACTAAATAGAGTCATACGAAAACCTACTAAATTGACCGATCCTGCCCGATAACGTAGATCAACTTATTGTGCTACTTAATCATACGTAATTGTGTGAGCCTACTTATCAGCCGATTTAGTATGGCACCTATTTCATATTCAAGCGTAGCCCGATTAATCGGCATACTAAATAGGGTCATTGATTTAGTAGGGTGATTCGTAGCCAGACTAAATCGGTACCCAACTAAATATGTGAACGGCGAAATTTTTCATCTGTCAAATTTCCTATCGGGCGCTTTATTCCTTTCCTTGTTCCAGTTGGGTTATTTACCACATGATTGGCCTAGCTGTAGTAATCTATGCAATGCATGTTTACATTTAACAGAGATTGCGTTAAAAAGCAAGATGGCGGACGCAAGTCTTTCATTTTCCAGGATGCCTACATGTTTTGGCTATGTTGATAACAGAAGAAGAAGAAGAATCGAAAAAAAACTATAATCTGTAAACTGTAATTTGGCGCTTTCTTTTGTCATGTTTGCCAGCCAATTTTTGATCCACTCACCCAAACCGTCAGAATAAAAACAATCCAAAAACCAATCAAAACGGGTCAAACGCACATGATTTTGTTTTGGAGTTCTCCGCACACTCCATCTAACCTTGAAATCGGATACGCACCAAACCCAAACAACCCTCAAAGGCCAGGCAAAAATTCGCAATTGTTTTCGGATCCAAAAATAGTTCACACCCTACAACTCTTGATTTCCCGCCCCCTTTGGCTAGGATCAACAACAGACTACGACCACGATGATGAATCAAGCAAGACGGATGAAGAAATGAAACAACAACAAATCAAAATAAAAATAAAACAAAGCATAATCCTACACCGGCTGCTGCTAGCAGTTGGATACCAAGAGATGGGGCAAGGAAATTCTATCGGGAGTTCTTGGATCTGGTGGCATTCCATTTGGGGGGTCAATTCCTTTCTAATGGACTGCCAAAGCAATCTGGACTGTGTTTTTGTTTTCCTTCGGCTGTTTGATCGAGTCGAGACAAGAACCCGCCGTGCCCCGTAGTCATCATTTGATGACTGTTTATTGTTTCTAGGCGGAAGCAGCGACCCCACTAGAGAGTGTGGAGAAAAAATCTTGTCGAAATTAGGAATTTTCTTCCCACACGCAATTCTAAGAAAGTGCTTGGTTTCAGCACAATGAATTTCTTTTTGGATAGAAAATTTAAATTCGGATTACAGAAAATTCTAATCAAAATTCCTTTTCTAGAGCACAGAATTTAAAATAAGATTGAAGGATTCAGAACCCAAAACGTTGACAATCTTAAATTGTTAAAAATATCAAAATTTTCAATTATAAGACATTAAAGACCGCAAAAAACCAACAGGGAAAAACTCTAAATTCGACCTTCTGATGCAACAAACATACACATAAACTATAACTTGTTATGATGGTTTCTTCTACTCCAGGCTCCCTTGTTTGAAAAACAGGGGGTCCTAAACAAAACATATACAAAAAATGACAGTTCAAAAATTATCAAGCGATGTTTATAAAATGATTGATGATTGATTTAGCAAATATTCTCCAGCCCTATTCTATTTATATGAGAGGCATGAGGGTAACCCAAATCAGCTGATTTTTGAAAACCTTACACTTGAATTCTTAAAATATCCTAGGCCCAGCACAAGGTCCCATGCAAAATTTGGGCCAAATGGCACCACAGGAAGAGAACGCGCGAAAGCTTAAAATTTGTATCGAAGGTCCAGACATTTTGTTCGAGACATGAAAAATTTGTTTTAACCAATAGTTTTGATCTGGCTGATAGACGATATCTTTTGAATGTGAGTGTTCCTAAAGCCTAAATCATGAAATACAATTTCATGCAATATCCGCATATTCATGTTCAAAACCTTCTGATTGGTCAATTAACGAAAAGTACATTAATTGTCGTTAATGTACGTTTAAATTTTTTTTTGAACTTAACTAATTGTTTCAAATTATAAATTACCCCTCCCGACTTTAGAATGCGGAGTGATGTGGAGGAGTAAATCCCATACAAAAACGAAATAAAATACGACAATTCTCGAACAATTTTAAGCGATTTTGCTCACATTTTGGATTTGGTTGTATTGAACAGCTACCCACAAAAAATAATTTTAAACCAGTGTTAAAAATCACACAACTCAAACATTTTCAACATTTTTTATTTAAAATTTTGATACACAAGCATGTTTTGCGATAAGAAGATGCTATTTTTGTATTGCAAGAATCCTCTGATATTCTAAATGCAGTGAGAACCGACACAAAATCGATGTAAAATAAGTAGGTACATATATCAACGAGACTTTACGGAGAATTCGTGAACAACTAACTCATTTTGTTTATTTGGCAGTCCACTTCGAAAATGACTTTAAAATCGAGATAACATCAGAATACGTTTTTTTATAATATTATGCTAGATATTTAAAAAAAAAATACTAAATATTTGTATTCTTTTCTCATTCCAGGTTTGTGCATTCAAGTCAATTTTCCGTAAGTACCCGATCAGGCGAGCATATCGGAATAATAACTCTAACATATCTCATCGAGATACCCTTTATCCAGTTGGAATTTTGTAGGACTTAATGTTTCCAGTTTTTAGTTTCTTTAATCTGGATTATATCTTTTTTTTGATTAACTATTTGAAGATTTTTTCAGATTTTTAAAATGAGATTTAGGTACCCGAGTTTTGATTTGAAGTTTTGCCTGGAAACAATTAGATGGAAGAGTTTAATTTTTTTTTGGTTTTTCTTGAATATCTTGTTTTCACGCAATGCAAATAAAATGGCAATAAATGGAGCTTACTGGAAATTCTCTGGCTACAACTTTGCCGAAAACGCCACAAACAAAGCATTCTTATTTTCATGAAAAGAAACTAGCAACACTGACAGATTTTCCGTGCTATTTTCATGAATACTATTTTAACAAGAAAGTCTCTGATTTTAAAGCATTTAAAGGTTTTGATGAAATGATCTTCAGGTTTACCAGAAATTTAGAGTTACCAGATGTAAAGGTTTTGAAAAAAAAATAAACAAAAACTAACTAAATGCTTACTATTATAAGCTGAGCATCTAGTTTTATGCCTTGTGTTTCAATGCAACTTGAAGGAGCCACCATTTAGGAAAAAAGGCAAGGAATTTTCATCTTATATAATCAAAAAGTATGATAAACTTTATGAATTTTTCCGAGGTGCAAAGAATATCAGAGCTTATTTTGATTTACCTGATTGACCTACGCTGATAGCAAACATTCATTCAATTTTTTATTATCAGCTCTTGTTTTCGAGATAACCTCGAAAAAAAGGGAAAATTTGCTTAATAAATCTATGCTCTTCTTTGGCAAAACTGTAAAACATTACAAATATTTCGAAAATGAACTGAATGATCAACTTTTTCGGACCTACCTAACCTACCTAAGGGTCCAGCGCCGATTGACCGGCGCATAGGGCTGAGATAAAAGATCTCCACTGCTGGCGATCCGGAGCCAGCGTCTTCACTTGCTGCCAGCCAAGGTTCTCGTCAACTGTGCGGATTTCAGCGGCTAGACTTCGCCGCCACGAGCTTTTGGGCCTGCCTCTTCTTCGATGCCCATCTGGATTCCAGTCAAGCGCCTCTCTGCAAATCTCGTTTTCATCTCTTCGCAGCGTGTGCCCAATCCATCTCCACTTACGTTCCCGAATCTCGATTTCTAGCGCCTTTTGATGACACCGGCGATGAAGTTCAACGTTTGAGATCCAGTTGCCAGGCCACCAAGCGCGGATGATGTTCCGCAGGCACCGATTCACAAAAACTTGCAGTTTTCGCGTCGTCACCGCATATGTGCACCAAGTCTCACACCCGTACAGCAATACGGATTTGACGTTTGAGTTGAAGATTCGGATCTTAGTTCGTAGAGAGATCTGGCGTGACCGCCAGATGTTTCGGAGACTCGCAAACGCAAATCGGGCTTTTCTGATCCGGGTTTCGATGTCCTTCTTGGTACCACCATCAGGCGTAATCTGGCTACCAAGATACTGGAAGCACTCCACTGTCTCAACCTGTTGTCCAGCTACCACGAAATTGGAACGATTTTCTGTATTGATTTCCATCGACTTGGTCTTTCCGACATTGATTTTGAGACCTGCTGCCTTGGAGCTTTCGGTGAGGTCGTCGAGTTTGCTCTGCATGTCTTGTTGTGTTTGGGCGAGCAAAACAATATCGTCAGCCAGGTCAAGGTCGTTCAGTTGCTCCATGGTTGAAGGATTCCACGGCAATCCTCGGTTTGGTCTACAGTCAATCGATCCAGTCAAGATCTCATCCATTACGATGAGAAAAAGCAGCGGTGACAAAATACATCCTTGTCTCACTCCAGCAGTTACCGGGATTGGTTCGGACAAGACACCGTCGTGTAAGACCTTGCACGAAAATGCCTCGTACTGTGCTTCGATGAGATGGACTAGTTTCTCTGGGACCCCTCGTCGTCTAAGAGCAGCCCAGATGTTTTCGTGGTTCAGTCGGTCAAATGCTTTTTCGAAATCAACGAACACCAGCAGAAGAGAGTCCTGGAATTCGTTGATTTGTTCCAGTATTATTCGTAGCGTTGTGATGTGGTCCACACATGATCGTCCGGATCGGAATCCAGCTTGTTGCCGTCGGAGTGTAGCGTCGATTTTCTCCTGGATCCTGTTCACGATCACTTTGCAGAGTACTTTAAGGGTTGTACAGATCAAAGTTATGCCACGCCAGTTACCGCACTCTGTTAGGTCTCCTTTCTTTGGGACCTTTACGAGGATACCCTGCATCCAGTCGGCCGGGAATGTTGCAGTATCCCAAATGTCAGCGAAAAGACGGTGCAACATTTGTGCTGACAAGGCAGGGTCGGCTTTGAGCATTTCAGCAGGAATGCAATCGATTCCAGGCGCTTTGTTGGATTTCATGTCCTTGATTGCCGCTTCTATTTCAGCCAGCGTGGGCGCTTCCGAGCTGACGCCATTAATGCGACTTACTGTGGGCGCCTCGAGCTGCGGGTTCTGTTGGCCATTGCTATTTGTAACTCGGAAAAGTTGATCAAAATGCTCAGTCCAACGCTTGAGCTGATCTGTTCGATCTGTCAGCAGCTGACCTGCTCGGTTTTTCAGCGGCATTCTTGCATTAGTCCTTGCACCACTAAGGCGGCGAGAAATATCATATAATAATCGGATATCTCCAATGGCGGCGGCTCTTTCTCCCTCTTCGGCTAGGGAGTTTGTCCAGGCTCTCTTGTCTCGTCTACAAGCTCGTTTAACTGCCTTTTCCAGCTCCGCATATCGTAAGCGGGCGGCTGCTTTGGCTGACCCGGTACATGCCTGCTCAATTCCGACTTTCGCCTTTCTCCGATCATCGATCATCCTCCAGGTTTCATCCGACATCCATTCACTTCGTCTTCCACAAACTTTACCGAGAGTACCATGGCTCGTCGTGATAAAGGCATTCTTGATTCCACACCACTGTTCTTCGACTGTTCCGTCTGTCGGCAGTTCCGAGGCTCGGGATTCTAGCTGTTCAACGTATGCCCTTTTCACCTCTGGATTCTCCAACCGGCGGACGTCGTATCGACACCCGACTTTCTCCTCGCGCCGTTGGACACGCGCAACCCTCAGTCGTATCTCGCCAAGGACGAGGTGATGGTCGGATGCAATGTCTGCGCTTCGTTTGTTGCGGACATCAAGAAGGCTCCTTCTCCATTTTCGACTGATGCAGATGTGGTCAATTTGATTTTCTGTTCGGCCATCTCGGGATACCCAAGTGACCTTATGTGCTGGTCGATGGGGGAAGAGCGATCCACCGATCACCATGTTGTTGTTGCCACAAAATTCTACAAACAGCTCTCCGTTTTCGCTCATCTGTCCTAGACCATGGCGCCCCATGATGCGCTCAAAGTCCTGATTATCGGAGCCAATCTTTGCGTTGAAGTCGCCTAAGTGGATTTGAATGTCACCCTTCGGAATTCTCTCAACCACGCTGTTCAATTGACTGTAAAACTGCTCTTTCTCCTGCAAATCGGCAACGTCAGTTGGCGCATAACACTGGACCATTGTAAGGTTTCTAACCCGTGTTCTGAATCTGGCTACGATTATTCTTTCGTTTATCGGTTCCCATCTTATGAGGGCCGCATGGGCCTGCGGGCTTAACAGGAAACCAACTCCTCGTTCCCGAGTAGCATGTTCTCCTCGTATGCCAGAGTAAAGCAGTACTTGCCCGGACTGTGTCTTGTGTTCTCCAGTGTTAGGCCAACGGACTTCGCTCAGTCCCAATATCTCTAGCTTGAGGCGGCTAGCTTCTCTAGCAAGTTGAGCCAGCTTTCCTGGCTGGGCAAGGGTCAAAACATTCCAAGTTCCAATTCTAGTCCGTGTTTTCATGCTAAAAGTCGTTGCCAAAGTTCCAATTCGGTTATTTCTTCTCTCAGTTTCTGTAACAATATAAGGTATCAGGAGCAGTAGGTTGTTAGCCTAAAGTCCCTATCCCGCGATGGGGCTGCCATCTTGGACTTAGCTGGCGGGAGCTGCATTTCATAAATTCAGCCGCTTGCTGCAAGACAGACGCTGTTTGAGCCGCCCCTGACCTGGAGAACAGACGCTCGGTTGTTGTTGCACGCCGCCCCTGACCTGGGGAACAGACGCGTGCGGCCACCTTCTCAGTCTGCATGCGACCAAAGCATCCACCGGGGTTGGGTACCCGATCTCCGCTTAGGTTACTCGCACCCCAGCCGGCACCGCGGGGAGGTAGAGATAGGAGTTGTGAATAAGAGGTGATATGACCACTATGGGGTCTCGTGTTGCACATTATCCACCGTTTACCAGCCAAACTTTTTCGGAAACCGCAAGTAATTTCGACTTCTGAGGATTTTTTTTTTGAAGTTTTCTTATTATTAATTTTTCCCAAATCTGCAAAGAAATGGAAATTTTGAAAAAAAAAAGTTGAAATAGAATTGAAGTGTTGATATTTTTATTAAACCATAAGTCAAATCGCCAAGTCTTCAACAAAGTTGTTGAATTAGTTAAAATCTTTGATGTCAATTTCTGAAAGATTTTCTTAATGAAATCAGGAGTTTTAATCTTATCTATTCAAATTTCCCAAAATAAAATAGAGTTTTTTTGAAGCGTTGTATCGCTAAAACAAAACATTCAAATATAACGTTCTGTAGTTTTCGATCTTTTTCAACAAAGTCTGACAAATCTAGCTTAACACTTCATAAGGGTGAAACTAATAAATGTACAAAAATCGAATTAACGGTAAATCTCGATGTACGCGGTTGCACTTTACTTAATAAACATTTCATCATGAAATTAGGGGAAAACTGTACAAGACGCACCAGCGGGGTAAAATAACCCATGCCATTCTTTCTCAAAAATACACTAACCTACGGCTTCAATTGATGTTATTCTTCATTTTTATTGTAGCAAACAAGCCTTTTCATCATATATTAGATGAAAAGTTCACAAAATCGACTTCGTTTTTTAGAAACAGAAGAATTAATGGAATCAGCGTGAAACTTGTTATTTTATATATTTTATATAAGGTCTTATGGTGAAGCAGCCTGCACAATTTGATGAAACTACATCTTATCATTTTACCACTCGTATGCACTTTCGGAAGACTATAAATATTTTGTTGTGTTTTACTAACTTCTCACTAATTTTAACCTAAATTAATCATATCAAAATTGGGGCAGAATGCCCACCAGACCACTTGTTTTAGGCTCAAATTTTGAATGCTTTTAGCTTTTGAGAAAACCTGAATATCAAAACAAAATGCTATTCATTTTATTTGCTGACTTCTAAATTACGATAACAATGCATAGTTATAACTTATTTCGTCCTTGTTCGAGTTTAAAAGGTGCACTAATATTCGACTCTAAAAAATTAACTGCCGCCATGTTTGCCGTGATATCAGTCAATAAATTCAACTTCGTTGCCTACCTGAAGGCGTTTTAAGGATATAAAAAAGTGTGTTTTGGAAAGCGAAATTTTCAATAAGAGTAGCAATAATATATGATTTTTTTTGCCAAAGTATGGTTTGTTTACAAAAATACGATGAACATGTAATTAAACATTTGATGTTTCAATTCTTACATTCCCTAAAATCATTGTTCCATTTCTTACCACACTTTCGATATGATGCGTTCTGTCCACTTGCTTTGGCGTTCTATCCTGCTGTATGTTTTCTGGCTGCGTTAGTTTTTTTACAAAAATATAGTCAAAATCGTGTTTTTATATTTTTTTTCTTTTTGATAATACGTTGATCTGATCCCTGAATCGTAGTAAATTTTCAATTTGGTTCTCAGATGATTGGTATCGTTGTTAAAAAGGGATTTTGCTTAACTGGTTCGTCTTGTACAGTTTTCCCCTAATAATAGTTTGCAGAGCTCTACTAAATTTTTTATAACGACACATTTTTGACAAAAATAAACCTGGAAAATGATAAATAAAACGAATTCTTGTACTTGCATTAACATTATTTTAAATTTAAGGTGATTAAAACAGCCGAAATTGATTTGGTTCATCAATAATTTCGTTGTTTTTATTGATTTGGATTGTAAAGAGAATATTATTTATTTTACAAAAAAAAAAAAACAACCGCTTCCCTTTTATTTTTTCATAGCGAAATAATTTGATAGTTTTAATGTTATTCGTAAAAAAAATTAAAACGTTTTCTGAGAAAATCACTTTTTTGTTCGAACCGATGAGATGGTATTTTTTGACATCACTTCCATTTAAAAGTTTCGTTTTTACTCTAAAAACAGTGATTTGTTTAAATTTGAAGTTCCGTATAAAATCATTGGATTGAGATGTTAGTCAAGGTTTCAAAATAATGGAAAATTCATAATTTCACATATGTTTAACCAGGGTTGTCAATCTAAAAATTTACGTTTTTGATTCTGGAATTATTTTGAAAGAATTCATAAATTTTATCAATTAAATTTAGATTCCTATTGGATAGGATTTCTATGGTTGAATTATGAAAATCTTATGACTTGGGTTGCTCATTTTTAAGTAAAAAACTAAATTCAATCAATGTTTGGCATGATTTGTCTATGAAATTTCTGAAAATTCATAACACAAGATAACAAAATTTACATATTTTCAAGGTTGAAGGAATCTCAGAACTGATTTTGATTTATTCAAGGGCGCTGAAACCCAATATTCCTAATATTTTTTTTTTAAGCACAAGTTTTTGAGATAACTTTAAAAAATAGGTTAAAAAAACTAGTTATTCAAATTGTGTACTTTTTTGACAACAATGTTAAAGACAAATACCTATCGACTCAATGATCAACTTTCTCAAAAACTGCAATTATGTAATTTTGAATTTTGAGAAAAAAAATTAAGGAAGTTTTCTTTTCGTTATTTTTTTCCAAACCTGCAAAAAACAGTAATTTTGATGAAATTTAAAGGAAAATTAAACTCAATTAAATCTTTGATATTTTTAAACCCGTAAGTCAGATCATTTCGCGATCTTGAACAAAGTTATTGAATGAGTTAAAATCTTTAATATCCAATATTCAATAACTTACTTTAATGATGTCAGAATAAGTTGAAATCTTGTTTCTTGGAATTTCTATATATTGTAGAACTATTTTTTTTTAATCTCTGATACAAGAATACCTTGGCAATATCTGAGTCCTTGATTGGATTAAGTTAATGGTTAATGGTCAAAAAAAACTTCACACGATAGGTCTGTTTTCGTTCAAAATTCTCTGTTACAAATTAGTGTTTTTTCTGGAATGTTTACAAAATATAGGGGAATTAGGGGTTAAAAAGGCACAATATCTCCGTTCGTAAGCTTGTGTGGTCTTTGAAGCTATGTCCAATCGATTTTATGGAAATTTTCACAAAAGGAAAGTATAATTTCATAGATTTGGGTCATGTAGGACGAAAGATATTGAATTTCTTCGCGGTTGGTACACGTTTTTCCCCATTGTGCGGTGGTTTTAGCCAGGAATGTTTTTCGGGTTTCTTATTTTAGAAGAATTTTTAATTAAAAATTAAAAAATATTTTTTTAATTAAAAATTTAAAAAAAAATTTAAAAGTTGAATATAACTGTATAAAAAATTCGAAACATTTTTTACTGACATTAAATTGTTCCTTAAGATGTACTTTTTGAAAAAAAAATTATAGCAGTGAAATCGATTTAAAACAAATTTTCTTCAGGAGTGTCAAATTGACAATCAAGTTCTGATCAGGGAGTTTTTTTCAGAGCTTTCAGGGAGCATCCATAAAAAAACAAATGATGCAAAATGAAAGATTTCATAAATTCATTAAGTCCCCCAAAGAAATTGTTTTGAGTTTATGCGTCTGAAAAAGGTTATAAGCCGTAAAACTTCAAAAAGTTTCATATTGACACTCAAGAGTAGAGTGTCCGTCCTGGGATTTCCCGGTCGAGAATTATCGGGAATTTGAAAAATTTGGGAATTCCCGATTCCCGGGAATCATAGCATCATTCTCGGGAATTCCCGACATGTATGAAATTAATTCTCTGAAAAAGCCTGATAGCTTCCGGAACCATTCTTGTTGTTCATTTTGAAAATGTAATCATACAAAACTTATTGGAATATGCTAGGCTTGCCAGATACTTTCAGAAAAAAGCGGGACATTTCACGAAAAAAAGTGGGACACAGTCGAAAAAAGCGGGACATTGAAAAAAATTTTTTTAAAAGCTTAACTGTATAGCCAAATTTATATGTTTACCATCAGCCAAAGTTGTTTATAGAAAATAGACTAAGGTTTTTTTTAACGCAGATTGATTTTTCTTAGTGTTTTTTTATATGACTTTATTTACACGTTTTTTTGCCATATGCGCCGTTATTTTCCACAGTTCTCGCGAATCAACACGTTATTTGAGCGAAAATATTTCAAGTCGTTCATGTAAACAGTGGATTTGTGTAATTTGTATACAAATTTGTTTCTTTGGTATTTTTTTTTAAATGCAAAAACTTAAAAAAAACTTCCATCTCTATATACTTTGGACAATTGAGTCGAAAACGGTGTAATATAAGGCATTTTAAATGAAATTCCGGCGAAAAATGCAATCTCTATAATTCAACAATTTAAATTCAATTCTATAATGGTTGAATGGTTTTTAAGTAGGTGTATTGGTTTATCAGCTATGGAAGATTGATTGTATTTACCCAAAACAGATCAATTTAATAATTTTCACCCGCCATATCACCGAAACTAGAAGTTATAGACGAATTCTTTGAAATGTTTCGAATTCAGGACAAACATAAGCACCAAAAATGCTGTTTCTCTGTGTAATCGTAACAAACTTTTTGCGTTGAATGACAGAATTACAGATATTGGTTTTGTCAAGAAATCAGAATTTCGCTGAGTCATGTCGATAAGAAATTTATAATCGTTCACCCAGTCTTTATTATAAAACTTTGCTTATTTCCGGCATTAATTAAGAACAAAAATATTTAACTTCATCATACAATTTTAACTTTGCTTGGATAAAAAAATAATGACTTAAATACTACGTTTTTCAATAAATAATATTGCGTCTATGCTTTAAAGTAACTCAATAAAAAGCTTAATTCCTATAAAAATGTCAACAATCTGGACGATTATGGGTCAAATGCAAGTGAAAACAAGTGACGTGCATGTCAAGTAATTGGTAGGGGAAGGTGGGGATACTTGATCCCCTTTTCTTATCTTCACCATACCTTTTTGGAAAAATTTAGCAATTCGCCGTCTTTGACATTTTCTGACAGCTTGTAACTTCAAGTTTCTATGCTCCAAAATTTAGAACGATACTTGAACCCGTTGATGAACTAGAAGCATTTTCGTGGGAGTAAAAAAATTGTGATTTATCTGAAGTTAGGGGAGACTTGATCCCCTATTGAAGGAGACTTGATCTTTTATTCAGGAAGCCCTAATCCTTGTAAACAAATCTAACAAAACCCCAAGATATAATGTTAATTGACTATTTTGGTCATGTTTGTTCTCATTTCACAATCTATAGCAGACATAAGAAGAAAATTCTATAACTTTGTCTCAACGCTAATAACATTGCATACTTAAAGGCGCTATTTTTTATAATTAAGAGAAAATTAATTATTTTTGCTCTTTTCTTCAGACAATTGTTTGATAGATATTAGTTTTTGGATAAATATTAGTAACTTCGTAATCAGCAATCATAAAGATCAATTCAGAAGAAGAATATGCCGTTTGGAAGGGGGATCAATTGTACCCAACTCTAGGGGATCTGTTGTACCCATAATCATTATTTTAGAAAACTTTTTCTGAAAAAAGTTGAGAGTTTTCCATTGCTTTGAAAATATGGCATTATGAAGTTCATTTTATGCTCGACCGATTAATACATTTTAATAAATATTTTTTTCATAATTTTTCCATGTAAGAAACATTTTAAAGTGATGAAAAAAGATCTTCAAGTTACATTTAGTGAAATTTTTCAAACAAAGTTCAATTACTCAAACAATTATTTTGTTAAATTTTTTTAAACTACAAGCATTGTTATTTTGCTCATTTTGGCACATTTTTCTAGAACATTTGATCTTTGTAAGACATTCCAGTTTCAAGATATAGCTAAGGAATCAAGTATCCCCAGGGATCAAGTATCCTCATTCTCCCCTATATATATTTTTTGGTTTAGTAGGGACTGCTATTTTATGATAGGTATTTAACAATCTAATCTCGGACAACGTTTGTTATTTTGGCAAGACTATGCAAAACAAACAAAACAAACAGTATTTGCCTTGTATGGACGACCCTCTTCTAAAGGGGTCATCCGAAAATCTGAAAACATTTTTCACCATTTCTGGTCCTCATGAGCATCCATGCCGAATTTCAGCTCTCTAGGTTTTAGAACGGCTGAGTCTATAGAGGACAAACAAACAAACACACAGAATTTGTTTATAATAAATAGGGGAGAATGGGGATACTTGATCCCCTTTTCTTATTTTTATCATATATTTTTGGGAAAATTTAGCAACTCGCCGTCTTTTGCATTTCCTGATAGCGTGTAATTTCAAGTTTATATGTTACAAAAGTTGACATGAACTCGTAGATGAACTAGAAGCATTTTCGCAAGACTAAAAAAATTGTGATTTTTTGAAGTTACAGGAGACTTTATCCTTTTCTTAAGGAGACTTGATCCTTAATTCGGGGTGCCCTGACCCAAGGCGAAAATCTAGTAAAACTCGAATATTGAAGGTCCGGTGACTATTTCTTACCATTTCTCATTTCACAGTTTGTAAGTGTCAGATAAAGAGAATTCTAAAAGTTTGTCTACTACCCTAGAGTCTTGAAAATTGCTACACAAAAAGTTGCACATTAATCCGAACAGTAGTTTTCGAAAATTGTTCGACTTTTGTCTGCAATTTTTACTTTTGACTGTATTTCTGTCTGTTTGATATAATTCTATATTAATTTAAGAATGATGAATTTACATCATCTTGTTAAATTAAATCTCTCGCGATTGAGTAGGATGAATTCAAGGAGCTATTATTTGTGATTTATGGCGTCATAAAAAAAGCAGCCACAAAGACCTGTATTACGACTAATAATTTGTGAAAAAAGGACCGGGAGATCCCATTAGATCGTACATTTCGAAACACCTGTTTGGCTAGGGCTCAATTCGGGATCGGGGGCGTCAAAATTTGTCGCCGGTTGCAAAACTTTGCTTGGCGCGGCAAACGTACGAAATTTGCGTTTTGGAAGAATCTTTGCACGGTTCATTGCCGAGGCTAATTTATCTATTCGCCAGTCGAAGCTGGCATTTATTTTCGCTGTTAGGGGCACAGAACGTCCACCGTGGCACGTGCCTGACGAAATATGATTTTGAATATTATTTACCTGTGAAGTTAGTATTCCTGCAAAGTTGATGAAACTTTTAGGTAATTGGATTCTTACATTTTTACGATAATTTCTGCAGATGTGTCTTTGTCATCACAAATTATGAGAATATTTAATTAAAAACCCTAAATTAAGTCACACAATAGACAAATCTCATAACGCTTTTCGAAGGGCTTATTTGAATTTCTCATAACTAAGAAATCCCTCGATCGTCTCGTGGTAGAGAGGAAATTTGAAAAGCAAATACTTGCCTCTGAATTAGTTTGAAGTGAAATCGACGTTTTTATTTGTTCTGACCACACAACTTAAACGACAGAGAGCGCGCGGACCCTTTTGGTGTCAATATTGGCACGACGCGAGTCACGTTCCTCGGTTCGGTTCGTCTCGAAGTGCTCGCTTGAGTGCATTTGGCTCAAACTCTGCCTACAAATATATGTAGTAGATTCACAGACTTAAACCAAACTACACTTTGGTAATTGTAGAAATAATAGTAATAATAATAATGGTTGACCATTGCTTGGGTGGACGACAGACGCCCATCAAGTTTGTGAGCAGAGAAAAAACCGTCCGTTAGTCGTCGCGATGTCACATTTTTCGTGCACCTGTGCTCGTGACAACATTTTATGGTGCTTTGCTAATGGATCGGGTTAACTTTTGGACGGACGACGGACGGCGGCGGTTTAAGACTGGACGCCACAGTATATTATTTGAGCATTGTTAGGAGTAGGTTCGAAAATGACGATGAGCACAAAAAACAACAAACGAAAAATCTTCAAAGAAATTTAATATATTTTGGCTGCGCATCTTGACAAGATCAATGACAACCAGATGTCGGGGATTTGTTTCATGCTGATGATACAATTGGGTTTGGCAGGTCCCGAGAGCCAGGAATTTGTTTGTTTGGTTTTGCAAAGGTAGACTGTTTGCCCGGCTGAGAAGCATCATACCTCTTAATCTATCAACTGTTAACTTTTGTTTTTTATCTTAATAAATTTACACTCCCAAATTCGAGAGATCTCGTTTTTTTGCTTGTTGCTAGTGAGCTACACTAAAAAGCATTAAAAAAGATTTCTGTGAAAATGGTGAACCCGTGAGTTTGGCGAAGTAAAAAAAAAACTTTTCAGGTAAATTAACACCAATAATCGCGCTTACTTTACCAGCAAATTTCCTTAGATATTCGTAAACTTCAAGCTAAAAAAAAACGTCAGGAAGATTGTTTGAAGTCCGAGCAGACTCTGATGCCCAAATCGATAGCTAAGAGCAAGTTCACTGGTGTTGGGAAACAGTGGTAGAAATTTTGACATTTTGAAAATTTTACCATGCAAAAATGTTTTCAAGATCTTGGGGCGTTGTATTTTTTTTGCAACACTGTTTCTGTTTCAGCCGTATGTGATAGAAATATAGTTTTTTTTGCATCACAGCATGCGAAAATACAACACGTGTTTTTGCATGGCAAAATTTTCAAAATGTGCCGTAAGTGTCAAAATTTCTACTTTTTCCCAACACCAGTGAACTTGCTCTAACAATGGCCAAAAATCTGTTAACAAATACACGAAAATGTTCGAGATTCTAGAAAAATTTAAAACTTTTCCTAGTCGGTAAACTCTAGAACTTTCAAAATTTACCAGACCGTGGGAATGTTTATCAAATAAAAGAAGTTATTTGTATTATCGTTATGATAAGAAATTTTGATTGAAAATAAATTTCCATTGGAGTAACTAACTAATTTTCCAATTATCGCCCACTAAAACCCAATTTTGTTCGCTGAAAAATGCACAGAATTTTTGTTTTATAATGACATTTAACTTTATGAGAGAGAGCTAAGTTGGCCTTGCGCGAGTACGGTCGCATGTTTTTCCGTGGTCGCGTTTTGCTTCGTGATTCCTCGAAATATATTTTTTCATTACCTTCATGACCAAGTTTCAATAAGTTGCAGTGAATTCTTTTACATCAATCGAGTTTTGATCGGCCTTTTTGTTCAATGTGAATATATTTTTATACGGTTCACAGCTATGACTACAGCTACTGGATTCCAACTTGCATTTGTGTAGATCTGAGAAGAAAATGCACGTTCTGCAATTGTGAAAAATATACGAATTTCAGTCGATTTGAATCGCGGATCCAGTTAAATTTCTTTTCAAATAGTGATAAAAAGGGAAACTTTCCACTTATTATTGAAAAGTTCCCTGATTGTGCGTTTTGTGACAGGAAGAAACATGTGGTAGGAGAGAAAAAAAACTCAAATTCCAGCGCCCGGTGGGAGTGGTTTTTTTTAGTGGCCTGCTAAGCTTAACTGAAAAAGTGCTAACAATTTTTAAAATCCGGAAGATTGAAATTGATCAAGTGATAGGTTAATCTAGACGGATGGAACCAGTTCAGTGACCACCATCACCTTCGGAGCTTCAAAAAGTGGACTCCTTCGTGGATTCAAGGACCAGTGTTTCCAGGAGGACTTTCAGATCAACAATTAGCATCTTTTATAACATTTTTGGTGAGCCCGTTCCATTTTTCACTTTTGTTTTTTATAGCTGTTTGACTTTTCAGATTTATTTTTGAAACAATGCAACATTCGTATTTAAATTAAGTGTATCTTAAAGATTTCCTGATTTTATTTTAAACTGACATTGTTGATACCTCAGTATCAAATTACAGTTTTTAAAATAAGGCTTCTCTAAGTTGATCCATGATGCAAAACTACTTTTTAATTTGAAATAATTTACTACCAACAAAAATTTGAACATTATTTTGTACATGCAATGAAGCTCAAAAAGAGGCAAAGAGAAGAAAGAATTGAAGAATTTTCAAAATGGTATTAATCACGAAAAATAGTTTGAGAAGTTTTTGTCGGCATACTATGAAAAATACATTCAATTCAAAATATTGTTTTTTTTTCAACCATAAAAGCCTTTTGATCTTTCTTTGATTTAACAGGGATCACTGTTAGGGAAAAAGGCTAGTTTGATAGGGATGAAATGTGGATGGTAATAATTTTCTTTCAATACTTAACTCAATATATATTTATTTAACGTTTATCGAATGCCTCGTAGAAGTAGGAGTTTCCTTATGAAATGTCTAGGAGCATAGAAGGTGTAGGAAAATACGATCGCACCATTGACCAAAATGGATCCTGATCTTTACCTTTTTCCAACCAACACAACCTCTTCCTTTGATACTTGAATATAGATTCGCAGACGTACAGACGGTTTCCATAGTTGGTGATACTTACTTTTTTTTTTTAAATATGTCTTTATTTGTATCAATTCATCATTACATTTATATCACATTATTTCATTAAATTAGGTGTTCAGCTCAATAATGAACTGTTCAGAGCCCTATAGTTAACTAGATATTAAAAATTTATTTGTAAGAATTAAATTTGCTTAGCGCAATTTAGTATTTAATGTAGGAGAACATCCTGTAATGGCAAAAATATTTTAAACTTAAAACTAAACACTATCCTAAAATTAAACTAGTTATAAAGAGAACGAATCTCTGCGATGGAAGACTGCATCGATTTGCCTCTGAAGTTGGAGATGATTTTGTTGGCCATCTCTTCGATCGATTCAATGCCCGCAATCCGATGAAGATCTTCGGTGCTGTGCCAAGGTGGAAGCCGCAAAATCATTTTCAGAACCTTGTTCTGAATCCTCTGGATGGCTTTCTTCCTCGTCGCGCAGCAGCTAGACCAAATCGGAACTGCATACATTATCGCTGGTCGGAAGACTTGCTTGTAGATTAACATCTTATTTCGCAGACACAACCTGGATTTCCTGTTGATGAGAGAATAAAGAGATTTAGTATATTTATTACACTTAGATTGAATATCTTCAATGTGATTTTTAAAAGTAAGATTCCGATCAAGTGTAAGTCCCAGGTACTTCACGTGATCAGACCATTCTAAAGAAACACCATTAAAAGTTATGGAATGATTTTCATTAGGTTTTAAAAATTGAGCTCTTGGCTTATGGGGAAATAAAATAAGTTGAGTTTTGGAAGCGTTAGGAGAAATTTTCCACATTTTCAAGTAATTCAAAAAGGAATTTAAATTTTGTTGCAATCTACTGCGTACCACCCGTAAATTTCGACCTTTGGCTGAAAGCAAAGTATCATCAGCAAATAATCTTCTACCTTTTCCTTCTGGTACATCAGGAAGATCAGAAGTAAAAATATTGTATAAGATTGGCCCAAGTATACTACCCTGAGGGACCCCAGCTCTAATGGGTGTCCTTTCAGAGCATGAATTTTGATAGCTTACTTGTAAGGTTCGGCTAGTCAAATAATTTTGTATAATTTTGGTGAGATATACAGGAAAATCAAATCGAGCTAATTTAGCTACTAAACCTTTGTGCCAAACACTGTCAAAAGCTTTTTCAATATCAAGAAGAGCAACACCAGTTGAATAACCTTCAGATTTGCTAGCGTTAATCATATTAGTTACACTCAAAAGTTGATGTGTAGTAGAATGTCCATGACGAAAACCAAATTGTTCATCAGGGAAAATAGAATTCTGATTAATGTGAATCATCATTCTATTCAAAATAACTCTCTCAAATAGTTTACTTAAAGAAGGAAGCAAACTAATTGGTCGATAACTTGAAGGCTCTGAAGCACTTTTTCCAGGTTTTAAAATTGGAGTTACTTTGGCATTTTTCCATTTATTGGGAAAATAAGCCAAGTGAAAACATTTATTGAAGATTTTAACTAAAAAATTTAAAGTGCTTTCAGGCAACTTTTTAATAAGAATATAGAAAATCCCATCTTCCCCTGGGGCTTTCATATTTTTAAATTTTTTGCAAATCAATTTAAGTTCATCAATATTTGTCTCACAAGAACTTTCAAATACATTTTGTTTAGAAAGAATATCATCAAATTCAAGGGAAATTTGAGCATCAATTGGACTTACAACGTTTAAATTAAAATCATGAGCAGACTCAAATTGTTGGGCCAATTTTTGAGCTTTTTCTGCATTCGTTAAAAGAAGTTTATCCCCGTCTTTCAAAGTAGGAATTGGCTTCTGGGGCTTTTTCAGAATTTTAGTTAATTTCCAAAATGGCTTTGAGTAGGGTTTTATGTCCTCTACTGCTTTGGCAAAATTTTCATTACGAATGAAATTTAAACGACGTTTGATCTCTTTTTGAAGGTCGCAATAAATTAATTTCAAATAAGGATCCCTAGTACGTTGATATTGGCGTCGACGAATGTTTTTCAGTCGTATCAAAAACTGAAGATCATCATCAATTAAAGGTTGATTAAATTTATGTTTAACTTTGGGTATTGAAGCGGCTTTAGCATTGACTATTGAAGTTGTCAAATTTTCTACAGCCAAATCAATATCTTCAATTGAATTCAGTGGAACGTTTACATTCAAATTACGTTCAATAAAATTCCTATATCGCTCCCAGTTAGCCTTTTGAAAGTTAAAAGTTGATTTTAAAGGGTTTTCAATGGGACTTTGGGATAAAGAAAAAGTTACTGGAAGGTGGTCTGAATCGAGGTCCGCATGAGTAACTAATTGACTACAATGCTCGCCTAAATCCGTTAGAACCAAATCAATTGTGGAAGGATTTCTAATCGAAGAGAAACAAGTATGCCCATTAGGATATTCAACGGTATAATAACCTGCAGAGCAGTCATTAAACAAAATATTCCCATTTGAATTTGATGAAATATTATTCCAAGATCGGTGTTTTGCATTAAAGTCACCAATAACAAAATATTTAGATTTATTTCTGGTGAGTTTTTGTAAATCTCCCTTCAAAAAATTTTTCTGTTCACCGCTGCATTGATAAGGCAAATATGCGGCAATAATTATAATTTTCCCCATAGAAGTTTCTAATTCAATTCCAATTGTTTCTAAGACTTTTGTATTGAAAGAAGGAAGAAGTCTAAATTTGAGACGACTATTGATGACAATTGCTACACCCCCACCTTGTCGATCAAGTCGATCATTTCGCAAAATTTTAAAGAAAGCATTGCTTTTCAAGTTAATGTCTGGCTTTAAAAAAGTTTCAGTGATGGCAGCAATATGTATGTTTTGAGTTTTCAAAAATAAAAAGAATTCATCTTGGTTAGCCAGCAAAGATCTAGCATTCCAATTCATAATATTTAAACATCTATTTGGATCCATGAGGGAATCGTAAAGTCATAATAATTTTGTTAGCATAATTAAAAGAAGTTTGGAAAGCTTCAACCATTGAATTTGCTTTCAACATGAGTTGCATCATTTCCATTAAATTTTGATGCAAAAATTTTAATTTTTCCTCAGTAATCTCACCCAAATCAACAAAATTGTTAGGATCAGAAAATGAAGGAGAAGAACAAGTATTTGCATTTCGGGGATTTTCCCAAGCCTTCGCATGAACGTTGAGACTTGGTTTTTTCCCATTTTTATTAGTTATGCCTGGAGAGGGCAACCCATTTTCAACCACCTCTGAGAACGATAAACAACTAGTCCGTGGCGCAGATTCAGCACAGGTAACATTAAAATCACTTCGGGTATTACCCGGCCGTGATTCCAATGTAGACCGAGGCTGAATACGAACAGGCAGGTTGTTTGCCGGCCCGACGTGTGAAGACGAAAAAGAGGAAGGAGGAGAAGAAACTTTTCTGGAAACTTTGGGATTTTTCCTAGAAGCAATAATTTTTGCCCTGATGGGACAGTCTAGCGAATTCGAGGAATGATTACCTGCGCAATTTGCACACTTGAAAAATTCTGTTTTTGGTTTATCACCACCATAAAGGCATTTAGATTTTTCATGATCGAATGAGCCGCAAAGCATGCATCTGGCATTCATTCTACAATTTTTAGTGCCGTGACAAAAAGCTTGACAACGACGACATTGCGTAATATTTTGAAGGAAATTGGTTGAAGATTTTCGAAAAGGTTCGAATTTGACTCGACAATGAAACATAAGACGAGCCTTTTCAAGAATTTGCAAATTATTTACTTGATCCTTTTTAAAATGGATCAAATAAAGCTCAGGAGCAAAACCAACACTACTGATATTATTCGTGTTGGTTCTTTTCCTCATTTGAATTACTTGAATCGGAGAAAAACCTAACAAAGAATTTAATTCATTTGTGATCTCATCCAGTGTCTGATCGCCGGTGAGACCACGAAGTACAACTTTAAAAGGACGATCACCTCTAGTGTCGTACGTAAAAAATTGGTGTTTTTTATTATTCAAATAATTTAAATTTTTTTGAAAATCATTAAAAGATTCCGCCAATATACGAGCAGTTCCCCTTCGACCGATCTGAAAAGAAATCTTCACATCCTTGACGGAAGTGACGATTTCTTTTCGAAAGGCATTGAAGTCAGGAATCGTGACCGTTATTGGTGGAATCTTTTCGTTTTTAAGAGTATAAGAAGAAGAAGAAGGTTTCTTAGTACTCTTATCAGAATTAAATATGAATATTTCCTCATCACCGATGTTATGAAGGACATCGAATGAATTGGAAATTTCAACTTTTTTGGCAGATGGCCCTGGATTAGGTTCAGCAATCCGTTTTCTTCCGGCCCTTGAGCCGGCCGAAGACTTCCCCATGCTGGAAAGAAAAGAGAAAAATATGAATAAAAGAAAATAGAAACAACCTTAGCACTGAAAAGTGCTGATTGAAAAACAGGTAAGGAAAAAATAAATAATGTAAAAATGTTCCTGCAGGTACACAGCAACGATACGATGCTCCGGCGTACGTGTTGACGGCTCAACGGTACAGATGGAAGTGATTGGTGGGGATTTTTTTTTATTATCTGACAATTTGCGCCGGGGGTCTTCAGATTTTCCCCAAAATTGAAAATTTGGTTCATTTTTGCGACTTAAAAACACATGTATTTTTTCAGATTTCTAACATTTTTATTTTTTGAGTTAGCTTCGGTTAGATTTTTTTGTAAATAAAAAATAACCATTTTTCAAAGCTACATAACTCTGTTGTTTCTCAACGGAAATTATAAAATAGCACATCAAAATGCATTAAAATTTTATCAGCTTTCCAAATAGAATAGTTGAAAAAAATTAAATAATGACCTTTAACATGAAAAGTTGTAATTAAACTTTAAATGGCGTCTAAAAGTATTGTCTGCACCACCGAATATTTTGCAAAAAATACCGTTGTATAGCTCGATTCATGATGCAACTTTCATCTGAAGACACCAAAGTGGGCCATTAACACCTTGAAGAGTTATGAAAGAAATAATGACAATAAATCTCTTTTTTTGCATCGAAAACAAACAATGGTCGAACAACTGCACTCACATATGGAGATAGCAAGCACTTCTAACAATATGGAAACAAAAGAACTCACCAAAGCAGGTACAAAACACTACTTTTTCGTGCTTTGTAGAGTGTTTGCAGCAAAACTGACTTGAAATTTTAACCAAAATTCTGAGTATCGTATTGTTTAAGTGATATAACTAATAATGGGAATGTTGCTTTTACAACCTGGCAATATACTATATAGCTTATAAATTTTTCGATCAAAGATCATTGTGAAGCATAATCAATGCCAATAGTAGAAGGTTCAGTCCCTGTTTTTGGGATCACAAAAATGTGATTAAAAAAATGAAATATAGACGTGCTTTACATAGTTTTTATATAGGGAGCTAAGCACTGGACACCAAAACCCTTTCCCATTGATCAAAAAAGTATGAGAGAGTGGCACAAATGTTGTAGAAAAAATCAAAGAGCTCAGTATGGCCAGCCCAGGCTGTAAAATGATGAAAATATGATATTTTTACCGTATTCGTTTTCTACATTCGCCATGTTTTGAGGTTTACCATACTAGAACGAACATAATTCGTCGTCAGTGTTTTGCTACCTGGATCGCTCACACACGAATCTTCAGTGTTCCACCGTCCATCAAATCTGGGGAATTAGAGATGCAAAACTTAGCGCATAAACTTCTAAAAATGAGAGTAAAATGCGCATAACTTGTTGTGACCTGGTGCAAAACTGGGTATAAACGAATACGTTATTAGATTTTTGGATATAACATGAAGTCAGTTAAGCTGCAACAATCTACCGCCCCTTCTTTCATAACAGTCCCATATACAAAAATAAGCAAGCGAGACAATCAGCTTTTTCTGTTTTGGAATATATTTTTAAATTGTGACCACCACTTTCGGCATAAACGAAAATCGTTTCTAGGTTGTCATAATAAATCGTTAGGCCTGAAATTTTCGAAATTGGGTTATTGGTAAGGTCGAGAGCACCATTTTTATTCATTATGGGCAGAGGTGCAAAGAGATCCCATCATGAAACATGCAGTGCCGATTCTAACAGCCCGACGTCAGCTCCGAAAAAATCATCTTGCAAAGTTGCAGACTGATTCTATTTCCCTTACGTGCAGAGCGTCGAACGTGTCTGCAAGTAAAAGTCGCGATGACTGCACGTTACGAAAATTTCAAACTTGCAAGCCCGAAGATAAAATCCCTTGAGCCGAACAGAAAGAATCATTTCCGAAGATAGCTACAGTCTGCAAGTTGCTTGCATGCAGCGCGATGATGCGATGTACGTTTGCAAATTTGCAAGTTGCAACTTACAAGCAGCGATGCCACACATACCGATTTTCCGGTATTTATACCGATTTTTGAGCAAAATTTTGACCTAGAATCGGTATATACCGATTACCGATTTTTGGCAAAACATACCGATTTCATACCGATTTTGAAGATTTTAACTCAAAATTCATTCCACTTCATTCGAGCTATCCTCGTAAAGGTCCCATAGAAAGAAGACAAAGTTCGGTAGCTGGCGTGGCGTAACTTTGATCTGTACAACTTTTAAAGTATCCTGCAAAGATCTCCACGGTTCACTCTCATAATCCGTTCAGTTGTTCGCGCTGTTTTTTTCCTTTGTTCTGTCAAACGATACACTATTATGGTACTCAACCTCAAAGCCAATGGGCTAAGCTCAAGGTTGGTATTTGACCTTCTGCGACTGCCGATAAGAGTTCCTTAAGGTCAATCTCAATAGACGATCGCATTAAAGCTCTTGTCTCGTGAGATGCTAACATTTCAAGAAAATACATACACCGTTTGAATATAATCATAATCCTTGTTCAACTCGTCGCCAGATGGGGTATGCCGAGATTTGAAGTGCAATCAGATACACGGTATTTATGTAATATCATCGGTATAATTTCCAATCCTTCTGCAGCTTGTTAGCCAAATAAATTATATCATAAGTACCTAAACTGCAGAGATCGCAGAATTAAAGACCACGCCAGGCAAAATGGGTTCCAGTTATAGTAAAACTATTTGTGTTTTTATCTTTTTCGGAAAAAAAACCTGAGCACATCTCTCATTATCGCATAAAATTCTTGGATTTTCATATGACTAATGCGTGATTTTTCATAAAATAAAATTATTTTTTAATTGTCTACAAAAAAAAATTGAAGCAACAACTCTCTCAACTTTCTGCAATCATTTCTTTTTCTAATCGCTAGAACTCATATCTAATACTAAAAGCTGAATTGGCCAGATTGGCGAAAATCCATCAAAAAAAAACGAAAAACATCAACTTGGGCCCATATTTACCTCGAACGTTAAAAAGCCATTGGATTTGAAAGTGCTTACTAAATTAAAGTTTCCTTTAGGTTGACCTGGTTCTGTTATTGCCTTATCGAATTTATCAAATTTACATCCCACTTAAGCCAAACATCAAAGTCTCAAGTTTTTACTTAATTTATATGCCTAACCAACGTGTAACCTGAAAGTGCTCGCCATGCCCCTATTTTTCTTATCAAATGGTTACTTTTAAAATAAATTTCCATTCAGTTATGAGTACTGGAAAGAAACACTTATTTCGGATTTTCTGCAAAAGCAGATTCGTCAGCAAAAGCAGATAGTTTTAAAATTAAAAAAAAAATGTACAAGTCATAACAAACATAAAGTTCTGTTGAATTTTCAAAACCGTCATTTTGTGTAAACTAGTGTTACCTAGAATCAAGTCACGGAGAAAATGTAATAATATATGCTAAAACACATTTAGTGAGCTAGTTTTGAACTAAAATCTTTAGGAACTTGAAAATAAAATATCCACCTCAAATACCGATTTTCATACCGATTTTTAGGATTTACATACCGATAAAAGATTTTTTTGGGTTTCAAAATACCGATAGAAATGTGGCATCACTGCTTACAAGTTACAGGACGGTGGACTCGTTCGTGTGCGGTTGGATTCGTTCCACTAACCTAGGACCGACCGAACCGAATCCATGGAGAAAGAAAGTGATAGGCCGAAGAGCCACAGCCACCGACCATCAATTCAGTTGACGTTCAGCCATCGAAGCGTGCGTGTGTAGCGTATGTACATGGCTGTCTGCAAAACACTCGGCGCGCCGCCGTACTACAGAAGTAAGGACATGTTGGAGTTGTTGTTGTTGTTGGTGCCTTCGTGCTCGTTTCGTTTCCTTCTAAGACGGATTCGAAAGGAAGTGGTGCCCAAATTTTATTTGAGTTTTCAATGATCATTCTAGGGTGTTTAAGATAAATCATCAAAGCAAATAAAAACTAGTTTGTTTTGATTATAACTTTGTCATCTTACAAGTTATTTATGAAAACAAAAGTGTTAATAAAAGCTTATCTTAAAAATGTTGGAAAATCATCTTTATTGTTCTATAACACAGCTGCGGCCCGAAAAATTCAATCCATTCTCCATGGATAGGATCACTTGATAAAATAGAATCACATATTAAAGATTCACCCAAGTAACCATTAAGCCGCAAAAAGTGACTTTTATTAGGCATTATAGTACATTATAGGATATGCCCAACAAAACCAACTACCTTTGTACTCCACTTAAGGGCTGATCCAAAGCCGGTTTTGGCCTGCAATTCGGCTTCTATACGGCCTGGCCTCAATTGTCAAAATATTTTTCAGTGGGTACAATCGGTTGAACCCACTGAATGAAAATTAAAAAAAAAAGAAAAATTTTGTTTTTGTTTTGTCTTTTTCCTCCCAAAGCTATTTGTTTCCCATCTCCATCAATCCTTTTTATCTGATGTTGGTTTTTTTTGCCGAATGGAACACGACTGAAGAATCGAACCTTTGAACGTTCAAGCTTGACGGTTCTTGGCTTTGCATTTACCTGTGCCTCTGCTTGATGGACCATCTCATCCATGCATCAGTTGAACAGAATTTGGCATATTTAAACATAACACACCCGAGAGTTACATCCAATGCCCCAATCCAATGAATCATTCATCACAACGGAGACAAAAATATATTTTCCGGATACTCAAAAATAAAGTGATAAAACAGTTGACTTTTTAATCTTTCATTTATTTCTACAATTTTGAATAGTTTTTCGGCACTTGTTTCTTTTTTTTTCAATTTTCAATCATTTTTTTTTATTTCATAACTTTTTTCACTAATTTCTTAAATAAGAAAATCCTCACTTGCACCTGAAAATGTATTCCATCAAAGCAAATACCGATATTCGTTTGGGGCACTTTTTCGTTCGCTCTGCTTCTCCATGGTCGACCGGGTTCAGGTTCTTAAGAACGGTGCGGATTCCCTTCGGACGCAGATCCAATGGCTCGTACTCGATGTCCTTGAAGATTTCCGTCGATTCCTGCATTTCAGTTAATCGAGAATTGAGCTGGTTCTTTTCCTCAGCTCAATTTCAAACCAAACCAATCGATCGCCGCGCCGGTAAAATCATCTTCTGCTCCGCAAAAAGCCAAACGAATGGAGACTTTGATTTTTTTTATTTTAGTATTACCCAACGTTGTTTACTTTTATTGAAAATGACTTAGCGGCTTGTGAAGGCAAGATAATTCATTGACTGAGCTTATACAGGGCTCATTTGACTTTTGAATGTCACGGGGCTAATTGGCATCAGTAAAACTTTTTGACAGCCAATTAGCACTGAAATGCTGTTACACTGTCCTTATGCGGCTTATAACAGTGCTTAATGGTTTGTTGGGCAGTATTGAGAGCAGGGTTGCCAACATTCACAAATTCAAGGAGCTTGAAAAGAAAAATCAAAGAAAATCAGGTTAACATAAAATGATCGAGCTGAGTGCCTTTTTTGGTCACCGTTGTAAAATAAAATGGAGTTGATACACATTACCGTTCATAGTTCTATTAAATAAGCTAAGTGCTCACTGTCACTTCAACCTTTAAACGCGATGTTATTTGATTTCATGCCATTAATTCATATTTCGTATCAAAGCGTTTTTTTAATGTGATTCAGCGTTTTTCAAATATGTGATTCAGCAGTTGTTTGAAAATCTACTTTTTTGGACTTGTTTTATTTAAATTTTGATATTTGAGATACTTATCAAAGCCTTTTGCAAAAATTCTTCATAGTAGTTCTCGCGAAGTTAAACTTAAAAGTGGCAGATTTCAAAAGTTCGTTACGAAAGATACGCAAACAGTTTTAAAAACTTGAATAAAAAATTCCGATTTGTATGAAAATGTTCATTCATGTTAATCCTTTAGTCAATTTATTTTGATAAAAAGTACATAAGTTGCTGACTTTGAAACATAAATCAATAATTTATTCAGTTTCCATACTTCTTATTTTGAAGATTATGCAATTGACTGATTGATGGGCGAAAGCGTGATATGTTTAACCGTGAAACGTCCAGCTTTTTATAAGCAGTTTCGTAATATCTGAGATAAATAGCAACCGTTGAGTAAGATTTTTAAAATTTAAGTTTCTACGAAGACTGCAAGTAATTTTGGCTTTGAAGTAAAAGAAATTTTTTCTTCCTTCTGTTGAGACGAAATTCTGATGAAATTTTATACCAAAATGAATTATAGATATTTTTCAAAGTATAACTTAAACCGCTTTACAGTCTTCAGCAAAGAAGTAAAAAATAATATATAGACAGTAATTGATTTATCATAGCACTGATTTTTAAAAGCCTTATCAGTAATACTGGATGCGATAGACAAAATCTGACCAAAAATTCGAGTTCAGGACGCGAAATTAATTAAAAACAAGTTATAAAACTTTGACAGAAGATTCGAATCAAACAGTGTGTGAAGTTTTTGAGTTCAAGGTTGGAATGACGACGAGCAAGCACTGAATTTCTATTGAGTTTTGTACCGATCTGTAAAAACTTTCTGTAAAAACTGTAGATAACTTGGTAAAGATGACGTGATTCTTATACATGTCTAAGCAAATGAAACTGAATTCTAAAATTGAAATTCACACAATTTAATCTGTGATCCTACTAATCAAGTGATCCTGCCTTTGGAGAATCGATTGAATTTTTCGGAACGAAACTTTAAAGAATTTTAAGGCAGCTCTGTTATAAAACAATATAGATGATTTTCCAACAGAGTTTGGATCAGTTTCAATTAACAACTTTGTGTTTATAAATAACTTGTAAAATGACAAAGTTATAATCAAAACAAATTTGCTTGTATTTGCTTTGATGATTTATATCAATCACCCTGGTATGATAATTGAAAATTCAAATAAAATTTGGGCACCACTTCCTTTCGAATCCGTCACCAACAACAACAACTTCAACATGTCCTTGCTCTTGTCGTACGGCATGCCGCTTCGCTGGCTGAACGGCAACTGAATGGATAGTCGACGGCACCTCGGCCTATCATTTTCTTACACCATGCCATGGATTCGGTTCGGTTTTAGGTTGGGTTGGGGTGGATCAAATCGAACCGCACAAGAACGGGTCTACGGTTCTGTCTGTAACTTGCAAGTTTGCAAACGTACATCGCATCATCGCGCTGCATGCAAGCAACTTGCAGACTGTAGCTATCTTCGGAAATGATTCTTTCTGTTCGGCTCAAGGGATTTTATCTTCGGGCTTGCAAGTTTGCAACTGTTCCTAACTTCGGAGAATCGTTTGTAATTTTCGGAACGTGCAGTCAAAGGATTTTACCGCGCGGTTGGCTTTTACTTGCAGACACGTTCGACGTTCTGCACATAAGGGAGAAAGAATCAGTCTGCAACTTTGCAAGACGATTCTTTCGTGGCTGACGTCGGTCTGTTAGAATCGGCTAAAAGTCGTGCGCTGCATGCTACATGTAGGGATCTCTTTGCACCTCTGATTATGGGACTGTTAATCGACCATATTTGAAACCTTTTTCGAATCTACTAGCATAACAGTCCCATACGAAATATATTTTTCTCACCAAGCTACTTTCTAAGACTTAAATTTGATCATTTTTGAACTTCTATATGCAATTGTCAGAAAAAGAAACATACTTTTGCAAAAAAATATCATGAATTCTACATTGTAAGTTGAATCTTTTTACGATTTTTTATTGCATCCGATGGTTTTTCGCTCAGGAAGTCATTCCTAAGAAAGTCAGACCTGCCTTCGAAAACTAGTGTGCATCATTCGACATCAAGTGAGTTAAAAAGGTGTTTAAATGATTCAAAGCAATGAACCAAAGACTATTTCGCCGAAAGAAACATTGAAAAGTAACCAAATCCGTGGTATTTCACATATGGGACTGTTATTCAGGTATATTTCATATAGGACGGCCACGAATTGATTTTTTTTTCGAAATTTCTAGAACAAAACCTCTTTTTTTAGTCTTTTATGTTGAAGCCTTATGTTGACCTAAAATGACGAAAATTCATATGGGACTGTTATGCGAGTAAGGGCAGTCTGAAAAGGGCGAAAAAATAGTGTTTTTCACCAGCTTTGATAAGTTCTTTTGTTTCCATGTTGTTAGAAGTGCTTGCTTTCTCCATATGTGAGTGCAGTTGTTCGACCATTGTTTGTTTTCGATGCAAAAAAAGAGATTTATTGTCATTATTTCTTTCATAACTCTTCAAGGTGTTAATGGCCCACTTTGGTGTCTTCAGATAAAAGTTGCATCATGAATTGAGCTATAAAATGGTATTTTTTGCAAAATATTCGGTGGTGCAGACGGTACTTTTAGACGCCATTTAAAGTTTATTTACAACTTTTCATGTTAAAGGCCATTATTTAATTTTTTTCAACTATTCTATTTGGAAAGCTGATAAAATTTCAATGCATTTTGATGTGCTATTTTATAATTTCCGTTGAGAAACAACAGAGTTATATAGCTTTGAAAAATGGTTATTTTTTATTTACAAAAAAATCTAACCGAAGCTAACTCAAAAAATAAAAATGTTAGAAATCTGAAAAAATACATGTGTTTTTAAGTCGCAAAAATGAACCAAATTTTCAATTTTGGGGAAAATCTGAAGACCCCCGGCGCAAACCCGTCAGATAATAAAAAAAAATCCCCTGGTGATACTTACTTATTTCTGGTTCTGACTATTTCAAAATTATTTTTGGAGTATGCAGGAGCATGAAGTTGCTAGTTGGTCCTAAAGAGTATCAAACTAACATTCCTTCCTTTTTCCCCATTGACTCCTAGGACGTGGCCGGCGCCATTATTAATCGTTTCAAAAACGGAGAGCATGAGTTTTGTACATTGAGAATGAACTGCTAATCCCAAGCACCATTCTTTTGGACTTTGTGCAAAATTGATGGCCTCGATTAATCACGGAGTAGCAACCATTGACGACGTGGAACTTGTTCTGCTTAGCCACGCCAGCGATCGTGGAACTCAAAATGCGCATGAATTGATAAAAATTAACAAAAAAAGTCATCTATTTTTTGAAGTACGTAATTAAATAGCATTACCATCCTCTGAAACAGCATTTCGAGTTCAATGATTTAAGGTGGGTATGAGTAGTCAAACAAGCTAAGCTAAGTTAAGCTATAATTACATTTAACTTTAGTTCTACGAAAAACTTTAACGTTCAAAAAAAAATTTTTTAATTTTTTTCAAAAGCTGCATAACTACATGGGCTAAAGAGCTTGATTTCAATACTTTTTCGGTTGCAAATATTGAACATATTTGTTGAGTTATTGTCGTTTTTCCTAACCCTTGAAACTAAGCATTCAATTTTTTTCCAACACGTGTCAGGGCCAAGGTTGCCGAAAAAAATTCTGTGTTTTGACGAAAAAAAATTCTGACTTTCTGTGATTTTTCCAAAAATTCTGTGACGATTTTCTGTGATGCTTTTTTCATAAGTTTCATTCGAAAGTCATGTCAAATTGCGTCTTTTTTACATTTTACTTAAGAAAAATCAATTAACATTATCGATTTTATCATATTTCTCCAATTCTAAGATAATTATAATAAATTTGAATTGACATAAAAAAATAATTTTGAAAAAACGTCCATAACTTTAAAATTTTTTGAAATCTGTGAATATTCCAAAAACTCTGTGTTCATTGACACAGATTCGGTGATGAAATTTGACTCAAAATTCTGTGAAATTATAGATTTTTCTGTGATTTCGGCAACCTTGGTCAGGGCCGGACAATTCCAGGAATGTTTTTTAAAAACCTTGCAAAAACTGGGCAGTATCCAAAGAAATCTTGTCAAAATTTATCCATTATGTGAACAAAATTAAGAAAAAATAGGTTGAAATCACATGATACTGTTTTTGATTTTGTTCGAAACCTCTTCCATTAGGATCCGAAAAATATTTTGCTGGATATCTTCTTTAAACTAAAAATTGAAACTCTTAATCAAATTTTTATGAACAACTAAAACGAATCAAGAGTAACAATCTCAACTCAGAATTAAGGCAAAAGCCCCAAAATCTTATCCCAGGTCCACAATTCTACTACAGAATTTTAAAAGTTTTCTCACTTGTTGAAAAATATTTAAAGACTGTACTCGAAAAACGCTATCAAAAGTTATTCACAAAAGAAGTTGGTGGTACCGTCCTTAGTCTCGAATATCAAATTTTTAACAAGATTAGACTCACTAAGGTTGCCTGATTGCCCGGATTTTGCCCGAAAGCTTTTACTTTAGTTGCAAAATCAGGAAAAAATTGAAATTGTGTGAAAACAATTATGTATTTTGCGTTCAAAACAATTATTTTAACAAAGTTTATCCAAATAAACTGGCTAATGTGTTTCGGAGAAAAAAAAAAGTATTCCAGTTTTTTCCTCTTGATTTTAATTGAAGAATTCCTTAAATTGCCCAGATTTTGTGTTATAAACTTTGTAATCGAATGCCCAGATTTTGCAAATAAAAGAGCCTGGATTTGCGCTGCCCGGATAAGTGAGGACAAATATCTGGTGAGCTTAGGTTTGAATTATTTCCGATGTGCTGGTTCCATTTTTTTCAATCTAAGTTTGTTGACTGTGACCGGATTGTGGAAGTTTATTGTTCTTAATTTTCAGTTCGGTTCATCATTGGGACAAAATTCTGATTTGAATCTTGGTTTTGCATTTAAAACTTAAATTAGATTCATATTCCATGTTCAGAACTCATCATTCCGGAATATTAAAAGAAAATATTGAAAACTACAAACCATTTTTAAGATTTGGGTTTGAAATTTTTATTCTTAATTCTTTTGCAGAATTGAAACTTAAACAAGTTCCATAATGGTGATCTAGAATTGAAGAATCAGAGTTTCGTCATTTTCGTTCAGATTCACAAGTTGAATTACGAATGAATAATTAGGAAAAATTCATGTAGAAAATTATTTCTGTTTAAGGATACTGTCGGTTCTGCTCATAAGTATTGTAGCTTGGACTTGTAGATTCAGGTATCGATTTCAAATAAGGATTCAAAATTTTTTTGAGAAAGAATTGCAGAATTCAGATTCAGATTAAAGAATTAAAATTCAAAATTGCTCAATGCTAAACACAAACAGGTGTAAACCACTGTTATGAAAAAAAATCTGAACTCACTTTCAAAATAACGTTCTTTGAAAGAGCTTAATTTTGATTTTTTTCTAACAAGATTTAAATAATGAAATTGATTTTAATAATGAAATTGATGAAATAACTTTTCTTAATCTTCAGGTTCAGGAAATTCAGCTAGAAATATATTTTATTGTTTTTTGTTTAACATTATTTATATTGTAAATACTTCAAAAACAAAGATTTAAACTTAAATCTGAATGCAAAGTGTTTATAAGAGATGAAAATAAATCTGATTTGAACCCTAAACAAGTTTTTCTTCCAAATGAAGCCTTCAAGATCCCTGATTTCTGTTTTAAGCTTCAAAAAACTGAACACTTTTATTACATACTTATTTTCAAAAGTAATGATTTTAATTGAAAAACTAATGAAATAAAAGAATTGAAACACCAGTAATGAGATACTTTCAATATATCTTTTATTTACTATTCTTTATGGATGAATTTTTTAAGCAGTAATGTTAGGTATAGGAAACATTTTGCAATTGCAATAAATCAGGTTTCATATCTATGTTTTCAATTGTATGGCAACAATTGAGTTGATAAAAAAAATTTGATGAAGATGTGCAATAACAATCAATCATCATTCGTTTAAAGATGTCCAAAAGCTCTCATTTTTCACCAATTATTTTATTTCTTTGATTTTTCCACCTATCAACCTATCTACTTTGAATATCATAATTCGCCGAAATGCCAAAAATATAATGAGAGAATATTTAAAATAGAAAACTGATAGCTGATAAATTTATAAACCTACATGAAAAGTAAAAACTAATTTTGGATCTTTTTATTAACCTTTATTCAATAAAGGATAGAGATTGTGCCAAGGTTTTCAAGTTTCAGAGATACAGTGCTTTAGAAAAAAAAACAAATTCGAAAATTTTAAGAAAATTTAATTGAAAAAAAAAAACGTTTATTTTTGACATCACAAAATGGAGTTTTGAAGATTTGAATTTAAAAGTTTCTTTTTATCTACAAATTTGTTGAAGGCTGCAATACGTTATGCTTTAAAAATACGTATCTTAGATGAATTATGGTTTAAAAGTTCTTTGAAATTTAGTCAAATACTTTAATTTTTGTAAAACTGGATTAAAAAAATAACCCTTGGGTTACTTTTTCTCAGAAGTCAAAATAGCTCGAAATCATCGAGAAAGTAGACAATTGCTTTTAATTTATTTTCAATACATTTGTAACATTCTACAGGGTTTTCAAAAACAGTGCACAAATTTATTAAATGAGTTTTTCACCTATTTTCAAATGTTTGTCCGAATCTCAGAAATGAGAGCTGGTAGAATGAAATTGAATGCATATTTGAATTCAACACGCCCAAACCAGTTAAAACCAATTTTTAAACTTTTTGCATCCCGGCAAATGTGAATTTTGTTGCCTTGTATTATTTGAAATTGATCCTTCCACTCATGATTTTTTTTAAATTTTTACTTTAAAATAACTTAAAAAAAAAAAGAAATAATGTGTCCATCAAGAAATAAAAAAAATCACATTTTCGTAGGTGATGGAAAGAATTAAAGAAACATGAGGTATCAAAAAACGTAAGAACATAAGCCGTAAGTATCATGATTTTTTCGAAAAAGATACAACGACTTGATCGCGATCTCGCTTCAGTATCTCCGCTTCAGTACAACGGCGCGTTAGCCAATTTCACCACGGTGAACGTGATGAAATCGGCGAACACGAGCAATCAAGCTCTGCCGACCAGCTGCTGAACCTTCTTTCGAAACACCATGCATATCCCGATTCCCGCATGTGATTTTTCCCACGATTGATCTCTCTTGTTTCTCTATCACCATTCACCACCCATCGACTCGGGATTTTAGCCGAGCCAGCACAGGGTCGATTGCTTCGGGTTTACCGTAACTTACACGGTCAGATGAAGAAGCATTCAGTGCTGCTTAAGGTTCCGAGCAGACCAGTTACACAGGGAGGTGTTGCTCTGTTGAAATCAATACTGATGTTATGAAATCGCTTGGTCTTGGTTGCAGCACTGATTGCTTCTTCATCTGACCGTAAGTTGCGGCAAACCCGAAGCAATCGACCATGTGCTCGCTCGGCTAAAATCCCGAGTCGATGGGTGGTGTGGTGAATGGTGATAGAGAAACAAGAGAAATCAAAAGTGGGAAAGATCACATGCGGAATCAGAGATGCCAATGTGCCTGATTTTTCAGGTATTGCCTGATTTTTTGAGGCTCTGCCTGCCAACCTGATAAGGCATTGAATTTGCCTGATTTTTGAAAATATGCCTGATTTTGCATGATTTTTTGCGAATGTGATGAAAAATGGGTAGTAGGAACTGGATTAGGTACCATTGCTGAAGTGAAAAAGTGGAAATGTGGCTGAATTAAAGCATTCAAAAGATTTCCTTGAATTTTTATTTAAGAAAGGGAATTAAAGGGAACCTTTCGATGGCTTTGATGCTTCGATTCAGTAGAATTATTCAACCAAGTAGGCTTACAATACATATTACAAGGAATATGAAGAGCGGTGACCAAAAAAAAGGTCATCACTTTTAGCGAAATTTCCGTTACTCTATCGTAGCCTGATTGTGCCTGATTTTAATTTCGCCAGTTCCCTGATTTTTGAAAAAAATGTTGACAACCCTGTGCCATGTATATCCCACATGGTGTTTCGATAGAAGGTTCAGCAGTTGGTCGGAAAAGCTCGATTGGCTGGTGATTGGTGGTGAAATTGGCTAACGCGCCGTAGTCCTGCCGGCGAGCCGTTGTATCTTTTTCGAAAAATTCATGATAAATACTTACGGCTTATGTTCTTTCGTTCTTTGATACCTCATGTTTCTCTAATTCTTTCCATCACCTACGAAAATGTGATTATTTTCAGGTACAAAGATGTACCAAGCGATTTCATTACATCAGTATCAAGTTTTCACTTTAATAATACATTCTCTGTTGCAAATTTCTTACTATTCGAAACTAAGGGCTAAAATTTTATTTCAACCCTTCCAGATTAAATACAGTTGAAACCTTTGGATAAGAGGTTGGACAAGAGCAAATCATTCAAAGTAGAGTTCCGAAAGCGCCAGACATCAGAATCACAAATCCATAATTTTAATTCAGAATTAAATTTACAGTACATAATAAAACGCTACGCCTAAAATTCAAAATGAAAAATGAACGTCAGATTTGATGAAAACAACACGATATTTCTGGTTCACTATTCAGAAAAATTTATCAGAATCATAAAATAATATCATATTTTTTAAATTTCTTTAAAATTCATAGCAAGATTTAAAAAATAATCCCCAATATTTGCTTTTTAAAGTTGCAAATGAGAATCATTTAAATTTCGTTGTGTTAACCTTGCGTTAACCTTAGTATGAAGAAGCTAAGGAAAAATATAAAATTTAAAGATATCTCAAAATGTTCTTCTCTAATGATAATTTTTAATAAACAATCGCGCGCTGAATCCAAAAATCAAATTAAATGTAAATGCCCGATTCCTTTCTACCGATGCTATTGCATGTGATATTACGTGGATTTTTATAAGTGTATAGGTATACCTAAAGTTAGTTTAGGTTATTCTGTATTTGTCCGTAGTAGACTCAAGCGGGCTATTTTGTTGCAAGCATCTGAAAACTCCATTACGTTATCTCCGATAAACAGCCTGTATCTGAATCTGAAGTTTTACAAAAATTAGAAACGAACAATTTTAAATTAATTTTAAAAGGTTAATTACAATTTAGAACAATTCCGACTATTCGGTAAATAGTTTTCTTGAAAAAATGGAATTTTTCTTAAACCCGCCAGATATTCGTGCAAAAAAATCCCGATGGGTAATATTTCACATTGACCTACTCAAGTCATCTCGAGCATGGATCTTTGTCGGTACCGCGAACATTTGTATGTAGAATCGGCAGCAGATTTGTAACAACAAATTGTATCAAACCCTCGATGGGCCAGGCCGCTCGTTCGTCCCCATTGAAAAGCAGCTGCTCACCAGCATTGACGTGATGTGTTTCTGGCTTCAGTCATTCAGTCAGTCAGACTCAGACTCAGACACCGCCCCGTTAGCCGGATTAATGAAGAGCGTCCGAAGCTGGGTGACAATTGTAAATTTGCCATATTTTTTCTACTAAGAGGACTTACTTCTTGCGATGATGATGATGATGCCTTTCGGTCTCTGAGGAAAAGTGTTTTGACCGGGCGAGCGAGCGCATCGAAAACCGCGTCGATTTGTGCGATATTAATCAAGCGTCACTTTGTTGTTGGCGTCTTCTACGTCGTCGTCGTCGTCGTCGTCAATGAGACGCTCATCGTCTTAAACCTAGAGATTAGCGTTGCTTGGTTATTTGAAGAATGTTGAGACACGCACGCTCAACCTCTGGGCAGCTGCGCTTAGTTTCGGTTTGATACAAGGTGTTTTGTAGACAGGGTGCCAAAATTTCAAGTTCATAGTACTTTCATACAATGTGAAAGACAATCGTCGGTTTCCGGTCAGTTGTCACGTTTTGTGATCGGGTAAATTAATTTGTTTTGACGATTCGAAACTATTTTTGTTTTATAGACTCTAGTCCCAGATTAAGCGACAGCTGATATTGAATTTGCTCTTACATTCACTAACCGACTTGGTCTGAAGCACAACTCCAAGTTCATTGACCTGCAAAAACCGTTTTTCAATCGTGGATTATAAATTTTACCACCCGTCAAGCCTTCCACAAGCCGAAAAGCACTGCTGCTGAGCGATTAACAAAAAAAACCCTGACCAAAGTGAATTTTTCAAAATAATAACAACAGCCGATACTCATCAGTCCGGATGGATGAGCCAAGATGGGGCATTTCTTATTTGCAATTTCGTCCATATGGATCAAAAGTTCGGTCGGTCAAAATGAAAGACCGAGAGATAAAAAAACCAACCCAACGACTAAAAGATCTTCCATACGTGATTTTTCCTCCCCGATACGGTTCTATCAAATTTCACGGTTCGGCTAGTCTTTTATTGTCGAACTTTTCATTGTGAATGTCTTCTGTTTTTTTTTGACAATTTTCGCGAGAAACATAAAAAAGTGGCAGAAAATCTTTCGGGACTTTGATGGGTTTTACATTGGCTTGTTCCAGTAGCCTAGAATCCGAGGAAGTAAACCAGTTGACCAAATTTTATGTGCTTTTGAAAATCACACAGCCAACGACAAGATGTCAAAATGAAAGCAAAAAGTTCGTAAATTTTTGCTTGCGCGCCATTTTTTAGTGGCTTCAAAGGGAATTTTCGACGACGACGACGACGCCAGAACGTGTGGTGTCACTACGGTTTTTTTTTCGAGTGATATAAAATCAACACGAGCTACTAAAGGTGATTGTAAATCATTTTTATTTCGAAAAGAGTTTGTTAAGTATCCGATTCAATCGAGAAAAAAAATTGGTGCGAATGGTAGCGTTCATTTAAGGTTAATTCACTTAGAAGTGAAAAAAAATCAATTCAAAGGCTGCATTCTCTAAAATTTTCCTGTTCTGTTATAGAGTAAGGAAGTAAGGAATTCACAAATTTAAGGTATTTTAAATAAAAGTCACATTGCAAAGACAGGAGCATTCAGGAACCAAATTTAAAGGCTGATCAATCCTCATCCTCATTTTTCAGGCATGTCCATAAAATAAAAAAAACTTCTTTTTCGTCTCAAATGAATTCATTAAATCTATACTTTTGCGTTTCTGCATGCATTACTTTTCAATGGACGCTCCCTAAGACCCCCGACATGAAAATGTCCTAATCGATCCAGATTGTCAACATGACACTCCTCGCTAGAAATCGGTATAGATCTCTTGTTTTTCATCCGATTTGGACGATTTTTATAGTTTTGGGAACCTTGTAACGTAGCTCAAATATGATGATCAAACAATATTATTCAAAGTCAGCCTGAGTAGAGAAATTTTGAAAGTTGACGTTACTTGACACATTTTGGCATCATCGTAATACGAAACACAGATTTTTTTTTAAGAATTCGCAAAATAACTTAACCTCAAACATTATATTAATTTGCAATTTACATGTAATTCATACACCTAAATTCAACATGTCGGAGTAGGCGTCGATTAAAAAAGGGAAACGAACTTTTTTCCATCCTGCCAACAATTATTTTCTAAAATGAAAAAAAAAAAACAGTTTAATTTCGAATAATGGACATTCATTTCCTTTAGTTAATTCAGCTGTTATCAGCCATTTTAGCATGAGCTTTCATTTTACGTTAAAAACTTCTTAAGAATTCACAGAAAACTGCTGCAAAAGTTGTCAAAACAACTTTAAATTTTGTATTTCACATATACATATGAAGAACATATTCCAGACATCATCGCTAAACTTGTTGCTATTTAAGATAGGTTCAAAACATAGAGATCTAAAATAAAATTCGTCAACTTGAAATGCCACTGGATTTTACGGTTATACTAAAGGCTTTTTTTTAAATTTATGTTGGGGAAAGAGGAATGTTCTAAAAAAATAAGCAGGACGTGGCCGGGGCCGTTATTGACGTTCAAAGAGAGAGCATCAGTCTTGTGCAATGTGAATGAGCTGCTAAAGCTTGATAAATGTAGAATTAGAATAAAAATAATTGCCTGTATTTCACTTATTTATTATTGGATTCCAGCTCTTTTTTCATACGAATTTAGCATTTTTTCCATATCAATACTGATGTTATGAAATCCTTTGGTACATCTTTGTACCTGAAAATAATCACATTTTCGTAGATGACGGAAAGAATTAAAGAAACATAAACTATCAAAGAGCGAAAGAACATAAGCCGTAAATATCATGAATTTTTCGAAAAAGATACAACGGCTCACCGGCAGGACTTGAACCTGCAATCTTCGCTTCAGCACAACGGCGCGTTAGCCAATTTCACCACGGTGAACGTGATGAAACCGGCGAACCCGAGCAATCGAGCTCTGCCGATCAACTGCTGGACCTTCTATCGAAAACACAATGTATATCCCGCATGTGATCTTTCCCTCTATTGATCTCTCTTGTTTCTCTAACCCCACCCATCGACTCGGGATTTAAGCCGAACGAGCACATGGTCGATTGCTTTGGGTTTGCCGCAACTTACGGTCAGATGTAGAAGCAATCAGTGCTGCTCAAGGTTCCGAGCAGTTGTATCTTTTTCGAAAAATTCATGATATTTACGGCTTATGTTCTTTCGCTCTTTGATAGCTTATGTTTCTTTAATTCTTTCCGTCATCTACGAAAATGTGATTTTTTCCATACTTTTAAGAAAAAAAATACGGATAAAATTATTTTTCATGGTTTCGAAGGAATCCTCGATTTTTTCCTGAAACCTTCTTTATCCATCGTTTTAGCTATCTTATTCCACCAGGCTTTCACATCTGATTGATGTCTTTGACAACCTTTCCCTTTGCCTTGAGTCTCCTCTTCATGATTGCCCAGTATTGTTCAATAAGGCGGACCTGGGGGCAGTTGGGTGGCTTACCACCTCATGCATACCACTCCTTAACGTTTTTGCTGTACTGACAGCTTGCTAAATCTGGCCAAAACATCACGGGATGGTCGTGGGATCGAATGAACGGCGACATTCATTTTTTGGAAACACTCTTTTTGGTATAGTTCCGACGCCATTGTCTTATTTGTAACGAAAACTTTCGTTTTTTTCGCCTTAGCTTCTAATGCCCTGCCAAATCATCAATTTTCGTGCTAATTTGTCGTCAAAAACAAATTTAAATTTTGTTGGAACATCCTCCCGAGCCGTTGCCAAGTAAAGTTTTTAACCTGGGATATACCCGAAGTCAGCCTTGACATAGGTTTCATCGTCCATCTGAAGAAACCCGTCGTCTATTGTTGCATCGCCACTTATGGAAGTTTATGCTGGGCATCAGCCGACTAACAATCCGATCTCGTAGGCCTATCAAATAGGTAGATGAGTTGCATGATTGTGACGATAGGCTATTTAAAAGGCGTATCAAACCAGCTATTTAATTAACCACCCGACTAAAAAGTTTTATTATTCACATGATCTAGTAAAATAAACTTACGAAGCCATATTTAATAGCAGTATTCATTACTGTACCAAGTTTATCAAACTTCAGGATTGGAGCGAATCCAGTGGAGCGAGTCTAATGAGAATGCCGGAATCTTTGAACTTCGCCGATCTGGAAAGGACCTGTCCAACGGAGAAGCTTACCATCCAAGCACTGCAAAATTCCAACGATCTATCAAGGTTTCCATAAACTTTAGACTCAACAGCAGCTCGCACCGGAAGGCAGAAATCCGTTAAAGTTCTTCCAGACAACCGGTACAAACGGATTTCGGGAGCTAAATGTTTTTCTATTGAAATAAGATGAACACAATCAAACTATGTTTCCAAATCAAATTTGGTTCATCAACTCACCTCCGACAGCGGGAAGATAAATTCATCTAGAAACTGGCCCACGGTGAGGGCGGCGGAATTCGTAAACGGTGGCTCCATCGGAGTCAAAAGCACCTTGTATTACGGCTTCAGGCATGTTCGGCAAATGTCCGGCAATGTCCGGGAACTTCTTCACGTTGAACATCGTCATGACGGAACTCATATTCACGCGTAGCCCGATTAATCGGCAAACTAAATAGGGTCATTGATTTAGTATTTAGGGTGATTCGTTGCCAGACTAAATCGTCACCCTACTAAATAAGTGAACGGCGAAATTTTTCATCTATCAAATTTCCTTTCGGGCTCTGGCTTTCCCGCCTACTAAGCCGAACTCACTTCTCAATGTCATTCGAATTCATCTTCGAAGCGTAAAACTGTCGTTTAAGATCGAGTGCGCTGAGTGGCGTTTTCGGTCTCCAAGGTCAGTTTAGCTCACGATATGTACTTGCCCGTCGCGGTTTACCGTTCCTCTCAGTATGACCCAAGGTCAGGCCTGCCCAATAACCAGGGCTTTTTGGTACCATTTTCAATGCCTCCTTTTTTCGACGACATGCTATTTAGTAGCAGTTCCAACAATGCGAGCTTAACTGACTTCACAAGTTGCACTTAACAGGTCTGTGGTGAGGTCAGAAAAGATTATGTGATACGTGTAGTGCCCTTTGCTCAACGACTTTCCCGTCAGCGCTCACTCTTAGATCGTCCTTTCTGAGAAAGTTTTAACGACGGTCGGCTAATAAGGCCTGCCTTCTCGGGTTTTCCTCACAAGTGTTACTATTATTATTATTATTAAGTTTTATTCATCGAACATTTTGTTTTAATGAATTATCTATACCTACTAAGGATCTATACAAAACGATTAGATAACACGAAACAATGAAGACTGGAGTGCTCGGCTCCCCCAATTGATGTAGATGCTCAGCAATCTGGAACGTACGCATCATTGCACTCACTGGTTCATTATGGCCGTAGGATGTTCGGTGGGTTCGATTCGATAGCAAAGAGTGATGACGTAAAGTCCTCGAAGGAGCATTAAAGTTTATCATTCCTAGCAGGTTTGGCGACTGAATTTCTCCATTCAGTATTTTTGCGATGAATGATGCCTGTTGAGTTTTTCAGCGGCGTTCCAATGTTTCTAATCCCAGAAGCCGGCACCGGTCGGAATATGCGGGAAGGTTTTCAGGATTACGCCAGGGTAGATGTCGTAGAGCGAATCTAACAAAACGCTTTTGTACACGCTCGATTCGCAAAATCCAACATAACTGATAGGGAGCCCAAACAATTGCAGCATGTTCTGTAACTGACCGGACAAGTGCGCAGTAGAGTGACTTCAAGCACAATGGGTCTCTGAACTCTCGTGCTACTTTGGAGATGAAGCCAAGCTGACGATTCGCCTTTCTTATAACTGAAGTTCGTTGACTATCGAACGTAAGCTGAGCATCGAGGATAACTCCAAGGTCGTCAACTTCAAATACCCTGTCAAGGCGCTGGTTATCGATGTTATAATCATATAAAATTGGCGTTTTCTTTCTATGGAATGTTATAACGGAGCACTTGGAGACGCTGACTGATAGCTTATTAAGTCTACACCATTCACCAAAGTGATCTAGTAATGATTGGAGGTGTGCACAATCGACAGTGAATTCAACTGGAACGAATAGTTTCAATAGTTTCAGATCATCAGCATATCCTATTTTGGTTCCAATTTCCAAGCTAAGGATCAAGTCGTTGAAAAACAGAACAAACAGTAAAGGTCCCAAATTGCTCCCTTGCGGCACGCCAGATCGGTTAGTAAATGGAAATGATATGCTATCACCAAATTTAATCCTAATACACCGCTCAGTGAGGAATGATTTCAACCAAGAGATCATGTTGTCATGAATACCGAGCTTAGCTAGCTTAGCGAGTAAGATTCCGTGATCAATCGTATCGAATGCCGCTTTGATACTGTTGTTGAGACTGCATGTTGCACAAACATAAGTAGGCGAGGCTTTACATTATTATTATACAGATAAGAGTTACCAGTCTGAAAACATTCCGCGTCGAATGTTTGAGACGGGGGTTACAGTCCGCTTACTGTTCGTACGTCCCCTAGATGAAAGCCAGTTCCATTTCTTCCTAATCTGTAAACCATCTACATTTCACAGGAGGATGCGGACAAAATGTTGTCACCGGTTGACTATTTGGTAATTGCACAGCGCGTTCAAGCTCCTGCTCAGCCTTGCTTTCTGTGGTGAGATCAAAAGAGGTTAGGTGATACGTGTTGTGTACTATGCTCAACGACTCTCCCGTCAGCGCTCCTCCTTAAGTCGTCCTTCCTAAGACAGTTTCAATGGCAATCAGTTGACAAGGCTTACCTTCTCATCTTTCCCTAACTAGTGTAACGTTTGCATGTTGCACAAAAATAAGTAGACGAGGCTATCTTTATTATAGGAGAATCCCTCGCAGATGAGAGTATTCTGCGTCGAGTGTTTTAGACAATAGTTACAGTCCGCTCACTGTTTGTACTTAAAATATCAATCATTAAAAAAAAGATTCATTAAGATTTTGAGAATGTACAGAAAATATTATTAGTGTAAAATCCGTGAATATATTTTACGAAAACATTACCAAATCCAGTTTAGTGTGTAGGGACTTGACGAAGATTATATTGAATTGAAAAACACATCGAACGAATGAGAGCGGTCATATCGTTTATGCATGGTAGAAAAGGATCGCATATGATTCGTCAGTCTGTTAACGAAACTTGAGATGAACGGTCGCGCATTAAAGAAGTGAGAAAAAACGGAAACTTCGAGAAGTTTCTGAATATTTTAAAAACAAGTACGACAGTTTCCAGTCAGGTTCAGTTCATCCGGAGTATGTAGCCGATAGTTGCGAGTGCGAGAGCGCCAAGCAACTATCCGGAGGTAGGCCGGTGAATCGTGTGTCTGAACGTGCAATGGATAGGTGAGTTGTTTATTGTTTTGAAAAGAATTTGGAAGAAAAGGTTGTTGAAAAAAAGTGATCTTTCGATAAATTTTCTTTGTCTCAAAGTATACAGCAAAGAAGGTAATTTTTCTATTTTTGGAGGTTAGTTCTATTTTCTGCAGGACCAACATGAAGAGTGTTTTGAGGGTTCACTTCATGAATTTACGTTGGATCGGGAGGACCAAAATGAAAAATGGTCTGGAAGGTCACTTTATAAACTTACATTGGATTGGGAGGACCAACATGAGAAGTATTCTGAAGGATTACTTTAGGAATTTACGTTGGATCGGGAGGACCAACATGAAGAGTGTTCTGAATCTTCACTTTATTAACTTAAGATGTATCAGGAGGACCAACCTGAGGAATGTTCTGAAGATTCACTTTATTAACTTACGTTGGATCGGAAGGACCAACATGAGGAGTGTTCTGAAGGTTCACTTCATGAATTTACCTTGGATCGGGAGGACCAAAATGAAGAATGTTCTGGAGGGTCACTTTATAAACTTACGTAGGATCAAGAGGCCAACATGAGGAGTGTTCTGAAGGTTTACTTTTTTAAACTTACGTTGGTCGGGAGGACCAACATAAAGAATATTTTGAAGGTTCACTTTATAAACTTAAGATGGATCAGGAGGACCAACCTGAGGAGTATTTTGAAGGTTCACTTCATGAATTTACGTTGGATCGGGAGGACCAACAACAAGGTTCACTTTATTGACTTACGTTGGATCGGGAGAACCAACATGAGGAGTGTTTGGAAGGTTTATTTCATGAATTTACGTTGGATCGGGAGGACAAACATGAGAAGTGTTCTGAAGGTTCACTTCATGAATTTACGTTGTATCGGAAGGACCAACATGAGGAGTTTTTTGATCGATCACTTCATGAATTTACGTTGAATCGGGAGGACCAACATGAAGGGTGTTCTGAAGGTTTATTTTTTTAAAGTTTCGTTGGTCCGGAGGACCAACATAAAGAGTTTTTAGAAGGTTCACTTTGTCAACTTACGTAGGATTGGGAGGACCGACATGAAGAGTGTTCTGAAGAGTCTTTTTATTATTTTGAGTTGGATCGGGAGGACCAACATGAAGAGTGTTTTGAAGGTTTGCTTCGTTTACTTACTTATGAACGGTACAATTGTATAGAAATAAGAAGCACGCGTTGACTTTGAACTTCCATAACTTTTTACTTTGATGATATTTTTCGATCAAATTTTATGCGTAAGTTTGATCAACTATCACACTATTATATTTAAAAACTTGAGCTTTCTAAAGATTGTATGGCCAGAGATACAGTAATTCTACGAAAATCTGATTTTTTTTACTTTTAACATTCAAACAGCAATATCTCAGAAACTACGCAACGCTTTGTATTGGAATTGTATGATTGTTGAAATATAAAGTTGTCTGAAGCTTTTGAAAAGTTCTATCGATAGGATCAAAAGTAACGCGATGTACAATATTTCAGGCATGAACCTGAAATGCGATTTCTATAGAATTTCGGACGATTCATGAGAACAATATCTTTCATGTCCACAAATTATATTCAGGTTTTTGATTGAAAAAGATTTACTGATTGTTCAACATAAAATATGATTTTCCTATGGAAACATTTGTCCAGAATTCTATAGAAATCGCATTTTTAGTTCCATTACCCGATATATTTTACATCGCGTTACTTTTGACCTATTCGATAAAACTTTTCAGAAACTTCAGACATGTTAACTTTATATTTTAACAATCACTCTGAAAAATTTCAAAGAAAAACGTAGCGAAGTTTCTGTGATATTGCAATTTTAATGATAACAGTCCAAAAAGTCCGATTTTTGTAAAATGACTCTATCTCTGGTCACACAATCTTCAGAAAACTCAAATTTAGTGACATGATAGTGTGATAGTTGATCTAACGCATAAAATTTGACAGAGCGCGAGCTTCCAATTTCAATACAATTATGAAAGGTACTGTACATTGGATTGAGAAGACCAACATAAAAAGTGTTTGGAAGATTTATTTCATGAATTTACGTTGGATTGGGAGAACCAACATAAATTGTTTTGAAGGTTTACTAACTTACGTTGAATCGGGAGAACCTACAAGTGAACCTACAAGGTTCACTTCATGAATTTACGTTGGATCGGGAGGACCAACATCAAGGGTATTCTGAAGGTTCATTTTATTAACTTACGTAACTTACGTTGAATCGGGAGGACCAACATGAAGAGTGTTCTAAAGATTCACTTCACGAATTTACGTTGGATCGGAAGAACCAACATAATTTTTGTTGGCTTGAGATGGCTAACATGAAAAATTTCTGATCGTACTTCGATACAAACCAGCCAAATTTGTGTATAGTTATTTTTAGGTATAACAATTGGTTCAGAATCTCAAGTTTAAAAAGTCCACGATAAACAGTCGGTTTTTAAAAAAATGATCTGGATTTGATCGTGGTTGAATAAAAATGTATGTAGGTCCACCACCGATTGGATTTTGTTCCTTGTTCATCCTTGTTCAGACCAGAGTTGCAAGATTTCAGATAATCATTTGAAATTGATACTCATCGTGATGAGTATCAATTAAGCAGCACAATGAATTTCGTTGTGATGCTCAAAGCTTTCAATGTCAAACGAAATTCACTGAGCATCACATCTAGAAAAAAAATCAGAAATCCAGAATCCCATTAAAGAAATCTTCAGCTATATTCCCCACTTTTTCCCCTACTATTTTTTGACGACAGTTAAATTTGTAACGAATCTATGGAATATTTGAATGTATCATATAATGTGATTAGCTTTTCACACTTGCGACACGCCAAGTTGAACGACTCCAAACGCTTTGATATAAAAAAAATAATAAAAAATAATAATTGATGATTGGAGTTTATTGAAACTTTTTAATAACGAAAGTGTTAAAGCTCGTGGTACCTATGTTTTAAAAAGTGTCTATGTACACAACACACAACCTTATAAATGTTGAGAACAACACTTTAATTTTATAATATTATTTGCAATTACGGCGCTTTGGTACTAAACAATTTATAACATAATTTCATAGTCAAGACGACTTAAATACAAAAATATAAAACTCAGTCGTTGACGTTTTGTTGGTTTTCAAATTTAAAAGCAACAACGTAATATGGGATTAAAAGCAAAATTTCTAATCGATTTTCTGGCTATTTGAAATCAGTAAAATATGCTTAGTTAGCTAAGCATAGAATACATTAATAGAAAAATCGATATTTGTTTTAACTCTCAAGGGCTGAAATTTTTACAAAAAAAAAGGTCAAAACTCAGATTTTTCTAGGTTTTTTTTGTATTTTCTCGGCTGTTGACATACAAATGACATACATATGTAGAACTGTAATATAATCACAGTCATCAAATTTCATGCGGTCTTTTCTTCAGAGCATGTTGTGTACGAGTTAAGGATATCTAAATTTGGAAATATTAATAAAGATCATGTATTCTAACAAATATGCATCTATACATTCAGAATTAAAATCTACTTTTTTATATCAACTAAATGAAAAAATAGAAGCCGTGATGTCAGTGATAAGCTGTCCTTTGTTTCAACTTTTATTTAAATCTCTTTTCAAACGATCTTTATTTAAACGTCCTTGGTCCTTGACATCCCTTCTCTGTTCCAAACTACTCATTGATTGGTAGTGCAATTTTCTGCCGAATTTTTGACAGTAATAGTCACTTAAAGACTGTAAAAGATCCGGAACAACCGTAGAGAAAATCAATTTTCGAAACCAATCTTAACATTTCCGATTTCACAAAAACCACATCAAAATGATGTACTAGGCTGTGAATGATCAATTAACAGTCTAAACTAGCCATTTTAATAAAATTGAACAGTGTTTTTTCCAAGGGTTTCACGAATTTCTTGAAGGGCATTTTTAAACGTTACTCAAAAATCGTTAAAAAAAAATCCAGCTATGATAATTAAAGAACAATTCATCTCTGATGCATGTGTCTAAAAGCTCATAAGATTATAATCAAAAAATTAGAAGTAAGGCCGCTTAACAAAAGAAGCGATTTTACAATTACTCCAAATGGTAGTACAATAATATTTGATAAATCCTCATATTCAATGACACATTATTATTTCTGTCATATTCTTTTTTCTATTTAGAATTCTATAAATCTTCTGGAAACGCTCTTTTTGGTGCAACGATCATGTTTTCTACTTCAGAAATTTCCCACAGGGAATTTCAAACATCACGCGAGTCGAGATAATATTTGAAAAAGATCTGTGAGCCGGTGCAAATAAAACCGACTTTCCTTCTCTTGAAAAAGAAAATCTTTAAAATGCATAAAAAATCATTAAAATGTCTTTTTTAAATTGAAATGAAAAAGATTAACCATTAGGATAGAAGCTACAAATCGCCGCTTTCATTTGAAAGGGAAAATTTTGATATTTCTTTATTACTTTTTATTTGGTTCATAAATGCTTTTCATATGTGGTCGATTCCAGCCGGTTGCATAAGCTGGGATGCCATGCGTTTTTATTGGAATGGTTTTTCGTTGGTAACAATGTTTTTTAAATTTTTATATTTTAAAATTTAATTTATTTGGAAGATTAAGAAACTATTTTCTTCTTTTATATTAAAACTCTACATAGCTACCTATAAATTTCAACTTCGTTTTTAAGGTTGTCGCTGCAAGTAAAAGCAAAGCATAGCTTGAATGCTATAAATAAAATCATAAAACTTTTTTCTGCAAATTTGACAAAAAAAACTTTCGGTAATTCAAAGATACTAAATTAGTAAAATTAGGCCCGGTGGATCCTTATAATTTTAATTCTGAATTTTAGTGTTTCCCAGCTTAGTTGTCTTTGCGGTACTTTTTGTGTTAATATTTATAATAATCAAATATTTAGCAATTCAGATTTTGCAATATTTTTTTATAGTTTCTTGTAATGTCCAGAAGATTTGAGATGTTTTTTTCTGGCAAGCACATTAAGCCATTGGGGGTTTTTTGAAGAATTTCGAGCTTGGGCATTTAAATGTTTGCGGTTCTTTTCCATGATTGCAAAACTTTGCATCAACGTTTTTAAGAGATTTAAAAGTACATTACTGTAGAAAATACAATTTCATAACTTGCATGTCTTAAATCCTCTGAATACGAGCGAGACTCATCAACATATTTGATCATAAAAACTTTTTGCTCATTCTGTAAAACTTTCATTAAACTAAGACATAAATATTATAATCAGATTCTTACAAGTCATGATAATACTACTGACCACACTGACTTGACTCTTAGAACAAAAATTCAACCATTTTCTGTCTAATTTTTTGTTGTCAGCTTTTGCAGGTTCGCAATACCGACGGCAGGTGGCGAACCTGAAAAATTTGACAAAAAATGCCCTGTAGGAAAAATGGTCCTGTTTAGCCCGATTTTATCGTAGAAATTGCGTGTTTTATTTTTAAAGTTGGGTGGCATTTCCTAACTGGGATAGCATTTCTTCAAATCGATCGATGCGCACTCTGGAATCGACATTGCGTACTGTTGGAAAAATGATTTTTTTTGTTTTTTTTTCTGGAAAAATTATCCAGAAAACGAAATCGAGTGTCCAGTCAGTATGGTCAGTGATAATACATTCTTCAGAAAGATGTTTTAAAATCAAAACTTTCATTCACAATCAACGTTAACTTTAACACACTGAGATTCAAAAAGGAAGAACCTCGCTCGATAAAATATTAACTGAACGAGATTTCGCAACTTAGCTTAAGACATAAATAAAAAAAACAAATTCTTATCATCAACCTGATTGTCCTGAGCTTTTAATAGTATGTTCTCTATAAAAATGTTTAAAAAAAGTATAACTGGCCTTTAACATTCGTCAAGTATAACTGACAGTTTTTAAAAAGTCGTGGTATGTTCAGCTTTTTCTGAACTATAAAACTTGTTTCATTGTTCATAAGCTTGCACAAATATTATTCCATGGCATCTCTGCCTTCCAAAAAGAAGTTTTTCTGCTCGTGATTCTCAGTCTGAGAAAGCGTTGACATTCAAGACAACAACCGTTTGTGATACTCACGATGAGATTACCTAGCATCACACTGAGATTCAAAAAGGGAAAATCTCACTCAAAAAAATCTCAATCTCATGAGATTTCGCAACCTTGGTTCAGACATTGTCAGATGACAGCTTCAAGAAATCCTTTCATAGAGTGTAGTTCTTGAACTCACAATTGGAAGTTTCAATCGATAGAGCATTCGCTGTCTTTGGATGTAGAAGGAAACTTCGTACTGTGGCAAACGCTGCTCTTTTTCTTTAAGTAACCGTGTTAATTGGCTCAATTGTGTATAATTTTACTGTTCACTTGGTTTCGAATAACTTTTCTTACAAATGCTATCAATTTTCAACATGTCATTGAAAAGCTTTTTCTAATAAATTTTCAAATAAAAAGTTTATTGGTCAGTTAGAGCTATTTCATTCTTAAACAGTCCCCAAGAGACTGTATTAAAATCAAAAATGCGCAGTAAAAATAGTAATAAACCCGTTCTTTTTTCTTCTTTCACCACTTGTTGTTCCTCAATACCGACCGACGACGGCCGGCAGTTGTCCTGTATCGGAAACGGCGCGGCGGCGTTATTACGACGTCTTCGAGCAATAAACAAAAACCCGAAAAGTTCTGTTGTGATTTCGCTGCCTTTTTCCTACTTAAGCTGTTTTGATTTGCGTACGTCTGTCTGGGGCGGGACGTTTTCGAAATCACGCCGAAGCTGAAGCACGTTGCGGAAGTTTTTTTTCTCTCTATCACCGCTCTTTTACTCTTGTTTAATTGGTGACACACGACGTCTCTCAGCGCGACTTTTGTGACAAGTGATTCACAAGTGATCCGATGACATGTAACGTTTTGTTATCTGACTGGTGCTTGTTGCTTCTGCTGTCGTAAAAAACGGAATAATGTGTCAACCGGTACGATAAACATTCACATATTCGAATCGGATCAGGGCAAATATTTTCCCAGGTAGCGAGAGACTTCTGCCAGTTTGGATTGAAATCGGGAGGGTTGAGTTCGTTAGATGGCAAGTTATCACTTAGTTATTTTGATTATTCTTTAGTAGGTGTGAACAGAGATTTCTCACTCCTTTGAATTTCTACTGTATAAAAGTAGTAAATTTTCCTTGTAATTTTATCGTATTTTCACTTTTTGAAATTATTTGAATTTAATTTTCTTGTTAAGCAAAAACAATGGATTATATTTTTACTTTTCTCCATCTCCAGATTCCGTTTTTTTTATCAATAATAGACTCTGAATCTGTTGCCACATATCTGATTCACCGTTTTCAGTTGAAGGCCCCCGGGGTGAAAAATCAAACAACTTCCAGTAGCTACGATATCACTTAACGTGAAACCACTAACGAACCGATTCTCTAACATGCCCATGTTCTGGTGCTGTCGATTTCACTGGAATCATTCCTCAACGATTGTTAGGGATTTTCGGAACTGACATCGAAATTCTACCTCAATAATTTTAAGGATTAATTTTCTTTTTCAAATGAAACTTTTAGCTCAAATTACATTCTGTTCCAGCCAAAGTTGATACGATAGCTAAATTTAAATCAATGCCCTTGCTTAAAATACCAACATGCGTCCAAAGACGCGCGAACAAGATGATCCGGACAGATAAATATTCTATATTTAAATTCTGGAACTGGAATGAACTAGTCGCTGTACAGCTGAGTTGAGTATGCAGGCAAAAGAAGGATTCGAATCGCTCAAAATAATTCGGCGGCATCTATATTTAGAGGGATCCCTTTGAAGTTCAGTAGATTAAGCCTTCAATATGCCAAAATCAATTGCAGAAGTTTAAACACGAGATCAAAGATAAGTCAGATCATGTTTGGTTGATGAAAATTAGGCAGAAACAAGAAATTTTCTTTACGAGTGAAATGAGCTACTTTAAGCTCCCCTAGAATTCGGAAAATTCGTAAGCACATTTAAAAGCGAAAGTGTGTCCTCTGTTTTCCGATGTGGGGGGGAAATGGAAAACGCGAATACGAAAATAAGCAGCGAACGAAGAACAATTCCATCCATATGTTGGAGTTCTCCGAAAATATTCTCATTTGCTTACTTACTTTTCTCCATTCCTGTGTTTGCGTTCGTTTGAATACCGATTGGTGGAATTGGCGAAACACAGGCCCATGGTTGAAAACGTGATTTACCAACACGGAAAGCTGAAAAAATATCGGACGTAAGCGGCGGAAAGTCACGTGACGAGGTCATGTACTTGCTTATTTTTGCGAGGATTGTGTATTTTTATTCTTAGTATTGACCTACATAATCTACAAAAATGTAAAAATGACAAAAAAAATAAAAAAATCACCAAAATTACGGAAAAACATACAAAACAAAAAAAACAAAAAAAAAAATATTACAAAAAAGTCGGAAAGTGACAAAAGTGCCAAAAATGACCATACGAAAAAAATGACAAAAATAATAAAAACGCCAAATTGACAAAAACATCAAAAATCACTAAAATTACGGAAAAAAACATACAAAAAGCAAAAAACCCAAAGGTTACAGATATTACAAAAATGTCGAAAAGTGTTAAAAATGACAAAAAATGACAAAAATGAAAATAAAAATTACTAAAATTACTAAAATGACAAAAATGACAAAAATGACAAATATGACAAAACTGACAAAAATGACAAAAATGCCAAAATGAAGAAAATGACAGAAATGACCAAAAAAGACACAATGACAGAAAAGACAAAAATCACAAAAATTACCAAAAATGACAAAAATGACACAAATCACAAAAAATGACAAAAATGTAAGAAATGACAAAAATGACAAAATTGACAAAAATGACGAATATGACAAAAATAACTAAAATGTCAAAAATGAAAATTTTTGTTTTGACATGAATACAAAAATGACAAATATGACAAAAATGACAGAAATGACACAAATTACAAAAATGACAAATTTGACAAATTTGACAACAATGACTAAAATGTCAGAAATGACAATAATGACAAAAATGACAATAATAACTAAAATGTCAGAAATGACAAAAATAACAAATATGACAAAAATAACTTAAATGACAAAAATAACTAAGATGTCAGAAATGACAAATATGACAAATATTACTAAAATGACAAAAATGACAATTTTTGATTTGACATAAATGACAGAAAGGACTCAAATGACAAAAAAGACAAAAATGGCAAAAATGGCACAAATTTGAAAAAGTGACACAAATGATAGTAATGACAAAAATGACCGAAATGACAAAAATGTCATAAATGACAAAAGTGACAAAAATGACAAACAAAAAGAAAAAGATAAACATGATAAACTTGAAAAAATGACCAAAAATGACAAACATTAAAAAAATGACAAAAATGACAAAAACAAAAAAACCACAAAATAACAAAAATAACAATATTGACAAAAATAGAAAATATGACAAACACGACAAAAATGACAAAAGTAACAAAAATGACGAAAACAAAAAAAAATCCCTAAATTACAATATTGACAAAATGACAAAAATGTCAAAATGGACAAAAAATTACAAAAATGACCATAATGGAAAAAATGAAGAAAATGACAAAAATAATAAAAATAACAAATATGACAAGAACGACAAAAATGTTGAAATGAGAGAAATGAAAAAAAAAAATGATAAAAAGACAAAAATTGGAAAAATTACAAAAGTGACAAAAATGACAAAAATGACAGAAATGTCAAAAATGACAATAATGACAATAATGGCAAAGATGACAAAAAAAACAAAAATGACAGAAACGAAAAAATGACAAAAATGTCAAAAATGTCAAAAACAAAGTTACAAAAATAAAAAAAAAATTTCAATAACGACAAAAACGACAAAAATGACATAAATTACAAAAAAAAAAAAAAAAAAAAAAAATGACAGAAATGACACAACTGGTAAATGTGACAAAAATGTCAATAATGCCAAAAATGCCAAAATGACAGAAATGACAAAAATGACAAGATAACAAAAAAAAAAAAAAATTACAAAAATGACAAAAATGTCGAAAATGTCAAAACTGACAAAAATGACAAGATGACAAAAATACAAAAATGACAAAACAGACAAAAATGACAAAAATGTCAAAAATGACAAAAACGACAAAAATGACAAAATAATAAAAATGACAGCAATAATTAATATGACAACAATGACAACAATGACAAAAATGGCAATAAGGACAAAAATGACAAAAACGTTAAAAGTGATAATATGACAAAAATGACAACAAAGACAAAAATGTCAATAATGGAAAAAATGACAAGAATGACAAGAATGACAAAAATGACAAAAATGACAAAAATGACAAAAATGACAAAAATGACAAAAATGACAAAAATGACAAAAATGACAAAAATGACAAAAATGACAAAAATGACAAAAATGACAAAAATGACAAAAATTACAAAAATGACAAAAATGACAAAAATGACAAAAATGACAAAAATGACAAAAATGACAAAAATGACAAAAATGACAAAAATGACAAAAATGACAAAAATGACAAAAATGACAAAAATGACAAAAATGACAAAAATGACAAAAATGACAAAAATGACAAAAATGACAAAAATGACAAAAATGACAAAAATGACAAAAATGACAAAAATGACAAAAATGACAAAAATGACAAAAATGACAAAAATGACAAAAATGACAAAAATGACAAAAATGACAAAAATGACAAAAATGACAAAAATGACAAAAATGACAAAAATGACAAAAATGACAAAAATGACAAAAATGACAAAAATGACAAAAATGACAAAAATGACAAAAATGACAAAAATGACAAAAATGACAAAAATGACAAAAATGACAAAAATTACAAAAAATGACAAAAATGACAAAAATGACAAAAATGACAAAAATTACCAAAATGACAAAAATGAAAATAATGACAAAAATGACAAAAATACCAAAAATGACAAAAATGACAAAAATGACAAAAATGACAAAAATGACAAAAATGACAAAAATGACAAAAATGACAAAAATGACAAAAATGACAAAAATGACAAAAATGACAAAAATGACAAAAATGACAAAAATGACAAAAATGACAAAAATGACAAAAATGACAAAAATGACAAAAATGACAAAAATGACAAAAATGACAAAAATGACAAAAATGACAAAAATGACAAAAATGACAAAAATGACAAAAATGACAAAAATGACAAAAATGACAAAAATGACAAAAATGACAAAAATGACAAAAATGACAAAAATGACAAAAATGACAAAAATGACAAAAATGACAAAAATGACAAAAATGACAAAAATGACAAAAATGACAAAAATGACAAAAATGACAAAAATGACAAAAATGACAAAAATGACAAAAATGACAAAAATGACAAAAATGACAAAAATGACAAAAATGACAAAAATGACAAAAATGACAAAAATGACAAAAATGACAAAAATGACAAAAATGACAAAAATGACGAAAATGACAAAAATGACAAAAATGACAAAAATGACAAAAATGACAAAAATGACAAAAATTACAAAAATGACAAAAATGACAAAAATGACAAAAATGACAAAAATGACAAAAATGACAAAAATGACAAAAATGACAAAAATGACAAAAATGACAAAAATGACAAAAATGACAAAAATGACAAAAATGACAAAAATGACAAAAATGACAAAAATGACAAAAATGACAAAAATGACAAAAATGACAAAAATGACAAAAATGACAAAAATGACAAAAATGACAGAAATGACAAAAATGACAAAAATGACAAAAATGACAAAAATGACAAAAATGACAAAAATGACAAAAATGACAAAAATGACAAAAATGACAAAAATGACAAAAATGACAAAAATGACAAAAATGACAAAAATGACAAAAATGACAAAAACTACAAAAATGACAAAAATGACAAAAATGACAAAAATGACAAAAATGACAAAAATGACAAAAATGACAAAAATGACAAAAATGACAAAAATGACAAAAATGACAAAAATGACAAAAATGACAAAAATGACAAAAATGACAAAAATGACAAAAATTACAAAAAATGACAAAAATGACAAAAATGACAAAAATGACAAAAATTACAAAAATTACAAAAATTACAAAAATGACAAAAATGAAAATAATGACAAAAATGACAAAAATGACAAAAATGACAAAAATGACAAAAATGACAAAAATGACAAAAATGACAAAAATGACAAAAATGACAAAAATGACAAAAATGACAAAAATGACAAAAATGACAAAAATGACAAAAATGACAAAAATGACAAAAATGACAAAAATGACAAAAATGACAAAAATGACAAAAATGACAAAAATGACAAAAATGACAAAAATGACAAAAATGACAAAAATGACAAAAATGACAAAAATGACAAAAATGACAAAAATGATAAAAATGACAAAAATGACAAAAATGACAAAAATGACAAAAATGACAAAAATGACAAAAATGACAAAAATGACAAAAATGACAAAACTGACAAAAATGACAAAAATGACAAAAATGACAAAAATGACAAAAATGACAAAAATGACAAAAATGACAAAAATGACAAAAATGACAAAAATGACAAAAATGACAAAAATGACAAAAATGACAAAAATGACAAAAATGACAAAAATGACAAAAATGACAAAAATGACAAAAATGACAAAAATGACAAAAATGACAAAAATGACAAAAATGACAAAAATGACAAAAATGATAAAAATGACAAAAATGACAAAAATGACAAAAATGACAAAAATGACAAAAATGACAAAACTGACAAAATTGACAAAAATGACAAAAATGACAAAAATGACAAAAATGACAAAAATGACAAAAATGACAAAAATGACAAAAATGACAAAAATGACAAAAATGACAAAAATGACAAAAATGACAAAAATGACAAAAATGACAAAAATGACAAAAATGACAAAAATGACAAAAATGACAAAAATGACAAAAATGACAAAAATGACAAAAATGACAAAAATGACAAAAATGACGAAAACGACAAAAATGACAAAAATGACAAAAATGACAAAAATGACAAAAATGACAAAAATGACAAAAATGACAAAAATGACAAAAATGACAAAAATGACAAAAATGACAAAAATGACAAAAATGACAAAAATGACAAAAATGACAAAATGACAAAAATGACAAAAATGACAAAAATGACAAAAATGACAAAAATGACAAAAATGACAAAAATGACAAAAATGACAAAAATGACAAAAATGACAAAAATGACAAAAATGACAAAAATGACAAAAATGACAAAAATGACAAAAATGACAAAAATGACAAAAATGACAAAAATGACAAAAATCACAAAAATGACAAAAATGACAAAAATGACAAAAATGACAAAAATGACAAAAATGACAAAAATGACAAAAATGACAAAAATGACAAAAATGACAAAAATGACAAAAATGACAAAAATGACAAAAATGACAAAAATGACAAAAATGACAAAAATGACAAAAATGACAAAAATGACAAAAATGACAAAAATGACAAAAATGACAAAAATGACAAAAATGACAAAAATGACAAAAATGACAAAAATGACAAAAATGACAAAAATGACAAAAATGACAAAAATGACAAAAATGACAAAAATGACAAAAATGACAAAAATGACAAAAATGACAAAAATGACAAAAATGACAAAAATGACAAAAATGACAAAAATGACAAAAATGACAAAAATGACAAAAATGACAAAAATGACAAAAATGACAAAAATGACAAAAATGACAAAAATGACAAAAATGACAAAAATGACAAAAATGACAAAAATGACAAAAATGACAAAAATGACAAAAATGACAAAAATGACAAAAATGACAAAAATGACAAAAATGACAAAAATGACAAAAATGACAAAAATGACAAAAATGACAAAAATGACAAAAATGACAAAAATGACAAAAATGACAAAAATGACAAAAATGACAAAAATGACAAAAATGACAAAAATGACAAAAATGACAAAAATGACAAAAATGACAAAAATGACAAAAATGACAAAAATGACAAAAATGACAAAAATGACAAAAATGACAAAAATGACAAAAATGACAAAAATGACAAAAATGACAAAAATGACAAAAATGACAAAAATGACAAAAATGACAAAAATGACAAAAATGACAAAAATGACAAAAATGACAAAAATGACAAAAATGACAAAAATGACAAAAATGACAAAAATGACAAAAATGACAAAAATGACAAAAATGACAAAAATGACAAAAATGACAAAAATGACAAAAATGACAAAAATGACAAAAATGACAAAAATGACAAAAATGACAAAAATGACAAAAATGACAAAAATGACAAAAATGACAAAAATGACAAAAATGACAAAAATGACAAAAATGACAAAAATGACAAAAATGACAAAAATGACAAAAATGACAAAAATGACAAAAATGACATGACAAAAATGACAAAAATGACAAAAATGACAAAAATGACAAAAAATGACAAAAATGACAAAAAATGACAAAAATGACAAAAATGACAAAAATGACAAAAATGACAAAAATGACAAAAATGACAAAAATGACAAAAATGACAAAAATGACAAAAATGACAAAATGACAAAAAATGACAAAAATGACAAAAATGACAAAAATGACAAAAATGACAAAAATGACAAAAATGACAAAAATGACAAAAATGACAAAAATGACAAAAATGACAAAAATGACAAAAATGACAAAAATGACAAAAATGACAAAAATGACAAAAATGACAAAAATGACAAAAATGACAAAAATGACAAAAATGACAAAAATGACAAAAATGACAAAAATGACAAAAATGACAAAAATGACAAAAATGACAAAAATGACAAAAATGACAAAAATGACAAAAATGACAAAAATGACAAAAATGACAAAAATGACAAAAATGACAAAAATGACAAAAATGACAAAAATGACAAAAATGACAAAAATGACAAAAATGACAAAAATGACAAAAATGACAAAAATGACAAAAATGACAAAAATGACAAAAATGACAAAAATGACAAAAATGACAAAAATGACAAAAATGACAAAAATGACAAAAATGACAAAAATGACAAAAATGACAAAAATGACAAAAATGACAAAAATGACAAAAATGACAAAATGACAAAAATGACAAAAATGACAAAAATGACAAAAATGACAAAAATGACAAAAATGACAAAAATGACAAAAATGACAAAAATGACAAAAATGACAAAAATGACAAAAATGACAAAAATGACAAAAATGACAAAAATGACAAAAATGACAAAAATGACAAAAATGACAAAAATGACAAAAATGACAAAAATGACAAAAATGACAAAAATGACAAAAATGACAAAAATGACAAAAATGACAAAAATGACAAAAATGACAAAAATGACAAAAATGACAAAAATGACAAAAATGACAAAAATGACAAAAATGACAAAAATGACAAAAATGACAAAAATGACAAAAATGACAAAAATGACAAAAATGACAAAAATGACAAAAATGACAAAATGACAAAAATGACAAAAATGACAAAAATGACAAAAATGACAAAAATGACAAAAATGACAAAAATGACAAAAATGACAAAAATGACAAAAAGACAAAAATGACAAAAATGACAAAAATGACAAAAATGACAAAAATGACAAAAATGACAAAAATGACAAAAATGACAAAAATGACAAAAATGACAAAAATGACAAAAATGACAAAAATGACAAAAATGACAAAAATGACAAAAATGACAAAAATGACAAAAATGACAAAAATGACAAAAATGACAAAAATGACAAAAATGACAAAAATGACAAAAATGACAAAAATGACAAAAATGACAAAAATGACAAAAATGACAAAAATGACAAAAATGACAAAAATGACAAAAATGACAAAAATGACAAAAATGACAAAAATGACAAAAATGACAAAAATGACAAAAATGACAAAAATGACAAAAATGACAAAAATGACAAAAATGACAAAAATGACAAAAATGACAAAAATGACAAAAATGACAAAAATGACAAAAATGACAAAAATGACAAAAATGACAAAAATGACAAAAATGACAAAAATGACAAAAATGACAAAAATGACAAAAATGACAAAAATGACAAAAATGACAAAAATGACAAAAATGACAAAAATGACAAAAATGACAAAAATGACAAAAATGACAAAAATGACAAAAATGACAGAAATGACAAATATGACAAAAATGACAAAAATGACAAAAATGACAAAAATGACAAAAATGACAAAAATGACAAAAATGACAAAAATGACAAAAATGACAAAAATGACAAAAATGACAAAAATGACAAAAATGACAAAAATTACAAAAATGACAAAAATGACAAAAATGACAAAAATGACAAAAATGACAAAAATGACAAAAATGACAAAAATGACAAAAATGACAAAAATGACAAAAATGACAAAAATGACAAAAATGACAAAAATGACAAAAATGACAAAAATGACAAAAATGACAAAAATGACAAAAATGACAAAAATGACAAAAATGACAAAAATGACAAAAATGACAAAAATGACAAAAAGGCCAAAAATGACAAAAATGACAAAAATGACAAAAATGACAAAAATGACAAAAATGACAAAAATGACAAAAATGACAAAAATGACAAAAATGACAAAAATGACAAAAATGACAAAAATGACAAAAATGACAAAAATGACAAAAATGACAAAAATGACAAAAATGACAAAAATGACAAAAATGACAAAAATGACAAAAATGACAAAAATGACAAAAATGACAAAAATGACAAAAATGACAAAAATGACAAAAATGACAAAAATGACAAAAATGACAAAAATGACAAAAATGACAAAAATGACAAAAATGACAAAAATGACAAAAATGACAAAAATGACAAAAATGACAAAAATGACAAAAATGACAAAAATGACAAAAATGACAAAAATGACAAAAATGACAAAAATGACAAAAATGACAAAAATGACAAAAATGACAAAAATGACAAAAATGACAAAAATGACAAAAATGACAAAAATGACAAAAATGACAAAAATGACAAAAATGACAAAAATGACAAAAATGACAAAAATGACAAAAATGACAAAAATGACAAAAATGACAAAAATGACAAAAATGACAAAAATGACAAAAATGACAAAAATGACAAAAATGACAAAAATGACAAAAATGACAAAAATGACAAAAATGACAAAAATGACAAAAATGACAAAAATGACAAAAATGACAAAAATGACAAAAATGACAAAAATGACAAAAATGACAAAAATGACAAAAATGACAAAAATGACAAAAATGACAAAAATGACAAAAATGACAAAAATTACAAAAATGACAAAAATTACAAAAATGACAAAAATTACAAAAATTACAAAAATGACAAAAATGACAAAAATAACAAAAATGATAAAAATGACAAAAATGACAAAAATGACAAAAATGACAAAAATGTCAAAAATGACAAAAATAACAAAAATGACAAAAATGACAAAAATGACAAAAATGACAAAAATGACAAAAATGACAAAAATGACAAAAATGACAAAAATGACAAAAATGACAAAAATGACAAAAATGACAAAAATGACAAAAATGACAAAAATGACAAAAATGACAAAAATGACAAAAATGACAAAAATGACAAAAATGACAAAAATGACAAAAATGACAAAAATGACAAAAATGACAAAAATGACAAAAATGACAAAAATGACAAAAATGACGAAAATGGCAAAAATGGCAAAAATGACAAAAATGACAAAAATGGCAAAAATGATAAAAATGATAAAAAAAACAAAAAAGACAAAAATTCAAAAAATGACAAAAAAAATCCAAAAATGACAAAAATGACCAAAACTGACAAAAAACAATAAAAATGACAGAAATGACCGAAATGATAAAAATGATAAAAATGACAAAAACGGCAAATATGACCATAAAATGACGAAAATGACAAAAATAAAAAACATGACAAAAATGACAAAAATGACAAAAATGCAAAAATGACACAAATGATAAAAATGACGTAAATGACAAAAATGATTTTTGTCATTTTTGGCAAAAATCACAAAAATGACAAAAATGACAAAAATTACGAAAATGACAAAAATCACGAAAATGACAAAATTCACAGATAATGTCATAACTGACGAAAATGACAAAAATAACGAAAATGACAAAAATGACAAAGATGAAAAAAATGACAAAAAAAGACAAGAATGACGCAAATGACAAAAATGATAAAAATGACAAAAATGGAAAAATGGCGAAAATGACAAAATTGAAAAAAAAATGACAAAATTGACAAAAATGACCAAAATGACAGAAAAAACAAAAATGACAAAAATTTAAAAAATGCAGAATGACAAAAGTGACAAAAATGATACAGAAGTCAATATTTATTTAAATGAAAATAATGGCAGAAATGACAAAAAAAGACAAAATGAAAATAAAAATGACATTAACGACAAAAATGTTAAAATTAACAAAAATTACAAAAATGACAAAAATAACAAAAAATGACACAAATGACAAAAATGACAAGAATGATAAAAATATCAAAAATGACAAAAATAACAGATATTTAAAAAAAATTAAAATAGATGATAAAAATGACCAAATTTACATATTTGACTAATTGACAAAAATGACACAAGTAAGAAAAATGAAAAAAGGTGACAATGTCAAAAATGACACAAATGAGATTTATGACAAAAATGGCAAATATGACAAAAATGAGACAAATGAGACAAAGGTGTTAAAAATGACAAAAAAGAAAAAAATGACAAATATGACTAAAATAACATGAATGACAGATGTGAAAAAATTGACAAAAATGGCAAAAATGACAAAAATGTCGAAAATGACAAAAATTACAAATATGACACAAATGACAGAAATGACGAAAATATCGAAAAATAATGACATATAGGTATAACAAAAATGACAAAAATGATTTTTGAGATTTTTTTCAAAAATGACAAAACTCACAAAAACGACAAAAATTACGAAAATGACAAAAATCACAGAAATGACAAAAATAACAAAAATGACAGAAGTGAAAAAATTGACAAAAAAAAAACAAAAAAAGACAAAAAAGATGAAATGACAAAAGTTACAGGAATGACAAAAATGACAAAAATCACAAAAATAACAACAATGACAAAAAAGACTTAAATTATAAAACTGACAAAAATGACAAAAGTGACAAAAATGATAAAATGACTACTTTTTGACATACAACTTTTTAAATAAAGGGAAAACTTTGAATACCATCTCATTTTCATTATTTGTTGGCTAGAATTTACGGATTTAATGACGAAAATTTCCACAAGTGATGGATGATTTTATCCTAACATCAACTCTTCTCTCATATATTACCATAGAATAGGTGAAATCGAGTATCGAACTCTATTCATCGAATCCATACATGGAACATCGATCATAGAAGAGGAAAAGCGTCTGATTCAATTATTATTTCCCCAATAGAACAGCACTCAATGATATTCAAAGAACCGTTTGAAATAATATCTCCTGCAGAAGTTACTAGAGGAAAGGTTCCTAGTTTGAGTTGATATTATTTTTAAAATTATTTTAAACTGAACTCAAAATATATCTTGTGAATGTAATTTGACTAAAACCAAATAAGTTTAAAATCAAGTAAGTGTAATAGGAAATTTTCATCTTTCTACCATAAAAATTCATCTGAACAAATGTTCTGAATAAGAGCTAGGATATTGAATATCCGAATCACTTCAGATAAATGTATGCTCCTGACTGACTCGGCGATTGAGAGATGGTTTCTGCTGATGAGTTATTCACACCGTGATTGATTCGTTCAAATTGTGGTGTTTCTTCGGGAACTTTTTTTTTTTATCTGTGTGAGCCAAAGAGACAAACGCAACAAAAATGAGGGCAAAAAAGCAAACGGGTCCTATAATTTTGTTGCAAATAAATAGGACTGATTGAATCTGGATGCTTCTGTCTGAGTGCGTCGTCATTGATCTTGTTGGGAATAAGTGGGGTTAGGGTATGTTAAATTTTAGTTTATTGTCAGAATAAGACCGACTTACGACTTAACGACTTAAACGAGAAATTCTTCAAAAGTAAAATATCATCAAACAAGACTTGGTATCTTGGGATTTGAAATTCGAATTTTGGAGCATCCTTGAAAATAATTATAAGGATACCATTTTAAAGCAGAACTTCCTAAGATAAAGCCATTCAGAGACTAAAATCTGTCTCCGATTTTGATACCTTTGGTAAAATTCCTAGATTTTATCAATGCATTCTATTGTTGTTAGTTGGATTAGTTGTCCTGGGGGGATGTTTGACAATGAGACAGAATCGGAAAGGAAGACTTCCCAGAAAACAACAAAGCGCCCGTCGTCATTTTCGAGAAAGAATTCCTTCGGCGCACGCGAAAACGTGTCCGCCATGATGAATGATGATTGATTGCTTGAATGACAAAAAATATTGCTAGGTAGGTCGGTTCAAAGGAAAAACTTAAGAAGGACAACCTCCTCCATCTCCATTTGATGATTAAGCGAAATTGACAGACTATACCTATTAATTTGCTTACTTGAGCTTTTATCGGGAAGGTCGGCTATCTGTGCGGATATCGTTTTACAAAAGCTGCTGACACCCGCCTGCCCGCCACCGGTAAACAAAGAATAGGGTCAAGAAAATGGTTCAATTTTATTTCCCGGTATTGGTTCTTCTTGGAGAGGCACGTGTCACTAGCCATTTGAAGGAAGAATGTCTAACAGAGGCATGACTGAAGTAAACTTTTAAAAACAATTTTGAAATACGTGTTATAAACTACTTAAAACTTAATTTTCTAAGGAGCCTTTCAATGACAGGCTCTTTTACTGATATTTAATAAAACCATATAACATTTGTTTGTCGATGACTACACGCAAGAAGACGACATATATGTGTAGGGAGCGCTTCATTATTTTTGCTCACCACTCATTAGGGTGCCAGCAAAAATACTCATCCTGAATATCAAAAACTTTCCATTTAAGTGTAGTTTATTGGTGCAAAAACTGACGTATGTAAACTACAGCTTGATCGGACTTGATTCAGGGATGCCTCAAAGGGCTCAAAGTTTCGAGTTTTTGACCCTCCAAAATCATCTTCGCGTGATCAAAAGAAAACTTGGAAATTAAAATGTCTTAAAAATGCATAAAACGTCGAAATCTAGTGTTGGGTGTTTTTTTTTTTGAAAACCAGTAGATTACTATGAAATGTGTGAGTATATGCTTGTAAAAAAACTCACAATTCATTCAAAATCGCAATGGAGCAATATGTTTAGAATACACTTGAAGCCTCACCTAAAAGTGGAAGATCAGTGAATTTCTTCATTTTAAGTGGCTCATGTACGTTTCACTTGTCCCTCAATAAGTTTCAATCTTCACTAGCTTATCACTTGAGTATTAAGTGACTGGCACTTGAAATTCTACTGAATGTCAACTTACTTCGCCGCTCATTTCAATTTCATTACATGCTCATTTAAAATTCAATTGACCAGTCACTTAAGTCAAATGACTGGTCACTTAACCCTTTAATGCATAGTGTTGTTTTAAAACAACACTAATCTAAATCCAAATATCTCGGAAATGCGCGGACATTTTTTAAAGATGTATGGACAAAAAATGTTCTTGAGATTAAAAGGAATTAGCTCATGGTATTTTTCATTACGGTATCTCATTGTTTTTGTGAGATATCGAACAAAGTAGGCGGAAAAAATGCAAAATTCAAATTTATTTATTTTTTCGAAAAAAGTAGTTTTTGGAAAATTGCTGATATTTCTTCAGATTCGCAAATTCTATCAAATTTTTTAACCTCAATCAATCACAAACACCTTCCTGCACCCAATTGAGAAGGTTTTGAAGAAATTTGCGAAATCGTTTTGAAATGAATTAAGAATTTCAAAAAATATTTTTCAACTTTGATGGGCCATAACTTTTACAATACTAAAAAGAACGACTTCAAACCTCTTGAGTTGTGTTATTCGAATTAAAATGTTATTATTTCACTGAATCAATAACTGATATTCCCATTTAAAAAAAGTCATGCATTAAAGGGTTAAAATTCAAATGAATGTACGGGTAGCGAATGACAGCTACATATGTTGTGAACGGTTGTTAGATCAATTGACTTTGTTTTGTTTGTTTTGCCTAGTGTTGCCAAAATAACAAACGTAGCCATTGACGTTTATTTTATTTTATTTAACTTCAGTGTTACCGAATACAACTAATATTTAATTTTTCATCTCATCCCTACATTCCTTTTCACCTCTGATCTCAATTAAAACTTTTTCGCATCGACCTTTGCTTTTTTCTCTAGAACAAAATTTTATTTAGGGTGATTTGCAAATCGTTGTCCCCTAACCCTGCACAGCATGACTTAAATTGTCAATATTTCAGCTGTTTTTTTAACTTTTCCTCAAAAATTATGATCTATATTTAACCAGAAAAAATGTCGGTTCGTGCAACAATTGGTTCGCTCAATCTCCCCCAGCCCCATTGTTGTATAAAAGTCCGTTATAAGATTTGTATGGAAAGTTTAAATTTTTTTAAATCGTATACCTCCAAAAACTTTGTTTAGTTGTTTTGGAAGCGATTGATTAAGTCCTGAATAATTACAACTTGTTTTGAATTAGTAAGGAGACTTGTACGGAAAAATCCAAATTTGCATTCAAAAACCGTCAGAGATGTACTGAAAGTTCAAAAAATGATATTCATTGTCATGCAGAAAATTTAAAACAGGTAAATATTTTTTAATTTTAGTGTTTTAACAGCAAATTTGAAAGTTGGTTAACCGTAAGATGAAAATAAGAATCGCATTATATTGCTTTGCATAGCCAATAAGTGTGTTGATTTAAAACTTTCGCAAAAACATGTCATGGAATTATTGAAGGCTCCAGAAAGCAAATCCTGCAATTTCACAATACTTTTCAGTGGATTCCGAATTTTTATTTTGAAATGGTTATAATTTTTTTCATGAAATACTTTGCTTCTTCTCATGTTGGCATGTTGGTCCTTCTTCCATACAAATTGTCATACAAAATTGAACACGTTCATTGACTACATGCAACTTAAACAACTCGAATTTCCTATTGATATGACATGTTTTTTTCTGATAAAGTGGATTAGTAATTTTAGTAATTTCTGTACTCCAAACTTATTATTTTCTACTCCATATTTTTTGCACTCAATGAGGATTTTTAATAATTAATTCAATAATTCAAATACACTTTATATATCCATAAGTTTATTTTTTCTACCGGCAAATCTTAAAATTGTAGATTTGAAATTATTAAACTCGTGGAAAAAACATATGTAGGTATATATGAAAGTCGGTAACTTGTATTGCCACAGTGGTCCAGAAATGAAATTTAGCGGGAAACAATTATTTGCGCTCTCGCCTTAGGTTTAATACATTTGATGTCCAAGACAAAGTTGTACAACATTACAAGGCGCTACTTTTAAATGAAACATTTTTAGGGTGGTTCATAAAACTCCTTTGATACGAAATTTATTTTTTTACTGTAATGAGATTGCGCTGTATTATGTTAAGCAATTTTGCAGAACAACATATTTGATGAAACTTTGTAGAAGACTTTGAATGTCTATCTATTAACGTTTAAGTTTTATGATGATTTTTCGTGTACAAGTTAGGGTGGTCCTACAAAAACAAGTTTTTTTGTTAAAACTTTGTTGGGTATCAATTTATCAAAATCATGTGTTCGGCAAGTATTTAGCAAATCATTATGCGCATCTTTTGTAGCAAACAGATCTCTAATATCTGCTTTTGATTCGCAGTTATCATGAATTTTGTGTTAAAAAATGGCCGTTTTGTATGAGCCATAACATCAAATTGAGCAAACTAAAAAATTCAAACTCTAATTTGTTTGAAAGAACATGTTAAAATCTACATTATATAAAAAAAACTGGAGAGGTGTTTTTTGTTTGAAGCTTTTTATTAACATTTGAACTTGACCAAAATTGCAATTTTTCATATAACGTTTCTATATTATTTTTGATTGCTTTGGGCTGCGTGAGGAATAACCGTACGCATCGTAACATTTATATCGTCATTATAGTTAACAGATCTGAACAATTGTTTTAAAAACGCACCCTAACTTGTACACGAAAAATCATCATAAAATCTAAACGTTAATAGATAGACATTCAAAGTCTTCTACAAAGTTTCATCAATTATGTTGTTCTACATAATTGCTGAACATAATACAGCGCTATCTCATTACAGTAAAAGCATAATTTTCGTATCAAAGGAGTTTTATGGACCACCCTAAAGTTTCATTTAAAAGTAGCACCTTGTAATGTTGTACAACTTTGTCTTAATCACTAAATGTCTTAAACCTAAGGCAAGAGCGCAAAAATTGTTTACCGCTAAATTTCATTTCTGGACCACTGCACAATGGGGAAAAAAGTGTACAAACCGCGAAGAAATTCAATATCTTTCGCCCTACATGACCCAAATCTATGAAATCATACTTTTCTTTCGTGAAAATTTCCGAAGAATCGATTGGACATAGTTTCAAACGCCGCACTAGCTTACGAACGGAGATATAGTGCCTTTTAACCCCTAATTTCTCTATATTTTGTAAACATTCCAGAAAAACACTGATTTAAACCAGAGAATTTTGAACGAAACCTATCGTGTGAAATTTTTTTTCTGAGGAATCGAATGAAGGTTGTTTTGGCCACCGCATGCTTCAGAAAATGGAGTTATGGCTGTTTTTACCCTCAATTCCCCTACATTTTCCAATGATTTCAGAAAAAATGTAGGGGAATTGAGAAAAAATCAGCCATAACTCCATATTTCAAAGCGTACGGTGGTTCAAACAGTCTTCATTGGATTCCTCGGAAAAAATTGCATAAGATAAGTCTCGTTTGATTCAAAATTTTCAAGTCCGATCATGGTTTTTCTTAACTTTTTGAAAAATGAAAGGGAATTGAGGGTAAAACAGCCATAACTCCTATTTCCGGTGCGTGCGGTGTGTCAAAGAGACTTCGTTGCGTTCCTCGAAAAAAATCACACATGATACGTTTTATTTGGTTCAAAATTTTCCAGTCGAACATGCTTTTCCTGAGCTATTGAAAAATGTAGGGAAATTGAGGGTAAAACAGCCATAACTTCTGTTACCGATGCGTGCAGTGGCTCAAATAGGCTTCGTTGGATTCCTTGGAAAAAATTACATAGGATAAAATCCATTTGGTTAAAAATTTTCAAGTCCGAACATGCTTTTTTTCTGAAATCATTGGAAAATGTAGGGGAATTCAGGGTAAAAACAGTCATAACTCCATTTTCCAAAGCGTGCGGTGGCTCAAACAGCTTTCATTGAATTCTTCGGAAAAAATCACACAAGATACGTCCCAAAAGACTCAACATTTTCTAGTCCGAACATGCATTTTTTTAACAATTTGAAAAATTGAGGGAAATTGAAGGTAAAACAGCCATAACTTCATTTTACGAAGCGTGACAGTCACTGGAGACATCTAAGCTTTATTTGGCCCTTATCATCCAGAAAAATAAACAGTCATAGCTTTGTCAAAACTTAATTTTATCCAAAACAGTTTTTCAGATGGAAAACTCTTGAGAAACATTTCTATGTGATGTGATTGTTTCCTGAAGATTGATGAAATGCTACTGAGGTTACTGTTGGGGTGCGGTCCAAACCCTGCTTGGACCTCGCAGAGGACTGTATGGGGAGATAAATTCTCCGATGGGGGGCAAACCTTGGGCTCCTGGTTGGGTTGGGTATTCCGTGGGGGGTGTTGGGTTGTCCCTTGTGATAGTAGCAATCTCTGCTCCAGCGGCAGTAAGTAAAACTCCGATCGTTTCACAAATTAGGCACACATTTATTTAGGCAAGAATTAAACGTTTATCTTGGCTCAAACACACTACTTTTAAAACGACTTTATTAAATTACGAAACTACATTTAACATATATTTAATGGCAATAATTTACTCTAAACTGGGTCTAACTTGACCTGTACCAAATCGCTCCTAAGACTGAATATAATAACAATAGAAAATGGTGAATCTTTTTAAGGGTTTTTTTTCTTCATTTTTTGTTATCTTCTCGAACTACGGTTTGACGATCAGCTGTTCCGCTCGTCATTTTACGCCTTTCCTTAAGACCTTCTGCTTCGTGGGTTTTCGATTATCGACCATCGCAGCATCGTGTTTAGGGTCCATAGATAGTCTACCAACAGTTACATTAGTTAGAAATAAACCCACTTACATGAAAAAGATATTCAAATCAATAAACTTTTCGAAAAGATATATTCTTATACAAAATTGTATATCATGAGCATAAATCAGTCAAACGATCAGAAACATTGGGCGGGGTTGTGTCCATTTTCAAGTTTTTAATCAAATCACACCTTCTTCATAGTGGTAAAGGGGGGCAAAACAGATCACGTTCTTTAATCTTTCCACCTGTAAATAGGCACTTAAAAATTAGGCATTAAATACCTTCTATCCCATTCTATGAGATCTAAAACACATACAATTTTATGTTGGTAGGACATATAAAGAAATAAGCTCAACACTGGGCAAATAAGGTCAAATAACACTCTACTCAAATGGCTTCGGCTAAATTAAGAGGTAGATTTAAGTTTCTGAGAAAACTGCACGTGTAATACATGTTATTCCAGACACTGAAACCGTCGGCTTTGTTGTTTTTAGATTTTGGGACAGAATTTTCCAATTGTGCATTGGACGGTTTATATAGAAGACACCCCCTCCCCCCTTCAAAAGGGCCGTCTCCAAATTAGATAGCATTTGAACTAGAAGTTATCATGATAAGCTTCCGTAAAAACTATGATTTTGCTTGATTTTTATTTCACCAGTTCCCTGATATTTGAAAAAAAAATTTTTTGGCAACCCTGCTCGCAAGAATAGATCAATGACAGACTTTGTTTTGTTCACTGAACCCAAATTCACTCTTAAAATACACATGATTTTTCACTTAAAAACAAGGATCCAGTGATTTGCTTCCATTCAATTGCGACATATACATTTCACTTGGCAGTCACTTAAATTTCAAGTGAATTCATCCACATTCACTTCAGTCGTCACTTGAATTTGAAGTGAGAAAAAATATTCACTTCCCCATCACTTAAATTTCAAGTGAATGTCGGGTTGTAATTGTGTTTATTTTCAGAGTTCAACATAGCAAATTCTAAAGAGCAGCGTTTAAAGCCTATGTTGGATTTGGATTTTCCCAATTCTTTACTAGGCGATTTTGGCGGTAGTTTATGTTAAACGTGATGTAAGAAAATTTATTCAAAGGTGTTATCATGTTTCAGCTTGTGGGTTGGACTGGACAGATTTTCTGGTTTGCAGCAGGGAAGATTTAGAAGTCGCACCATCCGCAGTTACCGATCTGCCTTGGGATTACGATGGAATTTTTCAATCAATAAATTTATGGCGAAAGCGCAATGTAAGTATTTGAAATCGAAGTGGTGTTCTATAATTGTTCTTTTATTTGAAAAGGCGAGAGATAATTAACTAGAAACTTACTTAGAAATTCAGATAAATTTCACTCGAACATCATAGTGTAATTCACTTGACCGGTCACTTAAATGCAGTGTTCGGCACTATAGCGCTGAACCGCTAATCGCTAATTAGTCCGCTAACTTTTTGTTAGCGGATTAATTCTGCCGCTAAATTTTTGATAAGCTAGCGAATTAAAAAGTTCCGCTATTTTATGGTTCCGCTAATTGAAGACCGCTAATCCTATGTTTTTTTTAAACTCGTGGATCACTGCAGATAGAAGTAGGTATTTATACTTTTAGTCATTTATCAGGCTAATCAGGCACTTCGAATGGTCTCAATGGAAGAGTGCTTACAAGTTTCAAATGATAGGAATATTTTGGGTCACCTCACACCACAGTCACGCAGATTAACCAAGATGGGTAAACAGCAGTTGATTCGATCTGTCGACATTCAGTCATGTTGATTGCTTCGTTGCGTTTGTTAACCTTTAATTCATAGAACAGCTGAGACCTAAGCTTGCCTTTACATTTTAGAACACTGATAGTTTGTAAGCAAGGATAACAAGCATCACCACACTCCACCATGTTCTCCTCGCCTACATACTGTAAAAGTCAGAAAACCTAGTATTTTAATGACCTTGAGATTAACTTCAAAATGCGTTTAGTACTTCTTTGGCAATAGTCAAAGAAGAAGAATCTAATGAAAGTTGCTCAAAAATATCAAACTTTTTTACATACTTTAATTGATTTATTGTTTTCAAGTAGTTGAAATATTAACATTTCAAAAGTTAGTTCTTTATTTTTATTTCACAGATCAGTTCATATAAAATAAGAAAAAAATCACAAGAGAAAAAATTTACATTGTAAAGCAATATGTGCATTGAATTGTTCGTTTTGCTTTCGATTTAGGTTCGAATAGATATTGTATGAACATTCACGTTTGGAAACGCTTCTAACATGAGAGTCATACAAGTTTGGAAGAGGTGAAAACTAGTTGAAGATTTTACAAAAAAACTACACTATGATTGCTACACTATTTCCAATTTCGGTGTAACATTTGTACTGTACATTCAAAAAACACGAAATTAATTTTTTTTTTGGTTTACGTTTTTTGTTGGGTTAGCAGTTAGCAGTTAGCGATTAGCGCTTTAAGCTTTAAGCGATAACTTTTTCAGCACATTTAGCGGTTTTAATTAGCGATCGCTAACATTGACTAAATTAGCGATTCAATAAGCTGCGCTAATTTTTCAGTTAGCGATGCCGAACACTGCTTAAATGAATTCACTTGATCCATCACTTAAAATTCAACGAAATTACGTATGGCGAGAATTCACTACAGATGTCACTTATTTTTCAAGTGAAAATTATTTTTCGTGTTTGTTTTGCCTAGTGTTGCCAAAATAACTAACGTTGCCATAAACATTTATTTTATTGTATTTATCTTCAGTGTTGCCGAATACAATTATTATTTTTTTAGATTATATTTGATTTATATTCTGCATATCTTTCATCTAATCCCTACAGATAACTGATCAAGCGAGGGAAATCAAATATGGCATGCGAGGCTGTTTGGGGGAGGGGGCTTCCATATAACTTTTTGCATGACTGAAGAAATAATCGAGCAAATGAAACTAAATTAGGTATGGGAGAATATTTGGATATGGGAAAAGACTATGGCTGTTAGAGACCCCTCCCTGATCCCAGTTCACAAATAGGAAGAGACCACAGTTTTTTTTAAAGATGTCGAGAGTTAATCAGTCAATAGGCCCCGAATTTGGTATGGGATTGTATTTTGATACGAGTAATGTTTCTATCATTTTTTGAGATTCTTCCATTTTTCCTTTTAGTGAGAGGGAACCTCATATATTTTTATTGCATATCGATAGAATTAGTCATACGAAAGAAACCAACTTTAGTAGGGGAGGGTTTTTGGGATGGAAAAATGTTTCTATAATTATTCGGGAACCCTCCAGGGTTCAAGCTCGATAACATTTTAAGCAAATGAGGTCAAATTTGTCATATGGGAATAAAAATTTAGACTCCTCCTTTGTTATCAGTTGGGAGCTTGAAGATGAAAAGTGCACCATATTTTTTTTTAATAACTCGAGAAATGATCGAGCAAATTTAGCATAGAAGGGATTGTGGTACGAGAACCGTTTTCTTGATTATTAAACAGGGGGACCCTCAAAATTTTATTTTCAATGACTTGGAAAGTGATCAAGCAAATAGAAAAATTTGGCTTGGTAGAGGAATTTCAAACAAGTAATACATTTATTGTGGCCGAATTCAGGAACTTATGAATAAATGAATCTGTATTCATTGTCTTGATTTTAGATACAAAATAATGATTGGAAAACAAAGTTTAGGATAGGTTTTGAAGACAGAAAAGAATATTCAATTTCCATCAATTTTAGAAGGCATGGCAAATGAAACCGGATCAGCTAGTATACTCGTAAGATGTTACGAATTGAAGTTCTATTTTCATAAACTTTTTTCACACGTGATAAAGCACTCATATTAAATGATTTGATCCGGTCTAGGGAAACAATTTCATAGGAAGGCATAAATTTCTTCTCATAATTTTATCCTACAGCAGCGCATACAGTCAATTAAGTGAAGGGCCTTAGGAGGAACAATATTATTAGACTGGCTGCCTATCATCCGAGATTGAAGTAACTAGCGAAGGTGAGGTAATAACTTTCTGATCCGCACTTAGCAGCTCCACGTGCCAGGATATTCCTTAGCCCGTTGACATTGTTTACTTATAGCCCATTCGCTGAAGGAGGGAGAGGAAAAACGCATCTTCATTATCTCAATGACGAGCTTTGTTTCATATTTCCCGCTCAGAACAGTAGGGATATATTTATCATTCATAATCCTGTTATATAACTACAGATGTAGCAACTTAAATTTGAAAAAATGAATTAAGAAATTTTTAGATTCCCAATTTTAATTTCAGTATAATGATCTTTTATTATTAGAACATTTTTGATAACAGGATAGGAAAATTTAATTGCACTTCAACAACAATAATGTAGAAAAAATTCAAATTAATTAGCGCGTTTCGCTTTCGAATGGATTTGATTATATTCTAACCGTGTTTTAATCCCAATCCTATCGATTGGCGAGAAAGCAATTATTTTCCCCCACATTGTTGTTTTAATCCTTTTTTTCTTCTTATTTCTTCGGAGACAATCAAGCTCGATTTAATTGCACATTTTTCATTACTGACGGTTTTCTATTTTTGCGCTTTTTTTTCTTCCAGGAACGGGAACCTTCGGACGGGTGTGCCTCTGCCGGGACAAGGTAACGGACAAGTACTGGGCGATGAAGATTCTGGCCATGGCCGACGTCATCCGGTTGAAGCAGATCGAGCACGTCAAAAACGAAAAGAACATTCTGGAGGAAATCGACCATCCCTTCATTGTGAATATGTAAGCGTGCGACCGATTTTGAAAACTAACATAAGTGTTACACATCAAGTCGAATGCCAAACTTAAAGTTCAGTTTATTTTTTAAACAATAAACAAAATCATTTGAAAGAAACTAGGAATTCAATCAGACAAACAAAGCTAATATCTGGTTTTTTTTTTCAATTGCCTTATAAAAGAAAATCACCGGTTGTCTCTGAAAAAAAGTAGATCACACATTAAGGGCAAATATATGTTTAAACTGATAAAAATAAAGAGTGAAGCTACCGTATCTTTCGAATAGAGTGAACTAAGATAAGACCAAGTTGAAGGCAGTTCAAAAATTTGCGTAAAGCTTCCGGATGTTCTTAAGCCTGACCTAGTAAGATATGAAAACTGATATCAGCCTCTCAGCGGTATCCGGTTTTGATTCAACTTTCTTCTCCTGTCTTCTTGATAACAAAAGCATCTACCTGATAAATTTTAATTTTTTTTTCAATTTTTCTAGGCGATGGCACGCCAAAGACGACTGCTGTTTGTACATGCTGTTCGAGTACGTCAGTGGAGGAGAGCTATTTTCATATCTCCGGAATGCTGGACGGTTTGATAATGCCACCTCAAATTTCTACGCGTGTGAGATTGTTCTGGCCCTCGAATATCTGCATGCTCTGTCGATAGTCTATCGGGATTTGAAGCCGGAGAATTTGCTGTTGGATCGGGAGGGACATCTGAAGATTACCGATTTCGGTTTTGCCAAAAAGTTAAAGGATCGGACGTGGACGCTCTGTGGAACGCCGGAATATCTGGCGCCGGAGATCATTCAATCCAAGGGTCACAACAAAGCCGTTGATTGGTGGGCGTTGGGTAAGTAGACAAAAAAATCGATCTTTTAATCTATTTCTCTTAATTTCTTTATTTCGGGCAAGGGGAGGAATATAAATTAAAAATTGGAATTTGAATTTCAAATAAATAGTATTAGGATTGCTGATGATATTTAAAATAAATATTATGTGCCAAAATCTGAAAGAATCAATGCTAGAATGTTCTGTCCTTCTTTTTACTCTTTGTCCTACCCTCCTACTTTTGACCCGGAATTTCATAATTTTTTGACATGTGGTTGGACTATAATCTATTCCGTTTTATTAAACTACGAAACATTGTAATTGTTAGTAAATGAGCAAAGAAGCCACGGTAGATTTTTTTATTCTACATCAAACTGCCCGAAATTTATATGAGAAAAAAGTTTGTAAATTGTTATGCGCTGCAGGCTTATATTGATCCTAAGCCTAGAACAATGTATCATGCTAAATTTGGGCCAGATCGGATCAAGTGAAGAGGTCATTTAACGAGTCTAAAGTTTGTATGGAATTTTGAAACATTTTGTTCTGGAGGAACATGAAAATCCAGTTTTTCATAAATAAGGGGACGAACCTTTCGGCCGATTTCTTTTGAATATGGTTTTTCCTAAAGCCTCAACTATGACAAATATTTCATCCGAAGACTGCATTTCGATTCGATTTACGATAAAAAATTTATTAAACTTCAAAAATCGGGTAACTTTTTTCAGGGTGATATTCATCACTGTTAATGCTGTGTCAAAATGTTCGAAACAGTGTCTCTCGTTAATCGTGATGAATATCACCCTTTCAAAAAATCGATTTTTTTATTTTTTTATTTTCTTATTGTAAAACATTTCAAGAATGTTGTGTCAAATTTTCAAGTCAATTGAAGCAAAACTGTAGAAGTTGTAGGCCTTTATCTCCTCCTATCTAATACTGCAAGAAAGCAAGAGCAGAAACTTCAAACGCGTTTTTCTCGAAAGCACATTTTTAAAGTCCGTGGACATCGTCATTTGAAAACTACTTATCCAATTCTTTTCAAATTTGGAACATATTTTCTACATATAAAATACCAGACCCCAACGTTTTTGTTTTTTGTTTTTTTTACTTTGGGGAGATTTTACAGGTTAAAAATGGCGGGTTTTTTAGTTTTTAGTTTTTACTTCAAACAGCCACAAAAATTTCATAAAAAAATTTTTGAGGTAAATAAAAACGTTGGGGTCCAGAAAAACATCTGTTAAAAATATTTTGCTCTGATTTTTTGACTTCAGATGATTCTGTGCTGAGATACAGTGTCCACCGCAAATCCTGTTTTCTAAAAGGCATCCTCGAAAGTGCTCCGTCACCGGCTCATTTTTCAATATTTTTCTACGAAAAAATTACTAAATGTTCTTTTAACAATGCTTTGTATGATGCAAAAAATTTGAATACATTTGTTTGAACGATAGCTCTAGAAAAAAAATCGTGAAAATGGTGATTTTTTTATACCCGTTAGACCCTACCCCCCCCCCCCCCCCCCCTTAAAAAAGATAACCTTTTTTTCATGCTGAATAAATTTTTTGTCTTAACTTAAATCGAAATGCAGTCTTCGGATGAAATATATGTCGTAGTTTAGGCTTTAATAAAAACCGTTTTCAAAAGAAATCGGCCTAAGTGGATCAAAGTTATTCATTGAAAACTGGATTGGGGTGTTCCTCCCGAACAAAATATCCCAAAGTCCCATACAAACCTTAGGCTTGTTGAGCGACCCCTTCCCGTGATCCGATCTGGCCCAAATTTGGCATGAGACCTTGTACTAGGCCTAGGATCAATTTAAGCCTTTAGCGCATAACTTTTTCAAATGTCGGGTCATTTGGGGCACTCGATTCTACATATTTCATTCAAAACCACTGGAACACAACAACTCATTTCCTCCAAAAATATAGATACATCATTACCATCTTCTAATTACGCAGGGGAACATGTTGTTCTATTCTTTTTTTCTAATAATAAAAAAACAGGGTGGTCAGCTGGTTTCCATTTTTAAATTCCCGGTTTTCCCTTGTGAGACTTTATGTTTTTCACGGTTTAGAATACGCGCCTTTTACAAGATTTATTAACCGAGCAAATAGACATGTTATAATATTTGTACGTTAAAATATGTGAAAACTAAAAAATTTCAGTTATTCAATTTTGTAATTCGACTGTACTCACAACTGCGAAAGTTGCAGTGAGACTTGTTAGATTTCGTACCGATAATAAAGTGTTTCAATGTTGAAATGTAAAAGGGTAAGAAAATGATTCCAATATTGCAACGAAAATTGTCACCATTGTCTTAGACTTTGACAACACCTTTTTACAATTTTGACAATTGTTTTCTTACGGAAACTTCTTTATTTTTATAATTTAAATTTTTTGGACGTCTTTTCAAAACCACATTATAATATCATATTATGATATGGTTCAATAAACTTGACATGTTGACGTTCTGGATCTCAAATTCTCAGGGAGATTTCAATTTTCGTTTTACCTATAAGAACCGAAACTTCCATTTGTTGGTAAAACAATTCTGGGGTTCTAAAATCTTTAACATTATGGTGAGGAAAATATATTTTCTGAAACATTTGAGGTATCTATGATTTTCGCTATCTTCGAGAAAATATTTAAACAATGTTTTAAATACAAATATTTTTTCATTTTTAAACTGTGGGTATTTATAAAGTTTAAGGTATTTCACTGTGAAATTTTATGTATTCTTAAAAGAATCATGTTAGATTCGTTAGAATTGGACGCAAAAATAAAGAATTATTGTCATAATTTCTTCCATAGCTCGAAAAGGAACGAATAGCCCATTATGACGTCTTAAAATGAAAGCTGCAACATCAAAAAGGCTGGAAAATTATGTATTTTGCCGAATACTTGATGATACAGTTTTTTTAGATTTCTCATGTAGAAGTTTGCCATTCAAAATATGGTAAAATTTCAATGCTTTTATTTGATTTCATTTGGATAAAGTAACGAATGTGCATTGGAAAAAGGGATCATCAATCTTAAAAATCTCACAAAATAAAATTTATAAAAATAGCCAGATTGAATCAAATTTGAAAATTTAAGAGATCGCAGCAAGTCAGGCTCGGGAACGGACGTGTTTTTTTCAAACGTCGCGTTTTTTCTCGATTGTATTTTCGCGAATATCATTTTTAAGGAGACTTCCGTTTAGAAAGATACATTTTACAAGTGATTGAAATGCATCCAAATAATTGAAATAGGTGCTTTTCATTTCTAAATTTGGTGTTCTGTTGTGCTTGGCTAATCGTTGGTTCTAGAAAAAGGAACTCTACATCTGGTCGTCGTGATTTTCATACTTGAAATCAAATAAGTTAAGTTTCGGTTGGAGGGATATTAATGATCATATGATTGAGCATCACTCGATAAGTGTTTTTCCGTTAAAGTTTTGGTTCTCGTAAAATGCTCATGTTGATTTCTCCCAGTAGAAGAACGGAAAAAACTGGTGGTCTGAGCAACATTTTCTTTCGGCTTGTATTTGCTTTTCTACGGTTCTTGACAGAGCCTACTAATTACCTTCTAAGGTAGGCTTGCCAGATACTTTCAGAAAAAAGCGGGACATTTAACGATAAAAAAGCGGGACACAGCCCAAAAAAAAGCGGGACATTTGGAAAACTCATAAAAAAGCGTTATTGTTTTGTCAAACTTAACGTAAACCGTCAACCAAAGTTATTCATAGAAAGTACACTTAGGATTTTGCTCAGTTTTTCTTACATGACTTCTATTTTCATGGTTTTTTGCCATAAGCAAGGTTATTGTCCACAGTTCTCGCAAATTTCCACGTTATATGACAGAAATATTTCAAGTCCTACATGTGAACGCGGATTTGATATCGCGTAAAAAGCTTTGTGGAATAAAAAATATATTTAAAATTTGTTTTAAAAAATTGAAAACTCATGAAAATTTGATTCATTGTATGTAAACTTTTGACATCTGAGTCGAAAAAGGTAGTGTATGAGAAAAGGACATTTAACTAAGACTCTACCGAAAAATGAAGATCTATAATCATTTGGAAACATCTTAAACAATATTTTCTCAATGCCAAATTTATTCACATTGCATTGGTTGAACGTGCTCCAAAAACGCTCAGAATCAGAATCTTACTGTTACTGTCTTAAGTAAACAATGAAAAATTGATGCTTATTTTGAGAAAATACACGTATTCGAAACATTTTTTGTGTTGAACCAATGAATTGAAATTGAGGATAATGTTTGATTTTTTCCAGTGGAAGTCAGTAAACTTTCTAAAAGTTTTTCATAAAAAAGCGGGACAGCGGGACATTCATCAAAAAAGTGGGACATGTCCCGCTTTTGCGGGACGGATGGCAACGCTATTCTAAGGTAAACGCGAGCAACCAATTGGCAGTTGATGGTAGGCGCTTAAATTGAGGGAACAGTGATGTTGAGAACATGTAAATGCAACCAATTTGAAGATGACCGGAACCAGGAAAAATAGGGAGATAGCACCAGCGGAAACCTTTGGAGTTTGGTGAGATCGTTCCTTTTTAAAATTACTCTCCTAACCCAGTGTTTTCAATTAATGTTTCTGATTGCACTTCGCAACTGAACGTACAGCGGTCGGGTTTTGTTATTGATTGCTACTGGACCTATCCGATCATCGGTCGTTCAATTTATCGCTAAAATACAGATCACCTCGCACGATGCTTGCTGTCAAAACAGTGCAGCACCATCCTGCCCATATTTGATAAACGGTCTAATGTGCCATGAGCACCAATGCGAGAAAAACGCAAAATAAATGTTTTAACAATTTTTTGCATCCTAATACTCAAAATAAAGTAGATTAATGTGCATAACAATCATTGTAGGTGTAGGACATAGGACATTCACATTATCAAATATAACGTGAACAAAGGTTGACAAATAGCTCTGAATTTGCCTGATGTACATACGTTTTCAAATATTGCTGCGATTGCTCACGCCCATAACTACCAAGCCACAAGATCACAACAAGAAGGGATTAGAAAAACTTTCTATAAGAAGACATCGGTTGCTGCGAATGATGATTTAACAAATCGTGCACATTAGACAATTTATCAAATATATTGCACATTAGACAGATTTTCTTTAGGGTTGTATGCCTCCACCAATGGATTTTTTGAAAAATGAATGAAGTAGGGATATTATATAGAGTATAAACGATAAAATGGCACATTTTTCTCCATTTTGAAAAAAATGGCATATTAGACCGTTTATCAAATATGGGCAGCATCATCAAATTGGAATCTCACCAATGCGCGATGCATACGGCGAATCATGTTGGTCTTCGATCAGGAGTGCATGCTTTAGACAGTGAGTGAGTGATACGGGAATCCGATCATTAGCGAATGTTGTTTGATTACAAACATAGCAAATCAATATTTTTTTTTTATTTTTATAACGTTTTTTAACATCAGTATGGCGTCGTACACAAATTACGTAACGCAAAAAATCTAGAATTAAGACCCCCTCTCCCCCCTATGTAACAATAAGTAACGTTTGATATGACCCCCCTTCTATAGTTACGTAACGTTTAATAACCCCCCCCCCCCCCCAACCATATTCAATTTTGAAATTAAAAGTAAAAGTACACAAAAATTTATTTGATTTGAATTACACTGCATATAAACACTGAATGAGCTGCAGTCGATGACGTGACGGTAAAATAAATATAACAGCAAAGCTCACTTCGTTTCATTCGCGCAGTGCGATTTTTCTGAATCAAACTTTATTTACAAAATACTTAACCACCATTGACGCTTCCGAACAAGGGGTGCGTAAATTTGCTCGCCAAAAAAAAAAGAAAATTACAATTCTTTTCTTTATGTTTTTTTCATTAATTTGTTACGTAACTGAACCAAGTACCCCCCTCCCCCCTATGTAACAGTAAGTAACGCAGACTCAACCCCCCTCTCCCCCCTACATGCGTTACGTAATTTGTGTACGACGCCTATGAACAAAATCAAATTGCAGTTGTGTTTGTGAGGGAAAGATGTTCACTTCCGCCGTATTTTGAATTTTAACAAGTTCTCTTATTGAATTGTCGTCCGTTACGTTAAAATTACTGAGAATCTATGGTATCCCGAACAACTGTTTGATTTTTCTCGTCCTGCGAAAAAATTTTTTGAATTACAAATAAGTAAGGTAGATACTGAGTGACCGACATTCAGAATGGATCAGTTTGTATCTCACTCATCTCCGATAGGCGATGTTTGCAAAATCGATGATTCTGAATGATGCGACTCGGTTTGCATTGCTGAGTGGAGCGCTGATCGAGATTGCATACCAGTCAGGCGAAGCAGTTGCGAGTGTCGCTATTCCATTATACAAACAGAATGTTTCCAACAAGAAACGCATCCTGAGTGTTTGTTTTGATTGATTTTCGGAACACTGCCCTAACCCTAATTCGTCCCAGATTTTTTTTTAAATAACATGGAACGTTGCATGTCGTCGATGAATGGCTACTTCAACGTCGAGACGCTCATGAACGTTTGTGACGTAGCAATCAAAACATTGAAAAAACTGATTCTCACACTCGTGCAAGGGTAGTCTTGTCCCCACCTTTAGATGAACCACATGGATATGTAACAGCCTACACCCAAAATTCAGCCTCTGTGCCAATGGCGTGTAGTCAATTACATAGCATCATCGGTACAAGAAGATAACGCGGTCGGTGCTGATTCGATTTGCTCCCACCGGCATTAACCTCCCAAGTTAACCGAATTGCGTATGTCTGAAAGAAACAAAATAAAAACGAATTCACGTCCCTCCCTATCGCATCACAAGACGAAGAAGGATAGAAATAAATACCGGCCAACACCAGGCAGCCAGCGAACCGAGCACTGTGCGTGTGTAGCAAAAGCAACAACAAAAATATTCCTTCAATTCAATCCGCCGGCAAACAACCACGGCCAAGCTGTGCGTGTGTATGTAGTAAAAGCAACAAAAAAAACATTGCTTCAATTCACCGGCAAACAATTAGGTACCGGCCAAGCTGCCCGGCTTTAGCAGCTGTGTATATGTAGCGTGTGTATGTAATAGCAGGCAGTAAGCAAAGCACAGTTCTCATTCAATGGGTTTCCCGTTTCCCGTTTCCATCCAAAACAAAGGAATACCTTGAAAGGAGGCCAAACGCCGGGAAGCCTCCGTCGTGCGTTATTTTTTTGTGATTGATCGGTGGCAGAAATCCTATGACAAATAGCCCTCATCTTGCATGAAGTTCAAATAGTACACTGGTTAAGATGTCGGACTGGCAAGACGATGAAATTGGTGTTTTGAGTTCGAATCTCCCTGCGGCGCTGTGGTTGTTATTTTTATTTTCTTGTTTCTGGGATGGATTATCCAATAGGAACGAAATCCCATTAAATGTTTTTCTTGTTTCGCTTGAATGTAGTGGTCATGAACAATTTTGGTTGTAGTAACGGTTTTTCAAACATACCGTCTTCGGCACAGTGCACATTTCAGAGCATTATCGGCACAGAGATTTGCTAAAAAGGCATAGGATTTCTGCAACCTCTTCTATGGGTGTAGTACGCTGAAAAGAAAAATGAAAGACGCAAATCTTCCATTTTCCAGGATGCCTACATGTTTTGGCCATGTTGATGTGAGAAGAAAAAGAAGAAGAAGAAGAAGAAAAAGAAAAAGAATGAATGAATCAAATTTGAAAGTTTAAATAAATTGATTCTGATAAATTAATTCAAATTTTTACAAGCTTATTTCGTGCTGTTTATGTATTTTCCTTTAAACTAGAACTTGAAAAAAAAAAAACTTAGAAATTTAGATTAATATTAATTGCATAAATAGCAACAATCTTTTTTTTTTTGTTTAATTCTGAATATGGATATATGATTTTCGAATGATATTTGAATAATTATTTCTGAAATAATAGTACTATGAACTGGTTACTGAACATAACATCGTTATGTCATTCGCGACTTATATTAACGATGCAGTTGGCGGACAGTCATTGAAAAACTTCTCCGGTACAACTGTGATCGTTTACTCTTGGGCTCGAACTCACGGACATCGGCTCAGGAAGCAACTGACCTGCCAACTGAGCTATATCACAAGCCATGGGTTTGAATTTCGAATCTCAAGCTTAGTTATATTTTTACATTTTGAAATTTAATACTGAGTCCGATTTCAAAACTTTAAATCTCAAACTTAAGTACACCAGAATCTTGTTTCAAAATTCACCTGCATTTTCAGTCCAACTTCTGAAAACATGATTGAAATCTTACCACAGAGAACTTAATTCGACCAATTGAGAAGTTCTAAATCGAATCTGTACTCAGAATTTAAATTTGAAATTTCATACCGAACCACTTAGTGGCATTCTTTCCTAAAATCTACATCGATGATAAAAAGAAAAATAATTTATAGATTCAAAATAATTATTTCATGTTCATGTAGGTCAGCTGCTTCATAAGTTATCACTGATCGATTAAACTTTAAACTAATTAGTTTTCCGACAAAAAATCCGACAAAAATCGCAAACGCAAAATTTTCCAAAATCAGCTTTTCACCTTCTTTGTAATTTATTTGTTGCTATTTCATTTGTTTCAATACAATTAAAATTGAAAATTTTGTATTGAAACCTGAAATTCAAGAGCAAATCAATTAAAATTAAATTCCAGAAGCTTCATACTTCAGCAGGGGCGGTCCTAGAGTTGGCTCTTGGGGGGGGTGATTTTCCAAATTTTCAAAAATCAGTCAATAAGAAGGATCGTAAATATCTGGCGGAAAAAAGGTTAATTTTGAGAAACATAGTGGTGCATGGAGGAAGGGGGGGGGGGGTGTTTGCAGTTGCAAATAAGTCTTGTATTTAGTAGGTTTGTATACTTGTAGGTTTAAAATTTGAAAAAATTGAAATTAAAGAAAAATAGTGATAACTATTTACAAATTTCCTCATTATACTTATTTCGATATCTTTTTATAAAACAATCTGCGAATCATAGATGTTCATCATAAAAAAGTGTTGAAAAAAAGATAATTTTCGTAATTAAACATTTTGCAGTTAAAAAATTATAACTTTAAAAATTCTTTAAATAATTTAACGATATAAATGTCATTTCACAAATGAAAATTAAACACACATTGTCTTGGAAGAAATTGTAAAAAAAAAAATCTTCAAGTAATCCACAATATTTTAATCTTCATATCCGGGTAAGACACTCACCAAAAATTTTAATGATTCTCATTTTGCAATGATTCCAAAACAATTATTTGAAAAAAGTGTTTTTTAATAATAGCTATGAATTAAAAACTGAATATTTAATTATTTTTATGAAATATTTTGCTGAATCGTTGTTCGAAAGTATTGAATTATTATAAATTCTTATTAAAACTCTTCAATTTAAAAATATAAATTTAATTCTAAAATAAGATAATCAAAATTATATTTTTAGGTATGAAGCTTTTGAAACTTCATTTTCATTTGTTTTTTCTTGAGTGTCAAGCTCTTATAAAAGTCTAGTAGATATGTTATGAGCTTTATTGGAACTGAATCCAAAGAAAAAGTAACTAATTTGTAACGAATTATTTATGAAAAAAGTGAAAAGTCGATTTTTTTCTTCATGTTCTCAATATTTTAAAATTTTTTCTATAATGATTGAATTAAATAAAACCATATTGCATAAAGAGTCAATTTCTGAATGTTAAAACTATTTCAAAATTGCAGTGATAATCCATAATCAATTGCCATTGAAATAACCAAACTTTTACATTTATTTTTAACCATAAAATCCCCATAATTGATGTTTTTTAATAATTTTAATCATAATGTGGTCTCAAAAAATTTTTAATCGTAACCATTTCTTACTTAATTAACTTAATTTTGAAAGTTTGAAAATAAATAATAGATTTTTTTATAAGAACTATTGACATTATTCAAATGGTTTAATTGTGATAACGGCTCAAATTGAAAGAGGCCCTTCAAGCCAAAGGGGTATAAAAGCAAAAAAGCTAATGACAGACGTAAAATATCACAGTAAATAAGCCTTGGGAAGAAAAATAAGTGATTTACTTTAAAAAATAGAAACTTATTTAGAGAAAACACATTTTTAATTTGATGTGTTTGGCAATTTTCCATTTATTTCTCTAAAATTTTTATTTTTTTTTTTCAAACGTAAAAGTATGTAGATTAAAATTCTAAATATCTGAAAATAGTTTGAATTATGAAAAACTGTTTTATATCAATAAATCAAAATCGATCATTTTTGCTACGTTGAGGCGAATACTATCAAATCTCACTTTTTTCAAAAACTTTCCAGAACAAGAAATTATTTTAAAAAAAATATTCTGAAAATTGAATGCTACTTTTCAATTCAAATTGTCTAGACAGTTACGATATCTTCAATTCAGAGAACAATATGGGCGCTTAAGAATCTCTAATTGAGATGTATTCTGTAAATTGGAAATTGCAATACAAATTAAACCAAGAAATAAAAATGTTGTAGGCAACAAAAATCGAATCTGTCCAGGTGAATACTGGAGGAGGGTGGTGGGGATTGCCAAATGTCCACACGTTTGAACGGAGAGGGAGAAGGGGGTAAAAATCTCATTTTTCTGTCAACGTGGTATCTGGACGGCCCCAAAGGTTTTAACAGTTAAAGGCTCAAGTCTTTTTTTCTTTTAAAAAGAATCGAAACAAGTTTGCAGGTATTTATTGAATATACCGGTGGACATTATCAAAAAAAAAAATAATCAAATTATGGCTAAAATTTTAACGAAGATAGTATGAAATAACATTTTTACTAAATATCCAAAAAGCGAAAACAACTCATGAGCATTAAATATAACTTATCAGATAAGCGATACCTTGTTTGATGACAGAAGGAACGCATACGCAAGAAATTAAATTGCATGTTTCACATGATCCCAAACTTTTTGCCGATACATCATATTGGAGGTGAGCCCAAACTTTTGATCGATAACTTAAGTAGCTATTTTATTTGTTTAAAGCACTATGCAAATTTTTTAGCACAAAATTTAAAAAAATGTATTTTGACATTTATGAAAAAAGATTAAAATGCAACTCGAATTTTTAAATTCGGTCAACCCTACCCTGAAATGATCGGGTTGAAATATAAAGTGCGATTTTTTGGAAATTTTCCAACTTTACGCTAAGTTTAAGTCATATTAAGTTAAAATATACATTTTGCCAAAACATACGAAAATGGTTTTGATTTTCGAACATAGAATGAGCTCAAAAGAAATGCAATATGTCATCAGTTGACTGAAATATAATCAAACAAATTTTCCTGTTTTTGAGGGGGTGATCCCAAACTTTTGGCCGGTAGCGTATATGGTCAGCAAATTCTAATTCAACGCTGTACCTCAACAAAAGTTATTTGATGAAATTCGGTCCAGTTCGGTGCAATTCAGTTACAGCTGTTTTAGTTTGGCGAACCGACTTTTTTCAGTTTTAAGCTATTAAATGAATAATAAATTCTTTTATTGAAAAAACACTCCCACGGAGTGGAAAAATTTGAGAACTCGGAAGTACACCTACTATGAAAAGTTTATAGTTTTGATACAAAATCCAGCGTTTGCGAGTATTTCGTAACGGTTTTTTGCCGCTTGGGGGGGGTGATCACCCCGATCACCCCCCCATAGGACCGCGCCTGTACTTCAGTATCTGATTTTGAAAATCTTATTTTCATCTGAATTGATATTTAGAGTGTTGATTTTTTATATTGAGAATTTGAAAAATCAAAACCAGAATTTTGAACAAGGAATGTGTTTCAAAATTGAAAATAATATTACGAAATTTCCAAATCACTATTCAATAAAATACTCTAATGAAAAAATTAATCACCGTTAATCAGTTTGAAATTCGTAGCAATATTTAACAAAAAATAATATTTAGAAGCTAAACCACGTGTGTATAATTTTCATTTGTAAAATGACATTTAAAAAAAGAAATTCTTTAAAGATCTTTGAAAGTGACAATTTCAAACTACCAGATATACAAATTATGCCAATTTTTTCTGTTTTATTTTATTTCTTCTCTTATTTCATATTTTTCAAAATACATCTGATTTTGTTCGGTGAAATTGAAATGAGGGAGAAGAAGCCGTGTTCAGCATATATTGTACTCATTTGAAAGTGGCAACCCTATAACCACACCACCCCCCGCCCCCCCCGCCAGCCATCCTACTCCTTTTTTCGCTTTTTCAAAATGAACGTTTTTTCATGAGATATTACGTTCCTTCATATTGACTGATTTTTGAAAATTTGGAAAATCACCCCCCCCCCCCCCCCCCCATCCCCTGCCTAACTGAAACGTTGGGTAGTTTCCCTCGGGCCCGAAAAAAGTATGGTATTTTTAAATTTTGAATCATAAACAATATTTTAATGAAAATTATAAGACTGTGAAAAACTTTTCCAACAAAGCACGGAATAAATTCACAAATAAGCTTTTGAAATAAAATTTTACTTTTTTTTTTATAAATTAAGCCTCTAAATAATCATATCCAAATTATACAATAGGATGGTCAAAAAAAAAGGAGTATGATCCGAAATCAAAGCCTTGAAATATTGTCTAAATTTTGTTCAAACTTAAAAAAGGCGCAAGATGTGGTTTCAAGTCCTACCGGGAAACAAGGCGAATTTTTTTCACATGTTTTTCAACATCAATTTTCATGTTGTCTAGTCCCTGAAATTTCAACGTACACAGTTGGATTCATTTCTCTACAAAAAAAAAGTTCCGCTGACTTAATGTTTGGGTCAAGACCCATCTCTGGGTCGCAGTTTAAAAAATAAAAAAATAATATTTAACGATAAGAAATAAGATACTACTATCGGGGATTAGTTATGTTTTTTGGGTTTCTGCTATTTGTATTCCATAGGGAGGTTCCTACCTAAACTACAAAAATATTGTTATTTTAACTAGAATTTTGTTTTTAACACCTTTGCTTCTCACACGTGGTAAAAAAGTTAGTACTTTGCCTACCAGATCGATAAAATAGAGCGATCTTCCAGGGCACACAATAAACGACCCAATTATTTTTCGCAAACATTATTCATTATAACATCATAACCTTCCTACTGGAAAAAGGACGAGGCAGCACAAAAAAAAATTAGGTTCAACGCTGAACTTTCACTGGCAGCACCACCCGCCAGGTACTTATTACCGATGTACAGGTGGATTAGCTGAATGTCGAGAATTCCTACACATTATTGAAACTATACTAGGTAGCAGCGGCGAAAGTTAACCCGCGAAGCAGCACATTTTGATGGCAAATTTTTGACGGCAGGGAATAAATCACTCCGTTTCATGTTAGGACTTAGGACCGTCACAGGTTGACACGCGAAATAAAAAAAACGAACGTCTAGAAGTTCTACAGTGCCCCATTTGTGGGGGTGTTGTAGTGAAAATTTGACTACGGGACCCAACCCAAGAGAAGGTTGTCCACTTGGCTCGCGCCTTGCATGAATCAACGAAACCGGACTGGTGTAATGTGATGTATGAAGAACTATACACTAGGTGGGGGGATTTGTTACACTTTGCCTCTACCAGGTACAGAATAACACAAAACTGTGTTGAATGCTGATTAACAGGTTGACTGGATTCATTACCGATCCTTGGCCGGGAATAATTTATTAATCTAGGTTCTGGCTTATTTTTATGTTAGAAAGGTGGGATAGTATTTAGAATTCAACAATTAAATTGATAAATTGAAGTATAAGATAAAGTTGAAGAGAACTGAAAATGTAATACACTAATTTTTCTCCTCAGGTGTTCTCATCTACGAAATGGTAGTCGGTTATCCGCCCTTCTACGATGACAATCCTTTTGGAATCTATGAGAAAATCCTCAGTGGCAAAATCGAATGGTCCCGACATATTGAACCGATAGCGAAGGATTTGGTCAAGAAACTTCTGGTCCAGGATCGAACCAAGCGGCTTGGCAATATGAAGGTGAGTTATTATAGTTATGACTTTATAAGCTTTTGAACTAACTTTGTTTTCATTCTTTCTCTTTCTTGGCAGAACGGAGCAGAGGACATTAAGAGGCATCGTTGGTTCAAGCATCTGGATTGGGATGTCGTGTACAGGAGACAGCTTAAGGTATGGTGCTGCTACTGGTAATTCATCAAAGTAAAAGTTTCATTCTTCTGTTTGAACAAAGTTTACACTACCCACTCCGAGGGATAATTTATCTTATTCTGATCCCTCGATTGAGGAGCACTCTCGTAAAATAATTTTATCTCTTTGAGTCAGTTGTTATCAATTTCTTTTCAAAGGAATTTGGCTTTTTTTCACAAAGATTATCAAATGGTTAAAAAAGACTAGAATCTTTAAATATACATAGATTTGAACTTTAGATATAAACAAATTTTTACTATAATTAAAAGGTTCTACTAATGATTCAAGTTTTAAATCGTTATGATAGTAAAAATTCAGGCACTTACTTGTGGTGCTCGGAATTGTTCTTTACTGCGCAAAATATTTGCAGATATCCGTCTTTTAAAATTTGGCAGAAAAAATGTTTTTATTGCAATGCAATATTAGGGGTTTTACCCCTAAACCCCCCCCCCATGGAGATTTTTTCCTAGTAAAATTTTCAACGTAGTAAAGGGAAATTACTTGATCTTCCAAGGTGTTAAATAAGTGTTAACAAGAAAATCAGACATTTTTCTCGCCTCCGGCGGAAAATGATTTTTACTCATCCTAGACTTGAGACATTTCATTTTACGAAATTACATACAATGCCGTTCACGAATTTGAACTATTTTTTTATTGTAAATTTCGATTTGCAACTCAATCAACATTTTATATTGAAACTCTTTACTTGACATTCAAAAGCACAAGCTTGTTTTTAGAATTGATTTTTAATAAGAAGTGTAACGAAACAAATTGATAGTTGAATTCCAACCATTTTAACATCAAAATTACTTCATCGAATACTTATTTTATACATTTACAAGTTAGAAGCCATAATGGTCATCAGAATTAGCCAAATATAATCTAAAACCTAGTATCCTCTCTTTTATAACTAAAAATTTTAATTTACAAAACATTGTGCTGATATGAAATATTCTTCAAGAAAACAATTTCAATCTTAATTTTATTTTGTGTTTCTTGCTCTAAATGCTCAACATAACATTCGAAAGCGATGAATGAAACTTTAAATCAAATTGATTTTAAGATATTTTTAAAGCAAAAAACTAATCAAAAAATGCAAAAAAAAGTTTTACAAGTTTGAACAAATTTTTTAAATTAATTCGATTTTTTTCTAAACTTTATTTAGTAATGTCAGTAATACTTGTAATGATATCTTTCCAAATTTATCAGAACTGTAAAATTAAACTTTTTTAGATCATGTATCATCATCTTTAAAATATTATTCCTTAATTGAATTAAATGAATAATAAACATTCAGAATCAGATTTTTCTTCAACGTTGATTTTTTATTTTATCAGTTATCAAAGATTGATTCCACCTAAATTTGATACATTTTAAAGCTTATAAACTCCATATCACTAAACGCAAGATGATAGACAAAATTTGACAAACAAAGCAAGTTCAGCGCGCTTAAATCTACCAAATCAATCATTCAATCATAGGGACCTAAATCTTTAAGTTATCATTTAAGTTCTATTTATAAGTTTTAAAATGGTTAGACAAATTAATTGACAAAAAAAATTTAAAAAAAAATGTAAAAAAATATCATTTTATTCCTCATATTTTGTTTTGATTTTCTAATAAATTATAAATTTTATATCTTTAATTTTCTTTATATTAAATCATTTTATTAATCAATCATGATTTTTAATTTATCTTTAAAAAGTTCAAAAATTATTTGGAGTAACAACTATTAAGTAAAATTTTAAAGCCCAAGTTAATTAAATTTGTATAAACTTTGTGCTTTCAATCCTTACAGCAAAGCTTGGAATTCATGATTTTTATTCTTATTTTATCAATTTCTTATTGATCATTTCCCAATCTGTAACTTTTCAGTTTACTTGAACATGATGTATTAGAAATATATAAATTTATTATTTTGAACTTCAGACCTTTTTGTACCTTTTTATTTTAATAACTGGAAGAATTTTAATCTAGAAAAGGGTTTAATCTTTGACTTTGATCACTGGCAGTCTTGAAATAAAATTAAATATTCACTTCACTGTAAAAAAATCAATTATCAATTATTGAGTAAATTCTCTTTAGTCCAAAATATTTTTTTCCTAATCGAGAATTCACATTTAAAATCGTGATTTTTTTTTTCAAATTCAAGGTGGAACAGCTGAATTTTTTAATCAATGCTTCCACTGAAAATGGAGAAAAAAATGTAAAATAAAATTTATATTAAGTAACAATCACTGTCATTTTGCTAACAATTTTTAATCTGGCTTAATTTTTAATCGGATCGAACATCTATTTGAGAATTCAGATTTTTCTAAAATCTGATGTTATATTTTATGTATTCTATTTCTCTGCATAAATTCTTGTGCCTGAAACTTTCTTCGAAATTTTTATTTTCATTCTTTTTCTGGTGTTTCGGAAATATAGATTTCACATTTGAAAACATGACTGCTTAGAATTTATTTTCAATTAAATTTCTAGTTCAGAATAAGGAACATCAATTTGATGAATGAATGAATTTACTTTATTTAAAGCATTGATTTGAAACATTCATTCGGATTTGTTTTGAAAATTTTGCTTTATTTCATCAGTAGAATTTATTATATTTCAAGTTTTTGTGTTGATAATAAATAAGAAAATTGTTTAGAAATAAATCACCTTATTTATTGTATATTTTTTGGTATTGTTATCATTTTTGGCTAAATTTTGAATTTTAAAACCTCGTCCAAACCCCCCCCCCCACACATGGACGGGTCCTTCGCACGGGCCTGAGTCTGTACAGGGTGGCAACTTGAAAGTGAAACGCTTCGTTAATTACATAAAACACAAACAAGTTTCACCCTGTACAGTAAATTTAAGAAAAAAAAAGTTTACAACTAAGCAGATTTAAATTTTTTTTCCAAATTATATTTAAAAAATCGAAATTTTAACATTTTTTATTCAATGTAAAAATTTTGATTTTTTTAAATATTATTTGGGAAATTTTTTGAAATCTGCTCAGTTGTAAATTTCTTTTTTCTTAAATTTACTGTACAAGGTGAAACATGTTTGTGTTTTATGTATGTTAATCAATTAAAATGAAAAAATCAAAAATAAAGTTTTTTACATGAATTACAAAAAAAAAACATTATTACAGTAAAGTAATGAGGATTGAAAATACTATGAATAATAAAAATTGTATAGCGAAACAGAAAACAAAAATTTCTGACAACAGTTGACAGGTTTGGTAACGGACTTATTGTGGACCTGGTGCATTAGACTGAGTCGATTTGGGGTCATTTTTGAATTTCTCAAACCCTGGGGTCTTAAAAGCTTCGTTTTGGTCCAAAACTCATCCATGATTTTTTGCAGAATTTTTAAGTAACGTTTATATGAGTAAATTTGAACTTTTAAGTTTGTATGGGAAAATTGAATATTTTGTACTGAAAAATCAACATCATTTTTGTTTCTTCTGTGAAACCGAGCCTGCTAATGGTTTTTGTGCCAATTTATAAATTTCTTCAAGAAAATTTTCCGCTGAACAACTTTGTCGAATATTATAACTTCGTATCTTTTTAGACAAAAAAGTTATTAGCTGTTTAACAGGTGTATGTCTTTTTGGATTGATAAACCATGAAACAATTTAGTAAAACAAAAGTTGTTTGTAATCATATATGAGAACTTTTGTGATTTTTTTTAGGAAAAAATCTGAATTTGAGACGAATCGAACGAGAATCCATGAATCCAAGTACAAAATCCAAAATCCACTTAGGTTTTGGAAGAAAAATTGAATTAATTAATGTCGCGGAGCTGATTATCGACTTTCTTAACTTATCATTGAGTCGCCTGAAAGTAAATTGTGTTGCGGTTTTAAATTTCTTCATGAAGTTGAAAAAAAAAACTAAAAAAAAAAACTATATAAACGGATGAGTTTTAAGTTGATAGGTACGTTTTTTGATTCAATAGTTGTTGTTTACAGGACAGTTGTAAAAACAAATAACAGATGGTCGTTTGTAGTAGTCAACACCCAACAAACAAATTTAGACAAAGTTGAAGAAAAATGGTTAAAACTTACCGTGAACAAAACTTGACTATGAGAGTAAAAATTAAATGGTTAACTAAATAATACGTGCAAACCAATTGCTGACGGAACTGTAGCAAAATGTTATAAAATATGTGGTCCAAAATAGAAACATGGTGGTTCAAAATACCGACCAGTGCACAGTGGTGCAAAACAGCAATCTAGCTGTACGAAATTAATAGCGCCCAGGGATGAAGAGATAGACATTTGATGTCTTCAGCAATATTGTTCAGTTTTACAAGGGGCATATTCTAGTATCAAAATTTTTGCCGAGGGGTCCACCGATAGCGAGATAAAAATGCTAACTTTTTTGTTTTTCAAATTAGGGCTTTGATGTCTTCGACAAAGTTGTTTATCTGATCAAAATACATAAGTTTGTTGAATATGTCAAAGTCCTGTCACATCACCCTCAGGAGTTATAGTCAAAGTAAAAAAAATCTCTTGAAAAAACAGTTTTTTGAACCTGACACGTTGTAGATTGGATAAAATGGTTCGCTGACTTTGAAACAAAGTTGTAACAAGCCACGATCTACATTTGTCTCATACATTATGATGGGTTTAGAAGTTGCTGAAGCTCTATAGAAAGCATTTAGTGTATTTTATTGGCAATTTTGGAAGGCTCATCCATCGAAAAGTGCACATTTTCGCAACATCCCCTTTTTGTGATTATTTTTGATGATAAGCGGAACTATTTCCATTTGAAATTAGCGCGGAAATCGGTGGAACAGTAGAGATTTGAATGATTGAAAATACACGTTTTATGTAAAAATAACCTATTTTACTTTTAGAAAAAACGTTAAAACATTTAATTTTTTAATAAAGTGTTGCAGTTTTATTTTTTATATTTTGTTTTATTAAAAGACATTTAAATTCGATTTTTCAAATCATTTAAACCCCAAAAAATGAATGGAACTTATCTGTTAAATTTGGTAGAGCACTAAATTAGTATTTGAATTATAGAATTTTGCCATTACAATATAACTGCTATAACTGGTTCCAAGTAACTGTGACCAAGTAACCAAACTTACAAGCAATTCGCTTTTGTCTTTTCGTTGAGTCACAAGTTTTAATCGAATTTGAATGCCTTTTAATAAAACAAAATATATAAAAGAAAACTACAACATTTTATTAATCAATTAAATTTTTTAACTTTTTTTTTTAAAGTAAAATAGGTAATTTTTACATAAAATGTGTATTTTCAATCATTCAAATTTCTACTAGTTCCACTGATTTCCGCGCTAACTTCAGATGGAAATGGTTCCGCTTATCATCAAAAATAATCACAAAAAAGGGGATGTTGCGAAAATGTGCACTTTTCGATGGACGAGCCTTCCAAAATTGCCAATAAAATACACTAAATGCTTTCTATAGAGCTTCAGCAAATTCTGAACCCATCATAATGTATGAGACAAATGTAGATCGTGGCTTGTTACAACTTTGTTTCAAAGTCAGCGAACCATTTTATCCAATCTACAACGTGTCAGGTTCAAAAAACTGTTTTTTCAAGAGATTTTTTTTACTTTGACTGTAACTCCTGAGGGTGATGTGACAGGACTTTGACATATTCAACAAACTTATGTATTTTGATCAGATAAACAACTTTGTCGAAGACATCAAAGCCCTAATTTGAAAAACAAAAAAGTTAGCATTTTTATCTCGCTATAGGTGGACCCCTCGGCAAAAATTTTGATACTAGAATATGCCCCTTGTAAAACTGAACAATGTTGCTGAAGACATCAAATGTCTATCTCTTCATCCCTGGGCGCTATTAATTTCGTACAGCTAGATTGATGTTCTGCACCACTGTGCAGTGTAATTATCCATTAAACGAGTTTTTAGGCTTATTGCTTGTTGCATTGCAACAAACAACGATATGCTTCAGCTTTCTTATAACTGATTTACAGATTTTTTCCTGAAGCATGTTTTTTTCAAAAAAAAAATTTTTGGACTTCAAATAACTTGTAAATAATTGATTGTAGCTAAAAATTGTCTGAAAAGCATATTTGAGTCACGTTAAGAGCTTTTCAAAACTCTAAATCGGTTGAGAAACAAAAGAGTTTTAGCGAGAATGGTGTTTGCAGTCATTTCTTGACCGCTCGCGGTGTGAATATGTATAGGTATACAAAGTGTCGGTATATTCAGTGTTAAAATTCTTAAATGAAGAATTCAAAGTGTTCCATTGAAATTGAAAAAAAATTAACAAGGAAGTTTCACTCTGTTGTGGTATGAGCCTACTTGGTTGAATGATTCAACTGAATCAAAGCAATCGAAAGATTCCTTTTAATTCAACCACGGTCAATGAAATGTTCATATAGCAGTATTTCGATAGCAACTTACTACCTTCTTCAGTGAACGTTTTCGGAAGTTTGTAAAAATAGTTTTTAAAATTCTTACAAAAAAAAACCAAAAAAAAAAAAAAATAAAAAAAATTTTAATTAAAATCTTGAAAAAAAAAAAGAAAAATTAATCATTTGAGTGAAATGTGGGTTGAAATTAACAATTGCAACTAAAATCTAAAATGAAAAACTATATAAAATCGAATTTACAAAACTTAACGAATATCGAAAATCTATTGCTAAAATTAATGTTTGAAGGTCGAAAAAGTGAATTGAAGACAGTTGCCAAAAGTGGAACTCACTAATTTTCTTTAAAAAAAAAATCAAATACACTGGATTCTTTTTTTAAACGATTGTTGTGTTCGTGCAAAAAAAGAAATCGTTTAAAAAAAGTTCAAAACAATCGGGCAAAATTCATCGCTCATTTCGAGTAAAATGGCCAACTTGGACTGCAAATCGATCATTTCCAACCAGGTAGACCTTTCTGGGGTGATTTGAGTGAAATTGGGAAGCTCAAAGATTTGTTTTAGATTGATCTGTTATGGATTTTAAGCCACGGTTGTTCCGGAACTTCCGCAAAGTCTCTAAGTGGCCATTCCGGCCCATGTTTCTGTCGGGAAGCCACGTCCGAACCAATTTACCATCCAAGAGTGGTTTGGCAAAAAGCGGGAATGTCTAAAATCTATTTTTGACATGTTCGAAAATCGTCTTATTTCGAGAAAATCGTTTAAAATAAAACCGCGTGAAATAAGATCGTTTAAAAAAAGAATCCAGTGTACACAATAACTCCTATCCTTAATGTAAACATTGGATGTGAAAACGAAAAAATTGGAAATTTAAATTGAGATCACTAAATTAAAATTAATTTCAATAGAGCAAAATTTAAAATAAAAAAAAAAGTGAATTGGAAAAACAATGAAAACGAGCATCATCATCATTATTATTATTTTAAAAGACATTTTACCATTCTTATGGCATTCGTGTCTGTTACTGTAACAAAAAAAAATCATCCACAACTTAACCGTCAAATTATAGAGTTTTATGAATTTTACAACGTTGGTTTCTTTGTTTGTACAATTCGATAGAATATCATAGATTGAACCTTCCACATCACAGGCACGTCGGGCTTGATCAAATCTTTACTCCGCAAAAAGAGCATTCAGGACTCAGAAGGTGTAGATCGTTCCAAGAGAAAGCTGTGTGTTAAACGAGTGTGCCCAATACGCAACCTAGTAAACAGACGCTGTTCAGATGCGCATTTCCTGTCGGTGTAAGCACATCTAGATGGTTGAACACGTCTCAGTAGATTTTGTGACCTATTCCATTCCGATTGCCATGCCTTTTTCAAACTAGTTTTGACCAATCGAATTGTGTCTGCTGCTGGAATAGGTAACTCCATCAGTGAGCTCTTCCGTCCTTCGTTTGCCCAACGATCTGCTAACTCATTACCAGGGATGTTACAGTGTCCAGGGATCCATGCAACAACAACATTGTTTTCGACTAACGGCTTTTCTGCCTCTTGGATTCATGGGTGTCTTGAGCTTCCTTTCGAAAGTGCATCAATATAGCTTGCCGAGCCGATTCAGTAAAAATGATAGAATGTTGCAGGTAGTTCGCTTTCTCGGCTGCAATTTTAAGCGCAAAAAAACGATCATGAAAATAGACTAGAAATTATAAAAAGTATTCTAAACACATTGAGGACCGCGAAGAAATCTTAGCCGGGAAACACAGAAATTCAGCGAACTGTAGCTCAGAAATCAGTGGATCAAATTTAACAAAATTACATAGTACCTTTGAGTTACGAAAGTGTTGTATTTAATTTACTGTTTTATGAATAAATTTATAACACTTGAGTTATGCTTCTTAATATAGCACAATAGAGGCGAACGAAAAAACAAGATACCGTCAACTGGGGCATCCAACAACACTTTTCAAATTCAATGGCTTCTTAAAACTGAATGTCCTCAGATAATCATACAGCCTGTACATCAAAACTGTTAAGGTTTCATCGGGGGGACATCAAATTGGCGTAGTCAGAAAAATTGTTGGTGTCACCAGTTATTTTTAAATTTACAAAAAACATGCGATTTCCACCCTTCTAAGAAAAAAAAGGGATAGGTTGCAACAACCTTTTTTTAAAATGTAAAATCACGTGAAAACGTTTGGAAACTTATAGTTTTTGATATATTCGTGATGTCATAACGCATAACGTACCAATTGCAGTAACTTTTGGTTTTGTTCTAATTAAATTCTACATTTTTCTGTCAAAAATGTTTTTAAAAATATCATTCAGGAGTAAACACTACTACAAAAAAATTACTAGCTACTAAATGACTATCATAAAAAATAATGTTTGAATGGATGAGATTTTGTAATTAACAAACGTGTGATGTAAAACAATCATATTTCAGCATATGGGAATGAGATTTAAATGGTGAATCTTTGATTTGCATTTTAGCCTAAACTTTTTTTTTTCCTTTTTCCCGGGATTTTAATTATTTATGTGGAATCATTCATCCCGATATCCGTTTTGCTTCACGATTTAGCCTAAACTGGTAACTGAATTATATAAATATTCATTTAAAAAAATGAAATGAAACAAAAGAATTGAATTACTCATTTAAAAAATATTGTGGAAAAATTAAATGTTATGCAGAATGAATTATAGAAAACTGTTCCTAAGAAATTATGTGATATGCGATTATCAACAAAAGGTACTCAAATCAAAAGGGCAAACGTAACTGTTAAAAGAGAAGATCGTGTTTTTTTCAACTTTTATTCTTTAGAGTGTTTTCAAGCCCTTACACTCAAATCAAATGTTTTGAATGAAAAATGTTCCCTGAATGTTGAGCTGAAACGAGAGAATTAATAATTTTATTTTCGAATATTGAACACTAAAAAAATAGAAACCTGAAATGATTAATACCTACATTTCAGATTTATGCTTAAAGACCAAATTTAAAATGTAAACGATCAATTATTTTTGAAACGTTGATAATTGGAAGCTAGAATTTTCAATTAAAATTAAAATCACTGATCTAGAAAAAGTAAAAACAAATGGTAAAGAAATTCTTATTTAATTAATCTTAAATAATTCGAATGAATGAATATATGAATGAAACCACATAACTTCAAGGTAACTCTTCACAAAAAAAATGTACATACTAAATTTGTTTGAATTTTAAAATTCGTTACCCAAGTTTTAATCAATTTTCCCAAAGTTTGTATGGTGGTCTCCCTTTCTCGAAAGGGGAAGGTCTTCAAACTTCGTAGGAACCACTCCCGGCCTCAAAAACTTCTCCGAAATGTTCAGTAGTTTACGCGTCCATTTCGGACATACAGACATACCAAGCCTTTAATTTGATTTGATTTTATTTATATTTGATAGATGAGCTTGATATTGTGTTCAGAATATCTTTTTTTTACAAACAGAATTCTAAGCTAAAGAAAGAGTAACTTGAAAAAATAAATATCTTAGTATGTCTAGTTAGTTAAAATCCTGGAAAAAAAATAGAATGGTAGATAGTTAAAATGTTGTTAATTTGTGTTTTTTTTTTTCATTTTAAACTCTTATAGCCTCCAATAGTGCCAAAGTTCGTCCAGGAGGGCGATACCAGCAACTTCGACGACTACCCGGAAACGGACTGGAAATCGGCGCGCTCTCTGGATAAGGTGGAAATGCAGCTGTTTGAAGATTTTTAAGAAGAAGCCCCCACCACCCCGTTTCGTTTTCGTGTTAATTAGTTTTAAACCTACATATATCTATATTGATAACGTAGCGATGAGCCAAAATAGAAAATAGCATGAGGAAAGTTGAGGAAACATATAAAATTGTAACTCTGGATAAATTTATTATGAAACTCTTAAAAAGATGAAGTGAGTTTGGGTTACTCATCAATGATAACTTTTATATAAAAAATGCATATCGAATACTGATCACTTTATTCAATAAGAAAAGATGTAAATATAGTACCTTGTGGATAAGTGAACACAAACTTAAAATGAAACAGAAAATAACGGAAACTCTCACATTAGATGAAGCACCAATAAACTAGAAGAAACAACTTTAAAAAGTCTTAAAACAATGTGTTTCCCAATCAATACTGTAGATTGTTAGGTTGAGCATCCTACTAAGTTTAATCGATCCCTAGTTTACGTAAGATACCTTACTTAATATTTAATTTAAAGAAGAAAAACAACCACACAATCACTGTGATAGAGAGAGAGAGGAAAATAAAACCGGAAAACCTGTGAATTAAGTTTATGACTTTTCCATGCGAGGAAAAAGGAAGTGGTTAAAGAGCATTATCAAAAGAGAAAATAAAAATAAACATTGAGAAAGCAGAAAAAAAAGAACTGTAAGGAAATGAAAAAGCTTAGAAAACTTTATTAGAATAATTGCATCAGGTTTTACTTCCCCTTTTTTAAGCAATAAACACATTGTTTTAGTTTTTTCGTTGCAAGTTTTTTTTTTACGAAATTCCCAATATTTTCCCAAATATGTTATAGAAAAACGATATGATAATTTCCAAGATCGTCATAAATGCAAAATCACTATTTACCAGACAAAATTGAGGAATTTACGGCAAAAATAATCTTAACTAGTTGCTAGTAAATCTAAACGTAGGAAGAGTGTCACATTGGATGAACAATAAAGGATGTTTTATAACTGAAAGAGTTTAGTTTTTTAAGAGAAAAGTTGAGAAATATATCTTCTTTACTAAGAAAACAAACATGAGACGTTTAAAGAGATTACTATTCAAAATTTAATAATCATCAATAACAGGAACATTTCACTGCCCAAATACGAGGCATTAACACTAAAAATAAATAAATCGCTTATGAATTTACATCAAAATATTTAACGTATAGATAAGCAAAAACTTTTTAAAGATATTTGGCTGATACGAATTTCATTTTGATTCGAATTTTTGACGCATAAATACTGAAATTCATTTTCTCTTCTTTTAAATTCTGCTTTAGAAAGAATAATTTAAAAATGATTATATAAAAGATAGAAAAGATTAAATAGATTTATAATATGTTAGTAAGCAGATAATTCTTAACAGTAATATTTGGCTAGATTTTTGATAAATCTGAGTTATTTCTTTTGGAGGTTGACTTTTTGCAGTTAAACGACTATACAATCATTGAAATTAGTATCAGCCTAGCTTAACCCTAAAATTTCCTTCAACCTCAGTTCGGAATTGTGGATTGCTTTTAACCGTTCTTTGCTATCTTCTTCGGTGAAAACCCAGGAAGCATCCCAGGGCAGCCTTTGGTACTGACTCATATCACAAGCTGGCATTGTTGTTTTCCTTACACAGGTACAGAGACAAATTCTGGGCCGATTTTGGACACAATGGTACCCCCGGGGTTTCTACAAAAAAAAAAGATCCTGTTAAAAAAAGATAACTTCAACCATACAGCTAAGTTCCCCAAGCTTACCAAGAGTTCATTTTCTTTGAACTGATAATGTTCAACAGTTTCCAGGAGTGGTTTAAGTTTAATTCTTTTTTGAGGTAAATCCCGAACCGGTGACATTCCAGATGTTACCCGGGACAGCAAACTAGTAGTTTGAACATCGGAAGTGATGGACACTTCTTCACTTGATATATCCTCATAGTCGTTGCTTTTGCTAAATAAATTTCAGAAATTATTTTGTTAAAATAAAATAGGAAGAATAAAAACTTACTAGATCTCGGCCTTCAGGATGGTTTCCTGAACATCGTAGAAAACGGATTTTGACTGCGGGAGTTTCAAGTCGTTCAGCTGTAAGCAGGATTTCTTCTCCTTCGGTTGAGATTTCTTCAAAAATTTGGTCCGTTTAGTGCTGAAGCAGGCAAACCACCGGAGTATTTTGTTCATTTTTAAGTTGTACTTTGCAGCTTCTAGATAACTATAAAGAAACTTGTGAAAAAGGTACTGGAAATTTTAAATTTTTGGAACGATTTTATGTTTTTAATGCCAAATCCCGTTATTTTTCTACACACTTAAAACAGTTTTGGAATTCGGGTTATTTTTTAACCAAACATCGTGCTGTGCTGCCATTTTTGAAAAATTCAAAAGATTTTCAAAAAAAATTATAATCCGGGAATTGATGAAATTCCAAAAAAGTAACGAAAATCATAGAATTGACATTAAACTATTTGAAAAATGACAAAAATGGAAAAAATGACTAAAATGACGAAAATGACAAAAATGACAAAAATGACAAAAATGACAAAAATGACAAAAATGACAAAAATGACAAAAATGACAAAAATGACAAAAATGACAAAAATGACAAAAATGACAAAAATGACAAAAATGACAAAAATGACAAAAATGACAAAAATGACAAAAATGACAAAAATGACAAAAATGACAAAAAATGACAAAAAATGACAAAAAATGACGAAAAATGACGAAAAATGACAAAAATGACAAAAATGACAAAAATGACAAAAACGACAAAAATGACAAAAATGACAAAAATGACAAAAATGACAAAAATGACAAAAATGACAAAAATGACAAAAATGACAAAAATGACAAAAATGACAAAAATGACAAAAATGACAAAAATGACAAAAATGACAAAAATGACAAAAATGACAAAAATGACAAAAATGACAAAAATGACAAAAATGACAAAAATGACAAAAATGACAAAAATGACAAAAATGACAAAAATGACAAAAATGACAAAAATGACAAAAATGACAAAAATGACAAAAATGACAAAAATGACAAAAATGACAAAAATGACAAAAATGACAAAAATGACAAAAATGACAAAAATGACAAAAATGACAAAAATGACAAAAATGACAAAAATGACAAAAATGACAAAAATGACAAAAATGACAAAAATGACAAAAATGACAAAAATGACAAAAATGACAAAAATGACAAAAATGATAAAAATGACAAAAAAATGACCAAAAATGACAAAAATGACAAAAATGACAAAAATGACAAAAATGACAAAAATGACAAAAATGATAAAAATGACAAAAAACGACCAAAAATGACAAAAATGACAAAAATGACAAAAATGACAAAAATGACAAAAATGACAAAAATGACAAAAATGACAAAAATGACAAAAATGACAAAAATGACAAAAATGACAAAAATGACAAAAATGACAAAAATGACAAAAATGACAAAAATGACAAAAATGACAAAAATGACAAAAATGATAAAATTGATAAAATTGATAAAAATGACAAAAATGACAAAAATGACAAAAATGACAAAAATGACAAAAATGACAAAAATGAAAAAAATGACAAAAATGACAAAAATGACAAAAATGACAAAAATGACAAAAATGACAAAAATGACAAAAATGACAAAAATGACAAAAATGACAAAAATGACAAAAATGACAAAAATGACAAAAATGACAAAAATGGCAAAAATGATAAAAATGACAAAAATGACAAAAATGACAAAAATGACAAAAATGACAAAAATGACAAAAATGACAAAAATGACAAAAATGACAAAAATGACAAAAATGACAAAAATGACAAAAATGACAAAAATGACAAAAATGACAAAAATGACAAAAATGACAAAAATGACAAAAATGACAAAAATGACAATAATAACAAAAATGACAAAAATGACAAAAATGACAAAAATGACAAAAATGGCAAAAATGATAAAAATGACAAAAATGACAAAAATGACAAAAATGACAAAAATGACAAAAATGACAAAAATGACAAAAATGATAAAAATGATAAAAATGATAAAAATGACGAAAATGACGAAATTGACAAAAATGACAAAAATTACACACCTGACAAAAATGACAAAAAGATTGAAATGAAAAAAAAAAAAAATACAATACTGATTAAAATTACAAATATGACACAAATGACAAAAACGACAAAATTCACGAATATGAGTAAAATGATAAAAATGTAGAATTTGACTGAATTGTAAGAATTGATAAAATTAACAGAATTTTAAAAAAATATCAAGATTGATAAGGCTAACATAATAGACAAAATTGATTTAGTTATCGTAAACTGTATATGATTTCATTATCTATCTTTCAAATAAATCAAATTTTTATAAATACTGTTGTTTTTTTTTTCAAGCTGGTAGCTGTTTTACGGAGCCTGGAGGTTATTATTATTTTTCAACAGTTGCGTAAGTTTAATATTGATGTTCATGATGTTCTCCTAAGACTTTTTAATCTTAAGAATTTTTTTTTTAATTTTATTTCGTTTTACTTATCACTAATTCTGTTTTATAATCGCCCTTAAAAAGCCATTTTCTCAATTTCAATTCTGCTTGATGAAAAGTTTACGTAACAGTTATTTAAATTAAAAAGAAAGTTAAATAACTATTTTAGTCTTATTAGTCAACCACATCATAGGCTTTAATTAGATTACTGGTTCATTTCATTTGAGAAAATCCCGGGAGTCACAAGAAAATCCCGGGAAGCAAAACCTCATGACAGGTCGAAAAACGCACGTGTACCGGCTTCGGGTGAAGTTAGCCCAATCAGCAAATGGGAAGCGAAATACTCACCGAAACGTCAAACTGCGAAAATCATAACAAAAAAATATCTGATGGTGCTCTGCTGCTTGTCAGCCGTGGTGGATTTTTACTGATTTTTCCAGAGTAGAAGACAATTTCAGCTTGTTCCCCGATAGCTTAGGGATTGTCTCCTATCAGCAAGTGGGCCCTTTTTTGGACCGCGGAAGTGTGCCGTGTGTTTGCTTTTCGAAAGTTTAGCAGTCGTCCTCGGAAAGGCAGCAACAGTCATGGGAGAGATCCGGGACTGGCGTCCCTTTGTTTACGGTGGAGTGGCCTCCATAACCGCGGAATTTGGTACGTATCTGGTGTTGTTTACTTAAGGGAATTTTAGCAGCCGAGCTTATCTCTAACCGAGATTAACGAATAATAGTGGAGAACAGTTTCTGCTTACGCAATCGGAAAACAGCCGCTTATGGTTGTTTTCCACTCTGATTAACTTTTTTTTCGTTTGTTTGCTCGCAGGAACTTTCCCTATCGACACAACAAAGACACGGCTGCAAATCCAAGGTCAGCGCATCGATCAATCGCTGGTGGAGCTAAAATACCGGGGCATGACCGATGCCTTCGTCAAAATCAGTAAGCAGGAAGGCATCAAGGCACTGTATTCTGGGTATGAGATTGTAGATTTCCAAACTTTTCTGTTTCCGCTTAACCAATGCCTTCAACTTTTTTCTAGCATTTGGCCCGCTGTTCTGAGGCAAGCCACTTACGGTACCATTAAGTTTGGCACCTACTACACGTTGAAAAAGGTGGCCAGCGAACGGGGTTGGCTGCTGGATAAGGCCGGCAACGGAAATCTCTGGTGCAATGCGGCCTGTGCCACCTTTGCCGGTGCTTTTTCCAGCGCCATTGCTAATCCAACCGATGTGCTGAAGGTGAGGATGCAGGTGCACGGGAAGGGAACCGAAAACGTTGGGCTGGTGCACTGCTTCCGGGAGATTTACGTCCACGAGGGTGTCGCGGGATTGTGGAGGGTAACATTTGAGTCTGTTATAACTAATGTAGGTATTTACGATCCGTTTCGAACTGTTCCAGGGTGTTGGGCCAACGGCTCAGCGAGCAGCTGTGATAGCGGCAGTTGAACTGCCGGTGTATGATTTCTGTAAGCTTCATCTGATGGAAACTTTCGGTGATCAGGTGGCGAATCATTTTATGTAAGTCCCTTCCAGTCCGTTTGGAAAACTACGAGAAAGTTCATAGTATTTTTTTGTTCTTTTAGATCAAGTTTTATTGCTAGCTTAGGAAGTGCAGTTGCATCTACGCCAATTGATGTAATCAGAGTGAGTATTCTTCTTGTAGCAACCTCTACGTAGTCTGTTAAAAAAGAATGCAAAGTAAATTCCCCACTAGTCATTCGGAATAATTGGGAAACTTTACCCGAACTTTAAATGACAACTTTTCATTATTGAAGATTTTGCCGAAAGGGTCTATCAGTTGGTATCAGTAATTAGTATCAGTAATTTGTAATTTATTAACTTTAACGCAGCCTGTCGGTTACAATTAACTATTAGTTCAGGTTAAGGAAATCACTTGTGTCACAAAACGCGTGGAATATTAATAAATGTTTTGATAACGAATATAATATTTGCGTTATGTAGCTCTGTTCAACGCGGTCTTGAAGGTTGTTAGCGAGCTGGTTTGTCTTGTCGCCAAAGGCAAGTTGTTCCAACAGGAGGGGCCATACACCAGTATACTCTTCCTAGAGGTTGTGGTATGTTGGGGGATGATGAAGCATTTAGATCGCTCGTTCCTCCCTCGCTGGAGATGAGAAAGGAGATATGCAGGTAGCTTTTGGTCGTAACCTTGGCGCATGAAGCAACATATACGCCTCCGATAGTTCTCAAGGAGATCGCAGCCAAGTATAAGTCTTCTGGTGGTCTCTGTAGTCTCCCTTCGTTTCAGATTGAAGACAAATCTTGCCGCAGACTTGTAGCACCTTAGCAGCTGGTCTTTACAGGCTGCTGAGAGACCTGGGAAGTAAACTGTATCGCAGTATGAGAAAATGGGGACAATAATAGATTGGACCAGTTTCAAACGAATTGGAACAGTGAGAACGGATTGGAATTTACGGAAAGTTCTGAGAGTGAGGAAGACTTTTGATGAAATACTATTCACGTGGTCGGTCCAATTCAAGTTGTGATCCATTGTAAGTCCTAAGTTCTTCACTTTTTTCATCAGAGGGATGGTTTGATTACAGAAGATAATGTCAATGTTAGGACTGATACTATCTCGTTTGGAGAAGGCAATCGCCTGGGTCTTACTGGGGTTGGGTGAGAGATAATTATTCTTGCTCCACAGCTCAATTCTCGCCAGGTCTTCGTTGATGGTTCGGACAAGTTGATCGACTTCAGATATAGGACCATTTATGTAAATTTGTAAGTCATCTGCATAGAGTTGATAGCTGCATTTTAGGATGGTAGGGAGACTATTTACATATAAGCTGAAGAGCAAGGCACTCAGGCATGAGCCTTGGGGTGTACCATCTGTGAGTGGTAGTTCAGCTGATGTCGTATTAGAACAGCGCACGACCTGACATCGGTTCGTGAGAAAAGACGATATGAGATTACATGCGGGTGACGAGAAACAAAATTCGGATATCAACTTCCTTGCTAGCGATCGATGATTGACGCAGTTGAATGCTAGCGAGCAGTCAACAAGAACCAATATTGTGCAATGATCATTGTCGAGATTACTGAGTATGTCGTGTGTCACCTTGGCTAAGGCAGTTGTAGTTGAGTGACCTTTACGATAACCAGATTGATGTTTAGCAAGGAGAGGAGGATCGTGTTGGTTAAGATGTTCTGTTATTTGTGCCAGTAGTACTTTTTCCAGTATTTTGGACATGGCTGGAAGAACGCTTATTGGTCTGTAATCTTTAGCAGCCGTAGGATTACTTATTTTCGGGATAGGAGTCACGATAGCTTTCCTCCATGTACTTGGAAATGTTACGGAAGCTATTATACTGTTAAAAAGGTGGCACAATACTGGTTGGTGCATATAATACCTGAACTTGCGTTCAAAATTTCTGAACACATTTTTTAGAAGCAGGCTTTTAACCCTTTCCTTCCCATGGTAGCACAGGTGATCCACAACTTTGCACAGCTCGCATTTGAACTGGGCGCTTAGGATCAACACCATTTTTTCACCGAATGTGTAGACAGTAGTGAAGAAACATTGCACAAAATTTGAAGAAAATCGGTTCGCTAGGTTTTGCTTGGCAGATCAAAAGCTGCAAAAAAGTCGGATTTTTTTCGAATTTAAATCAAGTCGTCAATTGTTACTCAATAACTTGACAAGTTTTTATAATTTCCTTCAAATAAAAATACTGACGTGCAGAAGGTTGCTTATGCAAGCAGAATCAAATGATGGTTTACTTAGATTTCAACTAAAACATATAATTTTTTGAGTAAGTAAAGTGGATCACTGGTGATACACTGGGAACAAAACGTACTTTTCTTCTTGTGAAGCTTCTTATCAATACTCTAGAAAATCATTTCGTCGACAATAAAAATCGCTTCAGGATAGTTATTTCATCTGCTTAAATGACCACATGTCTCAAAATATTTGTAAAAGTTCGAGATTTTATCGAAAAACGGCATGTTTTGTTTCCCTTGCGCAAAGTGTCATGGCGACCAATTGTTCAAGGCAAAAATGAAAATTTTAGATATTTCAATAAATAGACTTTCGAGGGATGTGTATACCAAAGAAGTTTTTCATCAAATAGGATCGTTTTAGTTTGTGATCAATGAAGTGATGAAATTCCATGTTTTTTTGCAATTGTTTTCTGTTTTTCATTTGCACCCTATGTGTAGTTATCTTCCCAATGGAGCACATATGATCCACCTCAAAACCCAAATTTATCAAATGGGTCATTAAAGTAGGCTTAAATTATGCATCTTTTGTTCTAGAACTTTAGCTGTAAATAAATATTTCTATTTTTAAAACGTGAAAAACCTCGTGGGAAGGAAAGGGTTAATATTGAAATGCCAAAATAAATCGGTTAACAAACGCTTCGAAAATAACAATTGATATTAAGTAGGTACCCAGTTGAAAACTCGGATAATTATATGCGGAATCGAATATTCTAAAGCGTCGTCTACACTTGGCAACTTTTTTTTTTTTATTTATTTATTTGATCATTGGGATTTTAACAGTTATGGGGTCATTCATCCCTCACTTGGCAACTTGAACTGCGATTTCGTTTGCTGAGACTTTTTTTTATATTTACATCTTGGTTCTGAAAGGAGCAGTACTGCCGCTCATAGCAAGTCCGTCCCATTTGCGTTTTCATCATTTTTCAGTTTATCGCTGGAAACACTTTAGTTTCATCTGTAGTTTCAAGAGAAAACTTTTGTTTTAGTACTTTGTTCTTATGAACATCGAAAAAAACCTCAAGAAATTTTGTCCCATTGAGCAAATGATCGCAAGTCGGTCCCATATGGCATAAATCATCGCAAGTCGGTCCCACAGCCATAAGGGCCCAGCAAATGATTTTCAACAGAATCAAAACAAAAAAATAATCCTTATAAAGCGAAAATCTTTCATTGGCCGTAGCAGTGACAGATTCTGTTGATTACTTTGATAAAAAACGCATACAAGTGCCGAATTAGCGTTGGACTTTTTACGATTTTTCAATGCCATTTTTCTCACTTCAACAAAAACGCAAATGGGACGGACTTGCTATGAGCGGCAGAGTAGGTCTCCCATACTTGTCGGGAGACTTGAGACATGCATCTCCTTTTCTACCTCTAAATGTAAACATTAACAAGTCTCAGCAACCGAAATCGCAGTTCAAGCCGGTAGTGATTTGACATGAGCCGAGAAACCACGCGAATGAAATCGCGACTCATGTTGAAATGCTTAAACCATGCCTTCGTCGAAACCTTAGAGATAATCGTATGGAGCCAACGTCCCAGTGTGCCATTATCCCAGCTAGACTGCCAAACGTTAATCGCTGAAGTGCGAGGTATTGAAAAAATATTGAATAAGAAAATGAGACGGGATCCAAGCTTAGGTATTCCTATACGAATTTTCGATCAGAGCGCCCAATACCCCTGTAATTTTCAGCAAGAAATGGGAAGAGCGCTTCATCAGTTTCATCGATCAGATCGCCTCAACGGAGCCGAGACTATCCAAATAGATGAAATAGGTCACTGTCCTTGACCTTGTACAACAGTTATATGTAACTTTGAGGCTACCGCAATTTCGAATAATAAATTTAAACTTAAACTTAAATAGTGGTCTACGGGCAGTGTGCGAATGTGTTCCAAGGTACAATAAATAGCGGCTAGTTCGGCAACGTAAACGGAGCATGGCTCTTGAAGCTTGAACGAAGCTTCAAAGCGCTCATTATACACTGCGAAACCAGTCGCGCCGTCGATTTTAGAACCATCAGTAAAGAACATTTTTGTAGGGTCAATTTCACGTACTTTTGATGCAAATATTGAAGGAATGACGTTGGGTCGGACGTGATCTGGAATTCCACGGATCTCAGCGGTCATGGAAAGATCGAATTTTATTAAGGAACTGCTAATCGGGTAAAAGTGACTCGTGTCCGAATTTAATAAAGAAGGATTTATTTCTAATTGACTGAATGATAATTGTTTATAGATTTAACTTGCGGATTGATATTCATAAGCCTTCCCAAATTTTCTATCACCAAAGGATTCATAGTTACACTTCGAATTAGGAAACGTACACCCAAAATTCAGCCTCTGTGCCAATGGCGTGTAGTCAATTTCATAGCATCATTGGTACAAGAAGATAACGCGACCGGCATTGATTCGATTTGCGCCCACCGGCATTAACCTCCCAGCTCAACCGAATTGCGTATGTCTGAATGAAACAAAATAAAAACGTTTTCGCGTCCCTCCCGATCGCATCACAAGCCGAAGAAGGATGGAAATAAATACCGGCCAACACCAGGCAGCCAGCGAACCGAGCACTGTGCGTGTGAATGTAGCAAAAGCAACAACAAAAACTTCCTTCTAATTCAATCAACCGGCAAACACGGCTAAGCTGTGCGTGTGTATGTAGCAAAAGCAACAAGAAAAACATTCACCGGCGAACAACACCGGCCAAGCTGCCCGGCTTTAGCAGCTGTGTATATGTAGCGTGTGTATGTAATAGCAGGCAGTAAGCAAAGCACAGTTCTCATTCAATGGGTTTCCCGTTCCTTCACTCCCGTTCCCTTTCCCGTTTCCATCTTAAGACAAAGGAATGCATTGAAAGGAGGCCAAACGCCGGGAAGCCGCCGTTGTACGTTTTTTGTGATTGATCGGTAACAGAAAGCCTATGACAAATATACCTTGTCCTGCATGAAGCTCGAATAGTACACTGGTTAGAATGTCGGACTGGCAAGACGATACAATTGGTGATGTGAGTTCGATTCTCACTACAGCGCTGTGGTTTTAATTTTTATTTTCTTGTTTCTGGGATGAATTATCCAATAGGAAGGAAATCCCATAAAATGTTTTTCTTGTTTCGCTTGAATGTAGTGGTCATCATTTTGGTTGGGAGCCGAGTCCTTATGCCAGTTACGGTTTTTCAAACATACCGTCTTCGGCACAGTGCACATTTCAGCGCATTATCGGCACAGAGATTTGCTAAATAGGCATTGGATTTTTGCAACCTCTTCTATGGGTGTAGCGATAAATCATAGAACCGATTTTTTAAGGGCATTACTCCCGCCAGTACTTCGAGACTCATCGTATATGTCGATTGCATGCATCCCATGGCAATACGCAAACACCGATACTGTATTCGTTCTAGTTTGATCAAGTGAGTTTTCGCGGCGGACTCAAAGCAAAAGCTTCCGTATTCTATGAAATCAAAAGAACCTATGTGGTTCAAAAAAGAGCCATGGCACGGTTCGAAAAAGAACCGGGCAGAAAATGACGCGTAGCCGAATCGAACGGCTCTCCATACTGCGCTTTTGCCGTTTAGTTCATCAACCGGAGTTGACGATGATTCGCGGCTCTTTTCCGAACCGTGGTTCTTTTTCGAGAAGTGCCATGGTTCATTTTTGATCCGTGTATTTGGTTCAAGACAACGAACGAACAGCTTTCTGCTGTCCCTTGCTCTTCAGTTTTTGTTGCATGTGGGCGAGCAACCAAATGCTACTTTTTTGAACCAGTTCTTTTAAAGATCCAACGAAACGTGGCTCTATTAAAAAGAACCGCGATTCGCAGATCAACACTGGTTCGAATATTGAACTGCTGCTCAATATTCTTGAATTGAGCTACCAGCCAATTTTAATAAAAAAGTTGCGAGCCGCGGTTAAATTTTTGAACTTGTGTTACACTGCGAGACACGTTTCAATTTTAATCCGCTCAAATCAACTGGCTCATTAATTTGAGCGAACGGTGATTTGCTCATTGAAACTATCCGTTTTGCCCATGTCTACACCCATAGAAGAGGTTGCAGAAATCCAATGCCTTTTTAGCAAATCTCTGTGCCGATAATGCTCTGAAATGTGCACTGTGCCGAAGATGATATGTTTGAAAAACCGTAACTGGCATAAGGACTCGGCTTCCAACCAATATTATTCATGACCACTACATTCAAGCAAAACAAGAAAAACATTTTATGGGATTTCGTTCCTATTGGATAATCCATCCCAGAAACAAGAAAATAAAAATAACAACCACAGCGCCGTTGGAAGATTCGAACTCAAATCACCAATTACATCGTCTTGCCAGTCCGACATCTTAACCAGTGTACTATTTGAACTTCATGCAAGACGAGGGCTATTTGTCATAGGCTTTCTGCCACCGATCAATCACAAAAAAATAACGCACGACGGAGGATTCCCGGCGTTTGGCCTCCTTCCAAGGTATTCCTTTGTTTTGGATGGAAACGGGAAGGGGAACGGGAAACGGGAAACCCATTGAATGAGAACTGTGCTTTGCTTACTGCCTGCTATTACATACACACGCTACATATACACAGCTGCTAAAGCCGGGCAGCTTGGCCGGTAATTGTTTGCCGGTGAATTGAAGCAATGTTTTTTTTGTTGCTTTTACTACATACACACGCACAGCTTGGCCGTGGTTGTTTGCCGGCGGATTGAATTGAAGAAATATTTTTGTTGTTGCTTGTGCTACACACGCGTTTGCCGGCAGATTGAATTGAAGGAATATGTTTGTTGTTGCTTTTGCTACACACGCACAGTGCTCGGTTCGCTGGCTGCCTGGTGTTGGCCGGTATTTATTTCTATCCTTCTTCGTCTTGTGATACGATCGGGAGGGACGTGAATTCGTTTTTATTTTGTTTCTTTCAGACATACGCAATTCGGTTAACTTGGGAGGTTAATGCCGGTGGGAGCAAAGCGAATCAGCACCGGTCGCGTTATCTTCTTGTACCGATGATGCTATGTAATTGACTACACGCCATTGGCACAGAGGCTGAATTTTGGGTGTATACAGGATCAGGATCAGGATCAGGCACCACCAACATTTTCAAATAACATCTACTGATCCTAGTGGTGATAGAGAGATGCCGTTTGATAACAGAAAATTTTCCCTAGAGACTGTCAAAAAAAACTTGTTCAAAGCTGTTTTTAACGTTATATTATAGGGTAGTGAATAGCTGATAAATTTGGAAAATATTAACATTGAGCAAATTAATAATGTATCAGCAAACATAGTACAGAAGGAAATGTTTGATATGTTTGTGTGATACGTTTAAATTTGCCCATAAGGACTAACCGTAAAATTACTTTAAATATCAAAAAAATCGTGAAATTGTGCATAAAGATTGCAAAAGATATCGCATCTTGTGTTTCTTTTGATGATGAAGTTGTACTTTGTGTATCAACCAATGCATGATGTGTTTAGTCACCCAATGCTATACTATGCTAATTGCTAAACGTAGAATTACGCCATTTTTTTCCTTGTAAATTATGTATTCTCGTAATGATCAACATGTGATAGTATCAAAATGGCAAAATCTGACTGTATGACAAATTTCAACCATATAACAGAATTTAACCATGTGACATAACCTAATCATGAGACATAATCTGAGCATGCATTATAATCAGTCCATGTGACATAATCGGACCATGCAACATAGTCGGACTATATGGCATAATCCTACTGAGTGACATAAACCATGCAACATAATCATACCATGTGACAAAATCTGACCATGCAACTTAATCGAACATGTGACATAATCCAACTATGTGAAAAGTCTGACCATGCAACATAATCGGCCATGAGACATAATCCGACCGTGCAACATAAGTCGATTTTGCAACATAATCGGACAGTGTGACAAAATCCGACTATGCAACATAATACCATGTGAATCCGATCGTGCAACATAATCGACCATATGACAAAATCGGACCATGCAACATAATCTGACCATCACACATGTAATATCTTTTTTTGCTTGTCCGCAATGGGACGGCTAAGACCAATATGGTCCAACTCGCCAACTTATGGTCTGATGCTTCTTCTGTAGTCGTTACTGGTGATTGTGAACCTGTTGTGCTCAGATTCTCATCCTGCTTTTGTCAGTGCGTGTCCAGATCTAATTCGAGAGAGGACTTTTTTCTCTTTGCTGTTAAGGATCAAATCTTTAAACCAAATTGTTTTTAAAGGAAGATGTTCAATTTGAGCATAATGAGCTCCCTTGACTAGGCTTGTGTTTCGAAATTGGATCATTCAAGATTCCCAGGCCTCTAGTTTGGCCAAAAACAGTACATCTCCTGCTGTGAGCGAGTGAAGTTGGACTGTATGCTTCTTGTTGCTTTGACCGCTTCCTGGTCCGCTAACTCGTTGTCTACTATCCCACAATGGCTTCAAGATATTTGGGGGTATTGTTTATCGCGATTTGGTTTCCATTTATCTTGATTCTTAAATTACGATTTTTTTGTAGGAGAATGGAACAGCAGCTCATTTCTCAGGATTGACTTCTAAATTTAATTCTTTCATTTTGTCGACAATGTTTTTAAGAAATTCGTTGAGCTTAAACTCCGCTCCTTTTAGCGAGTCGTCGAAAACTGCCAGATCGTCAGCAAATTGAAGAAAGGCAATATTTTTTTTTGGAAGTGATGCAATTCCGCGGTGCACAGGTTAAAGAGCACTGGTGACAACGGGCAGCCTTGCGGTAGACCTTCGGAAACAGTCTTCCTAATTATTTTCTTGTACGTATTTAATGCTAATTTCCTGTGACTAAGATATTTATGAAGTCAGGATATTATTTTTTGTGGAATTTTTTGTGAAGCTAGCGTCTCTAATAGGTTTTCCGTTTTGATCTTATCAAAAGCTCGGGATACATCTAAGAATGCCACAATGCATTTTTGTTTATTAGCTTTAGCCTCTTTTATGGAATTGATCAGGAAGTTCACACAAGTTTGCGCGCAGAACAGAACTTGCGAAACCCGAACGAGTATTTGGGAATAAAACTCATAATTTTGGCAACATCTGCGATTCGATTTTTGACGACTGAGTTAATCAATTTTAGAGCCCTATCCGTAGTCTTTGCTTTGGAATTGGTTTTATTTCTGTCACTTGCCATCTCTCTGGAATTTGCTCCGTCTCGAAGACTATATTGAGCATTTCACAAATTTTAAGTTGCATGTCTAGATTTAGCTGTTTCAAAATTGCGTATGAGACTTTATCCTCCCCTGGAGCAGAAATTTTTTTTTCTTTTTTTTAGGTATCTCTAATATTTCAGTTGCTCTAAGAGACATTTCATACCCCATGAGTAAAGTAGTTGTGTTGTTTCGGGGGCAGTTTACAACGTTCTCGTCCTCCGTAAAATAGTGATCCATAAACTCTAAACCTTCATCATGTGTAACCAGCTTCAGCGATTTGGTTTCCCCAGCGTGTCAATACCTTCGTCAATATTAGCAGAATGTTCCTCTATATAGTTGCGTTTCGACTTCACAAATTTCCGTTTAAAAAGAACTCGCTTTTTTTAAGGTTCAGAAAATCTTCCATTGTTTTGCTTCTGTTGTACCTTCTAAGAGCTTCTCTTTTGTGTTGATATAGTTCATTAATGTCTTGGGTCCACTATTTTTTTTTTTAAATAATTGCTTTTTTGTTTTTGATAACATACAAACCTTGGGCTACAGCTTTTTCAAAAATTTCCTGCATTTCTTTTGGGTCATACATAAATTGCGGTCTGATTTGGTTCAGGTATTCGACTACCTTGTCCTGATTAACCTTGGTTGTCTTGGTGTTAGCTACTGCGAAGTCACTTGAAATTTCTAAATACCTGAATTGACTGCTGCTCCTGAAGTCTTCTTCTTCTACATCCCATTTTATTTTTCTGGCTAATCCTGGGGTTCCTAGAGTAATGTCGATTGCAGAGTCGCGATTCCCTGGTAGACTAATCGTTGTTGGGCTTCCATCATTAAGTAAAATGAATCTGGATTTCTCAATGATGTTTCCTAGTACTCTACTTCTATAGAAAGTAGCTATTCCTTCTTCGCATGATTTATGGTGAGCATTAAAATCTGCTCCCATTAATACTTCTCCCGATTGTTTCTCTAGCCAATCGAAAAGGATTTTAATTTCGTTCGTGGCCAAAGTTTTTTTTTGTTGGCTGATAGTGAATGGGATATCCGCCCTATCTGGTGGTATGTAAGCAGATAGATTGATTGATTGTTTGATTAGAGAGACTTTAAACTTAAAAGTTCATTCATCTCTGTTCACATAAGCAGATACTATCAGTACAGGATCGAAACCTCTTACCAATTTAGCCGCAATGACTTCCAGGAATTTGATATCTGGAACTTTCACAGCCTCCACCACCAAATCTTTAGAAATAAGCAGTCCTTAGAAATCAATTGAAATCCTCTAATTTGGAATTCCTCATGTTCTCGCAACCAAATCTTATGTAACAACGCAATTTCTAGCTCATTAGACTGCATGAATCTTAATAATACGTCTCTTTTATCACTGGGTCGGATTGGTTGTATATTAATATTTTAATAATATTTTAAGTTTTTTATTGACCATTTTCAATTAATCTTCTATCGTGTACCTGCCTTGTGTTGTTGAACTATTGATCAATTATCTTATTCAGCCTTCCGTATATAAACATTGCTAATTCGTCAGATTCTATACCATTTTTGCAATTTTTCATTTTTTCAGAAGTCTGATCCCTTAAGGCGATAAGCGGTGCAAGCCAGGCTTTCTCGCGTAAGCTTCTTATCAACTCCCTTCTTAACCATGATACTACAGCCTCAACAAAGTTGACATTATAAGGTTAAATCTCAGTGGATGATCTTCTTTCCCGTTTTGACCTATTGCTTCGTATTGATTGTTTATTCTTCTTAGTCGCTTTACTCCGCACCCGTTCGTCCTCTGTTTGCTGCATGTCGAATCTATTGCTTACTTTCGGAAAACGTCATTCCGCTTCCTTGAAGGAAACACCTTTCCTCCGCATCTCGTCCGTAATATGAATCCGCCTACGGCGCTCGGGACACTCTGTTTCCTGTGTTGTGCCTTCCTCTGCAATTCAGGCAAAAGGGTACGTTGTTGAATTGGTCTTCTTTCCCTGGATGCACTTTAGCGCATTCTTTGCACCGTTGTTTAGAGACGCAGTAATTTTTCAAATGCCTGAATCTCCAGCATTTAAAACATTGTTTGACCGGATATACCTACATCTCCGATTTGAAGGATCAGCCATAGATTATCACTTTTTCTGAAACTCCACCTTGAATAGTTATTTTTAAGTTTTCTGTGGGGATTAATTTGTCGTCCCTTTTCCTCTTAATCCTTTCTACGTTGAGGACATCGAACTCGCATTCGATGTTCACAGCGATATCGTTTTCATCAAATTCTATTAGGATTCCTCGCACAAAAGCTACTACTTCAGATTTAGATTTAGGCTGGAATATTTTTAAGTTGTGTTGTGATAAATTGATCTTCTGAATACCTTCAAAAGCTCCTGCTGAATCCAAACTTCTTTGAATCGGAAGCGTCCTAGTTCAGAAATCTCTTTGCGTCTTAAGCGTCTTTAAGCATTTTTTCTTTTTGGAGCTCAACGTGACATTACAGCGCGCTGGCTGGCTACCTATACTTAGCGACACTTTTGGCTGGCTCCTGCGTGGTTCCTGAGTGGAATCCTTTGACCGCTGCATCATGACTCGAGAACGCGATTCGAAATCGCGCTAAACTTTTTATTTCTCGTCTTGTGGAAGTTGTGCCCTTAGGCTGAATAAACTCCTTCACCGGTTTCGTTAACAATAACAATTCGTACGGGAACAGTATTTCGACAACGCAGAATTTGATTGCGTTTACATACAACGCGAGAATATTAATTTGGTTAAGTACAGACTTGAGATGATAGCGATACCATCTACTGATTATTTAAAAATGAATCGGCAGTTCAGCCGAGATACGAATGAAAAAGCTCAATAAGATTTACATTAATTTGTAACTTGGACGCTCATTAAAGACGGTGCATAGCATGCACCATGCAGTAATTTCTAACCTCAAATTGGTTGTGCAACCGCACTTTGGATTAGTTAAATAAATAAATTTTCTCCCACCTTAAATCCGGTTCTTGTCCGTTACCGATTTGATCCTCGATTGCCCCTGGACCTCTTTTGACCTCAAACATCCTCTCAATTAATATCCTCTTCATGCTGGGACTGGCCAGGCTGGTCGCCGCCAACCTGACACCACGTGGTGTAAACGTGCTCGACCTGGTAGATCTTATCCGTGGTGTAATTTAATCCTCTCCGATCTTAGAAACATCCAAAATTGTATCTGCACACTTTCTTTAAGACCGCATTCTAAATTAATTCTCACTTCCTGTATAAATGCTGTATTCGCATACATCACATAACATAAGCTAGAACACCTCGACTGTACCACTCGGTTGTAAACTGTAGAGTGGTTTTTCATGTAATACTTCGCTAGGCACCCAGCAGTGATGTCAATTGAATTTAATAACTATTTTGCCTAATAAGATATGTGGCGACGTAAACCATCTTACCCTCACATCATCATTTCATCACCATCATTCCATTCCATCATTATTCACCGTCATTCATCATCATCACTAACACTACAAACTAGTTCCCGAACATTCCATCAGTCAGTCCAGTCGAGAACCTTCTCGAACCAAACACACGCATGCAGTAATAACAACAACAGCCACGCAATTGACACCAGCAGACAATAGCCGGCAAACCAACAATAGCAACAACAAACGATAGCACCGGCAAACAACCAATAGCGTTCTCACGTTCATACACTCACACACTCACAATCCATAGCTATAAATATCTGATCATTTGTAAATAGTAGTTAGTAATAAAGTGACCATTATATAGTGAACACGTATCTTTTCTATCCCGTGAAACCGAATCCCTCTTCGGGCGGAAACCCCCATAAATTGGTGACCCCGTACGTTCAGTAAAGTGATCGCGTGTGAACCGACTTTCCCGAAAGTTCTATCGTTATCGCGAGTGTTCGAATTCTCGAAGCCTCCGTCGCGAGTGCAAGAACAAAAACGCGAGTGCAGTGGGAAAGTGTTCGATTTTTCTCGTAAGTTCCACGCTTTTCTTCGTCGCGCCGCGAGTTTTAAGTGTATCGCGAGTTAAAAAAAAAAACTTCTCGAGTTTTCCTAACAGTGCCGAAATAATGAATCCCCTCAAAGAAAGGATTTTTCCCGATCATTCGGAAGGCACGTCCATCTCCATCCTGGAGCAGCAAATCGAGGCGCTTACTCTACGTTTGAATCAGGCAACATCGAGAAAATTCCAGAATTGTGAACGAGTAAAGAATCTGTCGCTCGACAAACAGCAACTTGTGCAGCAAAAACGAAATCGCGGGTGGATTTGTTGGTTTCATTACCGGCATGGGGCACAAGCCAGAAAGTGCGAGAAGTGGAAAAAGGATAATCTGAAAATTCAGTGCATTTTCTACGACGACAAACCCGGAAGAAGAAACACACGTTCAGTTTTTAGGTCACACGTTCCTCGCCGAGCGCCGCTCGAACCAAAATCAAATCTCTCCAGCATCAAGCTGAACCAAACCATCAACATTCGCCGTATTCACGTCCACGACCAACAAACGTCGCAAAGCTTCCTAATCGACACAGGAGCCGATATCTCTGTGATCCCACCAACACCAAAGGAAATGTTGAACCGAACGAATTCACATCTATTGTTCGCAGCCAATGGAAGCCCGATAGCTACTTACGGCACCAAACGATTGACAATCGACATTGGTCTACGTCGTTCGTTTACCTGGACCTTCACGATAGCTGAAGTCAAATCACCCATCATCGGAGCAGATTTCCTGAAGCACTACGACTTGCTAGTGGATCTCCGGAGAAACAAACTCGTCGACAACACAACGAAACTGGAAATCAACAACATCAATGCAGTCTCCGAACCATCCATCACCACATTCGATGTGAACGCACCATTTGCACAACTACTTAAGGAGTTTCAGGACATTACAGTTCTGAACATGAACCACCGTCCTACGAAAGCGCAAACAATGCATCAAATCATCACGACTGGTCAGCCCGTTTTTTGTCGTCCCCGCCGTTTGCCCATCGACAAATTGAACGAAGCCAAAGCGGAATTCAAATTCCTCATGGAACAAGGCATTTGTCAACCCTCGAAAAGCTGCTGGGCCAGTCCACTGCATCTAGTGAAGAAGCCGAACGGAAAATGGAGACCTTGTGGTGACTACCGCAATCTTAATGCGATCACAGTCCCAGATCGGTATCCAATACCCCACATCCAGGACTTCTCAACAATTCTGCACGGTAAGTCCATTTTTTCGTGCATCGACTTACAACGAGCATACCACCAAATTCCTGTGGCACCTGAGGACATTCCCAAGACCGCAATCACCACGCCCTTTGGATTGTTCGAATTCAAATACATGACGTTTGGCCTACGGAACGCCGGTCAAACTCTACAGCGTCATTTGCACGACATCCTCGGAGATCTGGACTTCGTATTCCCGTATGTGGACGATTTGTGCATAGCATCCACCACCGAAGACGAACACAAGCTGCATCTGCGCGCCGTCTTCCAGCGACTCCGGGAAAATGGTCTCATTATTAACCCAAGCAAGTGCCAAATTGGACAACCGGTCGTCGAGTTTCTCGGTCATTTGATCACCAAAGATGGCATCAAACCCAGTCCAAAAAAGGTTGATGCTGTTTTGAATTTCCCACGTCCGACCGTAGCAAAACAGCTCAAGCGATTTCTTGGCACCATCAATTTTTATCGACGTTTCATCCCCCACGCCGCCGTCGATCAACAGATCTTACAATCGATGATCTGCGGAAACATAAGGAACGACAACACCGTTTTGCAGTGGAGTGAAACAACCAATCAAGCATTCGAAAAATGCAAACAGGACCTAGCCAATGCCGTCCTTCTAGCACATCCAGCACCTGAAGCAAAACTAGCCCTGGAAGTGGATGCCTCTGGCACAGCTATTGGGGCAGTTCTTCATCAAATCTCCGAAAATGGTCGACAACCACTAGGATTTTTCTCCAGGAAATTGAGTGACAGCAAAAGGAAAGCTAGCACGTATGACCGAGAGCTTTTCGCAATCTACGAAGCGATAAAGCATTTCAAGGACATGCTCATCGCTCGTGATTTCTGCGTGTACACAGATCACAAGCCTCTCACCACAGCTTTCCTTCAGCGCCCAGAACGTGCTAGTCCAACTCAACAACGCCACCTCAGCTTCATCAGCGAATATACAACCGACATTCGACATGTCCCCGGCGAAGCAAACAAAGTTGCTGATATGTTGAGCCGTATCGAGTCAATCACCAACGATACAATCGATTTCGATCGTATGGCCCTCGAGCAGAAAATTGATCCCGAGCTGAAGCTGTACCTGGAAAATCCTCCATCCAGCACAACGATCAAGCTGAAAGCGCTCAAATCCCCGTTCTCGTCTGCGCCTATCTATTGCGACGTGTCAACTGATGCCATCCGTCCATTCGTGCCGAAGCAGTTTCGCGATGCGATCATGAGAAAATTCCACAACGTTTCACATCCTGGAATTCGTGCGACAACTCGTCTTATCTCTGATCGTTTCGTATGGCCTTCACTGCGTCGAGACTGCAAGAATTTCGCCACCAACTGCATTCCATGTCAACGAGCGAAAGTTCACCGACACAACAAAGCACCGATCGTGCAAATCTCCACGCCAAACGAAAGATTTGCCCACATCCACATGGACATCATTGGACCATTACCGCCATCAGAAGGGTACGTATATTGCTTAACCCTTATCGATAAATTTTCTCGTTGGCCAGAAATAATTCCCATCCCTAACATGACGGCACACACGATCGCCCGAGCCTTTGTCGCTGGTTGGATCGCACGATTTGGCGTCCCCGTGAACGTAACTACGGATCTTGGTCGTCAATTCGAATCCGAGCTGTTTCGTGAATTAACGAAGCTTTTGGGCATCACTCATCTGAGGACGACACCGTACCACCCGCAGGCTAACGGACAGATTGAGCGAACACACCGCCAGCTCAAAGCCGCCATCATGTGTCATCAGAATCCCCGCTGGACTGAATCGTTACCCATCGTCCTTCTCGGCATGCGGACATCGCTGAAGGAAAATATCGAAGCATCGAGCGCTGAGCTTACGTATGGCACAACTCTTCGTCTTCCAGGAGAATTTTTCGCATCAAGCTCAAGCAAGTCGCCATCCGCCGAATATGTTGCCGACTTGAAAGCGACTATGGCAAAATTGCGACCAACGCCAACAAGCAACCATTCGAAACAAGCGACCTTCATTCAAAAGGAATTGGCCACATGTACCCACGTATTTGTCCGAGTTGGAGCAATCAAACCGCCACTAACACCGCCTTACGATGGACCATTCAAAGTGTTGCGCCGAAAGAAGAAAGTTTTCATCGTAGACATCAATGGTCGAAAGCAGCCAATTTCTATCGACCGTTTAAAAGCTGCACACATGCAAGCCAACGAACCAACAGTGAAACCACCCGATCCCGGTGAAAGATCATCTGATGCTAAGGACGAACAGGAACAACCGAAGTACCGAACCAGGTCAGGAAGACAAGTTCGATTTACTCGTCCCTATTGCGTAAATTAAGGGGGGAGTATTGTGGCGACGTAAACCATCTTACCCTCACATCATCATTTCATCACCATCATTCCATTCCATCATTATTCACCGTCATTCATCATCATCACTAACACTACAAACTAGTTCCCGAACATTCCATCAGTCAGTCCAGTCGAGAACCTTCTCGAACCAAACACACGCATGCAGTAATAACAACAACAGCCACGCAATTGACACCAGCAGACAATAGCCGGCAAACCAACAATAGCAACAACAAACGATAGCACCGGCAAACAACCAATAGCGTTCTCACGTTCATACACTCACACACTCACAATCCATAGCTATAAATATCTGATCATTTGTAAATAGTAGTTAGTAATAAAGTGACCATTATATAGTGAACACGTATCTTTTCTATCCCGTGAAACCGAATCCCTCTTCGGGCGGAAACCCCCATAGATACAAAGCTACGGTTTTCGACAATGTGTTCAGCAGAAAATTTCCTTTTAAAAATTTGTAAATTGGCACAAAAACCATTGGCAGGCTCGGTTCCACAGAAGAAACAAAAATGATGTTGATTTTTCAGTACAAAATATTAAATTTTCTCATACGAACTTATAAGTTCAAAATTACTCATGTAAACGTCACTTAAAAATTTTGCAAAATATCATAATAAGTTTTGAACCAAAACGAAGCTTTTTAGACCCCAAGGTTTGAGAAATTCAAAAATGACCCCACATTGGCTCAGTCTATTGTTGCATATCCCCTGAATGTACTCACACTACTGCGTTGCTTCTCTCCTTGGAGTTATTTTAATTCTGGTAATGGTTAGGAACCATCTATGGTGCAGAAGAACGGAGTGTGGAAGTGAAGGATGAACCACGAGCTCGTGCTACTCTATGGCGGACCCACACCCAAAATTCATCCTTTACTCCAATCATGAGTTCTCAATATTATAACGTCATTGGCATGAGATGTGAACGCCAGTGGCGATGATTCAATTTGAGACCGCCAAAATAAACAAAACAAAATAAAAACGTTTTCATGTCCCTCTCTATCTCATTACAAGATAAAGAAGAATGGAAACAATGAATTGATCCGCTCGGTCAATGCTGTGCGTGTGTATGTAAAGCAACATTAGGAAAACTATAGAAAAAAATATTTCCTTGTTAAAAATCACCGGCTAACGACCTAAAACTAAGCTGCCCAGCTGTGCATGTGTATATAAGCAGGAAGTAGGAAAGCAAAAAACAGTTTCTCGTTTCAAATTCCCTTTCCCACCATAAGACAATGCTGGCATACCCTCGGCCAAATGCCAGACGTGCGTACTTTTGTTGATAGTCCGTGACAAAAAACTGTTTCATTTAATCCTCGCTTTCCATCTGGCTTAGGTGGTACACTGGTTAGTTGTCTGATGGAAAGATGAAGGTAGAAAATTGTCGTGAGATTGATTCTCACCGACGGCGTTTTTTTTTTCTTGTTTCTGGGATGAATTAAAATCCTATAAAATGAAATTAAAATCCTATAAAATATTTTACTTGTTTCGCTTGAATGTTTGTTTGTATTGGTCCTACATCGTTTTGCCCGAGAGCTCGAGTCTTTATGTCAGTGACGGGAAAGCAATCATATCATTTTTGGCGCAATGCATATTTCAGCGCATTTGCTGCACATATTTAGTTAGCTTCGATCGGTATTGAAATTTTGCAACCTCTTCTTCGGGTGCAGCATCCAGAAGATGTTGAAGGCTAGACATGTTGCGAGAATTGTTGAAGGAGTAGCAATCCATGATATCCTTTCAACAATTCTAGTTTTTCCACAGCAACAGTGCTTAGGGGCCGTTCACTAATTACGTAAGCACGATTTTGGAAATTTTCAACCCTCCCTCCCCCCCTGGTAAGACAAAGTAAGATTTTTCAAAACCCCCCCTCCCCCCCTAGTAAGATCTTACGTTTTTTATTCTTTGAGAAATTGACCCGTTTTTTTCAAAAATAGCTTGAAAATATTAAAAACGTGACATACATGCTTCAAAGCAAAGCACTTTTTAAGTAAAATTAAAACAACTGTATTTGAAAAGCACAATCTATACAAAACAATAGATGAAATGTCATCAACGATTAAAGAAAACATTATTCAAGACATGTTTGGGGTAACAATAATTTTCAATAAATTTCCCCAATCGAATAAACAATATGAAATCTAAATTCCGATTTCAAAAAGAAAGATCAGGTTAGCTGAAGTAACCATACAAAAATTTGTTATGTTTTTTACCTGAAAATCATAAAAATCTTTTAAAAAGTATATCATTCTATACTACTAGAATTGGGGCAAACATGTTTGAAGATAATCACATTGTCAACTAACCTAAAAGCTCAGACTCATTCAGCGGTAAGCGATAAAGTTTTAGGATTTTTTGGTAAATCTTTTGTAAAATTTAGAGCTGGTGGTGTCTATCATTGAAAAAACTGTCAAGAAATTGATCATTTAAAGCGCCTTATCTGGATGAAGTCATTTTCTAAAAATGATGAATTCAAATCGTGTTGTCACAACGCGCCATTTTCCTTGTTGTTTCTATAAATTTTCCAATTAAAAAGATTGTTATGATGGAAAGCGAAAAGCGACGATCTTTTTTAACCATGTGATTTAGTGTTTTTGATGACATGTTGGTTTGAATTTGTTCTCTATAAGTTTTATAGAACCTCAGTATTTTTTTTATTAATTCAAAGACATTAAAAGATAAATAACATAATATAAAAATTAACCAACAAATAGGTAGTGAGTAAATAAAACCTGAGTTATATGGTTTCGTATGGCTGTGGCTGTGATGAATTTTTAATGTAATATTTCTTACGTAAGATTTTTGGAAACCCCCCCTACCCCCCTAGTAAGAGATCGTAAGCAAATGTGAAACCCCCCCACCCTCCCTATGTGCTTACGTAATTAGTGAACAGCCCCTTAGTAACGAACTTTGTTTATAATGAAAAACATATTACTTAGTACCAGAACTCCGCTTAATAAAGACGTACTTTTATATTAGTCTGAAAGCCTTTTGGATTCTGGTTGTTCCTGTCCCTGCCCCAATTCAGCTATCTCAACAGGTTATGGGCTCTTCAGGAAGAGAAGCAGTTTTACACGGCATACCGTTATTCTGTGGTGGAAATGGATTCCACAATTGGAGCTTCCGGGTTAAGATGCATCTGGACGCATTGGGATTGGCCCACACGTTGGCGCAGGATCCACCGGAAGTGGCAGCAGAAAGGACGAAATTTCGTGAAGCGGACAGGAAAGCGAAGTCAACGTTGATTAGTTTCCTCGGAGACGAATGCCTGGAAATAGTTCGTGACAAGGCAACAGCAAAACTGATGTGGTGTGCTCTCGAAAATTCGTTTGCCAAGAAAAGTCTTGCCTTGCAGAATCTTTTTCGGAAGCAACTTGGTCGTTTAAAGATGAACGAAGGTGAATCCATGCGGTCCCATCTAGTGAAATTTGAAGACCTTGTTCGGCAGCTACGTTTGGCAGGAACGAATTTGTCAGAAGCAGATGTTGTGGTGATTCTTTTCGGCACCCTGCCGGAATCATACGACCCCTTGATCACAGCCTTGGAGAACCTGGACGACGATGAAATAAGCCTGGAACTCGTAAAGCAACGTTTGCTAAGCGAGGAGATGAAGCAGCTGGATCGTCATAGGGTTGTGCAAGATCAAGAGCAATCAGCAGCGTTTCTTGGGGCTGGTTTTCCTAAGAAAGTCACGAAGAGGTTCAACGGAAAAAGCAATCGGTGCGGCAAGAAGGAACACAAGAGGGTCGATTGCCGTGTCAAACTGGATGGTGAGGCTAACGTAGCATCAGGGAGCAAATCTGTGTGCTTCATGGCAGATCAATTTTCGGAGCAAAGTAAACGCGAGAAAACGCTGTGTTTCAAGCTCGACTCTGGATCCAGTGAGCATCTAGTGAATGATAGATCGGGTTTTGCGTCGTTATCCAAATTAAGCAAACCGATTATCATAGAGGTGGTGAAAGATGGACAGACCCTTGAAGCAACTCAAACCGGGACGATAATTGGAAGCAGCAACACCAAAGTGCTCGTCAATATGAAAGATGTGCTGTACATTTCGGATCTCAGGGACAATCTGATGTCGGTCAAGAAGCTGGCAAAGGCTGGAATTTCCGTGCTGTTCTCTGGCACCAAAGCGACGTTGAAGAAGGATGGAATGACAGTTGCGGTCGCATATCTGAATGGTAATCTTTATGAACTGCAAATCAAGATAAATTCAGATGGTAACCAAGTCAAAAGAGAGTGCGTAATGGTCACCCTACCTATCGAACCAGAGGGGGACGAAACTGATGGTTCGAAAATAGTCATCGGAGCTCAAGGTTCGTTAAATGCGGTTGACAGTGAATTGCCCGATTCGCTTACTGGTTCTGAAGAATTCCCTGAGACGGATGAATGTGCAACTGATGTTAGCAGCAACGGAGAGCCATCCGCGCTCCCGCCGCATCTAGAACACCACGAGCCCTTAAAGCAAGCATCGGTGAGGCGTAGCGGTAGGGAGCGCTCGCTCCCAGGTAAGTCCTGGTTTATTCCGTTAATTTTGGTGCAGTTTCTGCTGGTCCTCTTTCTTTTGATGTTCCAGAAAGTTTTTCCGACCTTGGTACCGAATCGTACGATGCCAGTGAAAGATGTGAGGAGCGAAACTAGTTCATTTGAAAAGAATTATTCTTGGGACCTCACAATGTGCCCCGATGGTATGAAGCTCTTGAGTCCGGAATGGACGTTTCGCCTTAATGAAGATGACCCTGGTCGACCGTTGCACTACGAGGCTCGATTAGCAGCGAAAAACTATCGACAGCAACTTGGGCAAGACATCGAAGAAACCTACCCTGCCGGAGGTCGGTTAGCAGCGATCCATGTGGTTTTCGTTGATGGAGTGACTTCAAGGAATGTTGAAAGAGACGGTTTACATGGAGGTTCCCGACAGTCAAAACCCCGTCGAGTGAGGCGTTTGGTCCGGTCGTTGTATGCTGTAAATCGGTCCATCGGATATCATTTTGCGTGCGATCATGAGGCCTCAAGATTGGTGAAAATAGATGCTATCGAGAAACAAGATCAACTTGCTGATGTCTCAACCAAGCTGCTGGAATTCCGTTTGGGACCCGAAACGGATGTCGGCCTACATGAACGAGAGGGGGTGTTGAAGGAGTAGCAATCCATGATATCCTTTCAACAATTCTAGTTTTTCCATAGCAACAGTGCTTAGTAACGAACTTTGTTTATAATGAAAAACATATTACTTAGTACCAGAATTCCGCTTAATAAAGACGTACTTTTATATTAGTCTGAAAGCCTTTTGGATTCTGGTTGTTCCTGTCCCTGCCCCAATTCAGCTATCTCAACAAGAATGCCAGACGACTGTCCTGCAAAACGGGTGTTCGCTGCGAATCCGGTAGGCACCTGACGAGCAAGGGCATAACAAGCGAGGGGATTAGATCAAGTGAAGCATGATCTGGCGAATGTGGTATGCACGAGAGATTAAAGAACGGTTGCCACGGACCGATTTTTTTGTAGAAATAATGTTCATCAAGTTATTGCCGGTTTGGTCGTCGTGTAAATAAGATGTAAAAGTCAGTTTCGTTTGGAAATTTAACTTCTTACAATTTGTTATCAAAATGACACAAAATTATTTAATTTTAACCAAAATTCGTTCGTTTTCCAACATATCTGAAGACTCAATAACTCTTATTTCTTATACTTATCACCAATTTCCTTAGACCCGTTTGATGAATCAACGTCGGGTGCATCTGCGGGTGCACAACATCGGCCTGGGTGGTGGCGTTGGTTCCGGTGGAGGAGGAGGAGGCGGCGGCGGCGGCGGCGGTGGAACAGGTAGCAGTGCCGTAGGCGTTGGTGGCGGCAGGGTCGTTGGCACGGCCACCGTTTCCACCAGCGCCGGTCACAAAATCTACGCCGGTAGTTTGGATTGTGCCATCCAGACCGTTCGCCACGAGGGCTTCCGGGCACTGTACAAAGGCTTCGTGCCGACCTGGTTCCGGATGGGTCCCTGGAACATCATCTTCTTCATCACGTACGAGCAGTTGAAGCAGTTCTACTGAACTTTTTGCACTTAGCATCAACAGGATCAATCACTGAATGAAGGATGACGATAATCGAACAAAACTATATGCTATATGGTAAAGCTAACGATAGGCTATTCGAGTTAATTGATACCTAACCTTTGATTGTAAGTAGAACAATGAATCTTGTGTTAAACTGTAAGAGAACTATCCAAAAATCAGAATCTTTTGCTTTCTGAGAATCAATGTTATAACATTCGCATACCCAAGCGGGGTAGCTTTTGATGAAGGCATTTGTTTTTTTTTTAGATAATTTTAGACTAGAAATTTTGTTCCAAGTTTTAATTTTACCAAAGGTCTCATTGCCAATCGAATTTGTTGTTTCAACAATCTTTTGCATTTCGTTAGTGTAGCACTCGATAAGAAAATTAACAATATTAGTAGAGTACAACTCAACTGCGAGAGAGAAAAATACCCTACAAAGCTACCAAAAAGTTTCGCTACTAAAAGTTTTCCCTCAGACAAGTTTATTCTCCCATCTACCCATTGAAAAAAATCCAAATTATCAATATTAAAATTAAGTGAACCAGCTATATTTATTCGAAAACATAATAGACTGACAGGGGCAGAAAGCACACACACACAAATTGTTAACATACAGGTTCTAGATCAAGCTCGTAGAGCGTCTGATGGAACGAAAGTAAGAGAACAGTTATTTGAGCTATAGAGAGATACACAGGAGGCGCCTCCGTGGCTGCGTTTCAACGGGAAATTATGATATCGGAATCCCCGCTGTCGTGTTTATTTGTACAAGTAAATAGATGTTATAGAATATTTTGAAAAGGAAACCAAATAATAAAAGTTATCGAAAGATAAGATGAAATTCACTGTTTGTTTTAACTAAATGAGAAGCCATTAAATAGTTTTTAGTAGGATGTTTAAATATTAGTTGAAATTTTTCTATTTTTGCGATAAAATATTAAACTAGAAAGTGCGGAGAATCTAATCCGGAAAACACCTAAATTTGGCAATCTATATATCAGAAACCACCAAATTCTAAAACTTTGGTATCTTTCAGTTACCAAAAGTGTTGTTTTTAACTTTGCTGCATATAGTTTCTTTGTTCAATTTACAACATTTATGCTATGCTGCTAAATGTAGCAGATTCGCGCCGAGCGAAAAATCGAGATATCTCGTATTTGGTCCTCAATGTGTTAAGTTTGGTTTAATGAACCAAAGAAAGATCTTTTCGATCAGGTGCTGTGTTTGAATCAACAATCATGGATTTTCAGGTGGCAAAATTGTTTTCCACTACGGACCCAAAAAATGCAATTCTTCATACTCAGTTTAACGAGAGCGGCAATAATTCGACCATTTGGAGAGTTTGCAAATGCCGTTTGGTTCATCGAATGCTCCAGATACTTTCTAGGGTATCATACCAATCATCATACCAGTCAGGGAGTCAAATCTGCCATTATTACGATATTTTGGTTCCCTGCATACTATTTACACAACATTGAAGGAATAAAATTTTTCGACAACATTTTAAGGAAAATCGAAAGAATAATACGACATAAGAGCCCGAATTGGTAGGAAATATTTTAGAAATTACTGGCTAAATGTGCTTTTCTTTCAAAAATCAAATCATCAAGGTTGATTCAGCAAAGAATGTTTCTTTTATTCTCTGTTCATTTTTATTAAGTAGTTGGTAGTTGGTAACGCTTACCATCCACAGCATCTATGGATTGTACTTTTTTTTTTTAATTTAAAAGTGAAATAAGATTAGTTTTCTCTTTTTTAAATATAGATTTATCTTGTAACTTGTAATGTATCCATCGCTCTGTGTTGTTGTTGTTCGCACCGAATCAATTCAATATAAGTAATAATAATAGTAATAATATTGATCTCGTTCAACTGTTTGTTTTTTCAATTATTCATTTGTTCAGAGCTTATCTTACTGTTTTAAATCTTTTGTCTAAATTTATTGTTAATAAGTAACCAATGGCGTTCCAGGTTATTTTGCTATACTGAAATGTGATCTCGTTTTGAGTGTTGCATCTTTGATTTCAGATTAAGGGTAATTTAATAATGTTTGGTATTTGAACGAAGTTTGCACTGTTTCTTTTTATTGTTTTTCTCCAGCTCTATTTTTTTGTTCTGAATCGATTTCTCTTTCTCATATTCGTTAGTCAATAAGTGTAATCGATAAGCGCGTTTCTGTTCTTCTACGAGTTGATTTGGTTTTGTTATTAAATATTCGGTTGTCGCAATTTGACGAAAATAAGATGTTTTACTACTGAATTTATTTTACAGGTTTTTTTCGAAGTTGCTAGCGTTCGGTTATCGATTCTCACTGATATATTTTTGTGTTTAGTTTGGTTTCGCTCGTGCTCTCTGCTTAAACTCACTTTCTTACTTTCTTTTCAATCTCTCTTTCTCGCATCCCGTTTATGTATAGTATAGAAACCCGTGTAAGTGTAATTTCTCTCTTATTTTGATAGAGAGCCTATTGTGTGGTGAGGATGTATTTACAAGTAAAAAGGTGTGTTTAGTTTACCGATAAAAATTGCTTCAACTAGATCCGATCCGACGGGTTTTTGTTTTGGTTGTGTTTCTTTTCAAAATCGATATTTTTTCTATTAAAGTTAAGTTATAGAAGAAATGTGGATAGATATTAGAGAAGAGAGAAAGTAGTTGCTTGTTTCTTAAGTAAAAAGAAAAGAAAACTAATCGAGATTGTTCTTAGAAATTAGTAGGAACGTATTTCTTAACACTGTAGAAGCATGTATTCGTCAACAAGTAATCGATTTTGAGGCTTGCACCGAGTATTGATTTGTAATTATCTACTGTAACGTTGCGTTTGTGGAACGAATTGGAAAGTTTTTTAGTATCCCAATGAATAACAGAACAAATAACTATAATGACAGTGCTTTTTTAGGGTCTTGATTTCCAGATTTGGCTTTGAAACAACTTTTACAAGAAGTTGTTAATTACTTTGGTTTTATCTAGAACAGGAGGACTAAGTTGTACAGCGATATCAGGACCCTGACCCGTTAACCCTTAGTTGACGCTAGTGTGATGGCGTCAAAATTTTAGGAAAGCCGATAGAATCTGATATTCTAATCTTGATACAAGTACACGCAAAATAATTTAGGAATTAAATATACGGGATTTTTCACGAAAACTACTGTTGCATCACATCCGTTCTGCGTGTGTCTTGTGGTAACTATAGTGTTTTCCGATGATAACCTAAACTCTGACAACAAATTTACGGCTGAAAAGATGAACCGTTTCCATAATTTAAGTGGCTTTCATGGTGATACGGTTGTTGGCGAATTTATAGGGGACGAAATTAGCGAATCTCTGATAACGAACTGCTGCTCGAATGAAGGGGGCTTCTATGACGATACGGTTGTTGGTCAAATTACAGGGTACCTTTTTTATTGAGCTAGGTGAGACAAATAGAAATTCGCTGCAGCTTTTTTTTCCTAACTTTTCTACAAAAACTGAGCAGTTTTCAAAAACAGAGTTGTTATTGTTCAAGATAAAAATTTGTACCGGGATTAAACAAAGTCAACAAAACTATTGTTTTATGTAAAAGGCATGCTCTGTTAAATGAAATTTGCAAACATGTTCAACTAAAAACTTTCTTAAAAACTTAAAAAAAAAATTACAATGATCATTTTCAAGAAGCAAAATTTGTTACTCACTCACTGATCTGTGATTTAATCAGACCAATTTGACATTTAAGTGATTTTTTTAATTTTTTTGTTTTCCAGCCCTGGGTATTGAGCAAATGCGACGGTACAGTCGTTGAACGAATTACCGATGTACGCGTGACTTTTCTTGTTGGCTCAGAAGCCGAGGTGAATACCATTGGAAGCTAACACTAGAAGAGATCATGACGGATTTGCACGGTTCGACATGGTTTTCCACCATTGACTTCGAAGTGCGAATTTCTTCCGATTTAAATGACTGCCTTTCGGACTTTGCAACGCTCCTGACATCTTCCAGGAAATTCTCCAGACAAAAGTTCTCGCTGGATGTCAGGGCGTTCGCAATTATTTGGACGACATAATTGTCCACGGGAAAACCCAAATCGAGTACGAGCAGAACTTACAAGCAACTCTACCCAGATTGAGATGCATCAAGTAAGCATAAACGAAGAAAAGTGCGTATTAAGACAGCAGTCAGTAAAGTTTCTTAGCTTTATCCTCGCGCATAACGAGCTCGGAGAAATCAAGGTTTTTCGCAGACCTGAGTCTCAACTTGAAATTAAGAGTTTTTTTGGTATTCATGAATTTTACGGAGGAGTTTATATTTAAGAGGGCAGACAAAACCGAGAAGTTGCGACTTTTAGCTAAAGCCGAGTCTTTTTCTGGACAGACTTTGAAGAAAAAGAGTTCTTGTTCTTGAAACATGAATCCCTTAAAGCAATAATCTCGTTGAATGATTTCAACGAAGATCGCCATCGAACGAGATGGAGCTCTATGTAGACACCTTGCCTATTGGCTTGGGAGCTGTGCTCTTCCAGTTTAGTGATGAGAAGATTCCAAGGATCATACCGTGTGCTTCTAAGGCCCTTACCGAAGTAGATAAAAGGTATACCCAAATTCTGAAGGAAGCATTGACCATTGTTTGGGTCGTTGTAAAATTTGTTTTTTATTTGACAGGTAAACGCTTCTCAATGCGGACACAAGGCTACAGAGAAAGCAAGCGCTTTAAGGCTCTAATGTTTCAATTTCGACGAGAAACGGATTTCTAGACATCTAATCGTAGAGGACGCTCTTTCCCGACTGATAGGTTCTCAGCAGGATGAGCCTTTTGATGACGATAATGACAGATATCTTCAGTACGCTATTGATACATGAATCATGGACATAACCTGGAAGGATGTCGAAATTGAATCAGTAGGTGATGCGGATAGGGCGCAAATAAGGGCGTCTATGGATTCCGGACAAGCCATCACCGCCAATATGAAGCTCAAGCAAGACACTTTACAACCTTGGGTCCGATGGTATTTAAAGGTGACAGGATAGTTCTGCTTTATCAATTACGCAGAAAAGCCGTGGAAACAGCGCATCACGGCCACATCGGGTTTGCAGCCATGAAACAGGTCATGAGGGAGTACTTTTTGTGGCCGAAAATGGGCGAAGCGATTGAGTCATTCGTTAAAGGTTGCAAAACCTACTAAATTATCTCGAAATGGAACGCCTCTATACCATTGACCAGTCACGATCTTCCATACGGTCCATGGCATATCTTGCAAATCGACTTCCTTAGCGTGCCTGGTTGTGGTTCTAGCGAACTCCTAGTGTGCATAGACACGTACTCTAGGTACTTGGCAGTCATCGAAGTGAAATCAATAGAATGTAAAACAACCAATATAGCACTCTGTAAGATTTTTTACACTTGGGGACTGCTACTATCGATTCAAAGCGACGACGGACTTCCTTTCCAAGGAACCGACTTCGTTAGTTAATGGGAAGGAAAAGGAATGAAAATCCATAAATCAATCCCTCTGACCTCCAGTCCAGTGGCTCAGTAGAGCGCCAAAATCAGGGCATTATCAAAGCCCTTGTCACTGCAAAGGAGACCGGCAGTAATTGGAAAGAAGCGCTCCAGGAGTACGTTCACAAATACAACACCATTAAGCCCCATTCAAGAAAACCCGAAAACCCCTCATTTTTGTGTGGCTGTATCAAAACGACCGCACGGCATGGTGTATATAATTCGCGAAGCAATGGCAATCGTCACCATCGTGTTTGTGTGTAGAATGATGCTTCTATTTGAATTTTGACATTTGTGTGTAATCTCAAACGGCCCATTTCAGAGTTCATCTCGAGATTGACGCACAACTGACGAGGTTGCTAGCTAGATGCTAGAACGGTCAGTTATGCTAGTGATTGCTCAACATCACTTGTCTCTCAATATGGCTCTCATGGGGAGAGAGCAATGAGCAATACTCGAGGATACCACAATTAGATCTTTAGTTATCAAAAAGGCATCTAAGCAAGAGGAGTTACGAATCGAAATTTTGTACATGCATTGTGAGAATCCAAACTACACGCACGCAGAAGTAGCAAAATCGTTGAATGTAGTCAAATCAACCGTCCCCAAAGTATTAAAAGTGTTCGGGGAACGTTTGTCGACAGCTAGGAAGCCTGGATCTGGAGAAAATCGGAAGCCGGGAGCAGCAGTGATGAACAGAAGAGTGGCTGGCGCTTTCAAGCGCAATCCCAACTTCTCTGTTCGAGATGTTCGCAAAAACGTTGAGAATATCATCTATAACCGTACATGAAGCTAAAATACGATCCAGACTATCCACTTCTGACAAGGTTGTGGTTCCAAATCGCAAAAACCCTATGGCAAAAACCAGATCTTGGAAGCTGTATACGGCATTGTTGACAAAATTTGGTAATGGACGACGAAACTTACGCCAACGTAGACTTCAGACAGCTTCCTGGACAAGAGTATTACCTATACAGCAACCGGAAGGGGAAGGTGGCAGTCATTTTCAACCATATTAAACTATCAAAGTTTGCCAAGGAAAATCTCGTTTGACAAGCAATCTGTATTTGTTGCTTGAAAAGCGACAATTTCGTTGTCAACAAAGGAATTTACGTGAAAAGGTGACTTCAAGAGCGATTGCTGGCTTTCTTGAAGAAACATGACTTGTCTGTGCTGTTTTGACCGGATTTGGCATCAAGCTATTATGGAAAAAGGCCATAGAGTTGTATGTCCCTAACAACATTCAGATTGTGCTCAAGGATTAGAACCCTCCTAACACACCAGAACTTTTCCTAATCGAAAAATATTGAGCGAAAGTTAAGCAGAACCTCAAGAAGACTCAAGAAACTGTAAGCAGCGAGAAGCAGTTCAAAGTAAGTCGATCAGAATCTTAACTGCGTATTTGTTCCGTCTTTTATGCATACTTAAAAAAGAAAGATACTTTGATTTTTATTTATAAACAAATAATCGATTTACACGAATTTAGTTTGACCACTTTTTGATCCGAACAGCCTTAACAATCAAGTCATTTTTTAATCAGATAAGTTATTTTTGAGTTTGAACCCCCTGAACCTCAGACTTGATACAATTTGAGCTACTCAAATGGATATAGTTTGGATAAAATCTGTTCTCAAAATTTTGAATTTTACTCTCTCTGGAAACTGAGTTATTTTGGCAAACCTATAGAAGTGTTGGAAAAAACCTGTCGGACGATTTGAAACTTAATTCAAAATGATGACGAATGGTTTAGCTGCAGCTCAATTTTTCTTATAGTTTTTAAACATAACATAGCGACCATGACATTTTAGATTTCTTACATAAAATTTTCTAGTTAGATATGTTTCATAGCTGCTTGGTAAGAAAAAATATTGAGCTAAAAATCATTCCAATTCGTGCACAAACTCTAATTAGATTTTTTTTAACAGTTCAACAGGCTTAAAGCTTCTAGGTTGTATTTGTTTTTATCTGAATGAATTTCATAAACGATTCTCTTTCAACGAGTCTGTATCCTATAGGTAGTAGATAGCTAGTAGAAAAATCGATATCCACCACCAGTTCTCTGTAGCCACACAAACGTTTCGTCCCACCGGTGTCGATAGTTTTGCTAGTATTTTTCACTGTTCATCTTCTTATTTTCAATTTAGTTTTTGTTTAGTTTTGTTTTTTTTGTTTTTTTTTGTTAAAAGTTATAGAGGCCTCTACGGTATAGTTTTGTGATGTGTTTCTTTTATTCCTTTCATGTTGTTATCGAATCGGAAAAATTAAAGTTCCACCAGGGTTTTGATTCAAACTGAAAGCATTCGAAGCGCGGTTTCTAGGGTTAGTTTTGTAGATTGTTTTCTTTTATTGTTACTGTAGTTATTCAGTTATTCTGTCTTTTCTTCGCTATTTTCCTGATTAAAATGGTAGAAGAACTAGGAAAAGTGGAAATTTGTAGGTGCTTTCCAATAGAATTGGTTCGTTAAATCTGGTCGGGTTTTTTTTATGGTAAATAGCTGGGAAACCTTTAGAGTTTGTTTCGTGTGTGTTAGAATTTGGGTTCCGGTGCTCTCTTTTAACGGCTTCATCCGGTGTACAGATAGCTTTCGAGAGAAAATATTTTAACAAGATAATGATTTTTATGTATTTTTACTTTTTTTTATATTGATTATCAATCGATTAAAAACGAATATTTATGGGATATGTAAATTCTGTATTGTGTAGTTGGTCTATTTCTGCGTTATTATTTTTTCCGTACAAATTGGTATTTAATTTAATTTTTGGAGAAAAAATGTTACAGGTATGGTGCAAAAACTTTACCCAATATGGTCCTACGATTAAAGCCTGGAACTGGATTTGTTTTGATTTTTTTTATTAGTTCAATGTCGCCTTCCCCGTCTCTCTTATGCACCAATCTAGGTTTAAACCTTTCTTAATGATGTTTGAATAAACGACAGCCAATAGAATTCATCTAAAACAGTATTTACATGGCGACCGTGACAATATTTCGCTCTCACATCACTTTCGTTTGCGATTCAGGAAAAGGCTCAGAGGTTATCGGTATGCGCAAAAGTGGATTAAAACTGTCAACTTGATTGCATTCTTGTGACGCATTTCTTCAAAGTTCAACTATTGTGAACATTAGAGGCAAACAAGATTGGACCCTTAAGCTTTATGTTTTTATTTCTCTTCTGTTCTGTTTTTTTTTACTTTAAATTTTCCCATAATAATGTCTCCGGTTTTATATCTCTCTTTCTGATATTTTCTGTTGCTCTGAAATATACATCTAATGGTTGCTCGCTAAATCGATATGGAGGCTCGAATTTTTCTTACATTTGTATTTTTTTCTATCAACTAGTTACAACGAAAAAGGAGACTTCCAGAACGCAGAAATCATGCAAAAGTAGAAGGAATTATTACACTACTTTTCCTATGTACAAGCACACGTCGCCTTACTCACTCTACTACAATATTCGTTTTGTGTTTTGTTCGTTCGCACTTTTCTAGTGAATTTTTTCAGTTGTGTTTTTTGGTATTAGATTTAAAGAGTAATCACAGCAAATATCTTTTTAACGATTTTTCGGTATTTTGTTTGTTAAATATAGCTTTATTAAAAAAAATTTTTTTTTCTATTAAGGTTAAACTCAAATCTCCGATCTGATATCCGATTGTTTTACCTTTATTATTTTGAGTAGTTTTCCAGCGATCTTTCAAAGTATAATCAGATCTTCGTCCGTCAACTCAACACCTTGTTCTGATTGTGCGTACAACACTTCACCGGCTGAGCTGGCCACTAAACTGACAAATAAAACACAAATCGCACTTCACTGGAACATTTTTTTTTTCGTTGTTAGCCACCCGAATGACCGCAAGAATATGAAAACTTTTTTGCATTTCAAAATGATTTTGTAACGCTACGGTGTACAAAAACAGATTCCATATTCTAATGACCATCCGGGTGCGAGATCGATGTTTTTTACACTTTTTCACTTCATGGTAAATTATTTCTACAAATTGAAAATTATAACCAAAACTTCTTTAAAACAATGTAATGAAAAGTTATAGAAAACAGGGTATCAAATAAAATTCTTTTTAAAATTCAAATCACTAAAGAAATCTGCAGACTGATTTTTAGTTCTAAATTTTCAGTTCTAAAATTTCAATTTTTTTCATGTAGGTAATCCACCATAGGTGCACAGATTCACCGCAGTTTTATTTTCATTTACGTTTAATCCATCTGACATTCTTAGTCTATCTTTGGTACTGTACACTATCCAGCGCATTTTTGGCATAGAATTAACGCCAAGCGGCAAATAATGAACATTTTCTTTGGGTATTGTTGCTTAGACGATACTTGACGTGAAATTTAACGTTGCTTCAAGAAGAAGGCAGATGTATTCAAACAATAAGCAACATAAAATTCATGTAAATTGTGAACTCATTTTAAAATATTTTGCCGCTGAACTGAGTGTTGCCAACGGCTTAACACCGAAAACGCTGCAGATGTTAAAAATGAATTAACGATAGGCAAATTGGTCTAATCATAATGTGATTTGGCTTATTATTATTTGGCTTATTAATATTTGGCTTAATATTAGGCACAATGTAAAATTAGATGGTGGTAAAAATAAAACTTTTAACCATTTTGTGTGACCTATTTGATAGGAGCCCCTCGAACTTCAGAATTGATCTTTTGCCTAAATCAAATGTTCAATGTACTTCTACCAGTTCTCCTAATTCGTGGAGTGGTATCCCGGACCTATTCCCTAAGGTCAAATCGATCTTCAGCAACTGAACCAACGATTCGGGCCAGTGTTCTAAATCTATCGAAAATTACTATAACCTTGCCAGAATCCATCACCCATCTATCGCTCTTGACGTGTCACGAGGTCCGATTGATAATTCCAGAAGGTTTACCCTATCAGCTGGAAGCGTTGGATTTGGATAATGTCTCATCTGTGATCGTGTCTCCCAAATTCAAGCGATTTGCAAAGTTACATGTAATCCGTGTAGGTTATCCCGAAGAAATAATCAACTGAGTTAAACTTTAATCCTCAAATTATCTTGCAGATAACTGGTTTAACAACGATGAATCCAACCAAATTCAATGCGATCGAGTTTATCGGATGGGATTTCCCGGTCCTCACTGAGCTAACAATATCCGACAATAAGAATCTCAAACGAATTCCCGAAGAAATCGCGAGCTTCAGTAGTCTGTGGCGATTGTATTTGGACAACAATTCCATCCGCGTAGTACAAATGGATGCTTTTCGGGATCTCAAAGATCTGCAGGAACTTTCGTTGCACAGCAATGGAATAACCCAGATTGCGGCAACAAGCCGTTTGTCTTTTCCATTGCTGAGAGTTTTTGCTTTGCAAAAGAATCAGCTCCGGGTGTTTGAGGTGACCAGTATGTTGGATCTTCCGGGACTCAAGCGCTTGGATCTGACCAGTAACAGATTGGAAAGGGTATACATTCCCCCGACCTGGACCGATTTGCATGCGATTAATTTGGACGATAATCCCGTCAACTGTGCCTGGCTAAGGAACGGTGTGGGTCCTAAGCGGTCGAGCATCAGACGTTTGGCGGAACTGATCAAAATTTCCTGTTGGGTTCCGATTTTTGTGCGATTTAATCTGCCATAGATGTTAGATGCGGTCGAAATAGTTATCATAAAAAATTGAGATTGATTTATGAGTCAACATGCAATACACAAAAATGTTCATGTAAACAGTTTACGAAAATTGCCGAGTTCGGTAATTTATTCTACCGAACTAGTTGTGGAATTTGGAAATAAATAAATAATTTATGCTTTTGACGATTATTTTCTGCCGAACTTCGTTGAACGAGCCTTGACTGACCGAAGTTCGTCAAGGTAAAAAACGTCGAGAAAAACTGGAAAACATTCCTGCCGTCATGTGTCGCTGTCAAAACTTTTTCTACAAATACTTTCTGTTGTTTTCAATTGTAAACATTTAGCTTTTTCCATAACACTGCATGGTAGTAATCAATTGGCATTAATTTTCCTTTCAGCTGGTCCACTTTGGTTGGGCAATGCAATCAATATGGCTGAACCCCACAGCCACACCACCAGAGGGGTCATCCAAGAATCAAAGGATCATCTCAGAGGGCCTGCTAGTAGTCGGAGGACCGTCAGCACAGAGACCAGCTAGGAAGTTCCGTTTGAGGTCGAATCCGGGGAAGTTCGTGGACCGAGAGGGTTACTCTTGATGTCGTCACGAGCTACGCTGCGGTTAGCAAGCAGGAGCTCACGTTCGATGGTCGGGATGAGTCTTAAGATCCGAAACCGGGCTTTGCAGAAGTGCACAGGTAGAGAGGGTTACTCTTGTGATCAGTAGTCTACAATCAGTACGCGTGATCTCATCTAAGCCTACAGTACGATTGTTCTGTGGCTTTGGAGGAGATGTTTTGGGCGACAGTTAGTTGCCAACAACATCAGCAACGCATCAAAGCCAAATCTGACTCATGCTGCTGAACGTTGCTCTCCGGCTTTTGAAGCAGCGGAACGAAAAGCCATGAAGCTGCAAGTCGACAGGAATATTCTCAGGCTTGGTATTAGCGCACCAGCACTAAATTGTACTTCGGAAGTCCGGACTTCCGACTTCCGACAAAGAAAAGAGAAGTACTAGATTGTAGGAAGTCTGTATTTTGTTGCCAGTTCACCAGCGACGTTTCTAAAAAATTGATTTGAGTGAGTCTTGCTTATTCTCGGATGCATCGAGAATTAGCTCTATTAGCTACAAGAGGTTGCTTCTCTGGGGGTTACCAGAAAGCAACATGCTAGAAACGCTGTTCGTTCGCGTGCTGAGTTTATCAGCCACCGGAATCAACGAACTATCGATTCCGGTACCAGTCAGCGTATAGCGCGAGATGAGTGTGACTACGAGAGTAGCGATGACGAAGATGAAGATGATGATCAAGATTCCGTCAATCTCAAACTGGCCCAGAGACGCAGCGAATAGGAGAAGCTACTCAACGCTACGTGGCTGACGTAGCCGCTGATGATGAGGAAGAGCAACTTTGAATCGTTAGCAAGCTGAAGGGCCAAAGGGACTGCTTTTTACGGAAGACCACCATCGACAAAAGAATGGCAGCCATGAAAGAGAACGAGAGTCGGGCTGAACGAAGTGAGATTATCACCGAGCAGCCGTTCAACGATTTGCTCGGTTATTTGCATCAGAATACCAGTGCTGCGGTTAGCGCACTTCGCAAATACCAGGTCAGTTCGGCGACTAGGCCTGAAGCGTGTTCTGCGATATCTTCGACGTATGATCGATATGGCGTTGGTATAGGGTTTGTTGTTAACAAACTTCCCAAGTGAATTGGCTGTGGTTAGCACTCATTTCACTTTGATGGAGTACAACATCCTATGTGTCCAGTACTAAAAGAAGGCGCGTATCCATCAGCGGATGAAGCATCTAAATGTGAAGTATGCATATATCAGAAAGATCCTGAGAAGCGGTCAGCTTTCTTTACCGCATATCTAGACTGTGGATCAGCCAGCCAGTTTGTTTTGGTACTGTTCTCTTTACGCCAATTCGCAACACGGAGAAAAAAGACCACAGTTGTTCTAATTATTTCAGCTGGTTATACCAATTATCAAAGCGTAGTTGATTTTTTCGTATCTAACTATAAATATAGTCGACTCAACTACAAACTAATGATTGACTTTATGCAACAACTATGAATATAATAGAATCAACTGTAATGATTCAACTGTAAATATGATAAATTCATCTACAATTGTATGATTGATTTTAGTTATTCAATTATAAATATAACAGATTTAACTATACATTTCTGATTGATCTCTAATATTTAACTATAAATATGATAGATTCAACTGTGGTGGTATAATTGATTCAACTGTAAATATGATAGATTTAGCTACAAATGTATGATTGATTCTAGGTATTGAACTATAAATATAGTAAACTAAACTATATTTTTAAGATTGATTGTGTGCTACTTGAAAACTATAGTGTTCATACATGTTCAACAGAGAAATAAAAAAAAATCGTAAGTGTGAGACCCGTACGTGTTTTTTTTAGCTGTTTTTAGAGCAATCTTCGCCAAGAAGGTCAAGAAAGCACGGATTTCTGAGGACGTCTTCCTTGACCGATTAGTTAGGACGCACAATTTGCTGGGCAACCATGCATCAAGATGGTCATCAAGATGGCATCAAGATGATCAAAAAGAACAACAGCGGAGGAACCAGAACGTGGGTATCGGGATTTCCGGTCAGTTTTCTAGCATCGTGTCGGCTTAAACGAAAAAGATGCAAAATGCTGAAATAATAAATTAAAAGAAAATAAAACGTAGTCATAAAATTATTCTTATAAAAAATCTTAAGATATGATAACTTCCAAAGTAAACAGAATTTAAATTTACAATATTTATAGTTGACCTCATTGAATCAATCATAGAAATATTTTTGAAACTATCATATTTATTATTAAATCAATCATATTATTATAGTTGAATCTACCATATTTACAATTAAAGCAATCATATTATTATTGTTATTCAATCTATCAAATTTTTAATCAAATCAATCATATTATTTGAATCTACTATAATTATTATTGAATGTATGACATCAATCGTACATTATAGTTAAATGTATTATATTTATAGTTAAAGGCACAAAATCAATCATACAACTATAGTTGAATGTATTATATATTGTTGAATATACGAAATCAATCAGATGGTCTTATTTATGTATTGTTGAAATTTTGATAATTATAGATTGAATATAAGTGGATTATTGTTGGAAATACCATACTTTTTTCTCCGTGAATTGATGATTGCCAGGAAAAAATAGGTACAAATAGGAACAAAAAAGCTTTCTCTGCCCCACCATTGATACGCCACCATTGAAGTACGTTCTATGCAGCTCGAAAATTGAATTCTAATTAATACTTTCAAGTTCCAAAACGAGTCTTAATGATCTTTTATTCAGCATCCAGCGGCCTTTCAGCTTCCAAAAAATCGTAAAATGAGCAAAAATTCTCTCTCTATCTCAATCGCACCCTTGGCATCATTTCATATCACCTTCTTTTGATTATTTACTATATTCAGTACATGATGCCGCCATGATGCAACGTGCCAGGTTCCAAACTCGACAAATTGCTCTACTGCTTGTTTCCTACATTTCCCATATACATATTGCATCAGTACCAAATTACTTATTGCAAAAAAATTGCCCGGCTTGGGGATCGAGTCCCGGCCTTCGCGGTGAGAATCGAACATGCTACCACAAGACCACTGAAACTAAAACTCGAAGTTGTGATGTGATTTTGAAAGCACTTCGAAGCACTTTTTGTGATTTAGTAAACCCCATTTTAAGCACTTTTGTGCCCTTTATGTGACTTGAGTCCCTTCCAACGTACATACATATAAATCACTTTTGCAACTTTCAAGTTCATTAATCAGTACATATAGTTCACTCCTGGGAATTGGGCTGTTGATTCTCTTTGTCAGCCAATATGTGACTTTTGGTTGCTTGGGTGCTGTTCCTCTTTGCTAGGCAAACACTTTGCGCAAATTTGAGAAGAAGTGAAAGGAAAAAGATGAAGCCTTTACTCAAAACTGAATATTTTTGAAACATCAAAACGCCACATGACTAAAACTAGAGCTGATTGGCAAAGAACGACTAATGATTAAAATTAAGACGCCAAAAATGATGATCTTCTGATAAAATTTTGTATAATACTGTTAAAATTTGCATTACATTGTTTAGGAAGAGGGAAGAAAAAACACGAGATTATATTTGAAAAAAAAAAAAAACACACACTATAAAATTAAATAACACCATTTCACTCCAAACCGAATAAAACACTTTCCAGGCTCAGCCGGGACACGACGAAGCTTTTCGCGGGAAAAAGGCTCGAAAGGAAACGTTTTTTCCCCATCAGCCAGCAGCAGCAAAATGGATTCTTTGTTGAGTTGTGGTATAGGCCTTTCCGAAATTTTGTTCTGGATCGCAAATCGACAATGTACAGGTTTGGTTTGGTTTGTTCTGTGGTAACGTTGGATGGCTGCACGAGGTAAGTTTTCACTGGATGTTTGTATACAAACAGTGAAAACTTCACGTGCAGCACCTGGTGAACGATTTAGTTTTTTTTTAGTATGAATAAAATTTTATAAAGGAATATAGCAATTTGTGCTTCGATTAAAAATGTTCTTTTTTGAAGATCGCTTAGCTAAGTTATCAGTATTAGAGTTTTGTTCGCCTATTAAATGCATCTTTCTCCTCCTCCTGTCTGTCTCTTGGATGTTCCTTGCCCATACCTATTAATAACTATTGACGCTACGAGCTAAGAGTTGAATTTGTATTAAAAATCTCTGTTGGACTTACTTTACTTCTGTAACTAGAGCTACTGTAGAGATTGATTTGTTTGTTTTTTTTTCTGTTAAATTTTACTTCTTGATTTGGTTTGGTTTGTTTCTCCGTAACGCTACAATCGGAAAGCTTAACCTAAAAGTCGATAGTTGTTTGGATGCCTGGCTCAGTCGCTTCCGTGATCTCTAAGTCCGTCCGTGGTCCGTGTTAGGCGATTGGGGGTGCAGTTGCTGTCGTAGAGTACGTAGGATGTCCGCTACTGATTACATCCAATATTATACATCGTCTTCGAGGCATTTGAGAGGCTGCTGCGGGGTCGGCGAGTTGGCCTGCGACGGAGCAGCCGGAAGTTGTAGTGGAGCAATGCAGCTGGCCGTCGTCGGCTGAAGGGGATTCGGTTGAGCAATGACCCCGGTACCTGCACTACTAGACACTACGCCACCTGGGAACAGCTGCGGCTGGATTGGGGGTAATATCATCTTCTGCTGCATCGTCATTGAGTTAATGGCATGGGTTAATTGATCTAATTTCTTATCCATCACAGATAGTTGCTGTTCGACCCGATAAAGGCGGGCTCCCACCGTCATCGGTTTGATGTTCCCGACCCGATCGATGCCGGCCAGATAGCTGCCCGGTTTCCCCAGGGTCTGGTCCAGGCGGCGTTGAAGTTCCTTGATCCGCACCATCATGTTCAGATGGCCCTGGGAGTACTGCTCGATGACGTCCCGCACGTCGTAGGGTTTCCGCGCTTGCTGGAATTTCCGTCGGGCGACGAAGTATTTGATTTTCCGGATCGCCCGGATGGCATTTCGATGCGCTTCCGTGAGTCTGTGGAAAAGAGAGAGAGAGAAAAAGCTTTGAATTTGAAGTTCGAAATAATTTAAAATGCAATGCTGTGATGATTATGGATTTTCATTCATTTTGAAAAAGTGATTAGCCAATCTGATATTGATTTTTTATTTAATGAATTCTGTATATTATGAGCAATGTTTGTGATAAGGTATGGTGAGTATTTTCTGTTTTCATGTCATTTGACATTGTTTTTTGAATACATTTTGTTTTCTCTTTAGCTTTAAAGGTGTTGAAGCAGCAGTGCTTACTTCAAAGGTTATATTCCCAGCAATAGTGGAAAGGAGGAGAAGAAGTAACGCGAGGAATCGAAGGTGGCAAAAAGAGCCAGCGCCAAAGGAAGGACAACGAGCCAAAGCCCGGAAGGACAACTAACCAGGCACCGTTGGGAGGTCATCGAGGCAGAAACCAGAGCCACTGGAAGCTCGGCAGTGCAGAGCTATATGGTCGTTGAGCCGGGGCCACTGGGGGACTCGCCGCCCTAGTCAGGGACCCTGGGAGGTTGTCGGACCAGAATCCAACTGGAAGGTCGTCGAATCGGGAAGCCAAGAAACACAGGAGATCGTCGGACAGGTGCAATGGAAGGTCGTTTGGTCAAATCCTTTGAAGGTCGGCGAGTCTGGAGCCTGCGGAAGGTCGTCGTGCCATTGGTAAGGTGTCGGGTCAAAATAAGAGCGTTGAGCCGGAACCAAACAAGGTCGTCGGACCGGTGCCATGGAAGGTCACTGGGCAGAGACAACGAAGCAGTCGTCTGGCCAGATCTACTGGCAGATCGTCGTACCGAAAGCCATGGAACGTTGACGGGCCGGTACCACGGAAAGATGTCGAGTTAGGAACCAGGTGGTGCCACTGGTGAACTTGCGAGCAGAGTACCACGGAAGGTCGTCAAATCGGTGATTCTCATTCCAAACAGGTACCATCGTAGTTGGACCGTGCGATATCGTGTCCAAACATTAAGCAATTAAGCACCTAGGGGTGATGATAGACGACAGACTCAGCTTTACGAGTCATGTTGACTACGTGTGTAAGAGAGTGGCAATGACCACGGCCGTACTCACACGGATGATGTCGAACTCCTCGGCAATCCGCAGTAGTCAGAGGAGGATACTGGCAAGCGTGACCACGTCGATCTTGCGGTACGGAGCAGCGGTCTGGAGGCAGGCCCTGGGAAGACAAGGTAACCTGCTGAGACTTAGCAGCGTCCAGTGGCTGATGAACCTACGGATCATCAGTGGATACCGGACCATCTCGTCCGAAACGGCCTGCATAGTGGCGAGCGTCATGCCCATCTCGGTTTTGCTTAATAGAGAAGCATGTCTATTGCTACAAAAATAAAGATACGTCCAACGTACGAGATCTCGCTAACGAGAACTCGATGTTCAACTGGCAGCAGCTGTGGGTCAGCCCAGCGAGAGGAAGGTGGACCCATCGTCTGATTCCGCACATCGGGAGCTGGATCGGAAGCAGAAACGGTCAAGTGGACTTCCATATGACAAAAATTGCCTAGATCGTGGTAACGAAAGGAAACCCCCGAACATGTGGTTTTTGCGGTGGTACGTACCAACATGATTGCCATCTGCGGAAAGGACACGACAGCAGACAACGTGTCGCAGAGGATGTGTGCAGACTCCAACACTTGGCATGCGGTCAGCAATGGGTACACCCGAATCATGACTGCCCTGCTGAGGAGCTCTAGTCAACGGCAGTCCGTGAACGGTGTAGGATGAATCCATCGTCAGGGAGCATCTGAGTAGTGTGCGTCTGGTTCCTTGATCGAAGCTACAAAGATAAGGCATCTTCTTCTGCGTAGCGGAGGTCATGCATGGGTGCGCTGCGAACGTGTGTAGGATATCCCATCGCCCGGGAGTATCCGAGTAGTGCCGCTTCCTTAGGGGGACTGTGGGGATAAGACTATACTTTCCTCGAAGCGGACTTCGCAGGAAGGTGTAGGATGTCGTCACTGTCGGGAAACATCCAAATCGTAGCGTTCAAAGTCTCAAATGTGTGCCGTGACAGGCGTGAGTCCAGGATAAGCTGCTCTCTATCTTGGACACGACGGGTAAAAAAACCGCGTGCCGAAAATTTTGTGGGTTGTCAGCCAAAGGGATAAAGAAGACAGGACAACGGTCGAAGTAGATTGACCCCATCGTCGGGGGGCTGTCGAGTAGTGTGCGTCCGACTCCACGATTTGAAGCTACAAAGATAAGGCAATCTCTTCCGCCTATCGAATGCCGTAAGTGCGCCACGTTCGTGCATAGGATGCTCCACCTTCGGGGAGTAGGAGTAGGATGATGTCTTCGTCGGGAATCATCCGAGTAGTTGCGTTAGGTCCCGCGCGTGTTCTGTTCCAGGCGCGAGTCTAGGATAAGCTGCTCTCGATCGGCACACGATCGGAAAAAAGGTGACAAATCTCGAATCCTGGTGATAAGAGGTCGGGCTTTGAGTCGTTAGAGGATAGGTCAGGCTTTGAATCTTCAGGAGGAGAGGTTTTTGTGGTCAACCCCGAGTCCTTACGATAACAGGTCGGGTCTCGAGTCGTAAAAGCGAGATCGGGCCTTTAATTAACAAGTGGAGGGGTATAAGTGGTCACCTCGAGTCATTACGAAGAGTGGTCAGATCTCGAATCGCTAGAGGAGAGATCGGACCTTGAGGGGTCGGATTTCGAGTCGTTAGAGGAGAGATCAGTTCTCGAGTCGCGAAGAGGAGAGATTTATGTGAGAATCTCAAGTCATTGCGAGGAGATGTCGGTTCTCAAGTCGTTAGAGGAGAGTTCAGACGTCGAGTTGTAAGGATGAGAGAACATAAATTGTAGCTAAGCTTTAGAAGAATTGTGGATGGAAACTGTAAATACAAGGTTGATGACTGAAGAACCTTATATCCGATTCATTCAAGCAGATTTCAAAGCTCTAGGATCAAGGCCGTAGTTTGCACTTTAAACAGTACAGTTTGGAAGTTCTGAAGCGCCATGTAGGCAAAATCTGGGATAAAATACTACAATAGGATCTATTAGGCTTGTTCTTCGACGTTCTGCAGCGGAAGGTAAAACTATAGACCACAAATGTCTAACTTTACCAATGAATTATGATGAACTGAAGTGGATTTAATTTTAAATAAAAAGTTTTGTTTCCGTCAATTTATCAGTAATTTTCAACGGGACACTTCAACTGCTGGAGCCTGTAGCTGTGGTTTAATGCTAGAGTAAGGTTGTCGGATTGACCAAATATTTAATATAAAATTTAGGCCCGGCCAGGATACCTGATTTTTTTAAAACAGCCCAAATTTTGCCCAGATTTATTCACTTTATATGGCAAATTAAACAAAAAAAAACAAATTGTGTTGTAATTTTTTTTTTAAATTTATGCCTCCAAAACGAAATTTTTTGAGCAAGTTTTGCAAAAATAATCATGAAAGGTTTTTAAGAAGCCGAAAATTCTACCCGGAATTGTCCAGCCCGGATTCGTTCTGAAAAAAATTTGCAACCTTGTGCTAGAGATATCAGGTATCAGAAAAGGGGTAGGTTTAAAGCGGCACGTTATCCAAACAAACGGGAAAATTGTGCCTAGCCTTTTTTTACAGATTTTATCATATACCTGAGAAACCTGAAAACCATAAAAGAATAGAAAATAAATAAATATTTAGGGTTTATGCCCTAATCCGATCCACATAGGGATTTTGAAGCATTGGAGCTTATAATCACATTGGGTAAAAAATGACAGATTGTTGTTTTAGTTTAAATTCTTAGAATTAGATACACTTATAACAGGATAGGCAAGAGTACCTTTAAGCTTCCTAGCAAACGAAAAACAGGCATATATCAGAATCAGATAAGAAAATGTTCTAACCAGTATGCTACAATGAGGGCAAATAAACGATTTTATAATGGCAAAGTTGGCATTTAGCCTATCCACATAGGAATTTTTAAGCAATAAAGCTTTTTTTTAATCATAATATTGGAAATAAGGACTTTTTTAAACTTACTTTGTTAAATTCTGACATACATTAAAGAAATATAGTCGGGCAAAAGAGGGACATGTACACACTGAGTGGAGGGTAAATATAGGTACAATAGTACCTCTGAATCACAGCTGAACCATACAAGAGATTCAGAAAACAAAGTCTTGTTTTTATATATTTTTATTTAACTAACCAGATAGCGCTCTGGTTAGACGACTGCAATGTGTTTCTGTGATGCCAAATTTGAAACAAGCGATTTTAACACTGTACGAAGCTGTAGCAGTGGATTCCAGAACAAGGATTGACGTATGATAACGAAATATCAGAGTACGATATTAGAGGAGCTTTGACTCTTCATAACACTACAACCATTCTAAAGCTAAGGGAACATGTGTCAAAACAAGAGAAGTGACATATATTAGTTGAAACAGATATGACTGTCGACATACGATAAAAGTTTTGATCAAAAGCTTGATTTAATAGAGAATTTTAAAGCCTTTTGGCAACCTAAAAGAAAATATTTTTCTTGAACATTTTTTCAATGGAAACGATATTGTACGGCTTGAATGATTGAATAACCATGACGCAATTAAAAAAATTAAATATCTTTATATGAAAGGACATTTACCTCCACAAAATTCTGTTACCAATCCAAAGATAAAAGGAACTGAACACTTGCACATTATAAGGAAAATACACTAATTTTGCGCTTGATGTTACAGAAATAACTGATTTAATTTAGATCATATTCTTCTATGATTTCAAATCGGTTAATATTAACAGATAGCCAAAAGCAATGGGGCCGTAAGCGATGCGTTTGCGATACACATTTGAACACCTGTGAAGAGATTTTATTGAACGGAGTTACTAGGAGAGCAAAGAGATTAGTTAAATGAAAAATCATATTCCAAATTGGCAAAACAATAAAATATGGAAGAATACAGCTTGTGCAAATGTATGTACTACATATGCACTATTGGCATACCCTTCTCGAGAGAAAATACGTACAAAAGTTTAAAAATACTAGCAAGAATTTAAAACTGATTCAGATTCAAAACATTTTCTTCCAATGTTTTGAACTTGAAAAACTTCTGAAATCTGCATGCAATAATTGACCTTGACATATTTTCTCCCCCTCCCAGATACAGTCTCATTGATTTCCAATAGACAGAAATATGAGATAAACGTATCTGGGAAGTACTGGATAAGTTGCCTCGTACGACATGGACAGTATCCCAGTGGCAGTGTTCTTTAGGCCGCTGCCACACAGCCAAAATTAAACAAAAAAAAAACAAATTGTGTTGTATTTTTTTTTAAATGTATACCTCCAAAACGAAATTTTTTGAGCAAGTTTTGCAAAAATTATCATGAAAGGTTTTTAAGAAGCCGAAAATTCTACCCGGAATTGTCCAGTCCGGATTCGCTCAGAAAAAAATCTGGCAACCTTGTGCTAGAGATAAAGCATGGATCACTACAAATCTGGACGCATTAAAACGGGTCTATCTCGGAGCTATGTAAACAAAATAAAAATGTACTTGTACTTGAAATGTAGGGTTTTTATTGCACTTTAAAGGAAAAATAATAAAAAAATTATTCCGATGTTGTTTTGATGAATTTTCGAACTTTTCGTTGAGTATCACTCATTATAGTTTGAACACCCTATTCGCTGACCTCAACGGCCATTTTGTTCCACAATCTCTTCATCTCTGTTGCTTCCCGAGTCGTCCTACCATTCTTCTTCATCTTCTGCTTGACAATTGCCCAAAATTTTTCGATAGAGCGGAATTGAGGACAGTTGGGTGGGTTGATGTCCTTTTCGACAAAATCCACCCGTTGGCCCAATACCACTGTAGAACCTCCTAGCTGTAGTGGCAGCTTGCCTGATCTGGCGAAAACTTAACTAGTGCTTTGTGAGATCTAATGTACGAAAAAAAAGTTTTTCAGGCATTCCTCCTTGTAAATTTCGGAGTCCGTGGTCTTGTTTTTCACAAAAACCGGAATTTTTCGTCCGCAGATGCAAATACCTTGCCAGATCAAACACTTTCTTGCAAACTTATCAGCAAAAACGAATTTGAAGTTGCCGGGGACATCACCATGACCAGTGCAGTGCACCACTGCAGTGGCTTTACATAATTTTTGGCCAGAAAGCTGCCCAAAATCCATCTTCACGTACGTTTCGTCATCCATGAGGATGCATCCGTCGAACTTCGTTGGAATCTTCTTGTATAACTTGCGGGCACGTCCTTTGGCTACTAAATTCTGCTTCAATGTCCGGTTTGGTTGCTTACTGGCCCGATAGGATCGTATTCCTTCGCGTAGACGAATTCTGCTGACGGTGCACCGGTCGGCGTTGAATTTCTTGGCAATGTCATAGTCCGACTACCCTGTGTTTTCCTTGATCGTTCTCAACACCTTCAAATGCAGTTTCCGATCCTTAATTCCACTATGACGCTTGGTATGAACCTGCCGATCTATAGTACGCATCTTACAGACCCGTTTGAGAACGCTACACACGGTTGATTTGACTATTTTTAACGATTTCGCGATTTTTGAACCCGACCACGTCGGGTTTTTGACGTGGTTGTTCAAAATTTATTTTCATCTCGCGGCTTCCATCACGTGTAACTTTTTTGAAACAAAACGAATCGTAATGAAATTTTCAGCACTGGTAGAAGAAACACCCAAGTAACAAATGAAGTTTTATAACAGGCTACTAGACCAAGTTTTGGTTTCATAAAGGGCTTGGGGAGTCTAATAAAACAATCGGTGTTACTTGGGCATTCCTCTACAAAGTGCTGCCAAAACACTCCAGATCCGACAATTAGGAGTACTATGGTAAAATAAATAGTGCGTCCAGATTTGTAGTGATCCATGCTTTATACACTTTAGCTGAAAGAAATCTAATGGTAGACGCGGTAGAATAGGGATACCATACGTACTCTTTAAGAGTACGTGTACTCTTTTTCGATCGAAAAATGAGCGTACTCTTCTTTTTGTAAAATTTTACCAAATGTACTCTTTTTTTGGTGAAAGGAAATAAATGAAATTTCCTCTTATAAATTCACTTATTTCTTCATATACATGAAGATTGTATTTTTTTAAATAAAAAAAATCCAACTTTTTAAGCATTCGTTGCACAACACTTCAGTTTTGCTTCTTTTGTTAAATGTTTCAAAAGATGGATGGAAGGAATAACGAGATTTTAATCTGGATTTTTCGTTCAAAAAAAGCGCCTTTGAGTATGCAATGAACTCCTGAACAGTAGGCAATATGCATAACAACAACTTACTTAAAATCATAGTGCACAAATCAAAAGCGAACGAATCAGCATTAATGTTTTTGGCGGGTAAAAAAATACCCCTCTAAAAAAACTCTTGAAAATTCATTTTTTTTATCAGCGTTGGTGTGCTTTCTCAGTGTAAAATCGAAACTTTGAATAGTTCAACTTAAAATACTTAGCATTTGTCAGTGTTCGGCATCGCTAACTGAAAAGTTAGCGGCGCTTATTAGATCGCTAACTCGGTCAAAGTTAGCGATCGCTTATTAAAACCGCTAAATGTTGCCCAAAAGTTATCGATCTATAATAAAGCGCTAATCGCTAATCAGTACTAGAAAGTTTTGAAAAAGATTAGCATAATACAAATTTAGCGACCATCTTTAATTATAATATTGACTTGAAAAGTTGTTAAACAATATGAATAGGGGCAGTTTTCGAACTTATTTTGTAATATTTCTGACCATGTCAGTTGCGTCAGTCCATTTTTAATTTTAGTTGACGTGTTTGGTGGAAAGTAAAAGGAAAAACTTTTGAATTAAATTTTTCAAAATATTGACCCGTTTATCAAGTTATTGTTTTGCCTCAGGTAATGCAAAGATTCTCTTAAGGTAGATGTTTTGTTTTGTCCGAAATAGTTTTTCATCTTTTTTAACATTGATACTCAAAAGATTGATTGATTTATTGACTTATTTTGTTCTAGAAATTTTAATTTTTCACAACTTTTTTTCATCTCTTTTAAATTTAAAGAAGGCTTATTCTTCAGACCTAAATTCAAGTGAAGACAATTCAAAAAGACGTATATTCCTATGATTCCAGTCAAAATCGAGATCGAATAGCTTCTTAAATCAATTTTTAACGAAAATTAAAAAACGATCAAAATTTTAAATCTGAATGCTGCCGAATATATCTAATATATAAAGATGAGTTGGACTATATATGTTTGTTTGTTTGTATGCACCTTATACAAATCCACACCGCTTAACCGATCAGCTTGAAATTTGGTACAGAGATGTAGTTAAACCATGGTAAGGTTTTAGTAATAGTTCTGAGCCCCTCCCACCTAAGAAAAAGGACCCTCCCATACAACTTTCGTTTTTATTCCCACAAATCCAAAGTCATGGCACCCGTTTGGCAGCCGATTTTCGTTTCCTTTGGCGGGTTGTTTTCACCATCACCATGGGCCGGGCGTAAGAAACTACTATCCAGAGTTCACGTGTACTGGAAAGCAAATCAAAGCTTGCTGAGCGTTAAAGATTTGAAAGGGGAAATTTTGGCGGGTGTTTTTTGTACCTTCTACTGCTGAAAGCACGTGGTACCGGTAGATACGAGAATTTTGGATGCAATAATGAGCTAACATTTCGGATTGAAAAATACAACTAACCTAAGCGTGCCAGATTGCCCGGATTTATCCGGGTTTGCCCGGATATTTGATGCAAAATTTCGAGAAAGTCCGGTCCGGCCCGGTTGCCCGGATATCGTGAAAAAAGTCCGGATATTGCCCGGATTTATTCACAATTTTCACAAAGAAAGCAAAAAAAAAATCAAAGTTTTTGAGTAAGTTTCAGCAAAATCGATTAATGGTATGGAAATTTTCAACGGTTGTTTCAAATAATTTCGCTGATTTACTTTTATAAACCTTTAAATATTTAAGTGTTCCAAAAACTTTTTGGAAGTCTGCAATTACATTAATAAAATATTAATTTCATTTTTTTTTGCATTTTTTCTTTGCTTTTATATATAATAACACCTACACTTTGCCCGGTTTTTGCCCGGTTTTTGGATTTGAAAAATTGAAATCCATGCCCGGATTTTGCCAGGTTTTTTTGAAAAAATGCCCGGAATTGCTAGGCCCGGATGGGAGTGGAAAAAATTCTGGCAACCTTAAACTAACCTGTAAAGTATGTATTGACTTGAATTGTAGTGGTTTTCAAAGTACTCCCTACCACTGCTGCAGGGCTTTGGAGTCTATAAGAATATACAGTGTGTGAAGTATGTATGCAGTGATTTATCTTCATTATGAATTTGGATTGAGTGCTGAAAACATATTAAGTAATTTTCTTAAAATCGAACTTTTTAGAACCAACCATTTTCGTATTTTTAGAATTCCTCATAGAGAAAGATAAAATATTTAAATTCAGAGTTAAAAGTTGAGAGCTGTGATGTCAACGCTTTGAAAGCCGTCTCAAAAATTTAACGTGCATTATCTGGAAAAACCAAATCCAACGCAAAAAAATTTAATTTGAAATTAAGTATGAGGTTTTAAGTTTAATACAATTCAATTTTATTGGTCAATCTATAAGTTTTGTAAAAATGTTGATTATCAATGTGTTCAATTTTACCATCCAATTATGCGCAAACTTAAACCGTTAAGTACTGCGAATTCAATCAAGTTATTTCCAAGAATTTTTACTTTATCACTCTTCACAATAATTAATGAGATTTTTTTCCAAGATTGTACAAATTAAAAAAAAAATCTTTTGTTATAACATCATAAAATGGGCGATTTGGGTTCCAAAATAATTTCTTTTAGATCACTTCAAAAAACTAGTAGTTTAACTTGGAACAGTTAAGAAAAACTAATCATAAAACAGTGTGGAAAACACAACGAAAAGTACACATCCATTTGAAAACATGCAAAATGAGTCTTCAACCAGTTTAAAAAAAACAAATACAAACACATACAGGATCTCAATGAAACTTAATGTTTCCTAGAAGAGATTCCTTTTACTTAATTCTAAGCGTACATCTTTCGAGTATATGATGGCTAGCATCTCACAAATGCTTAAACCACTAAACCACAAAAGTTTACTGTGTATACCGTGACTGGGATTCGAACTCATAGTCGTTGGCTTGGGAGACTTGAAGGCCACGAGCTGCGGCAAGTTTCGGAAGCCTTCTTAGAATTTTTTGGACAAATTAAACTTGAATATAGCATACGGGGGAGCATTTGGCATATAGCGTCCGAAGAGATCATCTCCAAAAGAGATTTTATTAGATGGGGGTTGGGAAAGATAAAAATATAGTTTAATCATTTGAAGAAGAAAAATTAGAAGGCCAAAGCTATTTAAGCTTCGTTCAAGAAAGGGTGGGTATAAAATGTTTTTCATGATGAAATAAAAAACATTCATGGTAAATTATTTTTAATTTATATGAATACGAACCTCATAACAATAAGTATATCAAAAATATGAAAAAGGGAAACACAGTAAATATTCTCATTCAAAACTTGAAAACACTAACAAAACTTTCAAAGCTTACATACATGGCACAACATGGGTAAAATTTTCTCATAATAAATATATAAAACATATTGAATACAAAGCTACCAAAATTTCTAAAGTCAAACGACACATTTTGATTTATATTTTATGCAAACCCGAGCAAGGCCGGGTAAATCAGCTAGTGATCTATAAGTCTCTGGCCAAATTAACACTTCAAAGAAGTAGCGTTCTTCAGTTAGCGGAACTAAAAATTAGCGGAACTTTCTTATCCGCTAGCTGAAGAAAAAAGTAGCGAGAAAATTAATTCGCTAGCCGAAAGTTAGCGGACTAATTAGCGATTAGCGGAATAGTGATTTTGTGCCGGACACTGGCATTTGTCAATTAAGTCACATATATTGCAACAAATTGGCGCTATTTGAATGACCTAAATCATCGTGGTTTTGAACAAATGGCGTTTGTCTTCACATTTTTTAAAAATATTTGTGAATGTACTCTTTTTGGCATTGCAGGATATGGTAACCCTAGGATAGAACACTGGATTCGTTACTTTGACACCGACATTTATAACTGTCACCAGAGAAGCTATCGTCAAAGACTTGTGAGGGCATGACAAATATAAAAGGTTAAATGTCTTATATAAACGTTACTTGTAAATTCTGCAAAAGATCATTTTTTTTTTCCTGTTGGGGAGAGAGTCCACTGCGACCATTAAGTTGATCTATTGTGGTATTACCCCGCGTTACTATTTTTACTTTGCTATGCTACTTGACACCCCTGCACTATTGGTTGAAGCTGCAGTTGTTTACCGGTAGCACTACGAGCACACACATATCAAGGTAGGATCTCCAAGTGCAATCTAAGTTCCCTTGAAAAGATCCATCCACATGCATGTGCTGCATTATTGAGGCGTACAATTCCAAGGTATACACGGCTAGCATTTCACTAATGCTATAACCGCCAACCTTCATCATACTATGTGTGCCAGGTTATGTCACGACCGGGATTCGATCTCATGAACGTTGGCTTAGAAGACAAGTATGCTATCCACTAGGCCACGATCTGCTGGCTGCAAAAGATCATGGATGAGTTTTGAACCCAAACGAAGACTTTGAGACCCCACGGTTTGAGAAATCCAAATATGACCCCAAATCGACTCAGTCTCCTGTACCAAATATGAATGATTTCAATCTGCAGATTGATTTTTTTTTTGTTTTTGATAGAAGTTTAACAAATTTAGGTCATTCTTCCTCGCATGTGCAGAATGAAAGCTATACATCAATTACTTCAGAAGCTGGGGAAGTCATTTATCGTCAACACCTTGAAAATTGTGGGAGTTAACTAGAGTGGATATTCGATAGCAGCTCTGCGATGTGAATTTACGTTATCAAAAATAGTAATTGTTCCGAACGATGGTCGGGATGAATTCTGTAGGAATACAAAACAAAGATGGCAAAAATTAAACCTGAGAGCAAGGAAGATTAATGCCATTCGAATCAATGAAACGTAATTAAAATCTTGGTGAAGTTGTGTTAGTATTTAATTTTTTGTAACTTAAAGGTTTTTTTTACGATTGTTAAAGTGTTGTGTAATTTTTTCTGCGTATACACTGTTTTGATGAAGTTGTAAATGTATGAATCGTATTTGAAATAAATTGAAAAAAAAAAAAAATGTCTATAAAGATATCACTCAGTTGACCAGTTAGTAATTGTTCTTGGCATTAATGCAAATTTGAATGAAGAAATATGGTTTCGGTGAAGTGGTTTTTGTGCTGTGATTTGCTAGTACCCTATTATTTACTCCGTAAATTTTTTGGCTTCGACAGTCGGGTATCTTTTGATCAGAGTTCAAAACTTCAAGATTTTATTTTATTTTATGTTGAAACAAACAGTTGTTATCGTAATAATGGTTCGGTACCAAAGTGTCATATGAAAGTTAAGCGAAAATTTCGAAAACCAACGTGCAAATTGGGTGGTTTGTTGGTTTAAAGTTTATTGTTTATCATAAGTAATAACTACTCACATATTTTTATACAAACAATTTTTTCTCTGGCATCCGTTAGGCGACTTGGACAGGGTTAGAGGTGTATAAGAAGAATCACTGAAATAACTGATAGGGAAAACGATTGGGGAAAAAAGGGGGAAGTAGAAAATGGCAACAATAGTTAGTCTAGGGGAGAAAGAGCCAAAACCGAAAACAAGCAGAAGGAATTAATGATTCTATTAGCTATGAAGTGTAGAAAATCGATCAATTTATTAAAATTTAGAACAAATAGGTGCATTTTTTAACTACTTGAATCAAATAATGAAGAAGAAAGAAGTTGAAAACTAGAAGTTAAAACAAACGATTGGGAAAGAATGTGCAATTCTAATTGTTGCAAACAATATCAAAGTGTAATAAGGGAAAAAATCAATCATGCCAAAAGCGTTGTTCCTGGACATTCAATATGGAACTTTACTAGGTTGATTTTCAGTAAGGATATATGCGAAACATGTAAGCAATCGCATTTCAAACGATGTTTTGATGTTTTGTTGAAATATCCCGAAGTTTTTCAAAACACACGATGTTTGAGAGTTTAGTTAACTGTATAAAACTTTTTCTCAAATCTCTAAAATCGTCACATGATATGTTTGAATAGTACAAAAATGGTTCATTGAATGTGCGTACTCACAGTTGCAGCATTTAAATTTCACTATCAAAACTGATAGTTCTTGTGAGTTTTTCAAGCGTGTGGTCGAACGTTGTGAAAAGTGCATCAATCATTCACATTTTTCCAGACTTTTCTGATTAAAAATATGCCTTGCTCAGTTTGTTTTTTAATAATTGATTGTGCTTCGAAATCATTGCCAAAATGCCACAATTCAGGAGTGAATGAGAAAACGTTTGAATTATTCATCACTCCAAATTCTATCGAAAAACAGTATTGCCAAACCCCGTGAAAGCTTGATTTGTGTTGAAGCTTTGAGAGCAAATTCACAGAAACAGAAAAACAAAATAAAAAACTCGAATAAACACAGGCGGCCGTTGACACTTACTGCGTAACCCGGGCCGGTTCGGCTTCATCGTCCTGTTCCGGTTCCTGTTCCACCTCGTCGCTCGGAGCCTCCGTCACGGAACTGTTCTGACTCACGAATGCACCCCGGTTTGGGTCGTTTCGCCGCGTTCGGGAAGGTGTACCTGGAATGGGGGAGGGAAGAGAAATTTGAAGAAAAAAATAATGTTAAACAGGATAACATAGAACTCGATTCAGTTATGACGTCGGTATAGAGCGAAAATATATCCAATTCACCGGAGATCCCGTGCCGGATATTGTTGATGGATGAAGATTAATAGTTGATGAGCTTCCGGATCAGCTCTCTCAGTTGAGCTTGTACTATATCGCTGTTGGTGCGAAAACAAGATATGGGGGTACATATTTCATGAATGAGTGCAACAGTAAGTCTGGTGCATTTCGGACGCATTCCTTTAGAATAGAAATGGATACTGGCAGCATGAAGTTTGAGAGTGAAAGCTTATCCTTGGCCTAAAGTAAGAAATTTTTTTCGATAATGTGAACTTCGATTCCAAAATAGTTTAGAAAGGGAATTAGGTTATAAAATTTGGTGGCTCCAGAGAAAACTCTTAGCTTGGCTAAGCTTGCTTGACTATTTCGACTACATTAAACTGCTGCATCTGCAATACATAAAATAAGTTTCGAAATTTAAGCTTTAACAGTTTTAAAATATTACGATTGCCAGAGTGGTTCAAGAAAAATCGCTGCAAAACGCCTTATTATTTGGTGGCTCCAGAGAATTGTCTCATTTTAACAATTAAACAAATATTTACTAACATGTTCAGATTTCATAACATCTAACAATCTAACAGATTGGAAGTAAAATTTGCTGATACGGTTGAAATAAATGGTTTCAGAAAATTTATTTGAATTCTCTCTGGAGCCACCATTTCATTTTTTTCTTTTTAGGAGATCTAAGGCTTAGAGAACGATTTGGGGTACATCATATGTCAGCTCCATATTATCGTGTGAAGGCTGTCATTTGATATTCCTTTTCACAAATTCAACATGATGTCTGCAAGAACGTTTTTTTTTATTTTTATAGTTTTCCGTCTTACGGCATAACTTGATGAATATGATTCTTAAAATTCACTCAGTCTATGGCAACCGTTCTCCCATTTCTCGGACATCTCACATTCGCTAAAACGTTTTTTTTTTCTAATTATGGCTCGAGATTCAGAACCCTTTCAAAAGGTGGCTCAATGAAAAATGCATAGTTTTGAAACTTTTTTTAGAGCTCCACGTGTGCAAGCTACAGTATCGTACATAAATGTATGGGGATTATATTTGCCTTATGAATATTAATAATGTTAGCATTTCAACTATCGTACTGTTTACCACATAAACTTTCACATTATTGCTATTAAAAATTGACGTTTTTAATTTTTTCGCATTAACATTAATATTTAATTTTTTCTTTGGATTTCCGAATTTAAACATGATTTTCTCATTTGTCCAGGCAAAGCATTTTGATTTAAAGCCAGAATGTAACATTTTATTTCAGATCTGCAATGAAAACCTCAAATTCAAACTTAAAACTAGGGTTTAAAATTATTTTTGTGAAATTACTGCAAAAATTAAATTTGTGTCCAGTGGTTATGTTTACAAAAATAGGAATCAGAAATTCAAGTTCCTGTGATAATTTATATTTAAGTTGAAAAAGTTGAAATCCAGATTATATTAAATGAGTTTAAATTTTGGTAGACTCAAATAGAAAAGAGAGCTGGCTTTCTAATTAGATTCAAGCCTCTCAGGAACATTGACAAATAAAATTGAACTTCAGGGTCAAGAATTTAGATTCAAACATCAGATTCAAATAATGGATTAAATTCAAGTATTGAATTTCAATACAATACATTGAAATGGGAAAACCAGCGGAGTAAAAGGCCATTCCACTATTTTTCAAAAAAACGCCATCTTATGGCTACGAATGATATTTTTTATAACTTTTATTGCTACATACAAGCTTCTCTATCATTTTATTTCAGACTGTTATTTCTTCATGGTAAGGATAGAAAAAATTAAATAAGAAATAGGATTTAAAATTTATTTAGTCTTAAAATTTTTGATATGAAGTCAATTTCAAAAACATTGTTAGATGGAGCTAATTTTCCAAAGGACTAAGAATCAATGAAATTTGAAGTGAAATTAATCTTTCTGGCATTTTGGCTTTCAAAGTTATTTTCCGTCTTCGTACATCATCGTATTAGGATTTTTTTGACTTTATGTCTTCCTTTTTGACTTTCTTACTCTCTCTGTCTCTCTGACCTACACATTTTCTCAATTTCTGACTGTTTCAGTTTCCGAATTTTCGACCTTTTAATTTTCTGACATTGTAATTGTGTGTCTTTTTGACTTTGTGAATCGTTGATTTTTTGATTTTCTGTCTTTCTAGCTTTCTAATTTTACGTCTTTCTGACTTTTGGACTTTTTCCGCTTTGTTACTTTGTTACATTCTGATTTTATGGTTTTGTGACCGTTATACTTTCTAAATGAGTATTAAACATTCAGAATTTCTGAATTTCTGACTTCCAGACTGTCTGAATTTGTGCTTTTCTTACTTTATCAATTTTTGTGTTTTTAACTTTCTGACTATCTGACTCTTTGAAATTCTAACTTTCCGAATTTCTGAGTTTTTTATCTTGTGACTTCATACATTCTGATTTTTTGACTTTCTTATTTTTGACTTTCAGATTTTGTGACTTTAGACATTCTAACTTTTTCATTTTTTACTTTCAAAATAGCTGATTTTTATACTCTTTGACTTTCTGACTTTCTGACTTTAGATTTTGTGACCATCATACTACAAACTTTCGACTTAATAAATTTTAGATTTTCTGATTTTCTGAATTTCAAAACTTCTGACTTTCTGAAATGCTGACTTACTGAGTTTCTGACTTTAAAATTGTTTTGACTTTTATACTCTTAGAATTTCTAAATTTCTGACTCTCCGACTTTCTGTCCTTCTGACTTTCTGATTGTTTTAATTTTTGACTTTTTAGCTTTTTGACGTTTTAACTTTCTGACTTTTTGATTTTCAGACTTTTTGATATTTGAATTTTTGAATTTCTGACTTTTTGGCTTTTCGACTTTTTGACTTTCTTACTTTCTAACTTTTTGACTTTCTGACTTTCTGACTTTCTGACTTTCTGACTTTTTGATTTTTTGAGTTTCTGACTTTCTGACTTTTCTGATTTTATGATTTTCTGATTTTGTGAATTTCTAAATTTCTGACTTTTTGACTTATGACTTTCTGAATGACTTTCTAACTTTCTGACGGTTTGATTTTCAGACTTTCTGACTTTCTCACTTTCTAAACTTTTGATTCTCTGACTTTTTGACTTTCTGAATCTTCGACTTTTTGACTTTCTGATTTTTGACTTTCTGACTTTCTAATTTTCTGACTTTTTGACTTTCTGATTTTCAGACTTTCTAACTTCCTAACTTTCTGACTTTCTGACTTTCAGACTTTCCGACTTTTTGACTTTCTGACTTTCTGACTTTTTGACTTTTTGGCTTTCAGACTTTCTGACTTTCTGACTTTCTGAATTTCTGACTTTCTTACTTTCTGCTTTTTCGACTTTCTGAATTTCTACCTTTCTGACTTTCTGACTTTCTAACTTTCTGACTTTCTGAATTTTTGACTTTCTGACTTCCTGACTTTATGACTTTCTGACTTTCTGAATTTTTGACTTTCTGACTTTCTGTCTTTTAGATTTTCTGACTTTCTTACTTTCTGACTTTCTGACTTTCTTAATTTCTGACTTTATGACTTTCTGATTTTTTAACTTTCTGACTTTGTGGCTTTCTGACTTTTAAGTATTTTGACTTGCTGATATTTTGAATTTTTAAATTTCTGACTTTTTTTACTTGCTGACTTTCTGACTTTCTTTTGGACTTTCTTACTTTATGATTTTATGACGTTCTGACTGTTTTACTTTTTGACTTTCTGACTTTCTGACTTTCTGACTTTCTGACTTTCTAAGTCTCGACTCTCTGACTTTCTGACTTTCTGACTTTCCGACTTTCTGACTTTCTGACTTTTTGAATTTCTGACTTTTAACCTTTCTGATTTTCTGATTTTTGGACTTTCTAACTTTCTGATTTTTTTCTTTTTGACTCTCTGACTTTCTGAATTTCTGTTTTTATGACTTTCTAACGTTTTAATTTTTCGAATTTCTGACTTTTTGACTTCAGATATTTTTACCTTCATGCTTTCGACTCTCTGACTTAATTAAATTTTGATTTTCAGATTTTCGGAAATCACTAACTAACTAACTGAATTTCTAACTTACAATTTTTTTTTCTTCATACTCTTTGACTGATTTTCTGATTCTCCTACTTTAAGATTCTCTGCTCTCTGAATTTCTTTAAAACTTTCTGACCTTTTGAATGTCTTTATGACTTTCTGACTTCTTGATTGTCTGGCTTACTCGCTTTTTGGATTTTTGACTTTCTGACGGTTTGATTTTCAGACTTTCTGACTTTTTGAAATTCTGATTCCTTGACTTTCTGATTTTTTGACTTTAAGACTTTCTGGTTTTTAAAATTTTTGAGTTTCTGACTTTATTAATTTTCTATTAGCTAATCAGAGAATGTTCTGACTTCATTATTTTCAATTTTTTTGTATTTTGACTATTTGACTCTTTGACTATCTGACTTTTATATGTTTGACTTGCTGACTTCCTGACATTCTGACTTTCTATCTTTCTTGAAATTTGACCTTAACTTTTCTGGCTTCCTGAGTTTAGAATTCTTTCTACTTTTGATTTTTAAAACATTTGTAATCGATTTTCTGACCTACTAAATATATTGCTTGTCTGACTTTATGCGTTTCTGCATATCAAAATTTTTGAAGTTCTTTTTATACGTATGAATTACTAACTTTGTTTGATTTGTTTGATATTCTTACATGCTGATTGTCTGACATTTTGAAATATTGAATTTATGAATTTCTGTCTTTTTTATTTTTCTGACTCCTTGGAGTTGTAAATGCTTAACTTTATCATGTTGTTGACGTTATGACTTTGTCATTTTGTTAACTTTTTGCATTGTTTATTAGGGTGGCAGCCAAATAGATCATGTCGAATTTTGAAAACCGACCATATACATTTTGTTGAATAGCCCGAAAAACCAAGCTGGGCAAAATTTCAGTTCAATTGCACTTGATTTAGGGATGCCTCAAAGCGCTCAAAGTTTCGGGTTTTCGATCTTCAAAAATAACCAAAAGGGTGACCAAGGGAAATAAAAAAAATTAAATTTTAATTATAATATTAAATGAAAACTGCATAAAACTTCAATATCTGGTGTTAACTAAGAAAAAAAAATTGTTGTTAAAAATTGACTTTAAAATTTGAAAAATCACCAAAGGAAACTCAGAAAATCAGAATTTTTTAGAAGACAGAATATCCGAATTGAATATTGATAAACATGCATAAGAAAGTTTTGAGAAAATGGTGGGTCATTCTGGTTTATGTTGAAAAGTTTTCCTCGCAAAAATGCCCTTTCGCTCTTTTCAACATCTGTAAATTTTCTCCTTACTTTTCTATTCATCTTTGTCAATTTTTAATTATGATATTCTTTGCTAAGAATATACATTTTCACCGATATGCCGAAAATAAATTTACAAAAAAGAAAAACGTCTGCAAAAAAAGTCCCAGAAATCCGATTTTTAGCCAATAAATATTTTTTGAAAAAACACCAAATTTTCACGTTTTATAAATTTTTTGACTCATTTGGCATCAAAATAAATATTTCGATTTTACGATTTCTTTTGGACCCCCCCCCCTTTAGGTGATTTTTCAAATTTTTAATTCGATTTTTGATAAAAATCGAATTTACAAAAAATTTTGAAGTTGAATGCATTTTCAAGTCAGTAAATCAGAATATCAAACAGATATAGAAAATAAGTAACTCATCATTAGTTTCAAAAGAAATTCAAAAGATTTGATAGGCAGAAAGGCAGAAAGTCAGAAAAGCCAGAAATTCAGAATGTCAGAAAATCAAATTCAGAAATTTATAAACTCAGGAAACCACAAAGTGCAAAAGTCACAATCAATAAGTTCTAAACTCAAGTAGTCAGGAAAATTTAGGTAAAATACTAAAACAGACAGAAAGTACGAATGTCAGGAAGTCAAAGAGGCTAAAAATTGAAAATTCTATTTTTTTTAAATTTCCTTTGGTTTATCTTTTGGTGATTTTTGAGAGTAAAAAAAACGAAGCTCCCCTAAATTAATTCCGATGGAGTTGAAATTTTGCACAGTTCAGTTTCTTTACCCAATCTACTAAATTTATATGGTCGATTATAAACTCGATCATAATTATTTTTTTTGATAACTCCATTGCCACCCTATTGTGTATATTCTGTGTTAGACCTATCTGATTTCAATACTTTCTTACGTTCTACAATCTCGTCCTTTCCGACATGAGGTTTTTCTGTTTTTCGTAATTTTGACTTTCAGGTTGTCAAACTTTATGAATTTCCTACTTTCTGGCATTGACGACTTTTTGATTTTTAAAATTTTTGACTTTCTGATTTTTTTTCGTTGTTAGGTGCCCTCTGTAGTTTTGATCTTTTGAGTTTCTGTCGTTCTGGTTCTCTTACTTCCTGAAAAATATCAGTGTATCATACATGTATGACTGTAATTTTGTTACTTGCGGTTCACGGGTAACAAAGAAAAGTTGTTTCCGAATTTTTAACACTCCTTTATTCGTTCGAAGTTTGGCGAGTTTTAAAAACCTACGATAGAAACATAGCTTTGATGAAAAGAACTAAATTCAATGTTTCAATCTCACGTTTAGTAACTTCTCCTATTCGCTTCCTGCTGTCTCGATTCGTATCTGCTGTAGCTGCCTTCCGCTAGCCACCTTTAACATTAATTATGCTGGATTAAGTAACTTTTTTTTTAACATTTCTCAATGACATTCTCACCTCTACTCATCAGGTTCAACAACTTAATTAGGTGTCTTCTTAACAAGCGCGTATCCGCAGTATTGCCCTAAATTATGAGGTTCCAAATTACTCGAAGCGCACTTATTAGAATACTATTAATACTCCTACCTTTGCTCAAGCGACCTCACTTCACTTCGCACTACTGCATTAAGTTCGCACTTTGAGCCTAAGCTCGTACTTTTAGAATGAATCTTCACAAAAACTAGATTCTTCTGCTTCACAACTTCACACCTAACGCGAATTTATTGTTGTTTTGTTATTCGACTTTCCCGCCGAATAACCGCTTTCCTTTCTCTCGCTCTTTTTTCCTGTTCAAAACCGTCATCAACTTGAGTGCGTTCAGTGCTGCCCATTCAGTAGCTCCGTTAAATAACAATGACTTTATGACTATTTAAGTTTTTGACTTACTGACTTTCTACTTTATGATTATTTTATTGTAAACTTCGATGTTTGAGACGGACTGCCAAATTGCATCAATAATTTTATAATTATTGTCAATTTTTTTGTGCTTCCTTTTTCAAGCTTAAAATTTAAATCTCTAAAATATAATTAGAACTTTGAAAATATTAGCTTTTGATTATGAATTTTCAATGTTTGAATTCGTTTGTTTTTTTAAGTTTTACTGTTCAACATCTATTTCGATTGAACTTGCAGGCTTTAATAAATTAAGAGCCATATTTTGTTTAATAAATCAACATATTTCAATTGACCTCTTGCCTCTTTTCACTTTCTGTAGCTGAACAACCGTAATTTTTATTTCGATAAAAAACTCGCCCCTTGGTTCCCCCTGACATCGATACTCCTGACCCAGTACCGATGATTTCTACATTTTACTCCCAACTCGACTGATATCCTTTCCAGGAAAGAAGATATTCCAGACAAATATGTTTGTTTTATCTTCAAGTTTTACCTGCACCAACAAAAGCAGAAACCCGATCAGAAGTGGATTTCCAAATGGGAATTTGATAAGATACTGACTGGGTTTTGTGGGTTGTGGTTAAATGATGCTGTCGAAATATTTTTATAATTTAAAATTTAAATAACTGTGAATCAGCGATTGAATCCACTCAACTAAAACGATATTAGAAATAATTATGCCTTACAAAATTTTAAAATTTCCATGACATTTTAGTACAACTGTCTGATCGAGAAAACACAAAAAGAAAAAAAATAAACAACAGTACGAAAACTCGCTCCTGGGCACTCCGGAAAATGTGGCTCCAAAAACTTCGGATATCGAAAATCGGGTAAAACATTCCATTTTTCCTAGTGTTTTCCAATTTATCCTTCCCGGTAAACCTTAAAGCAGCCATCCCCTTAAAATATGCAGAACGCTCAAACGAGCTTTGTGAAAATATTCGCAGAAATAGCAGCAGAAGCCGGGGTCTCCGTTGTTCTTCCCTGTCCATTCAAGGAACGAACCAGTATCGGCAAACCGAAAGATATGGAACGGGAAGAGACTGATACTGATACGGAATTATAGAAAGGATGTTTATGGCGCTTTGCGGGAGGCTCTTAGATCTACCAATTGATCGGAATGTTTTTCCGAGAATTCAAAAGCATTCCTCCCTCGAGGAAAGTAGAAAGGTGGAGGTGGCTCGGCAAAGATGCAAATAAATTCAAAGCAGCAAAGGAACGAAACCGTTTCCGTTCTTCGTTAGCGTCATTGCATTCTGTGTATATACCTTCACATAATACTTGCTACAGAACCCTATAGGTATCAGAAAGAACTTTCTTCGCCTTTTGAAAACCTTCCGAAGAAAACTGTAGAAGAGAAGCCCAAATAAGACATTTTTGGCAGATCAACCCGGCCCGATAAGTCAAGCGACACATTCCACTTTGCATATTTTAACATTAATTTCTCTATGGTCAAAATATGGCGACCGACTCCGGCCGGAGTCCGATTTCGAGTTCCCTCTCACTTTTTCGGTCAGGGGCAACCGAAAATCTGGCAAATGAAAATGAATTTCCACAGAATGGCTGCTGATATGCAAATTTCGTTCGTTCCAAATTGAAACAACGTGAACGTGTGAAGCTTTTTGTTTGGAATGCAATCGGGCCGAACGATCGTGGGGGTTTAAAAAATGAAAAACTAATGTGAATGACACTATCTGAAATTATTTTTAATGAACCGTTGAAATTTTGGTCGGATAAATTTTGAATCTATCGATATTTAAATATTGAGATTGCAAAATTTTAGTAGAAGTCATCCAAATTATAAGTTCACTATATGTTACTTCAAAATTCACATTTCCGGTGTTCAAAACAGCATTCATAATTTCGTCTACTCCTTTTTCAATCAAGAATTTTCAACATAATATTTCAAAGTTTTACAAACAGATTGAATAAACTAGTCCGAATTCCGAATAATTGAAATTTAAAACCCCGCTTCACCGTTAGTGTTCGGACTGTCAAAAATCGATTAAATTTTATTTCTCTACACGTGATACCGATCTAAATTGCCAGATCCAACCACAGCCAGTCAAAGGGCGGGTTGCGTGTGCATTGCCTTCCGTGATGGTTCGTAAAATTCGTGACAAGGATAATTTTATCATTCGTAAACACAAACCAAACAATGGCCAAGCTTCATTTGAGCTTCATTTGCCCTTTTTTTTTTTTTTTTAAACGAAAGGCATGTCTATCTTTTTCTGTTTGGAATTCCAGAACATTAAATTTATACCTATTCAAATTTCATATTTTTTCAACTCAACCCACAGGAACATGTACCTACTTGGATTTTCATTTTATTGGGTTAGTTTTTGCGTGTTGTTTACTTTTTAAGAAAATTTTTGCACATGCTACTATACAGTTACACGATTTGCGTGTTGAGTAAACGCGAAGGAAAACTTAAAATAAGTTTCCCCATGGCTAAGTTTGGCTGTATATTAGAGTGAAAATAAGTTGTTCTTTTGCCGTAATTGGGCTTGACAGCATTAAATTGAAAGGGAGTTATGCTTCAAGGGTGTGTACGAAAGTTTGCATATTTTATTGAATGTGATTTTTCTTAGTGCTGATGTGATAATATTAAGAATCATTTTTTTCCACTTCCTATTCGAATATTCTTTAATGTACACATGGATTTGACCAGAATTCCTGGATATTGCTGGGTTTTCAATTGAAGAGTTTTAATACAAATGCTCGAAATTGGCCATTTACAAAAATAAAATTCTTCGTATGTATGTATGTATGTATGTATGGTTCCCCCATCGGTAGCAAGGTCCTGCCTATGGCTGTGTGGTTTGGCCTTCGAATTTCTTCTAGGGCTTCCACGGTCCAATGGTTCGTCGAAGGAAGGCATCCAACCCTCAGAAACCTACAATGGCCGGCTACCCGTGCCGCTTGCAATTATCTCTTTGGGCTATCCCCAGATGCATTCCTTCTAGAAATGTTTTGCATCTGGAAATGCAAGGAATAATGTTGTATAGTAAATATTTAGTAACATAACAAAATTTAATAATATAATATTATACATAATACGCTTATAAGAATGGATCAAATGAAAAACCATAAAAAATATAATTATTATTATTTTAAAAAGGATACAGCACATAATTTATCATCTCTTCAGCCTCTAGTAAGTCAGCGAAGAAACATGATAACAATGATATAATGGATAACACCTGCTTATTCATTATGTATGTATGTATGAATATAGGGGTCTCCCATCGGCAGCAAGGTCCTGCCATGTCTGTGTGGCTTCCACGTCCAATGATTCGTCGAGGGAAGGCATCCCACTCTCAAAAACCCACGACGTTTGGCTACCACTCCGCTTGCAAAGGTTTCGTCAAGTCATCCCCAGGTGCATTCCCTCTAAAACTTTAAATAAAAAACAAGAAATATCCCTAACCCTAAATATGTGGCCGTAACGAAAATTACTTTATGTAAGACAGTTAATAATACAATAATATCGTTAGGTATATGTAAATAGTCTAAAAAAATAATCATTTAATTTTATTATTTTTTAATAAAAGTATACGGATCTGAAAGGATATGAATTTACGCGCGAATAAATGAATTAAATTGTTCAGTAATGAAAAGATCAACCGATCGTTACCATTGTGTCATGTGAAATAAAAATATGTTTTGTAAATACACGTTTGGCGAAATTTTATCCAGTTATAAACTTTGCTTGTCTCACGTGTTGGTAAACTATAATAAAAATATCAAAGCTGAAGATTTTCAATTTTCTGAAACTTCGCATTCATTATTAATTTATATCCTTCTCCATTAATCCTAAAAAAATAAAATTCTCCGTGTACAAAAATTGGAATCTTTAATTTGAAATATTTACATGAACATGTTGTCATTTGAATCAAAACCTCTTTAATTTACCTGGAAAAGAATATTGGATATCGATTTTCCAAAAGGGCGTATGTTCCAAATGTGAACAAATCGAATTAACTGCTGGGTGAAATACTATGGACGAAGACCTATATTTCTAATGTACTCGCTTGTCAGATGGATGATTTGCGTTCGAGATATTAACCCCCCCCCCCCCCCCCTTCAAAAATATCCTAGAGATTAAAAAAAGCCGATGGTATTTTTATGACTAAATTTTAATGTATGTGTGAGCTATCGAACAAAGTATGCGGAAAAATTAAAAAAAAAAATTTTTTTTCAAAGTAGTTTTCGGAAAATTGCTGTTATTTCTTAGATTTGCAAATTCTAACAAATTGTTTGATTTTAATTAATCACAAACACCTTACTGCACCTTATAAACAAGGTTTGGAATAAAGAATTAAAAAAAAAATTCATCTGTGATGGGCCATAACTTTTAAAACAAACTTTTAAAATACTCAAAATAACCACTACAAACCTGTTCAGTTGTGTTATTCGAATAAAAATGTGATTTTTTCTTTGAGTCAATAACTGCTATTCTCATTTAAATATTCTTGCTGGGAGCTTATGAAGATGTAAAACTTTAAGCGCAATTTTATCGTAACAGCGATGTTGGTGCATTCGCCCTTTACTCAAAACGATACCGCTAATTTGTCATCTAGGTACTTATAATTTCACAGACATTTGCTTATTACCACTTTGCAATTTTTGTTTTTACAAACTTTCAGGGAAATTATTTTTATTACCTTTTGGATTGTAAAAAAAATATAATTAAACAATTCTAAGTGCAACTTAACTGCTTAACTTAAATTTTAATCTACACAACACTTTCTTGGAAGTAAAATTATAACGGATGGACTTTTTGTCGTAATTTTCTTCACAAAGGCCTTGGAAACATTTTCTTCTCTTTTTTATCTATACATATATATTAGAGATATACCCAGGGGCGGTCCTAGAGCTAGACTCTTGGGGGAGGGAGTGCTTTTTCAAATTTTCGAAAATTAGTCAATATAAAGAAACGTTAATATCTGGTAAAAAAACTATCATTTTTTGAGAGCGAAATAAGAGGGAGGGGTGACAGGGCGGGAGGGGGTTCAACTCCTGATAAGTTTACAATATAAGCTGCATACTGCTCCTCCTCCGTCTCTTGAATTTAACTGAACAAATCAGATGTATTTCGAAAAATAGGAAAAAATGAATGCCTTGCTTAAAATGTCCAAATTTGAGTCCAACTACCGCAAGATGAAATGAAGGGAATAGATATAGACCACGAAATTGATGATGATCACATGAGAGACAAATTCCATTCATTCCGATAGACATCGACACTCGACCAGTATAACTTTCATACGCCAGGTTATCTCCTGTAGTAGAATGTTAATACATGGGCCCCGGAGAGGCGCAAGATGTGGGTTCAAGTCCTACCGGGAGACAAGGCGAATTTTTTCACATGTTGTTCAACGTCAATTTTCATCTTGTCTATAGTCCCTGAAATTTCAACTTACACAGTTGGATTCATTTCTCTACAAAAAAAAGTTTCGCTGACTGAATGTTTGAGTCAAGACCCATCTCTGTGTCGCAGTTTAAAAATTCTAATTTTTATTTTTAAATTTCTTAATATAAAATTAATTAATTAATGAAAATAAGATTATCAAAATCAGTTTCTGAAGTGTAAAGCTTTTGGAACATAGTTTTAATTGATTTGCTCTTTAATTTGAAGTTATCACACAAAATTTTAAATTTTAATTGTAATGAATCGAATGAAATAGTTACAAATAGGCAAATAATAAATAATAAAGAAAGTGAAAATCTTTTTTTTTCTTCATGTAGGTACCTCCACATAATTCTAAATTTTTTTAAATGATTTTGAATTATAATCAAAATCTTGAAATGAAGGGGTTAGTTTTGATAATTCATACTGTTCTTTAGTGAAGAGTCTCAATCAATTACAATTAAAATAGTCAAACTTTGAGATTCAGAAGATCAAACCTTAAACTGGATTTAAACATAAAATAAGAATATTATTTTTTGGGCGTAAGCAGTATGGGCGTAATAATTGGTGTAGCCCGTGAAATCCAGCAGTGGTTGTCAAAAATCCCTATTGGATTAGAATGTTAAGCTCGATAGATAGCCTTTTTGCTGAAAACATAGTCTACTGGTAACGGGATAGTTTTAATTCACAAGGGAAAAAAATTAAAAGGTAGGCAAACTGATTTTGGAAGATTTTTGTGTCCTTAACTCGAATTTTTGTCAGATTATTTTCTATCAACTCTGGTTTTACTGCGTTAAGTTTTTTTTAAAACTAATCAGCTTAGAGTTCAATCGATTAATGATGACTGATGAGATATGACAGATTCAAACAGACAGATGACAGATATGACAGATGACAAATTCCACAAAATGACAAATCCCTGTAAAAAAAATCCATACAGATTTCGTCAAAATAATAGATAATTCCGAAGATACAACGATTTGAAAAAAATAAATTTGACTTTTCTTTAAATGACTAGATAACATTATATTTAACTATTGCTAACAACACGAATGGAAGATTTGTAACGTTAAGTATTTGATACTGAAATTTTTTATCTATTTCACAACTTTGGTGAAGGCTGAAAAGCATTTTTACTTGTGCAAATATCCAAGGTTGATTTTAGTTCAAAATGTTTAAAAATTCTCGTATTTTACAAAATGGGAAACCACACTTTCATATACAATTTTTTCGTCCAGAAATTACGGTAAATCACTCATAATCTACATTAAAATTGATAATTAAGTTAAAATCTTTTTCGAAACCTTTTTCATATTTTACACTTTTGCTAAAAAGTGCACAAATTTTATCTTGTTTTTTTTTTTTCTAAAAGTTACGCCGGAAACAAGAGCTGATAGGAAAAAAAAAAATACAAATTTGCATTCAGCGCCCTTAAATAAGTCGAAATAAGTTTTCAAATTCTTTGCCTCCTGGAAAATGAACTTTGTTTCCTTTCGTTGTAATTTTGAATAAAGATTCTGAGTTCTGGGCATAAATTTAAATCTCCATCACAAAAAAAAACCAATTCCTTCATATTGAAACAGCTTTTATAAATACTTTTTATTTCTTTTTGGCTCTAATAACTCATAGAAAACGTAAAAGTTTTAACACAAAATCTCTTATTTTGATACATTGATGCTGGAATTTCTCGTGTTTTAACGCATAAATCTGAGTTAAGCAATCTTGATTAGATTTTTTTAGAAATTGAACTCTTATGATGAACATTTCATATTCGATGGTCATCCATAACATGTTTGTTTAATGTGATAGATTTCAGAAAAAAATAAATCGGATCCAAAATTTTATTTTTTGTCTTTCATGATATAGGTTTAAGTTGCCAGAATTTTTTCAGCAAGTACCCGGGCCGGACAATCCGGGCTATTTTTATCTAAAAACCTGGCATAATCCGGGCAATATCCGGGAGAATTTGGTCGAAATCCAGGAATTACTTAACACAAAGCAGTTTTTAAATCGTATTTTACGATTTCAAAAAAACTTCTTATGGTTCATTTTATTAAACTTGTTCAAAAATTTTGTTTTAGAAGCATAAATAAAAAAAAATTACAACAAATTTGTTTTGTTTGTTTTGGTAACTAATGTGAAAAAATCCGAACAAAATCCGGGCTTTCTAACTGAACTCTGGGCAACTGGGCCGGGCCGGACTTTTGTCAAATTTTGTGTTAAATATCAGGACAAACTCGGATAAAACCGGGCAATCTGCTAATCTTAATATAGGTTAGGGGGTAAGGGGAGGGGGGGGTTTGGGGGCGGTGTGACCACACAATTCAAATAATTTTTGGAAACTAATAATTTGATAATGAAATTTGTCGTTTTCAAGACCAGCAATGGTTTCTATAATACTTTCAAACGCCTCTAAATTAAAGGAGGGGGGGGGGGGAGGGCGGGCTGGGGATGGGGTTGTTATACAAAATTAATAAACTTATTGCACAATTCGAACAATTTCCGTGAACTACTAAACCTGTGTAGTTGTTTTTAAAACGGGAATGGTTTCTATTATTTTTCAGTTTCAAACCCCTCCGAATCCGAATGCCACGAATGCCACATAAATGGTAAAGTGTCATTAGTAAAAATACATGTTATTAACAAAACCAATGTCTTCATGTTTTCATAAAGTTTGGCACACTTATTGATAATGTGCAAATTTGCCTGAATACAAAAACTCCTCCCGCTTTAAAAATTTTGTTTTCAAATCTAAAGAGATTATTTATTGTATTGAAGATCCTATTATTGTGGCTTTATTTAAGAATCAAGACAATCCTGAAGCTCAGATGCAATGAAAAATATTTCGCCTTTGAATAATGTAGAAATTTAATTTAAATTGAATTTAATTAGAATATTTTCAACAAACTGAATTTGTGCCATGAAAGGGGTAGCAAAACACATCGGTTCAGCTAGTAATTCATAATTTGTGATTCAAACTTCAAAAATTATTTTATGGTTTCATAACCCTGTGCTTTGAATTGTAAGTTCGGAACCTATTTTTCAGATTTTATCATTTACATTTCTGTGTTACCAAATATTAATTATGCAATTTAAATTTTCATTTTTTTCTCAGAGTTCAGAATTGGAATTTAAAATAAATAAAATCATAATTGAAAACTCAGACTTAAGAATTGGTTATTCCAAATTCAAAATTTGTTATTTGAAATGGTAAATTTTGTATTTTCATTTTGGAATTATGAATTTTGTTATATGATTTGTGAATGAAAAACTCACACATTACTATTTGTATTGTGAATTCTAAATCCACAACTAAAAATTCAAAATTCACAATTCTAAATTCAAAACTCAGAAGTTGAATTCAAATTTTTCAGTTTTGAATTAAGTTTCATGAATATGAAATGAACATTTTTTTCCGTACGAATTTTCAATCTTGAACTTTAAATTTTTTTTTAAATCACAGTTTTGAACTCAATATTGAATGGGAAATTGTGGATTTTTAATTCAAAATTCAATATTTCGAGTTCAGTATTGTGAATAATAAAATCCATAAAGTGAAAAAGAAACTCATAATTTCGATGTAATAATTTTGAATCCAGATAAAGTTATTTTGAACAAAAACATTCTATTTATTTTAAAGTTTTGTTCAGAACAGGGATTCAAAGTTGAGACGATATTGGGATTCTGAAATAAAAATATAAATTTAGATGAAATACAAATCGTATCTTAAAAAGTACTAGAGTTTTACCAAATATTCGGCCGGCTGAATATTCGGCGCCGAATACCGCCCAAAAACCTTTATCATCGAAAAGTTGAGCTAAGTATTTGGTGTCGAGGTTTTCCTTTAGTCTGTTATAGGAAGGCAGAATTCGAGAGCACGATCTGTCAATTGAATAGATTTTAATCTATCATTGGTTTTATAGAAAAATGGGCAGTTTTGTTGAAAACTTTGGGAAATTACGATAACAACTTGAAAAATGCACGCATCATATTAGCCGGGCACGAAAACTACGAAATTGTTTTTGGTTTACATTCTTATATTACAAATAAATAACAGTAACATTTGAGAAACAACGCGTATTCAGTAAAATGATAATCATGTTTCCAAAATAAAACTTAAATTTCAGTTTTGGTAATTGGTTCAACTTTGAATGAAATACAATGCAGCAAAACGAAAATTTCAAGGGAGATTTTTTTTTCAGAAATTCCAGGTTAGTGGCGAAAACTTTTAGGTGATCCTAAACTTTGATATATTTTTCAAAACTGCAACACTTATAGAATAACTTCAATACGTCAAAGCTATAAAAATACAATGGATTTCCGTTCGGAGCAGAATCAAGACGCTTGGATGAGTTGCATCTACTCAAGTTTTATATATTCAGAAACTAGAACAAATTTCCTAAATAATGAATCTGAAATCATTAAAATCATGTCATCAGGAGAACGCATGCAAACTCTCGGGTCATATTGACCCGAATGGCAAATGTGTAATTTTTTTTCCTGACATGCTGGTAGGAGCACTTGCGGTGGTCAACGGAAGTTGATTTTTCTACAGATTGTGTATCTCGTGATTTCAGTTATATGTTCCATATTTCACATTTTTCCAATTTTTTTTTCCAAAGAGTTATGAAGATTTGAAAGTAAATTTCTTGGACAGCTGACGGATATCGATCTTTAATGTACATAGATATTGGTATTTTCACATTTTGTCGAGAAAGAAGAGATTAAAAAAAAACCGAGAACCCATCGAATTCTTGAAGTCAAAATCTAAAAAGATTTGTTGAAACTAACATGTAATAGAATATGCCTAAAATTCCAAATGAGTCTTACCTGCTGCCCGTGGTTCCTCCATGTAGAAGACAACATCGCCATCGGATTCGCTCTTGGACAGATGTGAATCTGCTGCCGGCGTCATCGGAGTTCCCAGAGTATTTTCACTTCCTGCTGCACCACCACCCCCACTTGGACCGGGTGTCCCATGGCTTCCTGCTCCTCCTCCTCCGGCACCGGAACAACTATTGCTAGAGGCACCTCCCGCTCCACCACCCCCACTTCCACCCACACCAGAACTACCCGTTCCGGTGGTGGCCGTAGGGGTAGTGCTAATTCCACCGGCATTGCCGCCAACCAGCGTCGAGGAAGTCGTTGCCGTCGCCGAGTTCTTCATCCCGGGGGCGTCCATTCGGTTTCGAGATTTCCGCCGCTTCAGGACCGATGCGCCGCGTCTCGCCACCTGTACCATTAGGGTCTGAACCCGAATGTTTCGACAAGAAATACAACAAACAACAAACATTGATACACATCTAGGGCGGATACGACACACGCATGAACCGGAAGATGCCAGGAAGGAGGAGCAAATGGGGGAAGATGATGAGAGGGAGGGGATCAACAAAGGCGAGCAATGAGCTTTATCCTTTTCGTGTGATGGCGGGCGACGTGGGATGGCTTACTTTACAGGCGGAAGACAAGCAGAGCTAGCATTCAGCAGGTAGGTACAGCTTAGGAAAGATGAAAGAGGAGACACTGAAACAGCAGTCGTGACTCATTTAATGTTTCATATTCAGTAAGGTGTGTCGAATCACAATATTTTTCGAAATTTAAGCTTGTAGCCGAAAAAAAATCTCAAAAATGTCATCAATATCAAAACTATCAAAAATGTCAAAAATGTCAAATATGACAAAAATGTTAAAAATGTCAAAAATGTCTAAAAATGTCAAAAATGTCTAAAAATGTCAAAAATTTCAAAAATGTCAAAAATGTCAAAAATGTCAAAAATGTCAAAAATGTCAAAAATGTCAAAAATGTCAAAAATGTCAAAAATGTCAAAAATGTCAAAAATGTCAAAAATGTCAAAAATGTCAAAAATGTCAAAAATGTCAAAAAAGTCAAAAATGTCAAAAATGTCAAAAATGTCAAAAATGTCAAAAATGTCAAAAATGTCAAAAATGTCAAAAATGTCAAAAATGTCAAAAATGTCAAAAATGTCAAAAATGTCAAAAATGTCAAAAATGTCAAAAATGTCAAAAATGTCAAAAATGTCAAAAATGTCAAAAATGTCAAAAATGTCATCAATATCAAAACTATCAAAAATGTCAAAAATGTCAAAAATGTTTAAAAATGTCAAAAATGTCAAAAATGTCAAAAATGTCAAAAATGTCAAAAATGTCAAAAATGTCAAAAATGTCAAAAATGTTAAAAATGTCAAAAATGTCAAAAATGTCAAAAATGTCAAAAATGTCAAAAATGTCAAAAATGTCAAAAATGTCAAAAATGTCAAAAATGTCAAAAATGTCAAAAATGTCAAAAATGTCAAAAATGTCAAAAATGTCAAAAATGTCAAAAATGTCAAAAATGTCAAAAATGTCAAAAATGTTTAAAAATGTCAAAAATGTCAAAAATGTCAAAAATGTCAAAAATGTCAAAAATGTCAAAAATGTCAAAAATGTCAAAAATGTTAAAAATGTCAAAAATGTCAAAAATGTCAAAAATGTCAAAAATGTCAAAAATGTCAAAAATGTCAAAAATGTCAAAAATGTCAAAAATGTCAAAAATGTCAAAAATGTCAAAAATGTCAAAAATGTCAAAAATGTCAAAAATGTCAAAAATGTCAAAAATGTCAAAAATGTCAAAAATGTCAAAAATGTCAAAAATGTCAAAAATGTCAAAAATGTCAAAAATGTCAAAAATGTCAAAAATGTCAAAAATGTCAAAAATGTCAAAAATGTCAAAAATGTCAAAAATGTCAAACATGTCAAAAATGTCAAAAATGTCAAAAATGTCAAAAATGTCAAAAATTTCAAAAATTTCAAAAATGTCAAAAATGTCAAAAATGTCAAAAATGTCAAAAATGTCAAAAATGTCAAAAATGTCAAAAATGTCAAAAATGTCAAAAATGTCAAAAATGTCAAAAATGTCAAAAATGTCAAAAATGTCAAAAATGTCAAAAATGTCAAAAATGTCAAAAATGTCAAAAATGTCAAAAATGTCAAAAATGTCAAAAATGTCAAAAATGTCAATAATGTCAAAAATGTCAAAAATGTCAATAATGTCAAAAATGTCAAAAATGTCAATAATGTCAAAAATGTCAAAAATGTCAAAAATGTCAAAAATGTCAATAATGTCAAAAATGTCAAAAATGTCAAAAATGTCAAAAATGTCAAAAATGTCAAAAATGTCAAAAATGTCAAAAATGTCAAAAATGTCAAAAATGTCAAAAATGTCAAAAATGTCAAAAATGTCAAAAATGTCAAAAATGTCAAAAATGTCAAAAATGTCAAAAATGTCAAAAATGTCAAAAATGTCAAAAATGTCAAAAATGTCAATAATGTCAAAAATGTCAAAAATGTCAAAAATGTCAAAAATGTCAAAAATGTCAAAAATGTCAAAAATGTCAAAAATGTCAAAAATGTCAAAAATGTCAAAAATGTCAAAAATGTCAAAAATGTCAAAAATGTCAAAAATGTCAAAAATGTCAAAAATGTCAAAAATGTCAAAAATGTCAAAAATGTCAAAAATGTCAATAATGTCAATAATGTCAAAAATGTCAATAATGTCAAAAATGTCAAAAATGTCAAAAATGTCAATAATGTCAAAAATGTCAAAAATGTCAAAAATGTCAAAAATGTCAAAAATGTTAAAAATGTCAAAAATGTCAAAAATGTCAAAAATGTCCAAAATGTCAAAAATGTCAAAAATTTCAAAAATGTCAAAAATGTCAAAAATGTCAAATATGTCAAAAATGTCAAAAATGTCAAAAATATCAAAAATGTCAAAAATGTCAAAAATGTCAAAAATGTCAAAAATGTCAAAAATGTCAAAAATGTCAAAAATGTCAAAAATGTCAAAAATGTCAAAAATGTCAAAAATGTAAAAAATGTCAAAAATATCAAAAATGTCAAAAATGTCAAAAATGTCAAAAATGTCAGAAATGTCAAAAATGTCAAAAATGTCAATGTCAAAAATGTCAAAAATGTCAAAAATGTCAAAAATGTCAAAAATGTCAAAAATGTCAAAAATATCAAAAATGACAAAAATATCAAAAATATCAAAAATGACAAAAATGTCAAAAATGTCAAAAATGTCAAAAATGTCAAAAATGTCAAAAATGTCAAAAATGTCAAAAATGTCAAAAATGTCAAAAATGTCAAAAATGTCAAAAATGTCAAAAATGTCAAAAATGTCAAAAATGTCAAAAATGTCAAAAATGTCAAAAATGTCAAAAATGTCAAAAATGTCAAAAATGTCAAAAATGTCAAAAATGTCAAAAATGTCAAAAATGTCAAAAATGTCAAAAATGTCAAAAATGTCAAAAATGTCAAAAATGTCAAAAATGTCAAAAATGTCAAAAATGTCAAAAATGTCAAAAATGTCAAAAATGTCAAAAATGTCAAAAATGTCAAAAATGTCAAAAATGTCAAAAATGTCAAAAATGTCAAAAATGTCAAAAATGTCAAAAATGTCAAAAACGTCAAAAATGTCAAAAATGTCAAAAATGTCAAAAATGTCAAAAATGTCAAAAATGTAAAAAATGTCAAAAATGTCAAAAATGTAAAAAATGTCAAAAATGTCAAAAATGTCAAAAATGTCAAAAATGTCAAAAATGTCAAAAATATCAAAAATGTCAAAAATGTCAAAAATGTCAAAAATGTCAAAAATGTCAAAAATGTCAAAAATGTCAAAAATGTCAAAAATGTCAAAAATGTCAAAAATGTCAAAAATGTCAAAAATGTCAAAAATGTCAAAAATGTCAAAAATGTCAAAAATGTCAAAAATGTCAAAAATGTCAAAAATGTCAAAAATGTCAAAAATGTCAAAAATATCAAAAAATGTCAAAAATGTCAAAAATGTCAAAAATGTCAAAAATGTCAAAAATGTCAAAAATGTCAAAAATGTCAAAAATGTCAAAAATGTCAAAAATGTCAAAAATGTCAAAAATGTCAAAAATGTCAAAAATGTCAAAAATGTCAAAAATGTCAAAAATGTCAAAAATGTCAAAAATGTCAAAAATGTCAAAAATGTCAAAAATGTCAAAAATGTCAAAAATGTCAAAAATGTCAAAAATGTCAAAAATGTCAAAAATGTCAAAAATGTCAAAAATGTCAAAAATGTCAAAAATGTCAAAAATGTCAAAAATGTCAAAAATGTCAAAAATGTCAAAAATGTCAAAAATGTCAAAAATGTCAAAAATTTCAAAAATGTCAAAAATGTCAAAAATGTCAAAAATGTCAAAAATGTCCAAAATGTCAAAAATGTCAAAAATGTTTAAAATGTCAAAAATGTCAAAAATGTTTAAAATGTCAAAAATGTCAAAAATGTCAAAAATGTCAAAAATGTCAAAAATGTCAAAAATGTCAAAAATGTCAAAAATGTCAAAAATGTCAAAAATGTCAAAAATGTCAAAAATATCAAAAATGTCAAAAATGTCAAAAATGTCAAAAATGTCAGAAATGTCAAAAATGTCAAAAATGTCAAAAATGTCAAAAATGTCAAAAATGTCAAAAATGTCAAAAATGTCAAAAATGTCAAAAATGTCAAAAATATCAAAAATGACAAAAATATCAAAAATATCAAAAATGACAAAAATGTCAAAAATGTCAAAAATGTCAAAAATGTCAAAAATGTCAAAAATGTCAAAAATGTCAAAAATGTCAAAAATGTCAAAAATGTCAAAAATGTCAAAAATGTCAAAAATGTCAAAAATGTCAAAAATGTCAAAAATGTCAAAAATGTCAAAAATGTCAAAAATGTCAAAAATGTCAAAAATGTCAAAAATGTCAAAAATGTCAAAAATGTCAAAAATGTCAAAAATGTCAAAAATGTCAAAAATGTCAAAAATGTCAAAAATGTCAAAAATGTCAAAAATGTCAAAAATGTCAAAAATGTCAAAAATGTCAAAAATGTCAAAAATGTCAAAAATGTCAAAAATGTCAAAAATGTCAAAAATGTCAAAAATGTCAAAAATGTCAAAAATGTCAAAAATGTCAAAAATGTCAAAAATGTCAAAAATGTCAAAAATGTCAAAAATGTCAAAAATGTCAAAAATGTCAAAAATGTCAAAAATGTCAAAAATGTCAAAAATGTCAAAAATGTCAAAAATGTCAAAAATGTCAAAAATGTCAAAAATGTCAAAAATGTCAAAAATGTCAAAAATGTCAAAAATGTCAAAAATGTCAAAAATGTCAAAAATGTCAAAAATGTCAAAAATGTCAAAAATGTCAAAAATGTCAAAAATGTCAAAAATGTCAAAAATGTCAAAAATGTCAAAAATGTCAAAAATGTCAAAAATGTCAAAAATGTCAAAAATGTCAAAAATGTCAAAAATGTCAAAAACGTCAAAAATGTCAAAAATGTCAAAAATGTCAAAAATGTCAAAAATGTCAAAAATGTCAAAAATGTCAAAAATGTCAAAAATGTCAAAAATGTCAAAAATGTAAAAAATGTCAAAAATGTCAAAAATGTCAAAAATGTCAAAAATGTCAAAAATGTCAAAAATATCAAAAATGTCAAAAATGTCAAAAATGTCAAAAATGTCAAAAATGTCAAAAATGTCAAAAATGTCAAAAATGTCAAAAATGTCAAAAATGTCAAAAATGTCAAAAATGTCAAAAATGTCAAAAATGTCAAAAATGTCAAAAATGTCAAAAATGTCAAAAATGTCAAAAATGTCAAAAATGTCAAAAATGTCAAAAATGTCAAAAATGTCAAAAATGTCAAAAATGTCAAAAATGTCAAAAATGTCAAAAATGTCAAAAATGTCAAAAATGTCAAAAATGTCAAAAATGTCAAAAATGTCAAAAATGTCAAAAATGTCAAAAATGTCAAAAATGTCAAAAATGTCAAAAATGTCAAAAATATCAAAAAATGTCAAAAATGTCAAAAATATCAAAAAATGTCAAAAATGTCAAAAATATCAAAAATGTCAAAAATGTCAAAAATATCAAAAATGTCAAAAATGTCAAAAATGTCAAAAATGTCAAAAATGTCAAAAATGTCAAAAATGTCAAAAATGTCAAAAATGTCAAAAATGTCAAAAATGTCAAAAATGTCAAAAATGTCAAAAATGTCAAAAATGTCAAAAATGTCAAAAATGTCAAAAATGTCAAAAATGTCAAAAATGTCAAAAATGTCAAAAATGTCAAAAATGTCAAAAATGTCAAAAATGTCAAAAATGTCAAAAATGTCAAAAATGTCAAAAATGTCAAAAATGTCAAAAATGTCAAAAATGTCAAAAATGTCAAAAATGTCAAAAATGTCAAAAATGTCAAAAATGTCAAAAATGTCAAAAATGTCAAAAATGTCAAAAATGTCAAAAATGTCAAAAATGTCAAAAATGTCAAAAATGTCAAAAATGTCAAAAATGTCAAAAATGTCAAAAATGTCAAAAATGTCAAAAATGTCAAAAATGTCAAAAATGTCAAAAATGTCAAAAATGTCAAAAATGTCAAAAATGTCAAAAATGTCAAAAATGTCAAAAATGTCAAAAATGTCAAAAATGTCAAAAATGTCAAAAATGTCAAAAATGTCAAAAATGTCAAAAATGTCAAAAATGTCAAAAATGTCAAAAATGTCAAAAATGTCAAAAATGTCAAAAATGTCAAAAATGTCAAAAATGTCAAAAATGTCAAAAATGTCAAAAATGTCAAAAATGTCAAAAATGTCAAAAATGTCATAAATGTCAAAAATGTCAAAAATGTCAAAAATGTCAAAAATGTCAAAAATGTCAAAAATGTCAAAAACAAAAATGTCAAAAATGTCAAAAATGTCAAAAATGTCAAAAATGTCAAAAATGTCAAAAATGTCAAAAATGTCAAAAATGTCAAAAATGTCAAAAATGTCAAAAATGTCAAAAATGTCAAAAATGTCAAAAATGTCAAAAATGTCAAAAATGTCAAAAATGTCAAAAATGTCAAAAATGTCAAAAATGTCAAAAATGTCAAAAACGTCAAAAATGTCAAAAATGTCAAAAATGTCAAAAATGTAATAAATGTCAAAAATGTCAAAAATGTAAAAAATGTCAAAAATGTAAAAATGTCAAAAATGTCAAAAATGTCAAAAATGTCAAAAATGTCAAAAATATCAAAAATGTCAAAAATGTCAAAAATGTCAAAAATGTCAAAAATGTCAAAAATATCAAAAAATGTCAAAAATGTCAAAAATGTCAAAAATGTCAAAAATGTCAAAAATGTCAAAAATGTCAAAAATGTCAAAAATGTCAAAAATGTCAAAAATGTCAAAAATGTCAAAAATGTCAAAAATGTCAAAAATGTCAAAAATGTCAAAAATGTCAAAAATGTCAAAAATGTCAAAAATGTCAAAAATGTCAAAAATGTCAAAAATGTCAAAAATGTCAAAAATATCAAAAAATGTCAAAAATGTCAAAAATGTCAAAAATGTCAAAAATGTCAAAAATGTCAAAAATGTCAAAAATGTCAAAAATGTCAAAAATGTCAAAAATGTCAAAAATGTCAAAAATGTCAAAAATGTCAAAAATGTCAAAAATGTCAAAAATGTCAAAAATGTCAAAAATGTCAAAAATGTCAAAAATGTCAAAAATGTCAAAAATGTCAAAAATGTCAAAAATGTCAAAAATGTCAAAAATGTCAAAAATGTCAAAAATGTCAAAAATGTCAAAAATGTCAAAAATGTCAAAAATGTCAAAAATGTCAAAAATGTCAAAAATGTCAAAAATGTCAAAAATGTCAAAAATGTCAAAAATTTCAAAAATGTCAAAAATGTCAAAAATGTCAAAAATGTCAAAAATGTCCAAAATGTCAAAAATGTCAAAAATGTCAAAAATGTCAAAAATGTCAAAAATGTTTAAAATGTCAAAAATGTCAAAAATGTCAAAAATGTCAAAAATGTCAAAAATGTCAAAAATGTCAAAAATGTCAAAAATGTCAAAAATGTCAAAAATGTCAAAAATGTCAAAAATGTCAAAAATGTCAAAAATGTCAAAAATGTCAAAAATGTCAAAAATGTCAAAAATGTCAAAAATATCAAAAATGTCAAAAATGTCAAAAATGTCAAAAATGTCAGAAATGTCAAAAATGTCAAAAATGTCAAAAATGTCAAAAATGTCAAAAATGTCAAAAATGTCAAAAATGTCAAAAATGTCAAAAATGTCAAAAATATCAAAAATGACAAAAATATCAAAAATATCAAAAATGTCAAAAATGTCAAAAATGTCAAAAATGTCAAAAATGTCAAAAATGTCAAAAATGTCAAAAATGTCAAAAATGTCAAAAATGTCAAAAATGTCAAAAATGTCAAAAATGTCAAAAATGTCAAAAATGTCAAAAATGTCAAAAATGTCAAAAATGTCAAAAATGTCAAAAATGTCAAAAATGTCAAAAATGTCAAAAATGTCAAAAATGTCAACAATTGTCAAGGCACCTTTGGTAGTGGAAACAAGTACGTTCTAACGGTCTACTTTCGAATCTTTTATTTCGGGCGAAGTTCACTTCCGCGAATAGTGGTTTGGTTGCGAGCTCAATCGGCGGAGCAAAGAGTTTTGTGAAGAAGTGGAGAAATTCCTCAAAGTGCTTGATAAAGACGATATATAAACAATTTAGTTGGTCCCGGCTAGTGGCATCATTTGTCCATTGTTTTGACATAGCGACAGAACCAAGCCAACTAGAAAGCAGCTTCATGCAATATTGCTTGCAAGTAGAGCTTGCACGGCTAAAGCGCTAGCCATCTAGTTGCGAGCGAAAAGCTTCACCAGCAGCAGCATCTCCTTGTCACCTGCGAGACATCTGCTGTAAAACGTCTGAAGCTCTAACTACACACCGCACATGTAAGAAACCATACGCCTCCATCGAAAAATCTGTTGAGGAAACGTGGTTAAACGCATCGATCGCAGTGCGCGCGAGCTGGTCGTTCCAGCACCGAGCTTGTTTGTACCTTTTGGACGTCTTGGGCAAGTCTCGTAGAAAAAAAAGGGTAAAACGTCCCTACTTTAGGTTGTACCTTTAACGCTTGGCCAAAGTAGTATCAAAGGGAAAAGCGTAGACGTTACCCGCTTCGGCGGAAACGCATTACCGGTCACTTGTACCTTTAACCCTTGGGTGAACCGAAGCAATTTGAGGTAAAAGGGTAGTCGTTCCTCACTACGGTGAAAACGCATTAGTCTGATTCGTTATTTGTTCCTGAGAAAAGTTCTCATCTGAAGAAACCTTGAAAGCTACACCTAGTTGGCAGCCGCCATGGCTGCAGTAAGCCCCCCCACGGGGGCAACGACAACAGGAGATCCTGCAGATAGAAATGATAGGACATTGCCTGAATATATGGATCGATTGGGAACCTTCGGAAAGCTAATTATTTTGTCGTTAGTCCCAGCTGATGAGCAGCACCCATTACCCAAAAATCCGTTCATCATCAGCAAATCTCTTGACCAATCCATCGGAAAAATTGAAGCTGCGTACACGGAAAACAACGGAACGAAGTACGTTATTAAGACTCGTAGCTCAAAGCTAGCTGCAAAGCTCACGCAAATGACAGAACTGATTGATGGCACGAAAATTCAAATAATTCCCCACCCCGTCCTAAATGTAAGTCGTTGTGTGATTAGCTGCAAAGAAGCCAGCGAACTTACGGAGGATGAATTACAAACAGAACTCTCTTCTCAAGGAGTGATTAAAGTCCGCAGAATAACTCGTACGGAAAACAAAAATAAAATCAATACACCGACAGTTGTCCTGACAATTTCTGGAACAGTTATCCCCAAGGAAATCAGAGTGGGAATTATAAATTGCAGAACTCGCCTGTTCTACCCATCTCCATTAGTCTGTTACAAATGTTGTACTTATGGACATACAAAAGATAAATGTAACAACGATGAAGTATGTAAACACTGTTCGAATATCCACGAAACTGCTGAAGACAATCAATGCCAAGAAAACGCCTTCTGCAAAAACTGCAGAGGGAGTCACTCCCCGATCTCCAGAAATTGTCCATTGTATCGGAAAGAAGAAGAGATTGTAAAAATCAAAATCGACAGCGGAATAACATTTGGAGAAGCTAGAAAAGTCTACGCTCAGAAACACGCTGAAAACTCTTACGCCAACGTCTGTGGAGCACAACAGCGTCTCGATCAAACCCGCAGAGATCAAGCAAAAGACCTGCAAATAGCCAAATTGACCCAAGAGAACGCAGAGCTCAAGCAAAAAGTGCCACAAATAAACGAATCGGAAGAAATTGGAAAACTTCGAAGGGAAATCGAAAACCTCAGAAAAGTCGCAAAGGAATTTTACTTACTAAAAGCGAAATTGAAATCTGCAGAGGAGCACTTGGAAATTTCTGAGAGCACATCTGAACATGAAATGGAATTGGATGATGAACAATTATCCCTTTCTTCCGCAAAATCGACAACTTTTGAAGAAACGCCAAAGTTCAAAAAACAGAAGCTGAGCTCTAAAAACTCACTACCACTAAGTTCACCCACGAAATCAGAAGAAATCGCTGAGAGTCAATACCAGCCCGTAGTCAAGAGAAGAGGTCGCCCCCCGAAGAATAAAAATGGCCAGCAAAACAAACAGTAACTGCATTATGAATGACACTGCACTCGAACATGGACACGACTACGGACTACAGATTATCGAAACTGAAACGGACGGCATTGAACCACGCAACTCAACAGGAAACTCTAACGGAACGACTGGGAACACACGACAACGGCAAAACATCCACCACTCGTTGGGGACCGGTGAAGAAGGAGTAGCCCCCCCTCTTCTGAATACAGGAGAAGACGATCGAGGAAGCGGGAGCGGGAGCGGGGAAGCTATCCCTCAACCTGTGTTCTGTCAGCCTACTCATCGCTCTACCAGCTCAGGAATACCTACGAGACTAAACATACCACCAACTGTAATTTCCTGGAACATTCAAGGACTAAGGCCCAAGAAGGCTGAACTGGATATTCTCATCCAAGAAATTCAGCCACGAGTATTATGCCTGCAGGAAACAATGTGCCAACCCCAACATCGCCCACGGATTTCGGGATACAATGTATATCACCGCCCCCGCTCGACAGGAAGCCGAGCATCAGGCGGAGTTGCAATTGCAGTAAAGGAGAATATCGACAGCACAGAAATTGAGCTCGAAACTACTTTCGAAGCGGTAGCCATCCAAATTGGAGTTCCATTCAACGTGAACGTTTTAAACATTTATTTACCACCACGAGAGCATATTGAAAAGTCGCAATTAACAGCCCTCATTAATCAAATCCCAAAGCCGACTCTATTAATCGGAGATTTGAACGCCCACCACCCGTTGTGGGGTTCGGACCATGTCAGTGTACGTGGAAGCACCATAGCCGAACTAATAGAGGAAAACAACTTGATCATGCTTAATAACGGAGAGCCGACATATGTCGACCAACGACACGGAACCTTCTCCTGCCTAGATGTAGCCGTCTGTTCAAACGAGCTAGCAGGATTACTTGAGTGGGACGTGGTACCTGATGCCTTCAGTAGCGACCATCTACCGATAAGAGTTATTTTTCCTGGGAATATTACTCCTCAAACTCGCCGAAAGAGCTGGAAAATTGAGGAAGCCAACTGGGAACAGTACCAAGGTGCTCTTAGTTTTACTCGAGATGACAACGTAGAAGTACAAGTCGAAAAAATTACACAAACTATACTCAATGCAGCTGAATTGTCCATCCCTCAATCTAAAGGCTTCTCAGGAAAAAAGTGCGTCCCATGGTGGAATCCAACAATTGCAGAACTCGTGAAAAAAAGGAGGAGTGCACTGAGACGGCTTAAAGCCAACAGAGTACACCAAGAACAACAAGAAGAAAACTTTCGGAGCGCAAACGTTGCTGCAAAAGAAGCTATCATCGAAGCAAAGAGAAAAAGCTGGCAAGAACTTGCGGAAAATTTCTCCTCACAGACCCCGCTGAAGGAAATGTGGAGTAATTACCGGAAAATTCAAGGGAAGAATCAGAACAGCCAAATAAGTTCGATATGCTACGATGGCAAAACAGCGACAGACTCTGATGCAATTTGTGAGCTCCTTGGAATCGCTTTTCAAAATGTGTCCAGCGAGAGTGCATACAGTCAAAATTTTGTTACGCACAAACGGCGGGTTGAATCAAATCCGTTGTTCATACCTGCTGATACAGGCCATCACAACCGGAGCTTCAGCATGTACGAACTCGAAGAAGCGTTGGAAGGACTTAAAGGCTCCTCACCTGGACTGGACAATATCCATTACGGGATGATAACCCATCTCCCCTTAGATGGTAAACAATTGCTTCTGGATACATACAATCGGCTGTGGGAAGCATCTGTGTACCCGACGGAATGGACGAAATCCCTTGTCGTGCCAATATTTAAAGGCAAAGGGCAGCGCTCAGATCCTCTGAACTATCGCCCAATTTATCTAAACAGCTGTTTGGGAAAGGTCTTTGAACGCATGATCAACAATCGACTGATGCACCTGCTGGAAACCAGAGGATTGCTCTATAAACATCAATATGCGTTTCGAAAGGGAAGAAGCACCACAGATCACCTCTGCACGTTGGAAGAGATAATCCGTGAAGTGTTCAGCAAAAACCTTGTAGCACAGGTAGCCTTCCTGGACATAAGCAAGGCATACGACACAACGTGGCGCCGGCTTTGTTTGGAACAGTTGGCGAACAACAACATCGGTGGAAAAATGCTAAGTTTTCTACAAGAGACACTACGCAAAAGAGTTTTCCAAGTAACAACGAACGGAACAATGTCAAGCAGCAAAACGATGGAGACCGGCCTGTGCCAAGGTTCGGTTCTTAGTGTGACCATGTTTTTACTGGCAATAAATACCCTCAACAACTACCTGCCAGCAAATATACAATGCTTGATATACGCTGATGATGTCATCTTAATCGCAACCGGTCCTGACGCCGAGAGCACAGAAAATAAGCTGCAAATTGCCCTTAACCAGCTTGAATCATGGGAATCAAAATCAGGATTCAAAATATCAGCAGAAAAGAGCGTCACTGTCGTATATCGTACACCTCGAAAGAAGAAACCACCGAGCCGAAGCAACTTAAAGCTGAATGGAGCCATAGTGCCTCGTAAGACCAGCCATAAATGCCTTGGAGTAATACTCGACCAACACCTGAAGTTCCGAGCTCACGCCGAAGAGGTGAAAGCAGCATGCCAACAAAAAATAATCTTCATTCGGAGTATAGCCTCTAGAACTTGGGGAGGAGATCGGAACACCTTGCTAAAGTTGTACCGTTCAACAATATTGGAAAAACTCCTCTACGCAGCTCCTATCTTGTCCGCAATGGACGGAAAAGCTCTTCAATCCCTGGAAAAAGTACATAACGCAGGTCTCCGGGCGATAGTAGGTGCATTCATCACAAGCCCGATTGTGAGTCTTCAGGTCGAAACTGGAATCCCCAGTTTGAAAACATTAATCGATCAGCGAACTATGCTTTATACGGTTCGTCGCTCAGCCGTTGGCCATGCAGAGCAAAATTTTGGAACTGAAGTCACCGCAGTGGTCGAGAATAATGTCAGCAGCAGCAGTTCTAGTGACGAGGGTTCTAGTTCTGATGAACGGTGGGGAGAAAGACCGAGAATTCAAGCAAACACCTTCCAAAATAGAGGACGAGATGGAATGAACGAACTAGGTGTTCACCTTCCAAGAATAGCTAGTTTTGGTATCCCAGAATGCCCACCATGGCACAGAACGAAGCCTCGAGTAGATAAAAGTCTGCACATGAAACTTGCTCAAGGAGCCCCTCCAAATGATCTAAGAAACACTTTTTGTGTGCTACGGCGTACAAAATATCGCATCCATAGGACAATTTATACCGACGGATCCAAGCAGAATTCTAAGTGTGGATATGGCGTAGTAAGCGAGGAATTCGTGCTTCAAAAACGACTGAATGACATATGCAGCATTTTCGCAGCGGAGAGCGAGGCCGTCAAGCATGCACTTTCATGGATTGTCGATCAACGAGTTGCCCGGGCCTATCTCCTTTGTACGGACTCCATGAGTGTGATAACGAGTCTGGAAAAGCACAAGGTAAATTCCAGGTGGAAAGATCAAATACAAATCCTCCTTCATAAGATAACAGAAATAGGCGCAGAGGTAGTATTTTGTTGGGTTCCGAGTCATATTGGCATTCCCGGAAATGAGAAAGCTGACCAGGAGGCAAAAAAGGCGTTGGAACTAACAGAAGACGAACAACTTCTCGTTGACTTAAAAGAAGTTCGGAAAATCATCAAAAATCAAATAACAAATAGATGGCAGGCTGACTGGCACTCGAGTCCTAATAACAAACTGCGTGAGGTTAAAAACACCGTATTACCCTTCAAAGCTGTGTTCCAAAGTAATAGGCGAGAAGATGTCATCTTAGCACGACTGCGCATCGGGCACACTCAGCTCACACATGCATTTCTTCTGGACAAAGTTGATCATCCACTGTGCCCCAGGTGTAATGAAGCATTAACAGTGAAGCATTTTATGGCAATGTGTCCACAACTGGAAGACGAACGGAGAAACCATGGAGTACCAGGAAATCTGAGAGAAGCTTTAGCGGACGACAGTAGCATGGCGAAAAAAGTTTTGGAATATCTAAAATTTATTCAGTTGTATGATAGAATTTAAGCTTTATTGTATTTTTGATACATAATTTGGACCGAATGTTAAAAAAGGTCCTAAATAAATAAAAAAAAAAAAAAAAAATGTCAAAAATGTCAAAAATGTCAAAAATGTCAAAAATGTCAAAAATGTCAAAAATGTCAAAAATGTCAAAAATGTCAAAAATGTCAAAAATGTCAAAAATGTCAAAAATGTCAAAAATGTCAAAAATGTCAAAAATGTCAAAAATGTCAAAAATGTCAAAAATGTCAAAAATGTCAAAAATGTCAAAAATGTCAAAAATGTCAAAAATGTCAAAAATGTCAAAAATGTCAAAAATGTCAAAAATGTCAAAAATGTCAAAAATGTCAAAAATGTCAAAAATGTCAAAAATGTCAAAAATGTCAAAAATGTCAAAAATGTCAAAAATGTCAAAAATGTCAAAAATGTCAAAAATGTCAAAAATGTCAAAAATGTCAAAAATGTCAAAAATGTCAAAAATGTCAAAAATGTCAAAAATGTCAAAAACGTCAAAAATGTCAAAAATGTCAAAAATGTCAAAAATGTCAAAAATGTCAAAAATGTCAAAAATGTCAAAAATGTCAAAAATGTCAAAAATGTCAAAAATGTCAAAAATGTAAAAAATGTCAAAAATGTCAAAAATGTCAAAAATGTAAAAAATGTCAAAAATGTCAAAAATGTCAAAAATATCAAAAATGTCAAAAATGTCAAAAATGTCAAAAATGTCAAAAATGTCAAAAATGTCAAAAATGTCAAAAATGTCAAAAATGTCAAAAATGTCAAAAATGTCAAAAATGTCAAAAATGTCAAAAATGTCAAAAATGTCAAAAATGTCAAAAATGTCAAAAATGTCAAAAATGTCAAAAATGTCAAAAATGTCAAAAATGTCAAAAATGTCAAAAATGTCAAAAATGTCAAAAATGTCAAAAATGTCAAAAATGTCAAAAATGTCAAAAATGTCAAAAATGTCAAAAATGTCAAAAATGTCAAAAATGTCAAAAATGTCAAAAATGTCAAAAATGTCAAAAATGTCAAAAATGTCAAAAAATGTCAAAAATGTCAAAAATATCAAAAATGTCAAAAATGTCAAAAATATCAAAAATATCAAAAATGTCAAAAATGTCAAAAATGTCAAAAATGTCAAAAATGTCAAAAATGTCAAAAATGTCAAAAATGTCAAAAATGTCAAAAATGTCAAAAATGTCAAAAATGTCAAAAATGTCAAAAATGTCAAAAATGTCAAAAATGTCAAAAATGTCAAAAATGTCAAAAATGTCAAAAATGTCAAAAATGTCAAAAATGTCAAAAATGTCAAAAATGTCAAAAATGTCAAAAATGTCAAAAATGTCAAAAATGTCAAAAATGTCAAAAATGTCAAAAATGTCAAAAATGTCAAAAATGTCAAAAATGTCAAAAATGTCAAAAATGTCAAAAATGTCAAAAATTGTCAAAAATGTCAAAAATGTCAAAAATGTCAAAAATGTCAAAAATGTCAAAAATGTCAAAAATGTCAAAAATGTCAAAAATGTCAAAAATGTCAAAAATGTCAAAAATGTCAAAAATGTCAAAAATGTCAAAAATGTCAAAAATGTCAAAAATGTCAAAAATGTCAAAAATGTCAAAAATGTCAAAAATGTCAAAAATGTCAAAAATGTCAAAAATGTCAAAAATGTCAAAAATGTCAAAAATGTCAAAAATGTCAAAAATGTCAAAAATGTCAAAAATGTCAAAAATGTCAAAAATGTCAAAAATGTCAAAAATGTCAAAAATGTCAAAAATGTCAAAAATGTCAAAAATGTCAAAAATGTCAAAAATGTCAAAAATGTCAAAAATGTCAAAAATGTCAAAAATGTCAAAAATGTCAAAAATGTCAAAAATGTCAAAAATGTCAAAAATGTCAAAAATGTCAAAAATGTCAAAAATGTCAAAAATGTCAAAAATGTCAAAATTGACAAAATTGACAAAATTGACAAAATTGACAAAATTGACAAAATTGACAAAATTGACAAAATTGACAAAATTGACAAAATTGACAAAATTGACAAAATTGACAAAATTGACAAAATTGACAAAATTAACAAAATTGACAAAATTGACAAAATTGACAAAATTGACAAAATTGACAAAATTGACAAAATTGACAAAATTGACAAAATTGACAAAATTGACAAAATTGACAAAATTGACAAAATTGACAAAATTGACAAAATTGACAAAATTGACAAAATTGACAAAATTGACAAAATTGACAAAATTGACAAAATTGACAAAATTGACAAAATTGACAAAATTGACAAAATTGACAAAATTGACAAAATTGACAAAATTGACAAAATTGACAAAATTGACAAAATTGAAAAAATTGACAAAATTGACAAAATTGACAAAATTGACAAAATTGACAAAATTGACAAAATTGACAAAATTGACAAAATTGACAAAATTGACAAAATTGACAAAATTGACAAAATTGACAAAATTGACAAAATTGACAAAATTGACCAAATTGATAAAATTGACAAAATGGACAAAATTGATAAAATTCACAAAATTGACAAAATTGACAAAATTGACAAAATTGACAAAATTGACAAAATTGACAAAATTGACAAAATTGACAAAATTGAAAAAATTGAAAAAATTGACAAAATTGACAAAATTGACAAAGTTGACAAAATTGACAAAATTGACAAAATTGACAAAATTGACAAAATTGACAAAATTGACAAAATTGACAAAATTGACAAGATTGACAAAATTGACAAAATTGACAAAATTGACAAAATTGACAAAATTGACAAAATTGACAAAATTGACAAAATTGACAAAATTGACAAAATTGACAAAATTGACAAAAACTTGACAAAATTGACAAAATTGACAAAAACTTGACAAAATTGACAAAATTGACAAAATTGACAAAATTGACAAAATTGACAAAATTGACAAAATTGACAAAATTGACAAAATTGACAAAATAGACAAAATTGACAAAATTGACAAAATTGACAAAATTGACAAAATTGACAAAATTGACAAAATTGTCAAAATTGACAAAATTGACAAAATTGAAAAAAATTGACAAAATTGACAAAATTGAAAAAAATTGACAAAATTGACAAAATTGAAAAAAATTGACAAAATTGACAAAATTGACAAAATTGACAAAATTGACAAAATTGACAAAATTGACAAAATTGACAAAATTGACAAAATTGACAAAATTGACAAAATTGACAAAATTGACAAAATTGACAAAATTGACAAAATTGACAAAATTGACAAAATTGACAAAATTGACAAAATTGACAAAATTGACAAAATTGACAAAATTGACAAAATTGAAAAAAATTGACAAAATTGACAAAATTGAAAAAAATTGACAAAATTGACAAAATTGAAAAAAATTGACAAAATTGACAAAATTGAAAAAAATTGACAAAATTGACAAAATTGACAAAATTGACAAAATTGACAAAATTGACAAAATTGACAAAATTGACAAAATTGACAAAATTGACAAAATTGACAAAATTGACAAAATTGACAAAATTGACAAAATTGACAAAATTGACAAAATTGACAAAATTGACAAAATTGACAAAATTGACAAAATTGACAAAATTGACAAAATTGACCAAATTGACAAAATTGACAAAATTGACAAAATTGACAAAATTGACAAAATTGACAAAATTGACAAAATTGACAAAATTGACAAAATTGACAAAATTGACAAAATTGACAAAATTGACAAAATTGACAAAATTGACAAAATTGACAAAATTGACAAAATTGACAAAATTGACAAAATTGACAAAATTGACAAAATTGACAAAATTGACAAAATTGACAAAATTGACAAAATTGACAAAATTGACAAAATTGACAAAATTGACAAAATTGACAAAATTGACAAAATTGACAAAATTGACAAAATTGACAAAATTGACAAAATTGACAAAATTGACAAAATTGACAAAATTGACAAAATTGACAAAATTGACAAAATTGACAAAATTGACAAAATTGACAAAATTGACAAAATTGACAAAATTGACAAAATTGACAAAATTGACAAAATTGACAAAATTGACAAAATTGACAAAATTGACAAAATTGACAAAACTGACAAAATTGACAAAATTGACAAAATTGACAAAATTGACAAAATTGACAAAATTGACAAAATTGACAAAATTGACAAAATTGACAAAATTGACAAAATTGACAAAATTGACAAAATTGACAAAATTGACAAAATTGACAAAATTGACAAAATTGACAAAATTGACAAAATTGACAAAATTGACAAAATTGACACAATTGACAAAATTGACAAAATTGACAAAATTGACAAAATTGACAAAATTGACAAAATTGACAAAATTGACAAAATTGACAAAATTGACAAAATTGACAAAATTGACAAAATTGACAAAATTGACAAAATTGACAAAATTGACAAAATTGACAAAATTGACAAAATTGACAAAATTGACAAAATTGACAAAATTGACAAAATTGACAAAATTGACAAAATTGACAAAATTGACAAAATTGACAAAATTGACAAAATTGACAAAATTGACAAAAATGACAATTAAGGTTTACGTTTAATATTTCATGAAAATTTCGACTTGTAATTCATCCTGTCAATCTTTCCAAAACAGTAAGAATGTGGTTGGCTCGAAAAAAAAACAGCTTATTTATTTCTCTTGCCACCTCAGAAAATTTCTCACCCCAACACACTGGAAAAATCAACAACCAAACCAAACCAGTCAGCGGAGTAAATTTAGCAGTAATTCATTCCGCAAACTAGGCCGGAAGTGAAAAATCGTGTTGTCCCAAGAGTGTGTACGTGCTTTGGTTTGCCCGAACGATCGCTTTTTCCCCAAAGGGTGACAAACAATCTCGCTCGGCACACCCACACACGTGCCATCTATTCGCTGAAGCAGGAGGAGACCATCAATCAAATCGGTAACAACCACCTGTTCATGAATGGGGGAGGTGCGAGATTTTCACAGCCACCCACCCACAACATTGGCTCCAGTCCTAAGTGTGGTTGAGCAAGTTGTGTCAATGAAGTGGCTGCTGTAGGCCTGGAATAGCACTAACAAGGTGTCACCGCGTAACTTTCGCAGCAGCGCCAACAGCAGGTGTGGCAAGAAAAAAAGGGGTGGTGGAGTCAGGGATAATTGTTTCGTAATTTGTAATTCAATCTCCCTCTCTGTTGGTTGAAAAGATTGAGTGTTACGTGAATGGCGTTGAATGGGCCGCACGGGGATTGAACGCTCTGTTCAAAGGATTAACAGTTGTTATGTATTGCTCACATTACTCGTGTGGTTTTTGAGTTGTGGGATTTTTATGGCGTAAGCTAATTGAACTTTTTATTTACCATAATATTTGGCTTCTGGATTTGTATTCAGCCATTTATTTTTGGTAAAGCTGAAATATTTTGGTTGATTTCGAATTTTTTGTGAAGAAAATTAAAAGTTTGAAGTTTTTTGGAATAATTTTAGGTGAAAACATGAAAAATTTAACAAAACACGTATTTACTAAAATTGTGAAAAAAATTTAAAATTTTCAAGGAAACAAGTTTCTTGTTTCACTTGAATTTTTTACCCACCAAATTTCCTCAATTGCTCTGAGCTAAAACAGTTGGAAAAAAATCAGGGGCAGTTTGATGTAAAAGAGGGCCACTATTCGATTTCGAATGAATGAACGATTCCAAAAATTTTTATTTCATATTTGAACAGAGAGAAAAGGAAGCTCTGAAGTCACTTCTTTGAAAAGGTTCCTAGTGGCGATACCAATGATGATGAATAGTTCAGCTAGTGACACATTCTTGGTTACAAAGAAAGAAATTTTTTCCCTGGTTTTTCACTTCCTCATCTGTTGAACTGCATGAAGTCAGGTATGGCGTTTTAAACGTATTTTCGTTGATCTAGTTCAATTTTTTCTAAGATGAATTTTCGATTTCTAAACCTTTTGAACTTCGAGTGTTTCGGCTCACAGATAGGTTATATTGTTAATTTTTTCATAATTTTTTTTAAAGGAAAATTCTTACCACAAAAATTGAACCATTCTCGTGACCTCTCTATTCAGCCTCCGGCTGAAAAAAGTCAACCAGAAAATAGAGAAGAAAAATGAAGCCACTTGCCTTTCGGCCGAGAGAATAGTTCAACCTGTTGAATGTGCGGAAGTGTGAACCTTTTCCGCTTTTATGAGGCAGCATAACTAGTTGAACTTTTGTGGAACCATTTATTTTGGGGGCTTTCATCACTATTAGATAGTTACTCCGGAACAAAGCACATACGGTTTGAAAAATTGCACAGTAGTTATCGGATTATGAAGATGATATTTAAAATTCCTGAATAGTAAGAAGTAATTATTTTCTTAATAAAAATATTTTCTTTCGATAAACAAGTCATCAAAAATTCACGAGCCGAGAATTTGTGGATAAAACACTAGTTTTGGATGCGAGTATTGAAAACTGTGTATTTTTCTTCATAATTATCCCACAGCCGTCGAGTGCTGCAATTTTACATATCCTAAATTGAAAACTGTTCAGGTTAAATTTAAATAAAGTTTTGTCATACCTTTCGGAGGCTGTTTCAAACATACAGGTTCAAGGGTAGGTAATCGATGACTGAGGAAACTTGGTTGGGCTCCAGAAAACGATGGGCGGGGTTCGGGCAGGATCAGGGCGGGAGCTTTCAACAGATACTGCTTATTTATTTCAATGTTATCATAAATTATCAGGGTGTTCATTGTATTTTTATTGTTTCCAGTTGAATTAATTTATCGTTAAACGTGTGATTCCAAAGATAATATTTTTAGCATTTTGTGAGCACCCTGACAACTTATGGAGAAGCGACGGCTATATACTTGCTTTTTTTTACACAGTATGCATTAGTCTTTTTAAATACAACATCACTATCAAACGAGCTAAACGGGCAGCAACTAAATCACTAGTTGGAACGACAACTAACAACTAACGTTTGGGTGGTTTGTGAGTGGGTACAGCTTTGTAACTAAACAATCTAGTTTTTTTTTGCAATCATTCATCCGGAATCCGATGAAGTAAAAAGGTCACTCAGCGGCCGTTTCTCAAAATTCGAGAAATTTTTGGTATTAAACTTCCGTTTCACTGCGATAGAACATCAACTTGTGAAACAAATATCACACTATCGATTAAAGATGGATTCAAATAATTATTTTGGAAATATTGATCAACCCTTATACTTCGCCGGGTCCCATTTTCTAGGCAATGCAACATTCGTAATTCAAACTAGCATGCACCCTTCTTGCTCAAGATACTTTTTGATATTACATACAAGCTTCTGCATCGACATGATAAAAGAATTCTCACTTAGTTTCCATTACTTAAAAGAAAATTAATGCAAATGTGCAACATGTTGTAGACTTTTTAACAGAAAATTTATTTAAATAATAAATGCAAAGGTTCAATTATTAACATTTTTGACATTTTCCTTTCGTTGAAAAGCTTAGCTGTCCTTATATTAGGTTGCCAGAATTTTTCAGCACATATCCGGGTCGGACAAATCCGGACAATTTTATCTAAAAACCTGGCAAAATCCAAGCATTTGATTCAGAAACTGTCGACAAAAAATCTGGGCAATATCCGGGCAAATTTGGTCGAAACCCAAGAATTGCTCATCAAAAATTCAAAAAAACTCGAAAGCAAATTGGGTCTTAGCAGATTTTCAATCGTATTTGGACTTAAATTTTTATATTCTTATTATATCGTTCTTATAAAACTTTTTTGAAAAATATCGGTTTGAACGCATGACTGAAAAATTCTCTTATTTATTCTATTTTCGTTTATGATTTTTATTAATGGTTTAACAAATAAAGTGAATAAATCCGGGCAAAATCCGGGTATTTTTTAAGGGGTCTAACACTTTCAAAAAATCGATTTTTTTATTTTTTTATTTTCTTATTGTAAAACATTTCAAGAATGTTGTGTCAAATTTTCAAGTCAATTGAAGCAAAACTGTAGAAATTATAGGCCCTTATCTCCTCCTATCTAATACTGCAAGAAAGCAAGAGCAGAAACTTCAAACGCGTTATTCTCGAAAGCACATTTTTAAAGTCCGTGGACATCGTCATTTGAAAACTACTTATCCGATTCTTTTCAAATTCGGAACATATTTTCTACATATAAAATACCAGACCCCAACGTTTTACTTTGGGGAGATTTTACAGATAAAAAATGGCGGATTTTTTCTTGAAAAATCGTAGTTTTTACTTCAAACAGCCACAAAAATTTCATAAATTTTTTTTTTAGTTAAATAAAAACGTTGTGGTCCAGAAAAACATCTATTAAAAATATTTTGCTCTGATTTTTTGACTTCAGATGATTCTGTGCTGAGATACAGTGTCCACCGCAAATCCTGTTTTCTAAAAGGCATCCTCGAAAGTGCTCCGTCACCGGTTCATTTTTTAATATTTTTCTTCGAAAAAAATACTAAACGTTCTTTTAACAATGCTTTGTATAATGCAAAAAATTTGAATACATTTGTTTGAATGATAGCTCTAGAAAAAAATCGTGAAAATGGTGTTTTTTTATAACCTTTAGACCCTACCCCCCCCTTAAGGAAATCTGGGCAACCGGACCGTTCCAAACTTTTCCCAAATTTTGTATTAAATATCCGGACAAACCGTGATAATACCGGGCAATCTGGCAACCTTACCTTATAGGTAAGAATAATATATTTGAACAAAGATAGTTGTTTAGCAAATATATCTTAAAACAATTCAATCCATTCCTTAGATAAAGATAAAGATAAAAATATCAATTTGTCTGATTTTTTTTTCTTGCCACTTTGACCTTTTGAAAAAATTGCAGCAATTGCACAAAAGGCTGAAAACCTTAAAAACTCCAATGCACAGTGGTCCTGGACGGAACTTTATCGTGACAAAATTAATAACGAAGATACTATAAGAGATTGACGAATTGTGTCTTAAACAAAAATGCTCATCAAACCATGCCCTTTAATAATTTTCAATCAAATATTTGAGCGTTCCATTTTTGCATGATTGAACACTTAAAAACTATTTCCAGTGAACAGATAGAGCCAAATTGTCTTCTATCAAGTTAGCTACAACGGCTTTTGAGTCAACTTTACCGGAAGACACCACATGCATATGACGATTCGTAAGCGAGTTATGATGTTTTGAATATTGAAATGTTAAAAAATGAAATGAATTCTGGCTCTAATTTTTGCATATGAAATCATACAAGAAACATGTCTTCTAAGCATTTGTTTGAAATCAAAATGCGCACATTCTTTTTTCAGTAATTAAACTTGTATCTGGAAGCATTCGTTAGTTATGTAAGTTCTGTTTTTTTTTATCAAAAATTTGTATTTGTTAAGATGTCATATCTTGGTTTTGTGCAAACCGAAAATTTTTTATGACGGCATTATTTAATTCAAATATCAAATATTTGATTGCGCAATAATGGAAGAAAAGTAATTATTCAAACTCGAGAAAAAAAATCCCAAGTATGTTAGTTTTCCATACAAATTCACACATTCAAAGAACCTTAGAAGGAGAACATCCCTATTTCTCATGCAAAAATCCAATTTAAATTGTTTTGTTTTGGCTTTAGTCCATTGCAATGTTTTAATAAGCAATTCAACATATCTAATAAAAGTTGAAAATAAAAAATAAAAAAATAAACTGAAAACCGTTTTTATTATTTTTGAAACTTTTAGTTTTTATAAATTTTTCTAAAAGAGAGAACAGTGAGATAATCGTTTAGTTAAGAATTGCATTAGACTCAGGCAATAACAAAATGATGAAAATTAGACATTTGCACAAGAAATGGGGATGTTCTGTTTCTAAGGGTTTCAAAATGTGTGCATTTGTAGGGAAAATTAACAAACTTTGGAATATTTATTTCTCAAGTTTTGAAAATAACCTATCTCTTATAATGACACGAATGTCACGAAGATGGTAAAGTGTTACTAATAGAACTTAATAATAACTATATCTCATAGTTTCACAATTGAATATTTGTTATTTGAACTAAGTAATGCCACAATAAAATCTTTTTTTTTTGTTTGCACGAATTCAAAGTATTACAGTTGAAAATGTACAAGTTTTTGCAAAAAAAACCCTATAACTAACGAGAGCTTCCAGGTTCAAGTTTTCTTACTGAGGAAAATATGTGCGCATTTTAATTTTATACAAATGCTAAGAAAACACATTTCTTGTACAATTTCATTCACAAAAGTTAGAGCCAGAATACTGATATATTCGACACACTCTAACATTTCAATATCGTAAAAATCATAACTCGCTTACGAATCGTCATATTTATGTGGTGTCTTAGGTAAAGTTGCCTCAAAAACTGTTTGCTGCAGTTCAGTAGAGGACAATTTGCCTCTATCTTTTTTCTGGAGAAAATTTTTACCTGTATATCATTCAAATTTGGCACGCTCCAATATTTGATTGAAGATTATTAAACCGGATTATTTGATGAGCGTTTTTGCTGACGACACCATTAGTCTCTTATAAATAGTATCTTCGTAATCAATTTTGTCACTGTAAAGTTTCGTCCTGGACCACTGCATGGAAATCACGAAAAAAATCTGTAATTTTACAGAATTTCGAGCAAATTTTCAACACAAAATCTGTGTCACAGATCTCAGAATTTTCTGAAAAATCACTGATTTCACAGTTTTTTTTTTGAGAAACTCCTTGAAATGTTCATTGTCAGGTGTTTTCTCAAATCAATCGTCAGTTTTAACCTAACACAAATTCTTTGTTCAACACAGATGGAGATAAACTTATTTAATATGATAACAAGAATTTCGAGTATTAGTTTGAAAAGCTTAATGAATTATGTACATGTTTGAGGCTTTTTATTTCATCTTAAACATGTTGTATAGAATTGTATAGAATTCTCTTACTAAATTCAACAGAAAATCACAAAATTTTGTCTCAGAATTTTGCCCACAAATCACAGAATTCAAGAATTTATTTTGACGCAAGCACAAAATTTTTTTCGGCAACATTGCACTGCAAACTGCTTCGAAGCAGCAAAAAGTGGAACATTTTTCCTAATAACTTTATCTTTCATTTTAACTCTTAAGTGTTTTCAGAACATTTGCTCCTTCAAACATGAAAGCATACAAAAATAGGCAAAGTCCACCATGAAGAAATTAAAAATTATCTTTTGTTTCAAAATATGGAACTTTGTTGAACACATCAAATTTCTATCTCTATTCAGGGCAGGGTTATAAAGGTTTATTTTGGAAGTTATTTAAAAATTCTTTAAAGTAGTTTTCCAAACATAACTTTTGTTGGAAGATGATTTACATGAATAAGCTGTTCTTAAAGGTTGTACGGGCAATCAAATCACACAAATCACTTTCCTTGCAAAGTTATTGCAGCTTTGATCTTTATTTTTTCTCAACTTTACGAGAGTTTATTAAAAAACGGTCAGGTGGATTTTTAAAGCTTATAAATAAAATTGATGCTTGAATCAAGTGCAAAAAATTGGTGTTGGCGCAATTTGTCTCCACGCGCTTCTATTTGAACATAACAAGCATATGTTAGACGAGTTCTGCGTGTTTCTATAGAAAAATAGATTTCCGTGCTACGCAGAGGCAGTTGAAAATAATTTTTGTATGGAAACATGCAAAACACATCAAATATACTTATGTTTCATGTGTTCAAATATGAGCGCATGGAGACAAACGGAGCCAACACCAATTTGTTCAACTGGATTCAGGTTTCAATATGATTTGTTAGTTTTAATATTTCACTTGCACATTTTTGCAATAAACTCGGGAAAAGTTGACAAAAAGTAAAATTCAAAGTTCCAATAACTTTGCTTTGAAAAGTCGTAGATTGTTGAAATCTTATATCTTATCTTATTATCTTCTGTGGAACCGAGCCTTCTCCTGGTTTTTGTTCCAACTTTAATTTTCTGAAGGAAATTATTCGTTGAACAACTTTGTCGTAGACCAGTGGTCGGCAACCTTTTGAGTTAAAAGAGCCAAAAACTTGAAATTTTTAAAACTTCAAAGTTTGAAAGAGCCACATTAAAGATTTATTGTTTTATTGTTTTCGTGTTAGATAAAAAATGAATATGAATGGTCAATGAACATAAGTTTTTTCGAAAATAGCCTTAAAATCATTAGAGTTTTCTCTAACTATTGAATATTTTTAAAAATCTGTTTCTGATTACCATTACGTACATGATTCTAGATCATCAACGCTTTGAACATGGTTTGATTTTATTTAAATTTTAATTGGTTGGCAAATATCGGGTCAAAAAATTTAAAATCCATATTAAGCTATAATGAGTGCTTTGTATGATGTTAAAGTGGAACAGTTGAACATATAAACATGAGCAGAATATTTATAATTTCTTCAGCAAAGAAAAGCTTTTAAAATATAAAGTAATGGGAAACATTTTTTTATATTATCAAGCTCTTTTATGAATTTCCCCAGATTAAGCTAATCTTTTCCAAAATCCAGGAGTATGAAGTTAAATTCAACTGAAATCAAATTTGTAATCTTTGAAAATAAATAACATTAAGCGACACGTTCTCAGTATTTTATGCATCTGGAAAAATTCAAAAATCCTATTTTATGTCACATATAATTCTTTAGTATTGTGCGTTCAATTGAATGAAGAATGAAATACACAGTAGATTATTCATCAATGCTTGCTAAAGATTATATTACTGGGAGAAGCTATGTATAAATCTGTAAAATGTGGTTTTTTAGTCTTCATTGAAAATTCCTGACACAGTTCATTTTAACTGGCAAGATCCGTACGAGGATACTTTAAAAATTTCGAAACAAAAATTAAATAAAATAAATTAACGGTAAGTAAGCCTCAAAGATTTACTTTTTTATACAGATCCCGTTCATTTTTCGTAACATTCGATTTTGGCAACACGGTTTTTTTAAACGACATTACCATATCGTATTTTCTATAGAAGGTCCAATATATGTTATTTAGAATAACATCGTTAATACGTTTTTACGTTCTGAAATGTTGAAAAATCATAACAATAATATCAAAAAATCAAAAATAAAAAAAAAACATTGAAAAATGACAAAAATCTAAAATTTCAAAAAACTCGAAAACAAATACAAACAAAGGAATAGAAATGACACAAAATATCTGTAAATAGATGTCAAATGACAAAAATTACATATATGATTAAAATAACAAACATTCTGAACACAACAAAAAAAAATCGAAATGTTTTTGAAACTTGATAAAAAATAGCAAAAAAATGACAAAAATTATCAAAAAAATGATGAAAAACCATGTAATATTCGGGGAAATCCAGTCAAAATCTAGGTATTTTCCATAAAAAGAAGAGCAAGAAAAATCTGAAAAATGAACACACGGAAAATGATCAGCAGCGTTGAAATCTTTTCTTACAATTTAAAAAATGCATTTTTTCGCTAAAACAAATTGAAAGTTTGAAATTCCGTAAAAAATTGTGAATAATCCGGGAGAAAACCGGGTACTCCACCTCTAAAACGGGTAACCGGACCGGACCGGGTATTTCCCAATATCTCTTTGAAAGCAGAATTCTTGACCTATGAAAATCCGTAGCCACTTCACAAGACCCAATTAACGGTTTAGCACATTTTTTTAAATATTTTTTTATTCAAAAATTTATAAAATATTTGCGCAGTGAGCTAAAGAGCCACAGATTTATATCCAAAGAGCCGCATGCGGCTCGCGACCCGCAGGTTGCAGACCTATGTCGTAGACCGTAACTTCGTATCTTATTAGAAGAAAAAAATATTAGGCGTTGAACGGGGGCATGCTTTTTAGATTCCACGATTTGTTAAATTCAAAATTGACCCCAAATTGGCTCAGTCTAGTGCTCAACAAAGTTTCATATTTTCATGTTCTCTACAACTTTGTAGATGGAAATAAAGCTGCATCTCTTGAAACAAAAATAGTTAGAATTTTTAGTTTTTCGATGCTGGACTTTGACTAATTTTTCTACATTTATACTTTTTTTAAGCATCATTGAAGGAGCAAATGCTCTGAAAACACTTCAGAGCTAAAATGAAGTACAAATCACAAGGAAAAAATTCTACATTTTGCCTTTTCGGACCACTGTGCAATGCTTAGAAGAATCCTTATTCAAAGGAGTCTTATAGTGTTTTCGTTTATTGGCAGTGGCAATCTCGTTACCCACGAGTTTTGCCCTAACTGCTGTTATTACGTTCGGTTATTAATTCAGAAGTCCACTAGTTTTGCCCGAGATTTGAACCTCAAGCAGGCGGTTACACCCCGTAAAAATCGTCAGTGTTGGGGGTAAGCATAAGGGTGAGTATAGCAACCATATATTTGCATCGTCCTGGGTAACGATTCTGTTTGTTTATTCAGAAAAAGTTTTGCCCCGCGCGAGTGGAGATAAACGAAAACGGCATTAGTTGAACAGAAGTTTTTGTGTGAGGCATATTTAAAAAATCGAATGAATGTTTCGTAAATTTACATAATAAATTGGTGTAATCTATATATATAAAAATGAATGTTTGTCTGTCTGTCTGTTCCCTATAGACTCGGAAACTACTGAACCGATCATCGTCAAAACTGGCATCTGAGGGTTTTTGAGGCCGGGGATGGTTTCTGTAATAGTCAAAACTCCATCCGACTTTAGGAAGGAGAGGCTTCCATACAAAATTTGTAGTTTTTCGAAACAAATTAAAGTCATGACATCCATTTTCTTGAGATTTTTTTTCCTTTGGGCGGTTTGTTTTTCGTCTCTATGGTCGAGGCGTCGTCAGCCAACGTCGCTAAAGGAAAGTAACCCAGGCATAGCATACTGATCAGTAGGAATATTTTGGCGCGTATTTTTCAACCTGGGGTTTGTTTTTCGTCTCCATGGGCGAGCAAACGTCGTCGAAAGAGGATAGTAACCAAAGCACACTGTTCATTGATTGCTGGAAAATTTAACAATAAGGCGCCTGTTTCTCAAACACGTGGGGCGATATGCAACCTAGATGTGTTTTTTTCTTGCTTATTTGATTTGTACACAGCACGTGGTAATAAATGACGCCTAGATGCGACACGGATTGGTATTTTATCAATCCAATCCAAACCAATTGAAAGATTTGCAAAAATTCTTCCGTATTTTGTTCGTGTTAATGTAGGTAGCATTCGACTTTTCATTCAAGGAACATTAGAACATGTTCAAACGTTCAACTTTTTCTGTTACAAAAATTAAAAATTATGTTTTCTTCTAGAAATTGTAACTTCGGCCCATATACACAACTGAAACGAATTAAGAAATGAAAATGGGAGCTTTTTATTTTAAATAATTCTGAAAAAACCATCGTACTTTTTGCTTACATACCAGTTCAAGTACGTACTTAACATGAAAAGTGTTTTTGTGTTACATGGCTGCATAAAAGAGACTTTTGATCCGCTTCGTTTTTGAAAAGCGAGACTTTAGAACTGATATTCAACTGGACGCAAAATTTTTAAGAGAAACTTTTAGTTTACCCTTTAAAGTGTTAAATACAATATTCCCTTCTGTTAACTTACACGGTGGGGCAAGGGCAAACGTCGAACTTTTAAGAAATTCATCTTCAAAATGATTCAATGTGTTGGAAGACCAGAAATGGTGCTTCGAATGTTGAAACTGAAGCGGATATTTAAAATTCTTAAACGTTTTTGTAAATGAAGGTCATTTGCTTTGAACAGCATTCGTTAGAAAAGGAGTAACAAACATAAATTTATACTGAAGGAATACTGTAGATATACAGTATTCCTTCAGTATAACAGAAACCTAAATTTGAATATTTTTTTTACAAATTACATTTATTTTTTGAAGGTGTAGCAAGTTTCACTTGATAAAACAAACAAACAGAAATACGTATTAAATCCATTTTAAAGCCATAACTCCAACGCATCTGAAAATAAGCTTTGCATTGACACTCGCTCCAATATACGGGACAAATGTAAACTTAGAAATTTGTTTTTGCCAACATTTTTAAATATTTGAATTTCAAAGCGAATATTAAAAAAACACTGAGAATTTATTAATGATGCAACTGATATTTTGTAAAATTTTTATATTTTTTGCTTGAATAAATTTATTAAAAAAAAATTTGCACTGCATAAAATCGATAATTTTTTGAAACCATGACAAGTGTTGTTTGGGAAAACTTCAAGTTGTAATGTCTCATGTCCACGAGTTTGGCATATTGCGAAATATTTTTTTAACATAATTTTGGCGAAAAAAGGAGAGATATACTACAAACTTCTTCGAAGGGCGAGGATGGTGTAAAAAACTCTTTGGAAATGGCGTTTAAAAAAATAGATTGAATAGTTTTTTTTTTCAAATTTCTATAGCTCATTTTTTCAGCTTCAAAAATACACCATCTAAAGCTAATCAGAAGCTGGAAGTGCTCATAATTCAGAATATTGGGAATATACTCAAATCACTGTCCCGATTCACGCTATTGATCGGTTTTCAAAATTCTATCTCCATAAAGTACAATATGCAATAAAGTCCAAAATGCGGTTCTTTTTTTTCAATTAGAAATTTATTCAAAATCGAGCCGGGTAAATCAGCCTACCTTCTTCAAGCAGTATGGGACAGATTTGGAAAAGATGGGGGAGCTCCTATGTAAGTTTAAGATAAAGAGCTTTTCAAAGAAGGGACCATATTTTATAAGAGGGTATTTTGGGTACGGATATTTGGCATAACTCAAAAATAGATGAGACAAATGTTTTTTTGCAAATTCGTAACATCCCACTTTGGGAAAAAAGATGGAAAATCCATAAATTTTGACATTATTTAAGTGATTATGAAGCCTTAAAAACAGAGTACGAATTTCAGATCTTGAAAATTAAATTTGGAGATCAAGTTTTAGTAAATAATATATACCATCTATGAATTGCAATTCGGAACTCCAGCTGCAGCTCTGATTTCAAAATTGTTGGTTCTGAACTATGATGAGGTTTGATTTAAAAAAAATTCTAACAGAAACCTAAATTTGAATATTTTTTTACAAATTACATTTATTTTTTGAAGGTGTAGCAAAGCACACCGGGTCAGCTAGTGAAATATAAAATATTTTATTTGGAAATGTATTCATCGTCATATTTTATAATTTTGTCTAAAATGTTGATTCTAAATGTATTTGAACAAATTGAAAGAAAAAATTTAACTTATTTATTGTATTTTCGATATTTGTTCTAAGATTCAACTTCGATTTTACTTTGTAACAAAAACTCTCTCTTCTCCCTATTATTTAGCATTGTGAGTTTGAAACTATTGTTGCAGTTTACAGAAAAAATAAAATAAAATTTACATAAACTTTGGAGAATAACTCAAAAGTATTATCTGTTTTTTTTAAAATAATAATTTGAAATTATTTTTCTAAGCTCCAACAATGGATTCTTTTAAAAACGGTGGTGCACAGAGGTCCATCTAAAAAAAAACTTGTCAAAAATTGTGTTTTTTCATTTTTAGCTCTGACACTTTTCTCAATTACATTAATTCTTTGAATAATTTTAGACACCAAACATTGAATTTCATATCTATACAAGTGAAAGAAGCGTTGCATATTTTCTTATGTATTAATTATATTTTTTCCATATTTCCAAACTTCAAAATATAGCCATTCAAGCTTATATCATAATATACTGTTAACGATTCTTAAAGTATTTATTGATTTTTATAAATCCTGACTAGCACAAAGAATCTATTATTGCATGAACATGATTGGACCATGTTTTTGGAGTTATTTCTGTTAAAAAAACTTTCACAGAAATTTAAATTGAAATTGCTTTAAAAAAATAGGAACGTTTTCTGGATGAATTATTGATGAAATTAAACTTTAAGATCTAATTAGGTATCAAATTAGTTCTTGATCCGAATATGCGCAAAATCTTGTCCAAAGTGAGTTGAGGGTGTTTGGATCTGCTATAAATGTATTTGCATTCTTTTCACTGTTGAAAAAAAAATTTGATTGTAAAAAGAATTTCTGTAATGGGTATTTTAATCTCCTGGCAACAATGACTACGTTCTTATGTATCAGAGGGTACAAATTTTTCTGAAAAAATGGCAGTTTCTTAAAAAGTTTTCGTTTTAAAGAAATTGAATCGTCTGTTATCCTGGAATCAATCTCAAATTCAAACCGCTTAAATTCCAAATATCGATGATCGATTTCGATAAAAATTGGCCAGATACACATTATTTACAAAATTTTGAGATGAAAATATGAAGTTTGATATAGTTGTGGCTAATTTTGTGAAGCAATATCAATTTTCCCCCATTTTTATGAAAATAGCTAGATTGTTTGATAGTTTCATGGAAAAATATCAACTGTGAGAGGAATGGCAGCCTGTCTAAGTTGGAAGATATTGCACAGAGAACAGACGTACAAGCTCGAAACTTGTGTAAAATTTCCAACCATCATTTTGAACCAATTTTTGATATTTTTTGACTGGGCCACCAGATGTCTCCAAATGTCAAACCAAACTGAAATTTTTTTTTGTCAGTTTTGAAAAGGTCATATGAATTATTTGGCATGTTTAAAAAAAATTGTTAATGTTTCGGTACACTTTCATCCGGTTGTATAATGGAAAAATATCTCAAAAATTGATCGCTATTTCCTTCAAGCTAGAAGGACTAAATTTTGGACAATGGGATGCAAAAGTGATACTTCAAAGTAACCCGCTTCGAGATGTCTAGAATCAGTACGCATGGGTAAGACTGATAGTCAAGAATGTTCCTAATTGATTGGATATAGCCGATTAAACTTGTTTTTCGTAGCTCCAAACATTCAATTCCGTTAAAAACTTGTAAATAATGAAAAGGTCACAAGGTCCTAGTACAAAAAAAAAAACTCTAATCGCTTGCTGGAAAATCTCCCATATCCTCAAAAGGCTCATTGAAGCTTGAACCAACAGCAAATTTTCATCACAGAATCTGTGCCACAGTACACAAATCTTTGGAAATATTCACAGATTTCGCAGATTTTCAAATTTTGTACGTATTTTTCAAAATATAAATTTTTATATCAACATAAATTTTGGATTTCTGACTTTCTTTTGGAAAAACATGCTTATATTGATAATGTCAATTGATTTTTCTTATGTGAGATGTGAAAAAGACTCATTTATTCATCACTTTTCGAAGAAATTAATGCAGTTTTCAATACAGAAACCATCGGCAACCTTGGTCTCAAAGTTTTATAAAATTTTTATGTTTTAACCCTAATTTAGCTTAAGATGCGCTTCATGCCCTTTTTCCCTCCAATCAACAAAATTGTTTGTAATAGATCAAGAAATATTAATATAAGGTTGCATTTTGTGGAAACTAAGTGAGAATTCTTACGATGCACATTTACTTCTAGCTGGATTTCAAATTCTTTGAATCTTTTCAAGATTTTTTCCCGGATAGTTTTTCTTTTCGAAGGAGTTGGAATGTTTTGAGGAACGGAAAGGGTGAAATTTTGAAGAAAAGAGATAATTCCTTAGAACAGCCAGAAAATGGAAAGCAAGCCGAAATTGAAAACGGAATGTGTCGTTCCAGTTAAAGTCATTTTCGAGCATCTTACTTACCAAAGTAGGAACATTTGGTAAGGAAACTTTCGACGACAATGACTGAAACACACATCCGTTTGTTGAAAATCGCTTCGGGTGAAATGTTGGTGGGTTATTAATGGAAAGCAGAGAGTTGCTTTTTGGGTGTGGGTGGAAAATCGCAAGGATTTGCTTTAGGGGAGAGCTAAGTATAGTGGGGAAGGGGATCTCTTGGTTGTTACATCAAAACATACAAACACGTACACCGCTAAACAACGCACTCACTTTGCCCAGCTGCGAGGGAAGGGCGGCGCTGATATTGGAGTTGTTAGTGTTGTGGTCGTCCGACTTGACGTAGATCTGCCAGGTCGCGTCCGAATGGAAGCTCTTGTCTGCGGCATAGCAGCGCCAGAGGCACTGAATGAGCATGGCGGCCGCCGGAATTTGGCGATTAAAGTGCTTCTGGCGCTGCTTCTGCTGCACCTTGAGTGCGAATCCGGACCCGAGGATGCCCTGCAACGAACAAGTAGAAGAAGACGAAAGACGAAAGTCGGTGAACGGATTGATTTCAAATCGAAATTGTCTCCCAAAGTGATCCCCCAAACTAACCGCTGGTAGTGCGAAGAACGAGATTGCGAACACACTGAAGCACGAGGCCACTATTTTGCCCATCCAGGTCTGCGGCACCGTGTCCCCGTAGCCGATCGTGGTGACCGTAATGACTCCCCACCAGAGGGCGTCCGCGTAGCTGGCAAAGTCCTGCCGCCCGTTGGGGCCGATCACGTCTTTCTCCGCCAGATACACAAAGTAGGAGCTAAATATTAGCCCGAGGAAACCAATGTACAGGGTCGTTATCAATTCCTGGAACGAGAATAAAAAAACGAATCATCAATTCGGAATTACCTTATTCCGATAGTTCTAATGTGCAATTTTAGTTCATTTTTAATCAAATCTCTCTTCTTCAAATCTCAAATAGGTTAAGCCCAGAGAATATTCTGCATGGGAGAAGTAGCTGCGTAACAATTTTAGCTTTATTATGGTCAGCACAACTTCGTTAGAGCTACAGCATTAATCTTCATAAAAAGCAACAGTATATTCTGTACATCGCCAGAACTCTGATAAAGCTGGCTATTTGACTAAAAACGTCATCATGACAACTTCGATAAAATGATTATGCAGTAAAATTCTGGTCATCAAAGCTTTTATAAAGCTTTTATAAAAAATATTAGCATTTTTTTATTTTAGTGATCTGGTAAAATTAATAACAAAAAAGCATATTATGAGCATATCTTCTATTGCTTAAGATTTTAGGTAAAATGTTTATGAAATAGCATTTTTAAATAAATGCGCCTCGTCAATTCTTTAGAATAAAGAAATTTAAATTATGTATATATTTTTTTATGGTAAAAAAAATCAAATTACAAAAAATATCATTTATTAATAAATATAATTGTAAATAAAAATAATTTTAAATCATGACATAATGACATCGCAATCATAATGGAGTTGATTTCAATCAATAGGCCTGAAAAAATATTTTTAGATTGTGAATCCATCAACATGGCGTCATTTCGAGCCCTTCGATTCTACAACCAGCAAGGCGTTATTCAATTCAATGCTTAATAGCTTTATTATGGTCCGATAAATGTTTTATAACGGTTTCATGAGAGCCATACAAATGTCTAATTTTTAACGATTCTCTCGCAAGTCAACCTGTAACACGCGTAGGGTGAGTTCTTCTTTTCTGAATTGTTAATCATCAATACAGTGAATGAGGACAGATTTATTTAATGAAATAAATAAGGGATTGGTTGTGAATGTCTGATAGAATGAATTCATGAGTTGAAGTCAAAATTCGTAGTCTGACGCTATCCTAAAATCAGCGGCTTACGCCTGACTTTAAAATGTTATAAATGACTTTAAATCGCATTGAACCCCCACAATATGTGTATTGTGTATGCTTGCCAGATGGCTTAAAAAGGTAATTTTGAGAAAAAAAGCGGGATACAGTCGAAAAAAGCTGGACATTTTAAAATGTGAAAAAAACATGATATGTATGTTTTTGGTAAAATTTCTTGATGTAAAAGTGCGATGCTTTTATATTTGAATACTAGCTGACCCGGTGTGCTTTGCTACACCTTCAAAAAATAAATGTAATTTGTAAAAAAATATTCAAATTTAGGTTTCTGTTAGAATTTTTTTTAAATCAAACCTCATCATAGTTCAGAACCAACAATTTTGAAATCAGAGCTGCAGCTGGAGTTCCGAATTGCAATTCATAGATGGTATATATTATTTACTAAAACTTGATCTCCAAATTTAATTTTCAAGATCTGAAATTCGTACTCTGTTTTTAAGGCTTCATAATCACTTAAATAATGTCAAAATTTATGGATTTTCCATCTTTTTTCCCAAAGTGGGATGTTACGAATTTGCAAAAAAACATTTGTCTCATCTATTTTTGAGTTATGCCAAATATCCGTACCCAAAATACCCTCTTATAAAATATGGTCCCTTCTTTGAAAAGCTCTTTATCTTAAACTTACATAGGAGCTCCCCCATCTTTTCCAAATCTGTCCCATACTGCTTGAAGAAGGTAGGCTGATTTACCCGGCTCGATTTTGAATAAATTTCTAATTGAAAAAAAAGAACCGCATTTTGGACTTTATTGCATATTGTACTTTATGGAGATAGAATTTTGAAAACCGATCAATAGCGTGAATCGGGACAGTGATTTGAGTATATTCCCAATATTCTGAATTATGAGCACTTCCAGCTTCTGATTAGCTTTAGATGGTGTATTTTTGAAGCTGAAAAAATGAGCTATAGAAATTTGAAAAAAAAAACTATTCAATCTATTTTTTTAAACGCCATTTCCAAAGAGTTTTTTACACCATCCTCGCCCTTCGAAGAAGTTTGTAGTATATCTCTCCTTTTTTCGCCAAAATTATGTTAAAAAAATATTTCGCAATATGCCAAACTCGTGGACATGAGACATTACAACTTGAAGTTTTCCCAAACAACACTTGTCATGGTTTCAAAAAATTATCGATTTTATGCAGTGCAAATTTTTTTTTAATAAATTTATTCAAGCAAAAAATATAAAAATTTTACAAAATATCAGTTGCATCATTAATAAATTCTCAGTGTTTTTTTAATATTCGCTTTGAAATTCAAATATTTAAAAATGTTGGCAAAAACAAATTTCTAAGTTTACATTTGTCCCGTATATTGGAGCGAGTGTCAATGCAAAGCTTATTTTCAGATGCGTTGGAGTTATGGCTTTAAAATGGATTTAATACGTATTTCTGTTTGTTTGTTTTATCAAGTGAAACTTGCTACACCTTCAAAAAATAAATGTAATTTGTAAAAAAAATATTCAAATTTAGGTTTCTGTTATACTGAAGGAATACTGTATATCTACAGTATTCCTTCAGTATAAATTTATGTTTGTTACTCCTTTTCTAACGAATGCTGTTCAAAGCAAATGACCTTCATTTACAAAAACGTTTAAGAATTTTAAATATCCGCTTCAGTTTCAACATTCGAAGCACCATTTCTGGTCTTCCAACACATTGAATCATTTTGAAGATGAATTTCTTAAAAGTTCGACGTTTGCCCTTGCCCCACCGTGTAAGTTAACAGAAGGGAATATTGTATTTAACACTTTAAAGGGTAAACTAAAAGTTTCTCTTAAAAATTTTGCGTCCAGTTGAATATCAGTTCTAAAGTCTCGCTTTTCAAAAACGAAGCGGATCAAAAGTCTCTTTTATGCAGCCATGTAACACAAAAACACTTTTCATGTTAAGTACGTACTTGAACTGGTATGTAAGCAAAAAGTACGATGGTTTTTTCAGAATTATTTAAAATAAAAAGCTCCCATTTTCATTTCTTAATTCGTTTCAGTTGTGTATATGGGCCGAAGTTACAATTTCTAGAAGAAAACATAATTTTTAATTTTTGTAACAGAAAAAGTTGAACGTTTGAACATGTTCTAATGTTCCTTGAATGAAAAGTCGAATGCTACCTACATTAACACGAACAAAATACGGAAGAATTTTTGCAAATCTTTCAATTGGTTTGGATTGGATTGATAAAATACCAATCCGTGTCGCATCTAGGCGTCATTTATTACCACGTGCTGTGTACAAATCAAATAAGCAAGAAAAAAACACATCTAGGTTGCATATCGCCCCACGTGTTTGAGAAACAGGCGCCTTATTGTTAAATTTTCCAGCAATCAATGAACAGTGTGCTTTGGTTACTATCCTCTTTCGACGACGTTTGCTCGCCCATGGAGACGAAAAACAAACCCCAGGTTGAAAAATACGCGCCAAAATATTCCTACTGATCAGTATGCTATGCCTGGGTTACTTTCCTTTAGCGACGTTGGCTGACGACGCCTCGACCATAGAGACGAAAAACAAACCGCCCAAAGGAAAAAAAATCTCAAGAAAATGGATGTCATGACTTTAATTTGTTTCGAAAAACTACAAATTTTGTATGGAAGCCTCTCCTTCCTAAAGTCGGATGGAGTTTTGACTATTACAGAAACCATCCCCGGCCTCAAAAACCCTCAGATGCCAGTTTTGACGATGATCGGTTCAGTAGTTTCCGAGTCTATAGGGAACAGACAGACAGACAAACATTCATTTTTATATATATAGATAAATAAATTTGTATAAATCGACATCTGTGGCATGCCTCGCTTTTGCGATAACTGCATCGTTGGATAAAAATTAAACGACTGGCTCAAAGTTGTTACAACACCATTTTTTTGTTTCGATTAAAGTCGTTTTAATATCTTTAACTCATTCGCAACTTTTATAAATGATGCAGTTGGCGGACAGTCATTGGAAAACTTATCCGGTACAACGCTGATCGATGTTTACTCATTTACTGATTTGCCAACTGAGCTATATCACAAGCCTATAACAACTTTGATTGCAACAAAAAAGGTAAATCTTTGATGAAAAAAGACAGGCGAATTTTGATTTCATAAACCTCAAAATATCTTCTTGATTTTCACCATACTTTCACTTGAATGTTAATACAAATCAAATGCTTGGATAAAGCTCTCATAAATAATTTGTTTTACTGTAAAAGTCAGAAGTTTCGTTTTATGATTGAGAACTTCTCAAAATTATAGAAAATTTTTTACCAATCAAATGAATCCATTTTGGTGCAAACTTGTGTCAGTGTTAATATTTCAGTAGTCTCTCACTAGTATTGCCTAAAATGAAATCTTTTTGACAATATTTTTTAAGTTGACTGAAAATCTTTAAATTTTGCCATGCAGTAAAAATAATTAGTTGCCATCGCGGAGCTTCTCGAAACAACCCTTTCAAAATGCAAGGTTGTTATATAAAACGTTAAACAACGGTTATGTTTATGTCACACTTATTTAAAAAACGTCATTTAAGATTATAAAAATGCTTTTGAAACTAATATGCCAATTTTCACCAGGTTCGGAAATAGGAAAACGTCATAGATAAGTAAATTGCATGTCATATATAAAATGGGGCTTGACAAGAAAAACAAAAACATGAAAATTATTGTAACAAAAGTAATATTTTCAACTTACATTCAGTTTTTCAAAATACTTAGCAATATTTGATAATTAAACTTGATGGATTGACATCTGCCATGAGTAAAATGAAACCTTTTTTTTTATATATTCTTGAAGAATGGAATGAAAAACGTATTATATTTCATTTCAAATTAAATCAAGTAGAATCTCCAGATAATTATGAGGATGAGGTGCATTCTTGAAGAATGAGTATTTCATACAAAATTAAATCTCGTGGGATTTCGTGATAGGTGAAGTTGAAACATTTTCGAAGCACTCCAACGTGATGTTTAAATATGACTTGCATTGAAAAATTTGTGAATATCATTTTCATAGAAATTAGTGACCAAAAGAAGCAGGCATCCTATTTGTGTGTAGTGTAGGTTGGATATAGCAATTGGATCAAATAAAATCAGGAAAACTATTTTTTATTTGAATACTTTGTTGAAAAAAAGCGGGACGGTGGGACATTTTCGAAAAAAGCGGGACTTCAAAATTCTAATTTAGCTAGAAATAATAACAAATCTAAAAATGCATAATAAATCCGGTAAGTAATTTAACAAATATTCAAAATTATGTAATTTCCTATTTTGTTGTAAATATGAATCACTTTGAAAGCATTGAAATAATCATAAATCGATCATGAAAAGTCATGATCGTTTAAAAACAGATGATTTAAAATATTAAAAAAAAACATGAAACTTTAATAAAACTTCAATTGCATATCATATAGTTTAAAATTTGAAGTTATGAAAATTTGCTGCTGCCAAAAAATATTGATTCCTGACAAGGACAAAAGGTAGAAACATTTTTTTAATCGAAATTTGAAGAAGATTTTCTTCATAGAAAACAAAAATTCAGAATTAAAAAAAAGACAAACTTTTTATAAAATATAGCAAAAAATTAAAAAAAGTTTACTAAAATATGTGGTCAGTATATTTGAAAATTTGAAAAGCTTTACTAAACAATTCGGTATATTCATTTGAAAATACAAACAAAATATATAAATCAAAAAGATAAGTTGAAGTTTTCAATAAAAACTTTGTATTACTTTGAGAATGTATTCATAGAATTAAATTGATATCTAAAGAGAACACCATTTGGGTGCTTATGCTAATTTTGTAGATTTTGAATTTTCATGAAATTTCCAGAACTCATATCTTTACACAGATTTGGTCTTTTGCCTCTAGTTTTGGTGATATAGAGTTTATACGTTTAAAAATGAATCAGTGTTGAGTGAAATCAATCATTGATAACTGATAAACTTACAAATCTATATCTCGCGTCTTATGGAACATGTTAAGAATTCACAGAAAACTGCTGTAAAAGTTATCAAAACAACTTTAAAATTTGCATTCCACATTTAGAATATGTTATTCAGGCTAAAAATATTCTAAATGGAAAGAAATTACGACTAGTTTATGCCATTTTTTGTATTTTTTTCGTACTAAAACTGTTTGTTTACATTTCGTTTCATACGGCGTAATAAAAGCTCACGTGAGATATGAAAGAAAAAAAAACTTATTTTGATTTTTTTTTAATATGCTTCATTTGATAAGGAAAAATATTTTGAACATGATGATACTGCATAAACTCAAAAAAAAGTCTGCAGTTGAAATGAGAAAATATCATAATTATTATTTTAGACATAACTGTAAAAAGTTTGAAAAAAGGTTTTTTTTAAATAATACCTATTTGTTGTAGAATTTCAAAAACTCAATTTTGGTGGAAACTCCTTGAATTTTTTTTTTGAAATTTTCTCATAAAACAGGGTGGAGAAAAGTAAACAAATGAAAAGCTGATAATAAAATCAAAACCTTTGCTTAAAAATTTAAAAAGTTCCGAATTTTCTTTAATAATATTTACAAATTTTCGAAAGTCATTATAAAAAACAAATGCTGATAGAAAATAAACAAATTGCGTATTTGAATTTAATGAGTTTGATAAAAAATAGCTCTAAAGTTCTTTGCACCTCGAAAAAACAAGAACTTTGTTAACTTGTTTTATTTATCAGCATCCCTTCGAATGTGGAGTTGATCATTGGAAAAACAAGAAACGCAAAATTATATTGAAGATCAGCAGAAAATTTGTAATGACGTTTTTCTTTAAATCAAAGTAATTTCATCAATTAAATTGAGGTTTTATTTTTTTTGGCTTAATCTGCTGACTATCGTAAGTATTGAAAGCCTGTCACATGTCACATGGCTACCAATTTGTTGACCAACAATATAAGTATTCGATGAATGAATTTTGAAGTTAAAATAATAAGCTTTGAATTCTGAATTTCGTTGGTTACACTTCTTTAGAAAAACGCTTGTTAAATACAACTCATTTTTGTGTCTAGATTTGAGTTTCCATGTAGATGGTCTTTTGAATAACAAACTGAAATTTACAATAAAAAATAGTATCAATTTTGAAACGTCTTTAAATGAAATGTCTTAGGCCTTGAGCGACTTAGGAATCAATTCAGCCGGAGGTGAGCTAGTTTTCTGACATGTTTATTAACATTTGTTTTGGCCTTGGATGATCTTTAAAATGCTGCAAATTGTCGAATTTCATGCGATTTTCAGTGATTTACAGCATTTTCAAGTCAGAAAGAGAAATTCGACTTCTACTCGTTTATCCTTTTCACCCAATACCAATATTATGGGGGTTATATACAGGTTTGAATAGATTTCCCTATGGCGTCAGATTGCGAAATTCGACTTTCACTCGTAGAGCCCTTTCAACTAATACCCATATTATGGACGTTTCATGTGATTTTCAGTCATTTATAGCTTTGAAAAGTAGAGCGGACGCCACCATCTTGGATTTTAAGATAGCGTCGGAAAGGAATATTCGGCTTTTTTTTTTGAGATTTTCATTAATTAACAGCTTTGAAAAGTAGCTGCCATCTTGGATTAATGATGGCGTTAGAAAACAATTTTTTTTTCTACTAGTTTAGACCTTTTACTTAATACCTACGCATATTGTAGAGATATTAACACCATTTCCGGTGATTTGTATTTCAATCAAGTATTATTGGAGTTTAATAGAGCATTCTGAACTTTTTCTGAACAACTCTACCCTATACATGATTTTTATTTAAAATGAGAATAGCAGTTATTGATTCAGCAAAAAAAAAAACATTTTAATTCGAATGGCACAACTAAACAGGCTTGAGGTCGTTATTTTGAGTCTTATAAAAATTATGGTCCATCAAACTTAAAAAGTAATTATAGAAATTCTTTATTAATTTCACTACGATTTTTCAAATTTCTTCCAAATCTTGTTAATTGGGTGAAGGAAGATGTTTGTGCTTGATTGCGATTAAAAAATTTGTTTGAATTGGCAAATCTGCAGAAATAAACAACGATTTTCCTAAAACTACTTAAACAAAAAAAATAAATAAATTATATTTTTGATTTTTTTTTGATTTTTGTGAGAAATCTCACACATACGTAAAAACATAGAAATAAAAATACCATGAGCTAATTTCTTTTAACCTTAAGAATATTTTTTGACATCATTTAAAATATCCAAGCGTTTTCGAGTTATTTGGACAAACAAAAATGTAATGATCTAGATAAATATGCCAAATAGAGCAAAACAAAAATGCTGTTAGCATAAAAAAATTTCTGAGTTATTGAACTTTTGATTGAAAATTGTGACTGAATGATATTTTTTCATCATTTTCAAATGTTTCCAACATGATAAAAATTTGTCAAAAATATTTGTTGAAAATGACATCGTAAAGGAATGATATGAACAATTTCAGTGCAAAAGCTAGCTCTTCAATTTTTTTAGAGAAAGTTCTCTAACATGTAACCAATGGGTTCTATTCATCCCATGAGTTCAAAAAGTCATGTTTTCAACTAAATGAATCATGATAACTTTTGAGCACAATATAACTTATATTAATCCAGAACCTATTGTTTATCTTATGATTGCCTGTTTGAACGGATTCAAAAGACTGATTCTGTCTAGTAAAATAGACCTATCTGAACTTTAAAGATTGGTTTTGTCCAAAAACTATAAATTTTCGTTCGAAAGCATGCTATGACTATAGGGTTGTAGACAAACCACTGATCACACTGAAAAGACACTTAAAACAAAATTTCGACCATTTTATAGTTATTTTTTTTTGTCAAATTTTGCAGTTTCGCAAACCGACGGTGGGTGGCGAACCTACCATTTTCCCGATACAAATGCCCTATCGGAAAAATATATCTGTTTAGCACGATTTTATCGTAGGAATTGCCTATATTTTTTTTAAGTTGAGGGCGTTTCTAACTGGGATAGCATTTCTTCAAACCGATGGACGCGTACTCTGGAATAGATATTGCGTACTGTTTTCAAAATTATCCAAAAAAAAAAAAGAAATAGCGTGTCCAGTCAGTATGGTCAGTGGACAAACTTTTTGAATTCTTTGTTATACACTATATTTAAGACTTTAAAACTGAAAAGTAATACGGCCACAAAATAAATTAACATTTTATCTTTCGACTTGCTTGATTTTTGACAATGTTTAAGCGTCCGTGAATGAAGGCTCAAGTTTCTTTGAATAAATAATCAAGTCTCCTTTAAATAGATAATAATTACGATTTTTCTCGCACGACAAAAAAAAAGCTACCTATTCATGTACGGGACCAAGTATCGTTCTATTTTTTAGAGCATGGTCATTCGAAATAACATGTTTTCACAAGCTGTAAAAAACGGCGAGTTTCTATACTTTTTGGAAGAAGATATGATGAGAATAAGAAAATGGGATCAAGTATCCCCATTTTCCCCTTTATATAGTAAAAACTTCATTAGCGTTTTCAGAGCTACTTAAAATCAAATGGTTGAAACAAGAATCTAAGCATTTTTCATGACCACAATAAAATAGTTATAAAACTAGCTACATATAAAGCGCCATAATAAAACCATAATAAAATTTTCCAATGATAGTTGGCTTAATCACTTGAAGCTTATTGACAATTTTTTTTGGGCAGGATCGAGAAGAATCCAGGTGAGTCCCAGTGAGAGGCCCAAAAACAGCTGGAAAAAAACAATTCGACCAAAATTCAAATGGTTATTCGATTAAGAAGTCCTAGAGAATCTAACAGTGAGCTGAAATTTGAATAACATTGAAGATAATTGATTCCATAAAGTTAAAGAATGTGTAAGGTTTTATCAAGGGCAATCCGCAAATTTCAATAAGGGAAATGATAAAAAATATAAATTTTTCTGACTGGTTCTTCCATATAGCTGACTAATAAACAGGCCCGACTTTATTTATAAAAGATAGAAAGGCACCTGGCAGGTTTTCAGCTTTAAACTTTCCGTTGATAAGTTTCGCCTGCATTTTGCAGAGATAAACAAGGAAAAAAAATTGCTGTCTGGAACTTGAGGAGGCTGTCAATCTGTGGAAGCTGCAAATAAATCAATGTTTTATAACTATTTACACGATAAATGGGTAAAAAATACAAATAAGAGTGTTTTCACTGTATTCTGTTTCTATTTTGTTTTGATCGGAAATCATGCCATTAACATTATGCGAAAACTGTGATGCGAAAACTATAATGTCAAAAATGTTGGTTTTGTGCCAAAGAAGGAAAATTTGTTTTTAACTTCGACCAAATTAAAGTTTTTTTTAGTAATTTTGAAGGTAGAGAATGTAATAAAAAAAAGCCTTGATTTAGAAAATGGTTCATATCGAAAAACTTCTTTAATGATAGTTATCTCAAAAATTGCTTAGCACATCGTCACAAAAAATTGCACATCTGAACTTTACATTACTAGGCAGTTTCGCTGAAAATTTCATCAATTTCCATTCATGTATTCAAAAGTTATTTACAAAAAAAGTGTTGCATTCTTCTAAAATTTGTATTTAATGTTCAATTGAATAATCCCAGTCTAAGTTTGCTTTCTTTTTCAAATACCCAATTGATGTCGAGTTCAAAAAATACAAATACAAATTACAAAATCCAGATAATTTCCGCAAATTTCCTGTTTTTTGTGTCGATTTTTAAACGATTTTTATTATAAACATCTATAAAGACGTTCCAAGGCTACTTGCTACTCACCTGCCGATGGATGAAAACGACCGAACCGAGTAGTCGCCAGGTGCCGCCCTGCCGATCGACGTGCAACATCCGCAGGATCTGCAGGAACCGGATACCTCGGATGGCACTGGTGGCAAACACCTGTCCATTTGAGCCAACTGACAGCACAACCATCGATGCTACTACAACTATTAAATCTGTGTTGAGGGAAGAAAAGAAATGAAAAATAGAACATCAGAAACGGTTGCAAAAAACGGAAAATGCCTTTAGCATAACTTGTGATTTGAATAGCAGAAGTCAAAACGAGTGTCGGGTTTTGTTTCAGTTGTTTTCCTCCCCATTTGGGGAAGAAAACTAAACAAGTTGAGTAGGATTCGATTGTGAGACGGAGTTTTCCGCCCCCGAAAAGAGCTAGAGATCATTCATAAGTAGGTGTGGGTGGGTGGGTGTTAGAAAGACCACCACGGAGCTTTGTCTGCATTATGCAAACGGCATGGCAGCTACACGTCTGCTAGTTCAACCGCAAAGTATAATTTTCCGCAGCCAGAAAAGATGGTGGGAAAATCTTCACTTGACACGCCATATCCTTGCTGAGGGAAATGTGGGGGGTGAGGATCAAGGATGAGAGAATAAGGAATGCGAAGCTGATGTGGCATGAGGTGAGGTAATGGCCTCCGTCTTCTTTCCTTCATTCGTACGTTCGTTTGGCAAATAACGAATTCAAACGAGAACACTTCCATCTGCATAATTGAGGGTAGTATACGAACTTTAGGGTAGTTCTCCAGATTAGCACAGACACACACACACACACACCGTCAGACAGAGAGAAAGAGACCTTGGTTTCTGTTTGATTGCGAATTAAGCAGTCAAGTTGATTTTAGAGCACTTTCCAGGTTGCATTAAACGTTGATTAAGATTGGTGGGAGGGGAATTTTCTCTGTGGGGAATGTCTGTCTGACGGAATGGTTGAGGGAGAGTAATATTTTGATTGATTGTGCACTTAAGGGACGTTGAAAGATGTGTGTGTTATTTTTGCGAACATAACATTCAGCTTCCGGCTGCGGAGCATGGAATCACTCTCTGGAGTGACCATTGTTTGTGGATTATTCTGTTTTTTTAGGAACATAATTTAGAACATAAGGCTATGATCATTGCCTATTTTTGATAGATTTTTAAGTTAACGTGTGTTTGAGATAATTACGATGCAAAAATACATGGTATAAACAATTTTGCACAAATTTGCTCCTTTTTCGGATTTTGCGCCTCGAAAATTCTTCATTGTTGACTTGAAAGCTCATGAACTGTTGATTTTTTCTGATTTTTATCCGGACCAAATGGTTAAGAAGTATAAAGAGCCATCCTAGGATGCTCACGAAGTTCAAGCCAACCATCGGAGTGCATCCCTTGATCTTATATATGGTAAATAGTCTATGGTTATTGGGGATAACTGAATGCAGACTTCTTGAATAATGCAAAACATCCATTTCTGGCAGGCAAAAAGTATTGCCTGACTAGTAAACACCAAGTAATTAACTAATAATGATCATTTACAAAGATCGCAATTTGTGCATCCGGTTTTTACGCAATATGACAGATTTGTTCCGATGGACAAGAAAATTTATGTTAAGACCGGATTTAAGAAATCGAATTCTTCGAGATGCCTACTAACAAAAAGGTTCCAACCAGATTCCAATTGCTTTTTCTAGGTGAGTTTGTGTAAAATATCATGATTTTGCAAAGGTTTTGCTTCTGTGGTAAAAAAAATAAATCAATACATGACTGAAAAAAGTGTGCAAAGATAAAAAAAAGATTTTATGAAAAAGTTAGAGTATTTCTTGAAATCATTGATAATTATATTTTTTTTATATTTTTACATTAAATCTCATATTAACACCTTCATTTCCTCCATAGAAAGTTTTTCGATCAAATGAATAGTTTTGAAAATACACACGTTTGTAACTGCCCGGATACTAAATGATCATAGCCTTAGTATAGATCCACTCTCTGGAGCCACCGTTGTCTACTCAAAAGTATTGATTTCAGTTTGAAAGGTTGCTTAGAAGTAGTGTTTGTTCATCAGAATGTGAAAAAATAAACAAAAACGAAGAACTTTAAATTCATCCAAATAAATACGTCAGCTTCAGTTATTTTTTAAATCGTTTTCAACACTCAATTCAGTCTGAAACAAATATTATCACGGCGTACATAATTCAAAACCACGTTCTAGGAATGTCAACTCAACCGGCAGAGTTGGAACACCAACAACATCAAGACCCTCTAGCAAGAGCTTACCAACAACGGGATGGTCGTTTCGGTCATTTCGGTTAACCACATGGTGAGAAAATACCCACTTCAGATGCTGCAGAGTGTAGTTCAGTCGGAAAGTGGCAATTGTGGTTTGTGTTTGGCAGCAGCTGGACTACCTCCGGTGGTTCTCTAATTCTTCCACCTTCGCTTTAACCTGTGTGTGGTCATTTAAACCAGGACACTGGTTTGGAAATGCTGATAAAGTTGGAAGTGGTTTGAACTTGGAACAGGTGGGAACTAGAAGGCAATGTTCAAGACAGATTTATTTGGATGAATTATTCAAATGTCTGAACATAAGAAAAAACCTTCTTAACCTGTAAAAATTTAATTATTTTTAGAAAAATAGTAACAACAGTTGCATACAATATGTTTTAGATTTTTATAATATAATCCTTGATTTAACTAAGTTTGTTCAGAATTCAGTCTGTATTTGCCTAGAAATATCAAGTGTTTGAGAGCATTCCCAAGCACACTTTAATGGAAAAATTATACCGAATTCTTCTATCATGCCTTGAAAGTTAACTTTTGTATCATTCTGCAAGAATAAAGGTCGGAGTAAGTCAAAATTTGGGTTTCATTTTTCATATAAGGATACCTCGACTATGCCAAGGGTACGTTTCACCGAAAAAAAAGTTCAGAAGGTTTGTAAAAAAACAATTAAAAATACTTTTTGAAAATATAAGCATGAGGATGAAGAAAAAAACTTGTGGATAAGGTTTTGGAACAATACTCGGTCCTAAACACGAAATTCAAACCATCATTTACAATCATGAATAAGCTATATTAAAATTTAACGAAAAAAACACCATTAAAAAAACACTTTTTATATTTTTTGTAGCTCTGATTCTAGGCACCAATTTTATCTGATTCTTGACATATAATTTTGGATTTTTTATTTGATACCAAGACTCTAAAAATCTGTAAGATAAAATATAATTAGATCTTCAAATGTATTTATCAGGTTTTATTGGGGCTAGCCCGGTTTTCCGAACAAAAATTGAAAACATGGCCCGGCTTGGTTGCCTTGCATTTTGTCCGGATTTATTCACAGTCTTAGCATAATTGAAACCAAAAACTGATATTTACGTAATACTTGAGTTTTGATTGAATTACAAAAAAAATTAAGCTTGTTCCATCGAAATAAACATGCAAATATTCAAGGGAATTGTGAAATTTAAATATTAAGGCTTGAATGCTTCGTTGAAAAAAAATTTACTCTCATGTGTTTATCTTTCACCATAAAACTTGTTTTTTTAGAATTCCGTTATTTGGATTTACCTGTAAATTGCTTGGTTAGAGAGTTGAAAATTTTGAAATCCATCCTCCAGATTTTGCAAAGTTTAAAGTTGAAAATGTCCGGATTTTCTCGGAACGGATATGTTCAGAAAAAAGTCTAGAAAGTTTGTTTAAAAAAGTAGTTTAAATAAAAAATTGGATGAACCAATATTCAGAAATCAAATTTGAAGACCTTAGGGTCAGAAGAAGGCAAATTATAAAATTCGAATAAAAACATATTGGAATTTAACATCTGTATTTTGCACAAGATGAAGCTAATATATTTAATACCTGTTTGATTTAATTAACAAAAAAAGGGTTTGTACAAACAAAAAAAATCTAATAATGAGAATCCTCTGAGTTCCTGATTAATCTTGTCAATACGAGGTACTCTAATCCAGAACCTAGAGCTTTGAATTATAATTAATTGATTTGAACAATATCTAAATGTAAGCCTCAATAATTCAGGTGACACAATTTTGCAAATCATCTCAAGTATGTCTGGTTTAAAACTCTTAAAAACGGGAAATGAAACTAAGCAAGTTTTAAATTTTATTGATGGTTTTAAGATAAAAATTTGCACTGAAAAAAACTCATTTGGAGGGAATCAAAATTTCAAATTTCAAATTGTTTCATAAAAAATAAAAATTTATTTAACCAGGAAAGAAATGAATTGTTTAATAAATGTCACACACTTCCTAGAATCTAATATATAAAAATGGCGTTTTCGGGTGAGACATGGTTTGTATAATAGTTTCAAGAATCTCACTTTTTATGGAAAGGGGGCCCCCATACAAAATCTACTTGAAATGGAGCTTAAGTCAAAAAATTGAAAACCGATTTTCGTATAAATTGATTTACGAGCACCAAGAAGCTCAATACGTGTAGAAGAAGTTAAACATTTATAACGGTTTATTAATTGGAAGGTAAAACGAAGTTTACCGGGACAGCTAGTTTAAAACGAAAGAAAATTTCATCGAAATGCAAAAGAGAATACTGAGCAAATATTATAAATATAAATTCGACTAACAAAATTGAGAATCAGGTTACTTCAATCTATCATGGATTCAGGTCATATTACTGTGTTATATTTTGATTAAAAAGCTTTCTAAAAACAAGATGCAGTAAATAAAAGGTTCCACATTCGATAATAATTTTTGAAGTCTAACACAATTAGCTAAAATTGAATCAATACCGAGAACCGATTAATCCAGAAATAGAATTACGAAATGAAGAGTTAATCACCGTAAATTTGTTTAATGAAATTATTTTATCGGCTATATCGGTGAAATTGTATATTCTTTGAGAAAGAATATTTAAGAAAAAAAAAATAGAATTAGAAATAAAATTTTGAAAAAATTAGATTTTTGCATAATCATTATCACAAACACTTTTTCTAGTAAATACAATTGTAGAAATTGTGCTAATAGCATTAAATCCTCAAAACAAATTTTATAATGTGATCACTCGGCTAAACAAAAATAAGAAAAAAAATGAAAGTCGCTAAAATTAATAAAAAACTTATAAAGGTATTTAACACCCATAATTCAAAACAAGATTGCTTAAAACTGAAAATAAAAAAGGATACAAATTCTGTGTTCTGTGTTTTTTTAAAACACAGAATACAGAAGTTTTCGAATTTTCCCATTTTTCTTGAAGTTGAGAATGTCAGATGAAAATATCATACCTAAAAAGGAATAAATTCTGAAAAAAAAATGGAAAAAAAATAATTTTTAAAGCAGTTATATTTTTGCAGTGCTGGAGAGTTTATTCAATATGTTTAATAGCACTAGTTTACAAAATTTGAAAAAAAAACTTAATTAACTAACCATTTTTAATGTGAAATTGGGCGCTGAATCTCAATATGAAATTTAAAAAAAATCTCAGTAGAAATGTTTTTGAGTTATGCTCCAAGTATGAAATTTTGGAAAAATAAAAAAAAGAACTTGAACTCAAATTCAAATATCTCTGAATGCAAAACAGTAATTCGAAATCTCTTTTTTGCATATTAAAGGTAAATAAGTTTGCTATAGAGCATTGAAACTTTATTTTTGATAATATTTTTGGTAATTTTAGTGGCTTTATGATAGAAAAATTTATAAAAAAACGCATTTTTTTAGAGAAATTTTTGTTAAGCTAAAGTTTTAGACTCAAAGGTTAAATAAAAAAAACTGATTTTCCATTGACCTTGAATATCAATTCAGTTTTAAAAATCGTTTGAAAATTGAAGAAGTTATGGTTGCTTTCCCATAACAGTAATTTTTGAATTTTTGAATGATTTATCGAACAACGATGTACTTATCATAGTATGGAAAGAATTAAATCTCACTCGCTCCAAGCCAAAATATATAATTAGCATATCCTAAGGTCACATGTCAAATTTCAGAACGATCTGACCATGGGGAGGGGTTGCAAGGGTCTCAAACGTGAATAGAATTTTATGATATTTTGGAAAAATAAAAATACTGATTTTTCATTAATCACTTTTTTGTCCATAAACTGATTGGTTTTTATGAACAATTTTCTTAAAGCCTTAAGGTCGGAACAAATTTTTAATCCTTCTTCTGTCATTCGAAGCTGAAGCCTCGCGAGGAGGGTAACAATATAAAATAATGCGAAAAACAAATAAATTTGAATAAATTGTACGAAAGCTTGTATACAACAAAATTGCATACTATATAATTGCACAAAACCTATAAATCTAGTAATTTTTATCGAATAATTCAATAAAATCAAGAATACAAAAGGTAAAATAACTTCCATCTTCCAAAATTATTATTTTGGTCTTGAAATCTTTCGGATATTTGGAAAATGTAAATGTACAATGTACAAAATGTACATAAAATACTTCAAACTTTATTTATTCCCCTTTTCGGGTTTTTTGGAAATTTCGAAGGAGGGAGTGAGAAAGGAAGAATTTGATATTTATTTTCTCCAGCCTAATTGAGACAAATATTGCACTCGAAGACTGAAACACGATTGGACTTGAAACAAAAAAGTTATAGCGGTTCAAAGATTGTATTTAGCCGAAAATTCTCGAATAAAAAGCAATGCGTAAAAAGTACTCATTGTATGTACAGTTTTTGAACCGCAATAACTGTTTTTGTTTCAAGTCCAATCGAGTTGCTGTCTTGGAGTGAAACATCAATTATTAAGTACATCAATAGAAACATTTCAAAAAAGAAATGTTCCGAACATTTTATACAGTTATATCCACTTGATTTTTCGCAATTCAACTTCTTAAATTAAAAATCCGAAAAAAAACATCCTTGACTGAATTATGGTTTAATTAAAAAAAAATTGCTTATAAGTTTATGAAAGCTGAAGTTAAAACGTTCATTGCCAAGTGTCACCCAGCCAAAACATCAATAGGAAATATTGTTTCGGTTCCAAATTTTCGCTAGAAAACAGAGATTAATATGGGTATGATCCGAGATTGTTTTGAATAAAAGCGTATCTCCAGATTGGTGTTTTAGCTTTTCAAATATCGACGAATTTTGCATCACCCACTCTTGACGACGAACGTGTTAAAAACCATACGATGGAACATCTAAAACAATTTTCATATTTTTTTCAAGGTTTTGTCGAACAAAAATAACAAAAAAGTAATAGTTTAAAAAACATAGTTTTCATGTCACCTCTTGACTTATAAGTTATAACTGTTTTAGAAATGAAAAAGTTAGTTTTTAAATTACGCATACAAAATTCATGTTATTTCCAACATTTTGCAATCATAAAATTTAGATACGTGGAGCATTGAATCAATTTCAATTTTTCAAAGTTTGCTATTTCGCGGTAATTTTTAGGAATTTGAAATGTTCCCTTTTTTTTGTAATCGTTCCTGAGTTTGCACTCAGTTGTAAGCGAATTTTCACTGTTTATACTAGAGATGTACCGGCGAACGGCCGAATACCGAATATTGACCTTTTCAACTATTTGGCCAAACGAATATTCGGCCGAAAAATCATCAAAATAGTTGCCAGAAAAAAACGATGATCTTTAACCTTAAGCATACAATACTTTCTACGATACGTATCCACATGGCCGGACCTGAACGATTTTTTTAAAAACTTGTAAAAAAATGGAAAATCTGAACAGAAACTAGGCATTATTCTCAAACATACAAGAGGAACAAGTAATAAAATTACTTGAAATCTATAGTTTTCATCTAATTACAACAGCAGTGTTAACATCGTATCTAATGAAAATCTGATGAAATAATCGTTTTGTAATAGAAAATTTAAAAGAAAAATCTATAAGATATTTGTAAAAAAACATGTGGCTCTCCTGGTCAGATTTAATTTATCTATTATTCTTTATTTGGTCTACTAGCTGACCCGGTGTGCTTTGCTACACCTTTAAAAAACAAATGATATTTTAAGAAATTATTCAAATTTCTATTGTTTTGTTGGGAGGGAAACCAAATATTCATAGAAGAATTTCTCGTACTTAAATATCGTTCCATGTCAAATTCGGTTCCATTTGCTGTTGTAGTTCTCGAGTTATAAAGTAAAAATTGTATGAAACTCCCCTCCCTCTTTCGTTTCTCCTCGCTAGAAGAAGGAAGGGGTCTCAAACAATCATTAGAACATGTCTCGTTCCAAAATACCCTTCCATGCCAAATTTGGTTCCATTTGCTTAATTATTTTGCCATTATTGGAAAAATTATGAAAGAGGTCTCCTCCCCTCTTTATATCTTTCTACTGAAAAAAGAGGGTTCTCAAATATTACCCTCACATGCCAAATATGGTTCAATTTGCTCGATCAGCTCTCCAGTTATACTGAAAATTGTAAGGGAGACCTCTTCCCCCCTTTTCATCCACCTTTTTGAAGGAGTGAGGGATACCAAATATTCATAGAAGCATTTCTTGTACCCAAATATCGTTCCATGCCAAATTTGGTTCTATTCGCTGTTGTAGTTCTTGAGTTATGCAATGAAAATTGTATGGAACTTCTCTCCCTCTTTCCTTTCTTCCCGCTGGAAGAAGAAAGGGGTCTCAAACAATCATTAGAACATGTCACGTTCCCAAATATCCGCCCTTGCCAAATTTGGTTCCATTTGCTTGATTAGTATTTGAGTTATGTAAAAAATTTAAAAATAGGGCCCCTCCTCCCTTTATATCTCCCTACCGGAAAGAGGGAGAGGTCTCAAATAATCATAGAAATATTTTCCGTGTTAACAGTTTATCACCGCTGGTTTATGATTTTAATTTAATGATTAATGGCATTTCGGTGAACTATACATTCTAATAGGAAGAATTTCAAATGAAAGTAATGAAAATTATAGACGGATAGATTAGATTAGGAAGCATGAAAGGTGTTGAAAATGAGCCAAGAGCGTGATTTGAGAAAACTTCTTGCCGCACAAGACCATTTGTCCCACATCGTATTATTGTCTAGAAGAAGCAAAGTCGATAGGCTGACTTTGCATTGATCTATACAATGATACATGGATGGATCGAAGCACGTGTTTTTCGTACCTCCGATCGGGGCCGAATATTCGGTACATCTCTAGTTTATACAAATTAAGAGTATATTTAATGGAAATCAAATTTAATTGACATTCGTATGAAATAAAAAAAAAATCCACTGTGATGTGTCACTAGAATTTGCAAATTATAAACTTAAAGTCGTTCCAAAATTTTAAGTATTCCAGAATATTTAGTATTTACTGAAAACTGAGTGAAAATTCAGGGAAGATTACAAAAAAAGGATAACATTTCAATAGCCAACTTATAGTAGATTCAATTCTCTACGTATCCAAAATCTAATGATCGCAAAATGTTGGAAATTTTAAGAAAAAATATCGTAGCCGTGTTTTAAAGCTCCATTTCCAACTCTAAAACAGTTCTTTCAAGAGTTTAAATAAAAACTACGTTTTTAGACTACTTTTTTAAATTTTTGTCGACCAAAAATATGAAAACAATGTGATTTTTTTTTTATTTTCCATTGTATAGCTTTTAATTTCAGCTTTCTTGAACTCTGATGAAATTTTTTTGAGTTTTTTTAACATTGTTTGAAAAATTTCACAAAATGCGACTTCATCACTTACAAATGTTTCACGTATCACTTTAAAATGTTTCTGACATGAAATTTTTTTACAAAAATATATATTCCAATATATGAATCGTTAAATCGTTACATGAACTTCATAATATCAATGGTGTAACAATGGTAAACTCTCAACATTTTTCAGACAAAGTTTTCTAAAATCTTCAACATGGGTTCAATTGATCCCTAGAGTTCAAAAGAGTATATTTTTCTTATAAATAGAACGTGATCATTTTTTATTACGAAATTACTAATATTTATCCAATAACTGATATTTATTCAATAATTGTCTGACAAAAAGAGGTAAGAAAATTGATTTTTCTAAAATCTGGAAAAAAGCGCCTTAAGGTATGCAATGACTCTTGGGTTGAGAAATAGTTTTGGAATTTTCTGCTTCTAACATTTATAGATTGTGAAATGATAAAAAACATATCCAAAATGATCAATTTAGATTATATTTTGAAAAATCTGTTTGATTTTTTTTTCCAAGGATTAGGACCCCCGGAATGAAGGATCAAGTCTCTCTTAACTTTAAAAATATCGCAATTTTTTTACTCCCACGAAAATGCTTCTAATTCATCTACGCTTTCATGTATCGTTCCAACTTTTGCAGTTCCAACTTGAAGTTACACACTGTCAGAAAATGCAAAAAACGGCGAGTTGCTAAACTTTTCCAAAAAGATATGATAAAAATATTCCCATTCTCCGCTATATAATTTTCGGAACATTTTTTACTGAATGTTTCTATTGATGTATTTTTAGGAAAAATGTATCGTATAGCGCAAAGTAACAAAGCTTTATGCGAGTAGACACTCCAGGGACTATAACGTGTTTAAAAATCAGGGTTGAATGAGGGTTAAAAATGTTTCTATGTACAGATTATCTATGTACAGATTTTCCTTGCTCAAAATAAGATTACCTATTTTAAGTGGTTTTAGGTATTTCATTAGTGTATATTGTACAATGCTAGAATATGAAAAACAATCCACTTGCCGGATTTAAAAAAATAAAATGAAGGATGAAAAAAAATCAAAAGTTGTAAATCAAATAAATGAGCTGGAAAAAAACCATAGCCCGGCTATGAAGTCTAACCTTGGGTAACCACTTAAGAACACTGACCGCCACGAGGAGGTTCCCTTGAGAACCCAAGGCTTTCGGATCCTTGAATAGAATTGAGGAAACCCAGCTGGAGTGCAACTTTGCACAGCAAAAATCAAGGTGTAGTTTTTTTGCTGGCCGCCACAAATAGAAGATGGTCAAAAATGGGTAGAAAAAACTCTTGACCGGCACCGAAATCTTCACCCCAAAAAAAGGAAACGGCTCCGTATACATCAGGTGAGAGAAGAAGCCCCGGTCTTTTTCGGAAGTCTTCCGGTTCATCAAATTTATGACTGCCCGAGGGGCTTTTCGAAGCTAAAGAAGGCACACGGCACGCTACGCCAATGAAGCCAGCAGCCAAGCCATTGCCATCGAGAAAGGATTTTTGTGGTTTTGGCGATTCAAAGTGGCAGCCCGGAAAAGGTATGGTATATAATTTTGAGCCAAGAGGTGGATTATGAGGCGCCGTTTTGGAAGAGGTCGAATATTTTTGGGGGTTAAAATATACTGTACGGTTTCGGGTACCAGAAGGAAGACACCGAAATTGACCTTGATGGGGAGCGACTAATAAACATAATTCAAACATTTTAATGGGGGATGAATTTGCATTACGAATTCAGTCATTATGCAAAGTCTTTGAAGCTTAAAATAATTTTTTTCTGTTAGGGAGTTATCTCTTTGTGAAAGTATTATCGGTTTTTTTCCATGGCGACCGTTAAAATCCGAAATTTGTTAAGGATTCAGTCAGTAGACTAATTTATAAAGTAAATGTAGCTCACACTTTTTGTTCATGTCGTTGTTGGTAACATAAGATCATTCCTTTAAAAAAAATTCTGCCAAACTCAAAAGAAAAATGAAAAGTTTCCTGTTTCGGTGATGTTTTCCAAACTTAACAATTTTCTTTGCCGTCCAAAATTTTCCTTTTCACCGAAGTATGAGGGCAGTAATTTTTTACGACCCCTAATGACGTTCAACGACCGATTACTTTCGGGGTAATAGTGCTTTCAGCGCTAGTTTTCAACTTTCTGGATGACTCATATTTTTCAGAACCAAAACGAGTGTTGTGAAGTTTATTTCCCCACTTTTTCTCCCCCTTTCTCAAAGCCCTGTTCACATACCTTCCAAGTTTAATTCAAGAAAAAATACGTGCTGTTTGTGTGGAAAAACATAACGTGATGGCAGCCAAAAGCTACCGGTTCCAAACTTGTGGGGGCACGACTGTGCTACCTTCTAACTGACGAAGTTTATTTTTCTTGAGTCAAGTTTTATTTTAAAAAGTGAGCCAGTCACTTCACCCTTTTTGGATTTTTTTTTCAACAAGAAAATGCCTAAGTTAAGTCTTCTAGTTTTTTCGACTTTATGTAGCTACAGTACCGTTCATAATTGTATAGAAATTGGAAGCACGCGCACTGTCACTTCGACTTTGAACTTCCATAACTTTTGACTCTGATGATATTTTTTGGTCAAATTTTCTGCGTTAGATAGATCAACTATCACACTATTATATCACAAAATTTGAGCTTTCTGGAGTTTGTGTGACCTGAGATACAGTAATTCTACGAAAATCCGACTTTTTGGACTTTTCTCATTCAAACTGTAATATCTCAGAAAATACGCTACATTTTTTATTGAAATTTCGCAGAGTGATTGTTGAAATGTAAAGCTATCATGTCTGAAGTTTTTGAAAAGTTTCATCGATGGAATCATTAGTTACGGGAGGTACAATTTTTCAGGCATGAACCTAAAAATGCGATTTCTATAGAATTTTGGACGATTGTTTTCATAGAAAACTCCTATTTTATGTTTAACAACCAGTAAATCTATTTCAACCAAAAAATCAAAACAATATTGCGAGATTCTGATTTCAAAACACAAATAGATCTTTAATTTCATTTTTTCATTTCATCATTGCTTTTGCCAGACATTTTTTGACTGATTTGTGGATGGAAACGATTATGTTCTTATGAATCGTCCAAAATTCTATAGAAATCGCATTTTTGCCTGAAAAAATTCATGCCTGAAAAATTGTACCTCCCGTAACTTTTGATCCCATCAATAAAACTTTCCAAAAACTTCAGACATGCTTACTTTATATTTCAACAATCACTCTGCAAAATTTCAACAAAAAATGTAGTATAGTTCCTGAGATATTGCAGTATGAATGAGAAAAGTCTAAAAAGTCCGATTTTCGTAGAATTACTGTATCTCAGGCCACACAAACTCCAGAAAGCTCAAATTTTGTGATATAATAGTGTGATAGTTGATCTATCTAACGCAGAAAATTTGACCAAAAAATATCATCAGAGTCAAAAGTTATGGAAGTTCAAAGTCGAAGTGACAGTGCGCTTGCTTCCATTTTCTATACAATTATGAACGGTACTGTAATAATTAACGTTCATCCGAGGCATACACAGAAAAAAATTATTTGCAACTTCTAGAATAGTGAAAAGTTTAAAATTTTTGGTGCAATTTGGCCTTGTGTATCTGGTATTAGATCTCATATGGGAAACCATTCTACTTTCAAGACGCGGAATAAATAAACAATTTTGAAAATCAACAAACAAAATAAAGCTACGAAATCTTTTTATGAATTCGATCAAAAAATGCTTTGTTGAAAAAATCTTAGTATTGTAAGCGAAAAAATTGATGTCACAATAAGGCGAAATAGATTTTTACAATCACCCTAGCTGCTATAAAAGTTCCCAAAAACCTGGACATTACAATTAGCCAGTAAGCAAGCAAACTAAAATTGTTCAAACTTCTCGGCACCTAGACAAGTTTTGGGTGGCACCCAAGCTACTAAATTGATAGTCGTCACGACATTTTTGGTTCCAAGTAAAAATATGGCTGGAGGTATGTTTACGATTCTCCAACCCCTCGCTAACTTTAGATGTTTTATACCATGTTCTAGGGTCGTTACTGTTAATTTCAGACAGGCCAACCGGGAACATCTGTTGGGTTTTAGCAGGAAGCAGAAACACCTTCTGCTCACTGCATTCCAGCAACCGAAGTAATTAGGCCTTTTTGAGGTATTTTTTGACATACGTATAAAGGCTTGTTTGAATAGTGGGGAATGATAAAATCGCTGGTGTAATTAATCACGCGATTGGTTAATGGAGAAATATTATAAAAATAGGTCAAAAGCAGAAAGGAACGTCGCGCACGTTCCTGAGAAACATGGAATGTGCATTTGATGTACAACGAAAGTGGGTTATCCTTTTGTTTACAAAATATGTTAAATATTTATTCACATTCCAGAGAGTCGGTAAGATGAGTCAACCTATTCAACCTATTTTTCAGTTTGAAAGAAAACGAAAAATACTTTTTTAACCCTAAAGTAAGCAGCCGTTTAATAACATTAAAAAATCTATTTCACTACCTTTTCTTCGATTCCTGGTTAATAAACACAAGCGTTTTTAACACAAAATACTATAAAACACTTTCAAGACTGCTTCAAAATTATTTCATTTTTTTTTTACAAAACTCTTGAAAAAATTCTAAGAATTAATGAATTTTTAAGCTGTTTTACCCAATGTTTTGTAAAAAATTTAAACTCTACTCGAAAGATTGGCATACAACAACAAAACAATAGCTTACATTAGTTTTTAAGTAGTTTTAGCTATTGTAGTCTACAAAGTTTGACTTAATAAATTATGTTTATTAATAATAAAAAATGGGTCATGTCGAATTTCGAAAACTGATCATATTCAATTTGAAGATTGGCCCAATAATCTGACCAGCGCATAATTTCCGCTCCATCAGACTTGATTTAGAGGTGTCTCAAATCTTTTTCTACAATCACCAAAGGAAGGATACAAGAAAATTAAAAAAATCGATATTTTTATTTAGATCATAAATTACTTTAAAAAGTCAAAAAACATCCGGAAATTTTCTTAAAAATTTTTTTTTTCAAATAATCGACTTTCTGGGGCTTATTCCCGGTTTTCAAAAAACGTCTTAGAAAGTCGATTTCTGCCCAATTTTTTTTTCGAGTAAACACCAGATGTCGACGTTTTTTGCATTTTTAAATCATTTGGTAAAAAAACAATCAATTCTCCGGATTTTCTTTGGTCCTCCCTTAGGTGGTTTTTGAAATTCTCAAGCCGTTTTTTGTCCATAATTTTTGTTTCGAGATAACCCCAGATTTCGACGTTTAATGCATTTAAAGGAAATTGACATCAAATTCAAATTTTAGTTTTTCCGATTGATTTTTGAGGGTAAAAAAAATTAAACTTTGAGCGCTTTGAATCACCTCCAAATCAAGTCCGATTTAGATGAAATTGTAAATGGTCGTGAAATGTAAAATATGATTATGAAAGTTTTTCCACACGTCCATTGCCACAACAAAAGGAACGAAGACTTGTGACTTATATGTAAGTTGCTTCAATACATTACTTTTCACAGAATCAAAATAATCGCATTATCAAACTTGCAAGAAATATTTTTTTTAAGTTGTTGGTCGTTTCGAGATCGAATGATTGATTTCATGGTGCTTGAGTTGAAATAGTTAGGTGAAAAAGGTTGTTGAAAAACTCCTAAGAAACTATTCTTAGGCAAGCAAATGTTTGTCAGTTCTTTTCACGGTGTGTTTTTTTCAGGACTTTTGAAAAGAAACATCAACTTTCAAATTTAGTAACAAAAATATGAAACTTACCACTATTCAATCTTTTTCGTAAATACCATCAAGACGCCATTCACCGCCCAGTTAAGCGGTTTTTCAACTTCAAACATGTGTAATAAAAAAACGACGGCAGATTTTTATTCGCTTTCTTTTCCAATACATCCCAAAACTGCTCTACTTTAAATAAAAAATTTAGTGGAATGCGAAAAATGTACGCTTTTCAAAATAATTAACTAAACTTTGGGGTGTTCAACTGGCCCTATTACCGCCCACTCGACTTTTTTGGGTATCGATAATGTTTTCTTAAGGAAAAACTATCTAAACAACACGGAAACTGTTCTTTTTAGTATTTTCCATACAACGAGCTTTCAAAACCATATTTTGGCTTTTTGGAGAATACATTTTGTGAAATTTTTTCCGCAAATTTAGTACGAATTTTAACAAAGTGCGTTGACTGACAAAATGATGATTCCCGGCAAACAACCTCAAGTAACCGGTTACTTTCAGCGATAAAACATCATTTTCTAACATAATCAAACTAAATGCTTCTTACAATTCACACATTTGACACAATACATGCGTTAAAAACAAAGAAATTGTGCGTGACCGGTCATTAGGAACCCACACTTTTTTTTATACACCAATTACCGCCCATCACTAAACGCTTCAAAAAACAACAACTATTGAAAAAATCGAAAATTTTTTGATGCAAATCTATTCTACGAAAATAAAACTATCGTTTCAAGTCGATTTTAGGTCCAATAGGTACTATCTAGTAAACAAAAACCCTTTTTGCCCTAGGAGTACAGTAATGCTTAATTCGCTAACAGGCGTCGAATTCAATAATTTGACCGGAAACGAAAAACCAAATATTTTATTTCTGGCTATAGTTAGCATAATTAAGTGATGTTTTTTCAGTGAAATGGTCGAACAATGATGCCAACACAGAACACAGGTCTTATATTTGGAGAAAACATCCCAGTTTTTTCAAAATACACACAAAAGGGTGATTTTGGGCGGTAAATGGTGTCTGGGCGGTGAATGGCGTCTTGATGGTAATTGAGTTTTTTTTGTAGATTTGCTGTTGCCGTTCGCTTTTTTTGGTAAATAATTGCAAACAAAGTACACGAGTAGTCTCTTCACTATTTTTTTAGTTCCTTATAAGCTCAATTTTGATAAAGACCAATAACAGCCGAATGTTGCCTGATAAAATATGCAAACCCAATTCTCCAAACTCTTGGATTTAAAATAAATTTATTAGAAAAAGTGGGCTTGTGATACAGCTCAGTTGGCAAGTCAGTCTCCTTCTAAGCCGATGCCCATGAGTTCGTGCCGAAGAGTAAATACATAGTTTCATTAGCGCTTTTCAGATATTGAAATCAGACGTACTAACAATGTTTAACAAAAAAGAGTGTCACCTGAATTTTCGAGGTTCAAACTTACTGTTTGGATTCAACTTTTTTTTTCATAGCTAAACCGGGCAAGCTCCAATTAAACCTGTAATCTGTTATAAATACTAAAGAAGGTGTGAACCTGTTCCTCATCAAAATTTATTTAAGAAAATACGTACTTCCGAAAAAAAAAACAGGAGTGCTAACTATTCCCCGGATGCTTGTTTTGTCCTTTTTCCTCCTATTTTAATTTTTATTTAATTTTAATATGTTTTCATATCTTATTATATTTTCAAGTTTGCATTTCAAAATTTATTACAGTTTTACCTTTTGGATATAGAATGAATAGAAAGCTTTAATTTTTGATTCTTTATATTATTTTCATAATTAATATATATCGCTCGTCATGTCGAGTTTAAATTTAAGTTTCTGATTAAAATAAGATTAAGATTTTAAAACGAAACGATACGATTTTCTACCTCTTTTCCCATGATTTTTTTCACAAAATTACCTGGTTTGTATGGGTTTATATTGAAAATTTAAAAATTTAATGCTTGTTCTAAATTATTAATTCAGAAACTGACATTCCACTGCAATGCAATAATCAAATTCATTTTTTTATTTTGAACCATTTTTTAGGACTTTTGATTTGACATTGGCTATGCGTTTCGAATACTGGATTGAAATTTCGAATCGAAATAAAATTTTTTTCTGTTTGCTGGCAATACTTTCATGTATTATTTGTTAAATTTCGCGAATTTATTCTAATTTTGATTGGTTTTTAAATTCTGATCTGATATTCTCAATGTTATTTTTTTGTGTTCTGTATTTTTCTGAATTTTGAATATCTAAAACAATTATTAATGTATATTGGTAAATAATCTACCAGGGGTGCATGGATTCACCGCAGTTTCCGCTTAAGTTGCAGAAATGCATTATTTAGAAAAATGCATCATTTTTAGAAATTCAAATTTAGTTAAAAATAACAATAGCAAAATTCTACTGATAAACTTAACCAAATTCAGGTTATTGATATTTTTTTAAAATGATGTTCCTTATTCTGAACTAGAAATTTGCATCGATATAAATTCCAAACAGACTAGTGTTGAAATTTGGAATAAACATTTTCGAAACACAGATTAAAAAAAAATGATGTCTTAAAACTGTCAGCTCAGGTCAAAAATTATCTATGATTAAAATTTGTTAGGAAAATTGTTATAATTGTTACTTATTATTCATCTTAATTTACATTTCTCTACTTCATTTTCAATTGAATGGGTTGATTGCGAAATTATTTTGAATTTGAAAAAAAATATTCATGGTTTGAAATGTATTGATGATGATGTAGTTGAATTTAATTTGATAAAAAAAGAAAATATTTAGTATTACTTCAAGAGTGCCAGGAATCAAAGTGGGAGGTAAAATCTGTTTCTACAATAAAATTATTTCAGTTATAAAAACAAATGCAAAAAAGTTCCTTTTTGAAGTTCAAAATATAACTTTATATAATTTCAATACATCATGTTCAATTACACTGACAAAGTACATGCCATGTCGCGAGTGATCATTAAAAAACTTATGAAAAAAAAAAATAAAAATTAAGAATTCCAAGTTTTGATGCAAATATTGACAAGCACTAAGCTAATTCGAATTTAGTTAACTTTGCGCATTAAAATTAGGCCTCAAAAATGCTACTTCGAATCATTTTTGAACTTTTTGAAGATGAATTCTAAAATCATGATTTATTCAAAAAGCAAAATTTAATATTATAAAATAAAATAAAATAAATAAATTTTTAATCGCAGGTTTAAAGTTTAGAATTGCAAGCTCTGAAGATTTTGTCACTTTAAATTGAAATATTGGGTCCTTCAAAGAAAAGAAGGTAGAAACTATGTTTTTTCTTATTACACATTTAGATTCAAAGTATAATGTTTGCAGAACACAAAAATTCATAATCCAAAAACAAAGACAATCTTTTTATAAATATTTCTAACAATTTTAATTGTTTGATTTGATAAATTTATTTGAAAATTAAAAAAAAACTGCACTTAAAAATCAATGAATTTATATGAAAATAAAAAAAAAAGATAGGAGGATGGAAAAGATGATTTTTTTTAACATTTAAGAAGGATTTTTTCAATAAACACGTCTTATTTTAATGTTTTAATGATTGATTCGGTATGTTTTGTCAAATTTAGTCTATCGCCTTTAGTCTCGATGATATGAAGCTTATAAGTTTTAGAATGTTAAAGTTTTAAATTGAATCAATCATTAATAACTGATTGAATAACAAATCTATTTTTAAGAAAAAATATTTACTTCATTCATTTGAGAAATCAAATTTTGCTGATGATGAAGCAAGCAAGTGAAATTCTACAGTTTTTACAAATTTGGAAAGCTATCATTACAAGTATTTCTGATATTACTGCAGAAATTTAAAAAAATTGATTTCCTTTTTTTAAATTTGTAAAAACTTGCCTACCGATTAGATTTATGCTTCGAAAATTATTAAAATTCATTTTGATTTAAAACTTCTTTAAAAATTCGGGTAATAAAATAAGTAAACAAATAGAGAACTTCTATAACTTTTTTCGCAGAACTTAAAATGACAAAAAAAAACTAAATCTTGAGGAAAGTTCAAAATTGATCTAAAACATTTATTTTTAAATTTTTTTTTCAAAGAAGTGCAGAAATTTCTTTTATGATTTCAATCAAATTTCAAAGTTTATTTCAATAACACAAGCTGATAGAAAAATTGCATATTTAGATTCAGGACACCCAAATAAATCAGAAGATACTAGCTTTAGGTTTTTGTTTTGCTAATTCTGATGATCATCGTAAGTGGTTAATACCTGTTACAGGACATGAAAGTCCTCTAAAGTTAAAGCGTCAATCAACTATAAAAAAAACCTGTTACATGGCCAGCAACTTGTTGATGTATAAAATTAGTATTCCATGAATTAATTTTAAGAAATGGTTGGTTTGAAATTCTTAACTTTGCTAGTTACACTTCTTAATAAAAACCCATTCTCTAGACGAGGTAGGGTTTTTGTAAGTCATGTTTAGAGTTTCAATACAAAAGGTTGATTGAATTGCAAATCGATATTTTCAATAAAAAACTAGTTTCACCTCGTAAACGTCACATAGTGCCGTGAAATCAAATTTCTCGAGCCTAGAGTGATTGTAGACAAAATTCCGCCGGAGACAAGCAAAATTTTTTACTTGCTTGTCAACACTTAGTTTACACCTTTTTAGGTCAAGTAATTTTCCGTAATTTTATGTCAAGTTAATTTAATCTTCCATACTTTTTTTTTTTTTGAAATTTCAAATTACTATGATGGGTTCATATTTACACATCAGAAATTTTCACCTCAGAAAATAATTTTATAAATGAAGTTCTAAATTCATATCCTTATTCTATTCAGATAATTTACTTGAATCCTCATTTTGTACATTTTAATTTTTAGTTCGGTTGTCTACTCAAACAAACTTCACGTAATGGGTTAATTTTCTGAAAAGTTTCGTTCAAACAACTGTTAGAAATTCATCCAACCGTGAATTGTGACAACCCGGAGCCCTTTCTGGGTCAAACAAACCTATTAATCAACTTCCATCCGCAACGGAAATTCAACTTGTTTCACCCTGAAAATATCTCCCAGAAAGCACAACTGATTTTTCCGTCTTACCCCATCCACCAAAATGGCTTAATGTTCCGTGTGAAAGGCAGGGAGGAACCTTTATCTAAATTGATTGATCCTTTATCAACAACTAATGCGAGAACCATTGAGCTTCGGAAAATCGGGTGCCACATTTTTGTGCCACCCAATGAATTATTCAACGGCTGTCGTTAACCGAAAAATTTGGCTTTTCCTGCTGTGCTGATAGCCGAAAGCCCTTACAAACAACCGAAAGTAAAAATGGCACCCAACAAAAGTGAGGTTCTTGAAAATTTCCTTTAAGTTTAACGGTTGGAGAAAGCATTCAAGAAGGGATGCTGAAACAACGCGTGCCGGCTGCCAGCGATTGACAGATTTAATATATCACTTAGCTCGATTTGACAGGTGTATTGATTAAGCATTAATTTCTCGGGACTCTAATTCGATGTTTGGTAAGTAATAAATCTTAAGCTGGATGACATTGTTGTTTATCCAGGCCAATAATTAGGTTTGGTAAATTAGAAGACTAAATATTTGATATCAGCCAGCCAAAGGCAAAGGATTACGTTTGCCAGAGGCAAACATATCTTTACATATAACTTTGTATATTCCTTTGATAGAAGCCAAATGTGTAAGTGTTTTGAATATTTAACGACTTGTTGATTGTTGAGAAAGTGTATGGTGTCGTAGGCAGCATCCCATTTCCATCAGGAAGGTACCGGCCCTAAGAGCATTTCAGGCAAGATACATAGAATTCCTCTTGGGCGCAGGAAAGCCGGGCAAATATTTGCTGACAAGTTTTTCCCATTGACTTTGGGTTTTCTTTCTTTCGGTTTGTTTTTGAGGATGAGATGACGTCGCGTCAGGGATGTGAAAAGTTGATGGCTGGAATGAAGTTGTGACACCACACGTTAAAAATAAAATCAACTTATATTTAAAAGACAAAATCATTAAGTAACTGGATTAATTTTCTCGAAAGTATCTTGTCAGAATAGCTCTAAGGAAAGAAATACTTTAATTTGCAGGATTTATATTTTTTTTATTTAAAAAAAAAAAAAAAGTTGTATGTCTGGTCCTTTTTCGGTCTTTTTTTTTTAATCTTCAAATTTTCGGAAATATAGGCTTAAGGGATTGCGTTAGTTTTGTATGTTGTATGAATGTTGGTTATCCACCATGGGTGCACGGATTCACCGCAGTTTCTGCCTAAGTATGTGCTCACATGCATTCTTAGATTAATAAGTTCGACAAATCTTCACCATACCCGAACCCCATGGCTTCGTATGAACTGTTATGGAGTGAATGTATTGTGTTGATGTAGGTTTATATTGGAAGAACGAGTGAATCAGGTGGGCTAGTTTACTTACAGGTATTCCGGCATCCGTGTACCCGTGTATTCCGCCAGCCTATCTGCTAGACCACATCGGCGCTATTCAAGGGATTGCGTTAGTTTTGTATGATTAGAAATACTCAACATTGGAAGCTTTCAATAAATTTGAATACTTTGAAATACAATTGTTTAAATCTTAAACCTGGTGTTACTTTGGGGCAAATTTGAGAATTTGAACGTATTCCAATAAAATAAACGGCTCCCCCTTAAACCTTAATCAAAGATTTGGAAATTTTCGGTACAATACAGTACTCAGTACATTGCACACATTTTATTATATTCTTTATACATACTTTGTTACATTCGGATTTCTGCTGGTATTTAAGTTGAATATGATACAAGCGATTAGGTCCATTTCTCACAAATACACATCCCCTTCAGAATAGATTAAGCATGTTATAAGAATTTACTCAAGAGTGAATGCAAATATTTGTAACGTTTAAAATGCCGAGTATTCTAAGCAAGCGTGACTTAAAAGAATCGGCAACTGTCAAAAACTGTTTCTGGGTGCAAAAAGATTAACGAGCCACCACACCAGCGGTGTCATATTTACAGAATTTTTCGTATTGCACAGATTTTTCAACGCAATTACAGATAAGACACAGGCACAGATTTTTATACAAATTTTCATACCTTCAGACAGATTTATACATATTTTCCAAAAATAAAGCTGAACCAGGATGAACTGGATAAGCGAGAAACCTCTATAAGTGAGAAGAATCAGAACGTTCTAAGCTATTTACAGCACAAAACCTCATTAACTGAGAACTTAAAACTTTTATAAGCGAGAATCCTTTTCCTTGTTCCTGACCTTCTTCAAAAGAGAACCTGAAGAAATGAGAAACCTCTTTAAGCGAGAATAAAAGTCCAGTCCCTTGGACCCTCACTTATCCAGGTTTGACTGTAAATAGAAAAAATCACCTGCTAATGCATTGCGATTGGGCCTATTGATTAAAATATTTTAAAATATTTAAATGTTCTTCGAGTTTGTCACTGATAGGAATTTGAAGATGGAAACAGCTTGAGAATCAGATCAAAAACTCAAATCATAAAACTGAAACAATTTTTTCAAAATAATTTGAATTTTCAATTATCAATCCAAAACTTTATATTTCTATTTATCGAACAAGATTTAACTAAAAGTTGATTTCAGATTTTTTAACTAAGATGAGACAAAGATGAAAATTTTTAAACTTTCAAGTGCGTTGAAATTCAAATTAAAAATGCTAATCAATTTGTGAATGCACCCTTTTTATTGAAACAAGTTCATACTCATAAATACATGTAAACAATGCTATAAATATTTAACCTCAATCTCATTTAGATAAAAAAAAATTCAGTTTAGGGTGGTTTAGGTTCTGCTTAGTTCACTATGGAAATTTAAATGGTATAACACGATATTCGACATGTTATATCTTGGCAATCACTGAACCAAATAAAAATAAAAATTATTTATAAATGTTTCTTGACTGATATTGCAGAATATTCATTTATTGTTAAAGTTGAAAATTTTGAAATCTGGTCCGTTTGAAACATATTAAAATTGGGAATGCAAGAATAATTTTCGAATTATGGATTTCATCATAATCAAGGGAAGGGCATCATATTTTGCATTAAGAATACGAATTTGATTGCAGCGGCTCCTGAGAATTTTGATTGAGGTGGCTCCTTGTTTTGAACTCCTCGAATGAAGTTACTATGTCAAGGTTGCATTTATGTTATAATCTTGATCAAAATATTAATTAAGTTTCAAATTTGTTATCAAGGATTATGTTTGAGTGCCTTATCTTGATTCCAAACAAATAAAAATTCAAAAAATTAATGTTTTTTTACAGTTGGATAATCGAATGTTGAATCTCATATAAAATTTTCTAAGCTATCTGCGGAAATATTCTAAATTTTTAAATAAGTTTATAAAATCGTGCTAAACCGATAATTGATTCTTGTGACCTGGCACCTGGATTTTCAAAGGTAAAACAATTTTTAAACTGCATCTTCTATAGAAAAAAGCATTTTTGAAGCCTAATTTTACATTTTTTTGTTTTCACTGTTTTTGAAGCATCCGCATAGAAAACAAGATTTAATTTATCATTAAACGTAAATGCAATGTAACTCTCATCAAACTTTATATTGTATACACTTGCAATCACTTTTGTCCTCTGCATTTGAAGTTTCCAAAATCGTATTAGAATTAATCAACCATTTTGAAAAACATTTACAGAACAACATAACGCCGGAACAATTATAAATTTCTTCTTTCGTCAAACAACCCCCCCACCCCCCCCCCCCTACCAGATTTCCAAAAAATCCAAAGAGAGAAAAAATAAAGTTTGATGTTTTTATGGAAATTTTGAAAAATTAATCAAATATTTGAAAGATTACAAGAGAGAAAAACGGATTGTGGAAAATGGGAGTTTTATCACCTTTCGATTTCTTGATTTTATTGGTTTTTTCGATACAAAAATTACTTGATTTATAGGTTTTGTGCAATGATATAGTATGCAATTTTACTGCCTACAATTTTTCGTGCAATTTATTCCAATTTATTTGTTTTTGGCATTATTTTTTATTGTCCCCCCCCCCCCCCTCGCAATGTTCCAATTGCGAGTGACAAAAGAAGGATTTGAAATTTGTTCCGGCCTAATAATATTGGAAAACCGCCTCAATCTTATTATATTTATTTGAACTTAAAACGATAATTTTAATGTAACTCATAAGCATTCCAGATTACTCGGTTTTGAATGGGCTTGTCCGGGACTTTCAAAGAAAAAAATTGGAAATGCCCGGTTCGGTCCGGTTGCCCAGATGTCAAGGAAAAATGCCCGTTTTTTTCCAGATTATTTAAAATTTTCAACTTGTTTTGGCGCAATAAATTTGCATGCATTTTTTGGATTTGTGAGATATGATTTTAGATGTGCCTTGGTAAAAAATCATGTTTCGTGTGTTTATTTCTCACTTTTAACCTCACGTTTTGTGGAAAAAACCTTGATTTGACTGGATTCACCCGGATAAAAAAGCCGGTTTTGAGTTTAAAATTCAAAAACTCAATGCCCAGATTTGCCCAGCTTGGATACGTACAGGAAAAAATGTGTAAAGTTAACTCAATAAATAACGGGTTGATTAGTAAATAGGTACATGAAATTCATATACAAAATTTCAAAATTGAGAATCAAGACTTACAAACTAAAATTTGGCAGCTTTTCAAACTCGAATCAGCATTGAGAATAAAAAAAATGAATTCTGTAAATCTATTTGGAAACTTATTAACAGGATCAATTCATGAAATCATTAACTAAATTGGTTTTTACACCTCGAAGCATTTTTCTATGATTCAATTGTGATCCCTGCAGCCAATTTTTACCAAAACGACACACATTTTAAACGAAGTTTCAATAACGGGCATATTTTTTAAATTTTTGATTAGGGGTTAGTCACCGTCAATATATTTTTATTAATTTTTTTCTCGAAACTTTGAAACTATCCAAAAACTAATTTTGCCAGTTGAAATTTATTTTTTCTTTACATTTTGTCACATTATTTCTGATTTATACTAATTTATACAAACCGCAGATTTTTTTCCAGATATCTAAGCTTTAGCAAGCCTTGATGAATAATCTACAACGTTTTGAAATTTTTTCTTCATTCCATTAGACCCACAATTCCGAAGAAAACCATGTAGCATAGAATGAGATTTTTAATTATTCAGATGCACTAAATTCTGTAGACACATTCGCTTGATGTCATGAGTATCTACTAGTTGTCAGGAGCATGATTGTTAAAGATTTAAATTTCAAACTACATAAATATCACTTGAATTTAACCTCATACTTCTGAATTTTGAAAAAAAACTTTCAAAATCTGGGAATGTCATTAAAAAGCTTGATAATTTCAAGAAAATTTATTTCCCTTTACTTTACTATTTTACAGTCCCCCCACAATCATGGGTCACACACAATTATTAGTCACCGATCATTAGAACTGCTGATATCTACTAAACCAAAAGAAATTATATCATATTATAATTTTTAGTCAATCGATAATATCATCAAAATGCATTAAAAATATTATTTGTGCGTTTTATAACAGTAAAATTGCTGTTTGAATACTTTTTATCAAAGGTGAACTATAAGCTGTGGAACTATCGCATAAAATTCCAATGTTATAAGGTTGACATCTTAAACCGTTAAGCCCCTTATGCGGATATTTCAAAGATTCCAACCACATGAATTGGTCTCATATAAGCACAAAAGAAGAGTTTACATTTTCCAAATAAAACTGAGCGAATGATATGCTAAAATTCAATAATATTTAGCAAAATAAAAGTGACCCATAATTGTTACAGAATCCACCAAGTTCCACACAATCATGGGTCACTTTTTCACAAGCAAAACAAAACATTTCTTGGTTGCTAGCTCAACCCAATTGCCCCTTGAACGTATATTATGTGTAAAGCACCAAACCGAATAGCGACAGTAGGACTAGCGACGCATTTTTACTAGCGGGATTCCTGTCATTCGCTGGTTTGTTTTTCTTTTTTCAGTCCAGTAGGCGATTTTGATGTAGTACTCGAACATTGTTTATGTTATTTACTGTACATTTTCCTTAGGGCGTCAATCGCATGCTTCAAGTCTCCTAGGAAACTCGCGCTGCGTCGTTATTATTTTCAACGTCGCGACGTATGCGACGTGTCGCTAGTAGGCAAAGCTGCTATGATTACTAGCGCTCATATTTTGGATTTTTTCTGCATCCATAATACCTACTAGCAAAGAATGCCCCTGAATGTTTGCCAGAAACTTGTTGATTTTCATGTTGATATTCGGGTGTTGCCATGGGCTTCTATGTGACTAATAATTGTGGGCAATATGACTAATAATTGTTACAAGCTTCAATTTTGACCCATAATTGTGGTTTTGAAAAACGTTGATTGTTTCGGTAAAATATATTATTTTTTAACAAAATTGGAAACAAAATCATGTTTGAAATCAAAGAGGGAATGTTTAATGACTGAAATTCAAGCAAAGCTTGATGTTTGGTCCACTTACGCCCGAATGAACGAACATTTTGTGGTTTAATGATACGTTAAGTGACTAATGATTGTGGGGGGACTGTATAAGCTTTTTTTTTGCTGATGAAATAATAAATATCCTGCTTTTATTAATATGTTCAAATTTTGAACTTTATGGATTTTAATTTGAGTTGATATAAAATCATACCATATCAGAAGAGTTGACGATCCAGAAGAGATCCTTGATGATAATCAAAAACAAATTTAATGAAATATCACTCATTTTACTGGTTGTGCTAAACGTAAAAACTTATGTTACACAAATAACACACGACGTATTACAGGACACGACACTTAACGTTTTTATTAACGGAAAAAGGAATTAAATTTACCTTTTTTGTCGACCGGGTTCGGGCTCGATGTTGCCCATCTACAACATCGTACAACAGCGTACGTCACCATAGCCGAGGTTTGTATGAATCAGAATTTCTTCTTGTTTCGGGGTAAATTCTACAAACAAACCTTCGGCTCCGTAGCAACGCTACCACATTCAAACCAGAAAGAGATGAATCCCAAAGAGTCAGCCTGCCGTACCACCCACCACTGACAAATAGTATCCGTAAGATTCTCTCTAAACATGGTCTGAAAGTGGCTTACAAAAGTTCAAACACTTTGAAAGATCGACTGGTTTCTCTAAAAGACAAAGTGCTACCGGAAGAGAGATCTGGAATTTATGAGATTCCATGTCAAAACTGCCCGGCCGTCTATATTGGGCAAACCAGACGGAAATTCAGAACCAGAATCAAAGAGCACAAAAATGCAGTAGATAACAGCAGGAGCAACGAATCAAGTGTAGCTGCCCACACGTCAGAACTTAATCATCACATAGATTGGGAAAAGGTTAAGTTCAAAAAATGTGTACGCAAAGCGTCACATTTAAACGCATGGGAATCCAGGTATATCACCACATCGGAAAGGCCACTTATGAACGAGGATGACGCTCCAATCATATCACCGCTTTTCAACCTGCTCAAACCAAATTTTCAACAACCCGACTACCCTTTGACGAATACTATTGGATAGTATGAACATGTATTAGTGTTTTTCCTTCATCTAGTCAGTCGGACATCGTCCTGTAGATGGGCAACATCGAGCCCGAAACCGGTCGACAAAAAAGGTAAATTTAATTCCTTTTTCCGTTAGTAACAACGATAAGTGTCGTGTCCTGTAATACGTCGTGTGTTATTTGTGTTAATAAAATATCCAAGAGTTAGAAGAAAACTCTCATGGATTTTAATTTTATTTAGTAATTAATGAACATTAGATTAATCATTCATATATTTTGTTTTATTTTTTTTTAAATTAAAACAAAAACAATAAGTCTTTCATGTGGCACTTTCAAACTCTGAAATTTCGATAATTTTTGTTCTTACGACTTAAAAGATTGCCACAAATCACAGCCAGTATGGGTTGTGACGTCATCTGTGGTTACGTAACGGCAAATTTTGCACCCTAGTGTTGGATATGGCTTAATTCATGCATTGCTTGACCTCACTTGGGCCTACATTTAATTTTCACTCACACATTTTTAGCAATAATACTCAGCTCAATTTTTGGATGATAAAATATGGTTGTTAGGAAACTAGATGTTTTTAGTATCAAATAATGAAAAATCAATCATTTTGTTTGTTAATCCAGCTGAAAACAGGAATATGGGAATAAATGGATTTAAACTTAAGAGTGAATATAACCGACGTGATTTTCAAACCTTCGAAATATCATATCGTAAAAAATTATAATAGTTCACCCGCATTTAACGGAGAATTAATGAGACGTCGATGTGTTCGAGCGCTCCGACTCGTTAACAGTGATGAATACCACCCTGAAAAAGTTGGCCCATTTTTGAAGCCTAGATAATAACATTTTTATCTTAACTATTATCGAAATGCAGTCTGCGGATGAAATATTTGTCATAGTTTGGGCTTTATCAAAAAGCGTGTTCAAAAGAAATCGGCCGAAGGAAACCAAAGTTATTGATGAAAAACTGGTTTTTCATGTTTCTCCCAAATGAATTATTTTAAAATCCCATACAAACTTTAGGCACGTTGAGCGACCCTTCATGTGATTCGATCTGGCCGAAATTTGCCATGAGATCTTGTACTAGGCTTACGATCAATTTTAGCCTGCAGCGCATATCATTTCACAGGGTTTGAATTTTTCATACAAATTTGGGGCAGTCCATTTCACATTCGATGTGATTTTTTTTTTCAAGTACTCGTTAAATTTGAAATACTCAGAGCACGGCTACCTTTTACTCAGACGTCGCCTCATGTATGAAGCAGCCGACGGCTGATCTTAATGAACTCAAAAATCAGCGGAAAAATTACTCAGACGTCAGAAAATTCGGCACTCAGAGAACTCGAGTGCTTGAAGGCGACAACTGAGTAAATGTTGATCAGTTTGTGCGCGGCGGTCAGACTTGGTTGTTTTCGTGCGGCAAAAGCTAGAAAATTTACAAGGTGAATATTCATTCTAAAGGTAATTTCTGGCTATTAATTCAATATTATTTTTATTACAGGTTTCTGTGACGAAGTAATCATGGTTCAAACACAATTATTATGGAATATTACGGCATCATGGGTCCCGGCCCGGGAGACTAAACCCGACGGGAAAAAAAAATTTCCATAAGTTTGTGATTTTTTTTAAATAAATGTGTTTGCACAACATTTGGACTTTTGTTATTCATCAGATCAACTAATCCATCATTTGTCTGAAAAATAATACAGGTTTTAACTATACTAGCATAGAAAAGCGGCCAAAAACCGCTTCAGAATTTTTCGCGCATTCTGAGTAACCATGACTCAGTTGTCGCGAAAAGGGCTGTTAGTCAGTTCTGAGTAAAAGCCGTTTAGTCAGAACTGAGTAGGTGCGGTTTTGGCGACAACTGAGTAGCCGTCACTCTGAACTGAGTAGCTGAAAGTTAGCGAGTAGAAGCGCTGGCCCAGAATATTCAAAGCGAAGTGGATTAATCCGAAAGAATTATGCTAAAAAAAGGGTTTTAAAATTCTGTTGGAACATTTCAATAAACAAACCTTCTTTTCGAGCTTTTGAGGAATTTTCAACTTTCTGTTTATTCCCGGAGAGCTTGCCGTTCAGAAACCAAAGATGTGCTTAATTTAGTCCACAAAGATGCTTTAGAAAAAGCAGAAAAAGCTGGCGTACTCGCCTTAGATTAACATGAAATGTTTCTAACTATGGCTAGCTATGGCTGGCGATTCGGCCTAATTTAAAGCTGACATTTTTGCATAAGTTAGAGTTGGCGTTTCCGTCTTTTCAAACTGACGTTTCTGCTTCAGTTAAAGCGGGCGTTTCCGCCTCAAATATAGCTTGTGTTTCCGCCTTAGGTGAAGCTGGCGTTACCGACTCAGTTTTAGCTGCCGTTTCTACCTTATTTCAAGCTTGCGCTTCCGCCTTAGTTTAAGCTAACGTTCTTTCCAAACATAAAACTACGGGTGTTTCTGTCTATAAAAAACTGAAGATGGCGATTTTCATCTCATTCGTATCGACTCAAAACTTTTAAATAGCGCTGCCGCCTGGAATAATTGACCGCGTCTTTAAGAATTTTACGCCGTATTTTGTTTGAAATCTCTAGTTGGCAATCGTTTTCAATGGACAAGTTTTCGGCGCCCGTCACTCATTGATTCAAACATACTGACCTGACCTTGCATGCGATTTCCATTGTTGGCTCTAATCATTGGAGACACCGGACAAAGCGACTGGAGATATTTTTATAAATACGAACAAGCTTGACGAGGCTAGCTTTGTTCCAGCTACTGGCAAGATTACCAATGTAAAATGTAAAAGCTGGAAACATCCAGTTACCGGATGGCCTTCGACCAGAACCGATCAAATCGCTTGCTACTAACCGTGGAAGTTACTTCCTTAACCCGCTATACTCTTCGCGCTGGTCGCGGGCAAACTGTGTGTGTGAGCAACGAACATATTTTCCCGTAACGAGGAGCGATCGAGTTTAAACGTCTAAGTGTTATAAAAAATCTTTACGTTCTAAATTGTCCGTTACTCACAAAAAGCATTTGCAACCCTGCCCGATGTTGACTGATTCTCGGGAGAAGACAAAAGTTGATGTTTCACTTCCCGATGGATGGTTTTTCTTCCTCGGGGCTAGTAATTATCTGTTTGCGTCCAAGTGTTGCCCATCAAATATTGAGTATTTGTTGTTCCGGGACAGAAAAGTTTCCCATTAAAAGAAGCATTATGAACATGTTCCTAAAAAAACCATCTTGTTGTTTGGTACATATTACTTATGTAGAAAAAATATCTCAATATAAAATTTTCCAGCTGTTGAAAATTCAATTATTGTGAATATCATTCAACAAATTCCCACTTTGCTGAATTATTATTTGAAATTAATTCAATAAATTGATGTTATTGCTCAATTGGCTGCAACCGATGTTTCATTTCATTCACCTCAAAAGGAGAACCGAATAACCCTCCAATGAATGTTACCTGGCCTCACACCGGAAGGCAATCAATCATAATTATTTCAGCGCCAGAATATAAATAAAAATTGCTCTCCACAGTACGGCACTTCCACAGGCAGGGCTCAATTCCACAAGGAGCACCCCGTTTATGCCGCAGCAATTGTCGACATTTGACGACGCGAGAATGATTAATTCATCATTTTTTCCGGGACAGTAGGTTTTTTTTCTACTGACCATCACAATTATCGAATAATTATTTGATGTTGTTCAATGGATTAATGTCTCTTTTGATGTTTCACGGTCGCTTATGAAATAATTATTATGACTGGATAAGCGGACACATATTTGTATTTTCGGAGGGCTTGAGGCGAAAAAAAACAGCCAAAGCAAACAAATTGTGGATGATGCTCAAAAAAAGGTTAACTCAAAAGCTATATATTATTTGAATTTTTTCTCACAAACCTTGAAAAAAAAAGAACTTAACAGATAAGATTAAAAACTCAAAAAGATTTAAATGCATTTTGGCGCAGTGAAACAATAAATTTACTTTTAACTTTTGCTATTTAAGCTGTTGTCAATATTTAAAATATTTAAGAAAAAGTTGGGATAAGCAACACCATTGTCTTTTTATCATTTTAATCATTTTTGTCATTTTTGTCATTTTTGTCATTTTTGTCATTTTTGTCATTTTTGTCATTTTTGTCATTTTTGTCATTTTTGTCATTTTTGTCATTTTTGTCATTTTTGTCATTTTTGTCATTTTTGTCATTTTGGTCATTTTTGTCATTTTTGTCATTTTTGTCATTTTTGTCATTTTTGTCATTTTTGTCATTTTTGTCATTTTTGTCATTTTTGTCATTTTTGTCATTTTTGTCATTTTTGTCATTTTTGTCATTTTTGTCATTTTTGTCATTTTTGTCATTTTTGTCATTTTTGTCATTTTTGTCATTTTTGTCATTTTTGTCATTTTTGTCATTTTTGTCATTTTTGTCATTTTTGTCATTTTTGTCATTTTTGTCATTTTTGTCATTTTTGTCATTTTTGTCATTTTTGTCATTTTTGTCATTTTTGTAATTTTTGTCATTTTTGTCATTTTTGTCATTTTTGTCATTTTTGTAAGAAAGGTAATTTTTGTCATTTTTGTCATTTTTGTCATTTTTGTCATTTTTGTCATTTTTGTCATTTTTGTCATTTTTGTCATTTTTGTCATTTTTGTCATTTTTGTCATTTTTGTCATTTCTGTCATTTTTGTAATTTTTGCCATTTTTGTCATTTTTGTCATTTTTGTCATTTTTGTCATTTTTGTCATTTTTGTCATTTTTGTCATTTTTGTCATTTTTGTCATTTTTGTCATTTTTGTCATTTTTGTCATTTTTGTCATTTTTGTCATTTTTGTCATTTTTGTCATTTTTGTCATTTTTGTCATTTTTGTCATTTTTGTCATTTTTGTCATTTTTGTCATTTTTGTCATTTTTGTCATTTTTGTCATTTTTGTCATTTTTGTCATTTTTGTCATTTTTGTCATTTTTGTCATTTTTGTCATTTTTGTCATTTTTGTCATTTTTGTCATTTTTGTCATTTTTGTCATTTTTGTCATTTTTGTCATTTTTGTCATTTTTGTCATTTTTGTCATTTTTGTCATTTTTGAATTAAAGGTAATTTTTGTCATTTTTGTCATTTTGGTAAGAAAGGTAATTTTTGTCATTTTTGTCATTTTTGTCATTTTTGTCATTTTTGTCATTTTTGTAATTTTTGTAATTTTTGTAATTTTTGTCATTTTTGTCATTTTTGTCATTTTTGTCATTTTTGTCATTTTTGTCAGTTTTGTCAGTTTTGTCAGTTTTGTCATTTTTGTCATTTTTGTCATTTTTGTCATTTTTGTCATTTTTGTCATTTTTGTCATTTTTGTCATTTTTGTCATTTTTGTCATTTTTGTAATTTTTGTCATTTTTGTCATTTTTGTCATTTTTGTAATAAAGGTAATTTTTGTCATTTTTGTCATTTTTGTCATTTTTGTAAGTGTTCCGGATCGTCCCAAGCAAACGATAACTTCGAGTGGACTGTATTTCACTCTTGGGAACGATCGGGGGAACACTTCACACACAACACTTAACTGTCCGGGGGTGCAATTAAGGCTACCCAATTGATTGAACCTCTGTTGTCACTCGAGGTGGGCGAAGTGATATCGATCACAGGGGATTACTTTTCTTCCATTTGAATCCACAAAACTAACCGATTTGGGGGAAACTTTACTTTTATTCCCAACTATGCGACCCGACGGGGTTAAGTAAATCTGAAGGCGATGTTTGCTTTACGGAGGTTGCTGCGAACTGATTTATTTGTGCTATGCTATGCTGGTAAACAGATCGTACCACGAACACGATCACACGATCGGTCACGGAGAGTGAGTTCTCAGGAGAGAACTCTCTTTTATGCTCAGTCGCTAGGGTGGCTCTTGCTTTATAGCACATAATTTATGATGTTCCAAAACACGCCGGCCCCCTTGAAACCATACGGGTTTCGAAACAAAATATTACAAACATTATCTTAATCTATACATTCGCTTTGGATAACTTATCAACTAACTGAATACAATACTAACATTCAATTTCACAACTCATTAAAATCATACATAAAACATTTTGTTGTCAAGCGTTATGTCCGTGTACACGCTTCTTAAACAGACTGGAATCTCTGGGACCGGGTAGCAATTGCTCTCTTCTCCTATCGATGCTGTTCTGAATGGTACTGAAACAAACATATGCATTTGCTTGTTGTTTTGATTAGCTGGCTGGTTGTCTCTGGGTAATTAGAGTTCTGCGGGATAAAAATCAAATTTGCGAAGTTTTGGCCGTAAAAAACCACACAATTTCGAAGGTAAGTCGCACATATCGTATCATACGGGTAGCAGCTGATGGATTACTCCATTCTTTTCGTTCAGGTGCTGCTGCTGTTGGTGTCGCGGAGTGCCCTCCGCTGGGTGGGGAAATTTGTTTTTCCTCGCTGATGTTGATCCCATTGCTGGCTGGCAACCAGCAACGAAGAATGTTGGGCCGTGTCGATTCTTGTTGTAAGTATATTTCAAAATGTGCGAAAAGTTTTGAAATTTGACTACTTCTTTCTTCCTCATTGTAGATGACGATGACTTGGTGGAGATGGTGATTGTCTGGAACCGGAAAGTGATGACTTCGTGATGACATGGTGAGTACAATTGGATAATTCTCCAGCCTGTCGATCTCTGACCAGAGGCCGACTTTCAATGGATGACTGGTGACCGGTGATATGTCAACCTGTCGAATTTCGACCGGAGGTTGACACAGGACTTGTGCTGCACCGATGATTACCTGTCGACATTCGACCGGAAGTTGGTTTTGATAGCTGGAGGAACCGTGGACCAATGTTCATTGTGATGACTATCGTTTGTTCGATACCTAACCCGTCGACTTTCGACCAGGGGTTGGCACCTGAAGCTGGATTTATCAATAAATAGATGGCCAACTGACGAATTGTTTTTTGATAAGTGTATCCGGAATCGACGATTGAATGATGACTTCCTTTCGATAAACGATAAATTTTGCGCTGACATTGGGAATTGACCAGGGAACCCTTTGAACCTTCTTGCGTAACCGGTGCCTACTTGTGGGCCTATTTTCAACTGATAATGCCGTATATCCCAGATTCGTTCGAACTCCAAGATGCTTTTGTGCGCCATGCCGAATTGTGCTCTAGGCCGGACCGAAAAATGTTGCTGAGCCGGGCCTGATGTTGCTGGCTGGTGGATAGCAACGACGAACACTAGACCATTTCGATTTTGTCATATGTTTGATTTTCAAAAGATAATAAAATTTTGAAAATTTCATGATGATGATGATGTTTATTGTTGTGATGGTCATCAGTAGGGGATGGTAGAGGGCTATTCCGATGAAATTTGGTGAATGGTGGCGATTATGCGTGAAGGAGAATTCCGAGTCCGATGTGCAGGATGTTGGCGTTGTTGTTCAATGGAACAATCACCGCATGATGGGTGTTTAGGGTGATCAAACGATGATGCCGATGTTGTCGATATCACAACCTGTCGACTTTCGACCAGAGGTTGTAACTCGAGTGTTTGGCTGTTCCTTGTTCGACCGATGACTAATGATCGAAGTGTCAACCCGTCGATTTCCGACCAGAAGTTGACACCTGACCAAGCGACCGTTGTAATAGCCACTTCCGCTTCTTAGGACAAATTCTTGATCGATGATACCGTGAATCAGTTGCAAGGGACGAGAATTCCGGTGTATTTGCTAGTCCGGACTGGACTTATGGTGGTGGATTGGACAGGAGGTTCTCGGTTGGGGGTTGTTGGTGGCGTCAGAGGTCCGATTGGTGAGGTTCATGAAAAGAACAATAATTCGAAAGGACTTTAGCGAGTTTTTGAATACTCTTTAGCAGCATGCACCCTTTTACCGATTTTTCAATTTGACACATAACATTTACAGACAAATACAAACTCATAACTGACATTTTCAGTTCTGACAAAATTATTTCTGACTGTTCAATCTGACAAGTTCTGACTTTGCATTCTGACATGTTTCAATTTCCGACTTATGTAATCTGACACAATCATTCTTGATCAACTGACTTTATGTTGTCGACATGATTGCTATCGCGCATGGAAAGTAATAAGGTTGTGTAGATGTCTCGGTCAACTATTTCGTTTTTGTTCTATTTTTCACGTTTTCTTGCCCATTGACTATTTTCTTTAAAGTAGACCATTCAAACAGAAACTTTAAGCTCATGATTAGCTCTAACAACCGTTACATTGTCACCTATGACAATGTCTGCTGTCGACCCTTTCCAACGCTTATTTTTTCGTCGATTTTAGACCGCGAGTTGTACCGTTTTTCGCAGAGTGTGTTGTGTGCTGATGGTTCTTCTCGACGTCTGCACTGGTAGGATATAGATGTAGACGGAGGCATAGAATGGGGGACATTTTAGTCATTCTGACCAACTGGGTCCACCGTCAATTCTTCGTTCGACAAACGACGATTGAGGTGCGACACGATGAAGCAAAATTTCAAGTGGTTTTGCAGTTGTGCTGTCCGATTTCAGCTCGTATACGAAGCGATCTAAAATTTTGACCAATGTGGGTTGGCCTTCGACGAATTTGTTCTACTCGCAAATCTTCAAGATGAGCTGAAGAAATTCCAACAAATGGCCGAGTGATGCGAATTACTTCAGGACCTTCGTCCGACTGACTGATTTTCTGACGTAAAAACTGACATAGATTCTGACTGTTGTACTGAATGGGTTTCTGACCGATTTTTCGATAAAGTTCTGAAAGTTTTTCCGAATGTTTTTCTGAATGGATTTCTGAATGAGTTTCTGAATGTAGTTTCGACAAGTTCCGCTTTGGGATCTGAATGTTTTTCTGACTCAACCAAATGATTTACTGACAGTTTTACTGACCGATACAAGATAGGCAATTTCCGTAAAGCACGAGACATAACCTGTTCCGTGTGATCTCAACATTTCTGGAGATGCAGTGGATTGTAATACTACTAGAGGCGTAGCAAAAAATATGTATACCACTCCAACGTTCATGCAAACGTGTGTTTTCAAACCGTTTTTCAGCGCGAATGATAGCAGTCGACAACAATAAACTGACAAACTCATACTCTGTATGGGTTACTGACTGATTCCAAAGTGTGCAAAAGATTGTCTGTGGTGTGTTGTGGGAATACTTGTGGGTTGACTTGTGGGATGGGTGCTTGAATGACTGGGTACGAATTGGTAGATGGCCGACTAGTTTGATTGTGTGTACGCTGTGTGCGTGGGCTTTGCCTCCAATGGTTTGATTCACGCTGATTGGCAGAATCGGGTCTACTGCGCGATGGTGAAACGGAGGAGGAGTAATTTGGTGAGGTCGGCCGAGCGGAATTACGAGAGGATTCGACATGGAGAAGTGTGTGATGATTAAAAGAACATATTTTGCATTTTCCTCTGGTGCAATTTATGGCAAAATGATCGGGTCTTAAACAATTCAAACACAAGCGACGTTTTCGTACTTCGGAAATCCGTTGTGGAACTGACCAATCCTTCATATTCAAACACTGGAAGACATTGTTATGACGTTGTCCACAAAAGACACAACGTTCAGGAGGCTGCGAGGTGAGATGTATTGTTGTGTTCCTGAAGCGCCGATACTCTGTCTCAGGTGAGCCTCTTAACCGGTGATAGTGTGACACAGGAGCATTGTTAGCGACGAGGGACTGGAGAACTAAGCACTGATCTCGAAGGAAGTTCATCAAGCTGGCGTAGGTGGGCACTTCCTTTGAGTTGTGATGCGTTTCCCACTGCCGAAGAGTTACTGGATCCAATCTCATGCTGACCATGTGAGCTAACAATGTTGACCAGCTTTCCGTGTTTTCCCCAATCTTGTCCAGCATCTGTAAGTTTTTGTCGAAGTCACTGATGAGGCGATTCAGCGACTCACTGTGCTCTCGATGTATTGGCTCGATCGCAAAAAGCGCGTCCAGATGTGCCTTGACGATGAGCTTTTTGTTTTCATAGCGCTTTTCCAAAACGTTCCATGCCACCTGGTAGTTTGCTGCCGTGAGTTCAATTGAGCTGATCTCTTGGAGTGCTTCGTCCGTCACCGATGACCTCAAGTATGTGAATTTGTCAATTGGGGAAAGCTGGTCGTTGTTATGGATTAGGCTCTGGAACATGTCGCGGAATGTTACCCAGTCTCGAATTCTTCCACTGAAATGGGGCAGCTGGATTTCAGGAAGTTTTACGCGAGACATAACCGAACTTGAAGATGTTTCTGACGATTCAACTGACACTGGTTTCGTACGTTTGAAAGCTAGCAGGGAAGATTTCGCTGCGCAGTAAACCTCTTCGACCTGGGACGCAGCCTCGTCAAAATCTGCCTCACGCTTGGCGATTTTGGATTTCACTCGTTTATCGCGCTGCCCGTCAGTTTCCTTGGATTCGGGCTTTAATTCGAGGTCTTCTTCGTCCAAAATCAGCTTAATTTTTCGCTGAACGACGTCGAATTTCCTCATTGCATCTTCTAACAACTCTAATCGAACGTCGATTTGATTCTCATGCCGTTCCATCGAAAAAGTTTCGACGAACCTTGCTACTCCATTGATGGTCCGCTTTAACTGCCTGTCTTGCTCCTTGAGCTCGTTGAAATCGACGTCCTCCATAATGATCTGACTAAAAAACTGACTTGGATTCCACAAAAAACTGACTTAATTTCCGACACAAACTGACTCAGTCCAAAATTTCAAAAGAAAAACTGGAATTCCGAAAAAAGTATAAAAAAAACTTTGATTTTATCACTTCGACACGTCCGCTTGTTTCAACTGCACTAATAAATTGCCAATCACACATGAATTTTCCAAAATTATCAAAATAATTAATTTTGGAATATAGTGTTAACACCGACACGACCTAATGATCTCCGCTGATCATTAAATAATTATACTGACATAGGTAAAAACCACTGACTTGAATCAACTCTCACTGATTGAAAAAAATAATTGCCGTACGCTCACCTTGACTATGAATGTGTAAAAACAATCGTGTAAAGGTCTCGACTCAACTCAACGTTAGTTTAATATTTCTATGGAAAAGAATGTACCAAAGCGCCCGATTGACAAGGGAAAAATGTTCAATAATTGCTGCCAAGTGAATCCAAACGAAACAGCGAATGATGAAAGATTTATGACCAAGGACTGCACACAATATCGTAAGTAAAAAGTGACCCAATTCGTAAAAATTGAAGCAAATTCAATCAAATTTATTTACCCACAAGTTTCCAAAGAAAGAGCAAACACCACCAATCATGCACACTTTTACTTTCCTGCTGTGTCTGGTTCCGACTCCGTAGACCCAGGAAAGTTCCGACCGACAATCTGATTCAGGTATTGTTCGCCCTCCGTGATGCTTTGTGTTGCAGCAAAATGGTGTTCCGGCGATGATGCGAATAGCGCTAGGATGCGCGATGGTGTAGCAGCGATGGCGTAGCGGCTTGATGCTAGATGAAGTGCAATGGCCGTGCACTGATGCCTCTTGGTAGGCTTTCCGGGTTCTTCCGTCGGGTTTACTGGCCACTATCCGGCTCGAAGGACCAAAAAATGTTCCGGATCGTCCCAAGCAAACGATAACTTCGAGTGGACTGTATTTCACTCTTGGGAACGATCGGGGGAACACTTCACACACAAACCTCTGTTGTCACTCGAGGTGTGGCGAAGTGATATCGATCACAGGGGATTACTTTTCTTCCATTTGAATCCACAAAACTAACCGATTTGGGGGAAACTTTACTTTTATTCCCAACTATGCGACCCCGACGGGGTTAAGTAAATCTGAAGGCGATGTTTGCTTTACGGAGGTTGCTGCGAACTGATTTATGTGATGTATGTGCTATGCTTATGCTGGTAAACAGATCGTACCACGAACACGATCACACGATCGGTCACGGAGAGTGAGTTCTCAGGAGAGAACTCTCTTTTATGCTCAGTCGCTAGGGTGGCTCTTGCTTTATAGCACATAATTTATGATGTTCCAAAACAGTAAGAAAGGTAATTTTTGTCATTTTTGTCATTTTTGTCATTTTTGTCATTTTTGTCATTTTTGTCATTTTTGTCATTTTTGTCATTTTTGTCATTTTTGTCATTTTTGTCATTTTTGTCATTTTTGTCATTTTTGTCATTTTTGTCATTTTTGTCATTTTTGTCATTTTTGTCATTTTTGTCATTTTTGTCATTTTTGTCATTTTTGTCATTTTTGTCATTTTTGTCATTTTTGTCATTTTTGTCATTTTTGTCATTTTTGTCATTTTTGTCATTTTTGTCAGTTTTGTCAGTTTTGTCATTTTTGTCATTTTTGTCATTTTTGTCATTTTTGTCATTTTTGTCATTTTTGTCATTTTTGTCATTTTTGTCATTTTTGTCATTTTTGTCATTTTTGTCATTTTTGTCATTTTTGTCATTTTTGTAATTTTTTGTCATTTTTGTCATTTTTGTCATTTTTGTCATTTTTGTCATTTTTGTCATTTTTGTCATTTTTGTCATTTTTGTCATTTTTGTCATTTTTGTCATTTTTGTCATTTTTGTCATTTTTGTCATTTTTGTCATTTTTGTCATTTTTGTCATTTTTGTCATTTTTGTCATTTTTGTCATTTTTGTCATTTTTGTCATTTTTGTCATTTTTGTCATTTTTGTCATTTTTGTCATTTTTGTCATTTTTGTCATTTTTGTCATTTTTGTCATTTTTGTCATTTTTGTCATTTTTGTCATTTTTGTCATTTTTGTCATTTTTGTCATTTTTGTCATTTTTGTCATTTTTGTCATTTTCGTCATTTTTGTCATTTTTGTCATTTTTTGTCATTTTTTGTAATTTTTGTCATTTTTGTCATTTTTGTCATTTTTGTCATTTTTGTCATTTTTGTCATTTTTGTCATTTTTGTCATTTTTGTCATTTTTGTCATTTTTGTCATTTTTGTAATAAAGGTAATTTTTGTCATTTTTGTCATTTTTGTCATTTTTGTAAGAAAGGTAATTTTTGTCATTTTTGTCATTTTTGTCATTTTTGTCATTTTTGTCATTTTTGTCATTTTTGTCATTTTTGTCATTTTTGTCATTTTTGTCATTTTTGTCATTTTTGTCATTTTTGTCATTTTTGTCATTTTTGTCATTTTTGTCATTTTTGTCATTTTTGTCATTTTTGTCATTTTTGTCATTTTTGTCATTTTTGTCATTTTTGTCATTTTTGTCATTTTTGTCATTTTTGTCATTTTTGTCATTTTTGTCATTTTTGTCATTTTTGTCATTTTTGTCATTTTTGTCATTTTTGTCATTTTTGTCATTTTTGTCATTTTTGTCATTTTTGCCATTTTTGTCATTTTTGTCATTTTTGTCATTTTTGTCATTTTTGTCATTTTTGTCATTTTTGTCATTTTTGTCATTTTTGTCATTTTTGTCACTTTTGTCACTATTGTCATTTTTGTCATTTTTGTCATTTTTGTCATTTTTGTCATTTTTGTCATTTTTGTCATTTTTGTCATTTTTGTCATTTTTGTCAGTTTTGTCAGTTTTGTCATTTTTGTCATTTTTGTCATTTTTGTCATTTTTGTCATTTTTGTAATAAAGGTAATTTTTGTCATTTTTGTCATTTTTGTCATTTTTGTAAGAAAGGTAATTTTTGTCATTTTTGTCATTTTTGTCATTTTTGTCATTTTTGTCATTTTTGTCATTTTTGTCATTTTTGTCATTTTTGTCATTTTTGTCATTTTTGTCATTTTTGTCATTTTTGTCATTTTTGTCATTTTTGTCATTTTTGTCATTTTTGTCATTTTTGTCATTTTTGTCATTTTTGTCATTTTTGTCATTTTTGTCATTTTTGTCATTTTTGTCATTTTTGTCATTTTTGTCATTTTTGTCATTTTTGTCATTTTTGTCATTTTTGTCATTTTTGTCATTTTTGTCATTTTTGTCATTTTTGTCATTTTTGTCATTTTTGTCATTTTTGTCATTTTTGTCATTTTTGTCATTTTTGTCATTTTTGTCATTTTTGTCATTTTTGTCATTTTTGTCATTTTTGTCATTTTTGTCATTTTTGTCATTTTTGTCATTTTTGTCATTTTTGTCATTTTTGTCATTTTTGTCATTTTTGTCATTTTTGTCATTTTTGTCATTTTTGTCATTTTTGTCATTTTTGTCATTTTTGTCATTTTTGTCATTTTTGTCATTTTTGTCATTTTTGTCATTTTTGTCATTTTTGTCATTTTTGTCATTTTTGTCATTTTTGTCATTTTTGTCATTTTTGTCATTTTTGTCATTTTTGTCATTTTTGTCATTTTTGTCATTTTTGTCATTTTTGTCATTTTTGTCATTTTTGTCATTTTTGTCATTTTTGTCATTTTTGTCATTTTTGTCATTTTTGTCATTTTTGTCATTTTTGTCATTTTTGTCATTTTTGTCATTTTTGTCATTTTTGTCATTTTTGTCATTTTTGTCATTTTTGTCATTTTTGTCATTTTTGTCATTTTTGTCATTTTTGTCATTTTTGTCATTTTTGTCATTTTTGTCATTTTTGTCATTTTTGTCATTTTTGTCATTTTTGTCATTTTTGTCATTTTTGTCATTTTTGTCATTTTTGTCATTTTTGTCATTTTTGTCATTTTTGTCATTTTTGTCATTTTTGTCATTTTTGTCATTTTTGTAATAAAGGTAATTTTTGTCATTTTTGTCATTTTTGTCATTTTTGTCATTTTTGTAAGAAAGGTAATTTTTGTCATTTTTGTCATTTTTGTCATTTTTGTCATTTTTGTCATTTTTGTCATTTTTGTCATTTTTGTCATTTTTGTCATTTTTGTCATTTTTGTCATTTTTGTCATTTTTGTCATTTTTGTCATTTTTGTCATTTTTGTCATTTTTGTCATTTTTGTCATTTTTGTCATTTTTGTCATTTTTGTCATTTTTGTCATTTTTGTCATTTTTGTCATTTTTGTCATTTTTGTCATTTTTGTCATTTTTGTCATTTTTGTCATTTTTGTCATTTTTGTCATTTTTGTCATTTTTGTCATTTTTGTCATTTTTGTCATTTTTGTCATTTTTGTCATTTTTGTCATTTTTGTCATTTTTGTCATTTTTGTCATTTTTGTCATTTTTGTCATTTTTGTCATTTTTGTCATTTTTGTCATTTTTGTCATTTTTGTCATTTTTGTCATTTTTGTCATTTTTGTCATTTTTGTCATTTTTGTCATTTTTGTCATTTTTGTCATTTTTGTCATTTTTGTCATTTTTGTCATTTTTGTCATTTTTGTCATTTTTGTCATTTTTGTCATTTTTGTCATTTTTGTCAGTTTTGTCAGTTTTGTCAGTTTTGTCAGTTTTGTCATTTTTGTCATTTTTGTCATTTTTGTCATTTTTGTCATTTTTGTCATTTTTGTCATTTTTGTCATTTTTGTCATTTTTGTCATTTTTGTCATTTTTGTCATTTTTGTCATTTTTGTCATTTTTGTCATTTTTGTCATTTTTGTCATTTTTGTCATTTTTGTCATTTTTGTCATTTTTGTCATTTTTGTCATTTTTGTCATTTTTGTCATTTTTGTCATTTTTGTCATTTTTGTCATTTTTGTCATTTTTGTCATTTTTGTCATTTTTGTCATTTTTGTCATTTTTGTCATTTTTGTCATTTTTGTCATTTTTGTCATTTTTGTAATAAAGGTAATTTTTGTAATAAAGGTAATTTTTGTCATTTTTGTCATTTTTGTCATTTTTGTAAGAAAGGTAATTTTTGTCATTTTTGTCATTTTTGTCATTTTTGTCATTTTTGTCATTTTTGTCATTTTTGTCATTTTTGTCATTTTTGTCATTTTTGTCATTTTTGTCATTTTTGTCATTTTTGTCATTTTTATCATTTTTGTTATTTTTGCCATTTTTGTCATTTTTGTCATTTTTGTCATTTTCGTCATTTTTGTCATTCTGTATTTATTTTTTTGACATCTAGGTAAATGAGATTTAGAACATATGTTTAAATTTGTTACTGAAAATCGGATATCGAAATTAAACTTGAGAAAATTCAATTCAAATTTTGGAAAAGAAAATAAAATCCTTCATTTCAAAATAAAGCAGTAAATAGTGGGAAAAGAATTGAAAGATTTTAGTTTTGATATAAGAAATGACTTTATTACAAAAAAAAACTTTTCTCGGAAACGTTTTTCTGCATGTAAAAAACAAGGAGAATACCTGGGGATTTAGTTCTATATAAGTTTCGTTTTCAGAAAATGATCCTTTTCCAACATTATCTTAGATCAACAAACTCGTTCTGTCTGATACGTAACTGTCAACAACAAGTAACTTTGAAATGTTCGAATCATATTCATTTTCTGTCAATGTACAAAAACAGCCACAAGAAAACATAAAAAAAAACAACACCAGAAACATGGTAATCATTATCAAAGTTTTCGTCCCATCATCCGTGGGAGTTTTTTTTGGGGAGTTTTCATACAAAAACATCATCGGAAGCTTTCCGCCTGGGGGACTTCTTCGGACCAGGTGCCAACTTTTACGAAACAAAAAAATTATCCTCTCGGTATGATCCTCCTGTTTCTGAAGGACGAAACCAGCAGCAGTAAGCAAGTAAAAGTGTGGCCATCTTTTTTTTGCCAGTCTTTGAAGCATAACCGGCCGGAGATTATTTCGGATCGAGTTTCTCTTTGTTTCTGAAGTAGCAACAACACCATAAAAGTGAGAAAAAAAACATTCTTCTTGACCGGACACCCGGATTAGGATTTCAGTTCTACGCAGTTTTCCCACTTTGCTGTGATGAGAAGTTAGTTCGTTCAAGTGACAAAAACCTTCCTTTCTTTCATTGATGTTGTGGCACACAATGTTGGTGAAAATTGATGAACTGGAAATCTTCAGTATCACTTTTTCAACACAATTAGTTTCTATGAAAGGCTTCTGCTTCTTTGAAAAGTTGATGAGAATTTTCCTATCTTTTCTAGATTTTTCTGAAATTTTCCCCAAAAAGACTTAGAAAGGTTTGAAATTTATTGAAACGTTTTGAAAAATGCTTCGATTAGATCTTCATTCCTAAGCCTTTAAATAACAGCGGATTTTATTGGTTGTAAAAGGATTATCTTTTAAGCATGGTTATTAATATTCCAAAAATCTTCTGACACGACTCAATATAGCATCTTCAAAGCTACTTAACGTCGCTTTGATAGGCAGCCGAATCCACTCAACCTTAGCCGGACACTTGCTTCTCACCCGGCCACCCACTCACTCAACTAATGCTAATACAACTTCCGCCCACTCACTACTCACCTATAATACAGATCGGCTTCCGGATGAAGCGGAGCCGGCCGCAGAATCCCATGTACTTGGAGCGACATCCGGCCGACCAGAGACGCACCAGGTATTCGACGCCGAAGAACACCACCAGGCAGATCTCCATCCAGAATAAGGTCTCGTTCGCGAACTTACTGTACTCGTCTATCGTCGAGAGTACGCTAAATATCAGACACACCAACACGAGCATAAACCTGCGCGGGGAGAGGAAGAAAAAAGAACAGGAAACGGAAGGATTAGTTTTAATGTTTATTGTTGCTTCCTGGGAAAATGTTTTACGAGTCCCGCCCGCGTTTTCAAGAGATGAAACCGGAAGATATCAAAGCTTAAATGGTAGCTCGCTGTCACACTGTTCCCTTCTTGTGGGTCGACAATTCAATTTATGGAGAAATGATATTGAAGGTCATTTTGAGCAAAGCAGTAATTCAATTTTGTACCTGAAATGTGAAGTTTTATGGTTGAAGATCATGATATGATTTATTTTATAAAATAAAAATATTATATGAACGATGCCTTTCATGTTTATGAATCAAGGCCGAAAATTTCTGTAAAAATTCAACTAAATTAGCAATATCAGAAATATATAGTATGTAATATGTAACACATTGACACAGGTCAGTGGTAAGAATCTTATTTTTAAGCATTGAATCGCGTAGCAGAACGATCAAATGTTGAGACGCTTCGTATAGTGACTTTAATCTTTCTGTGGCGACTGAAATACCTGTTAGTCTCGGTTAACAGAACCGGAAGAAGAATGTTACAAAGTAAGCCGAAATATTGTGTCAATAAGACTGTTAAGTTTTCGGAGCAATGAGTGTCAACTTTGGATACAGTATACTATGGACCACATTTGAGCCTTTTTGAAATCCATGATGATCTGAAAAATGTGTATAAAATGCGAAGAAATTCAATATCATTCTTCCTACATGAATCAAACAAATGTTTTAAAATATACTTTCCTTTAGTAAAAACGTTCGGAGAATAGATTTTATATAGTTTCAGACGCCACACGAGCTTACGAACGGAGATATAGTGTTTTTTTTAACCACTTATTCCCCTATATTTTGTTAACAATCCAGAAAAACACTGATTTGGACTTGACAAATTTTGTTATCTTGTGTGATTTTTCCGCGGAATCAAATGCAAGCTGTTTGAGCTACGGTTCGAAAAATGGAGTTTTGACTGATTTAACTCTGAATTTCCTGAAATTGAAAAATTTAATTAATTTTGAAAAAAGTAATTTCGGACTTAAAAATTTCGAACCATTGTGTGATTTTCTCCAAGATCTCCACGAAATCGAATAAAGGCTGTTTGAGCAAAAGCACGTATCGTAGAATCTAGCTATGGCTGTGTTGACCCTCAATTCCCCTACATTTTTTTTAAAATAAATTCAGGAAAAAGCATTTTCATACTTGAACATTTTGAATCCAGTGAGACCTATCATATGTGGGTTTTCCGAGGAATAAAATCAAAGGCTGTTTAAGCCTCCTTGCGCATTGTATACTGGAGCTATGGCTATTTTTTCTTACTATTCCCCTAAATTTTTTCAATTAATTCAGAATAAAATAAGTTTTGAATTAAATTTTTTTGTTAATTTGGGGTCAAAAAGGTACTTTATCACTGCTTATAAGCTCGTGCGGCGAACTATGAATTGAAACTATGTCCAATCGATTTTCCTGACATTTTTACTAAAAAAAAACATATTTCCATAGATTTGGTCCATCTACGAAGGAAAATAATGAATTTCTTTGTGGCTTGGCTTTAAAACCTTTTTTCTCATCGAGCATTGTCTTCAGAAAAATGAAAATTTCAAAAAATTTTAATAGATTGATATGTGTTATGAACATTTATCCCGATCCAATTTTTTTAGTATCCCGAAGTCCAATTCTGAAACAACTACCTATTGCATTTCTGGTCCTCATTTCAGATCAACATGTTTTGAAGAATATAAACTTTGAGGTTTGTGATTTTTGTTATCAAATCACAATGAGTATTAAATAATAAAATTTCAAAATTATATGTTTTCAAACGAAATATATCAGAAGGTCATAATAGGAGTAATGAGACGACGATACTACAGTGATGTAGCCAAAATCTTATACCTATACTTACCAGTAATAAAAATGCAAAAGGAATTGGATCTTAGTTCAATAAAAAGGGTTTCTACAAAATTCGTTGAAGGGTTGAATTTTTATTCATTAATTCAGAAGAAGTTGAACTTGAAAGTTTACATGAGCGAATTGTTGTTGGCTTATCAAACGAATCTTTAGACATTAATCTTTGGATTTTCTTTTGCTTGATTATGTTGTACAAATTGTTTTTTGACACAGCTTTAACGTATGCTATTCAAACTTATTGAAGATAAAACTTAAAGAAAATATTCACTTTAAATCAAAATTCCAATCGAAGGTCATATTGTAAACATCATGGTGGCATCATCTTATTTGATTAAAGGTCGAATAAAGCTGTCTTGAGTAATACAATATTGTGTAGTCGAATAAATAATTTGGTTTTATCATGACTTCAAAAAATCATAGCAATTTAACAAATGTTAAATCTTCCTACAAATTTTAAGTTTGGGTTTTTTTGCTCTTTTGAGTATCCGCGTTTATGTAATGTTTAACTTAGCTGACCCGGTGTGCTTTACGACACCTTCCAAAACTAATCATATTTTGGGAAAAAAATCGTGTCAAATTTGGTTACATTTGTTCGATAAGTTCTCAAGTTTTGCAAAATGTTTTTACGGAACTCGCCTCCCCCTATATCCCCCCCCTCCATCGGAAGTAGTTAGGAAAATAGTTATTAAATTGAATATTACATCGAATTTATGTAAAAGAAATACATTCACATGAGTAGGCATCTGTTTTCTATACATTCGAGTATTTTTTATGTTGAAATATTCTTCAGTTTTCGAGAAACCGCTCAATTATACCCTATTATCTACTCTTTATTATATTATACTCTCCCTTATAAATGTTGGTTCCATTAATCTGAAAAGTTCTCGAGATAAACGAAAAAATTATGGGCACCTATCTATCCCGTGATCGGAACCAAATTCCCATAGAAATATTTCTTGTATCTAAGTACTCTCCCTTCCAAAATTTTTTCCCATTTGCTCAATAAGTTCTAGTGTTAAGCCAACAATAGTATAGGATCCCCCCTCCCCTTTTCCTGTAGCCCCAGTGAAAGGAGAAATGGATATCACTCAAATGATTATAGTAAAATATTTTGTACTGAAACATCGTCCACTGCTCAATTTGGTTCAATTTGCATGATAAGTTTTCAAGTTACCTATTGGAAAAAGGGAGCGGTCTCAAAAAAAAAAAATAAAAAATCTTCAAATCAAAAATACTCTCATGCTGACTAATAATCAAAGGTTTGAAGAACCTCTTAGCTGAATGAAACTATGATTTCAAAGTAGTCGAAGATTCCTTTGAATTCAGCTACAGTATTTGAAAGACCCAAATACTAGTATTTCACTAGCTACTTGCTAGCATCCTCAGTGGGTTATCGATAACCCACTGAGGATGCTAGCAAGTAGCTAGTGAAATACTAGTATTTGGGTCTTTCAAATACTGTAGCTGAATTCAAAGGAATCTTCGACTACTTTGAAATCATCTCATGCTGAATTAATCTCCCCTTTCGGTGTGTTTGTGATCATTTAAAAAAAATGGAATGAATTTTATAAAAACTTGCAGACCACAAAATTGAATGCTATTCCGAGAAATCGAAAATTTGTATCCAAATTTAAAAAATCGAGAATAAACAAAATCAATTCCAATATTCCACAATTCGTTTTTCTCTCTTTAAAATGTTCAATTTTTTTATTTTTTATTTTATCGAATTTTCAACATAATACATGAATCATTGTTTTCCTCCCTTCGAGTTTGTCAGTAAAATCCAAGGGGGAGGGGGGAGGGGGGAGGTAATAGAAGAATTTGATATTGAACCCCCAGTGGAAAGAAAGAGGGATTTCAAAGCATCATAGAAACATTTCTCTTACCTCAATTCCTTTCAATGTCAAACTTGGTTACACGTATTTTGTAAGTTTTTGAGCTAAGCAAAAAATTGTATAGGAGTCCCTTCCCTTTAACGCCTTATAATATTTCAAATCATTTTATAACTATTTTAATTTATTTTATTTTACTAGAGAGGCTTGCTTGGTAGATTCGCCTCTGCTTATAACTATAATGTATGGATGTATGCCAAATTTGATCAAAATAGCTTGGAAATTGTACGAGCTTTGTCACTTTTATATGGATTTTATATGGGACTCACTCTCTTTTCAGCAAAAATAAGGGATTTTCAATACAATTAATCAACTGAAAATATCAAAACTTAATTACCAATATTATAAATCATCTTATAATATATAAATTTGGTTTTGTAGCAAAATTTGAAAGAAATTTCTTGAAATTGTAGGGATTGTGTCATCTTTTATGATAATTTTGTGTAGGATGTTGGTTCCATTAATCTGAAAAGTTCTCGAGATAAACGAAAAAATTATGGGCACCTATCTATCCCGTGATCGGAACCAAATTCCCATAGAAATATTTCTTGTATCTAAGTACTCTCCCTTCCAAAATTTTTTCCCATTTGCTCAATAAGTTCTAGTGTTAAGCCAACAATAGTATAGGATCCCCCCTCCCCTTTTCCTGTAGCCCCAGTGAAAGGAGAAATGGATATCACTCAAATGATTATAGTAAAATATTTTGTACTGAAACATCGTCCACTGCTCAATTTGGTTCAATTTGCATGATAAGTTTTCAAGTTACCTATTGGAAAAAGGGAGCGGTCTCAAAAAAAAAAAATAAAAAATCTTCAAATCAAAAATACTCTCATGCTGACTAATAATCAAAGGTTTGAAGAACCTCTTAGCTGAATGAAACTATGATTTCAAAGTAGTCGAAGATTCCTTTGAATTCAGCTACAGTATTTGAAAGACCCAAATACTAGTATTTCACTAGCTACTTGCTAGCATCCTCAGTGGGTTATCGATAACCCACTGAGGATGCTAGCAAGTAGCTAGTGAAATACTAGTATTTGGGTCTTTCAAATACTGTAGCTGAATTCAAAGGAATCTTCGACTACTTTGAAATCATCTCATGCTGAATTAATCTCCCCTTTCGGTGTGTTTGTGATCATTTAAAAAAAATGGAATGAATTTTATAAAAACTTGCAGACCACAAAATTGAATGCTATTCCGAGAAATCGAAAATTTGTATCCAAATTTAAAAAATCGAGAATAAACAAAATCAATTCCAATATTCCACAATTCGTTTTTCTCTCTTTAAAATGTTCAATTTTTTTATTTTTTATTTTATCGAATTTTCAACATAATACATGAATCATTGTTTTCTTCCCTTCGAGTTTGTCAGTAAAATCCAAGGGGGAGGGGGGAGGGGGGAGGTAATAGAAGAATTTGATATTGAACCCCCAGTGGAAAGAAAGAGGGATTTCAAAGCATCATAGAAACATTTCTCTTACCTCAATTCCTTTCAATGTCAAACTTGGTTACACGTATTTTGTAAGTTTTTGAGCTAAGCAAAAAATTGTATAGGAGTCCCTTCCCTTTAACGCCTTATAATATTTCAAATCATTTTATAACTATTTTAATTTATTTTATTTTACTAGAGAGGCTTGCTTGGTAGATTCGCCTCTGCTTATAACTATAATGTATGGATGTATGCCAAATTTGATCAAAATAGCTTGGAAATTGTACGAGCTTTGTCACTTTTATATGGATTTTATATGGGACTCACTCTCTTTTCAGCAAAAATAAGGGATTTTCAATACAATTAATCAACTGAAAATATCAAAACTTAATTACCAATATTATAAATCATCTTATAATATATAAATTTGGTTTTGTAGCAAAATTTGAAAGAAATTTCTTGAAATTGTAGGGATTGTGTCATCTTTTATGATAATTTTGTGTAGGATGTTGGTTCCATTAATCTGAAAAGTTCTCGAGATAAACGAAAAAATTATGGGCACCTATCTATCCCGTGATCGGAACCAAATTCCCATAGAAATATTTCTTGTATCTAAGTACTCTCCCTTCCAAAATTTTTTCCCATTTGCTCAATAAGTTCTAGTGTTAAGCCAACAATAGTATAGGATCCCCCCTCCCCTTTTCCTGTAGCCCCAGTGAAAGGAGAAATGGATATCACTCAAATGATTATAGTAAAATATTTTGTACTGAAACATCGTCCACTGCTCAATTTGGTTCAATTTGCATGATAAGTTTTCAAGTTACCTATTGGAAAAAGGGAGCGGTCTCAAAAAAAAAAAATAAAAAATCTTCAAATCAAAAATACTCTCATGCTGACTAATAATCAAAGGTTTGAAGAACCTCTTAGCTGAATGAAACTATGATTTCAAAGTAGTCGAAGATTCCTTTGAATTCAGCTACAGTATTTGAAAGACCCAAATACTAGTATTTCACTAGCTACTTGCTAGCATCCTCAGTGGGTTATCGATAACCCACTGAGGATGCTAGCAAGTAGCTAGTGAAATACTAGTATTTGGGTCTTTCAAATACTGTAGCTGAATTCAAAGGAATCTTCGACTACTTTGAAATCATCTCATGCTGAATTAATCTCCCCTTTCGGTGTGTTTGTGATCATTTAAAAAAAATGGAATGAATTTTATAAAAACTTGCAGACCACAAAATTGAATGCTATTCCGAGAAATCGAAAATTTGTATCCAAATTTAAAAAATCGAGAATAAACAAAATCAATTCCAATATTCCACAATTCGTTTTTCTCTCTTTAAAATGTTCAATTTTTTTATTTTTTATTTTATCGAATTTTCAACATAATACATGAATCATTGTTTTCTTCCCTTCGAGTTTGTCAGTAAAATCCAAGGGGGAGGGGGGAGGGGGGAGGTAATAGAAGAATTTGATATTGAACCCCCAGTGGAAAGAAAGAGGGATTTCAAAGCATCATAGAAACATTTCTCTTACCTCAATTCCTTTCAATGTCAAACTTGGTTACACGTATTTTGTAAGTTTTTGAGCTAAGCAAAAAATTGTATAGGAGTCCCTTCCCTTTAACGCCTTATAATATTTCAAATCATTTTATAACTATTTTAATTTATTTTATTTTACTAGAGAGGCTTGCTTGGTAGATTCGCCTCTGCTTATAACTATAATGTATGGATGTATGCCAAATTTGATCAAAATAGCTTGGAAATTGTACGAGCTTTGTCACTTTTATATGGATTTTATATGGGACTCACTCTCTTTTCAGCAAAAATAAGGGATTTTCAATACAATTAATCAACTGAAAATATCAAAACTTAATTACCAATATTATAAATCATCTTATAATATATAAATTTGGTTTTGTAGCAAAATTTGAAAGAAATTTCTTGAAATTGTAGGGATTGTGTCATCTTTTATGATAATTTTGTGTAGGAGCTCCCCCTCCCTTAAGTCGGAGGGATTTGTAACTATTATAAAAACCATCTCCGGCCTTTATACTCTCAGATTCCAAATTTCACGATGATTGGTTCAGTAGCTTCTGAGTCTGTAAAGATTAGACTGACAGACAGGTAGACAAAAATTCAATTTTATATACATACTAGCTGACCCGATGTGCTTTGCTACACATTTCACAATAAAATGATATTTTCAAAAATTATTCAAATTTTTATTGTATTATGACATAATTCATAAGCAACCGCTATAAAGTGAGAGCTGCACCTGGAGTTTCGAATTGCAACACAAAGATAACATAAACTAATATTCTGAATCTTGATCTATAAATTTGTGTTAAAGATCTGAAAATTTTAATCTGTTTCCTTAAGCTTCACCCTAAAAAGGAGGGTCTCAAATAATCGTACGCAAACAATCTAACTTATTCTTTTTAACGAATAGTCACCGTTGATTATTATTTTTATGAAAGTTTAATGGCATAGCGGTGAACTTGATACTACGAAAATTCTTGATAGAAGAATTAAAGATTGAAATTAAATGACGGATAGACAAAGCAGATGCTTAATAGAAGAAAATTGAAAGATGTTGAAAATGAGCCAAGAGCATATTTTATGGAAAGCTTCAAAGGTGCGTTCTAGACCCTTTGTCCCACATCAATTGAATTTCTGAGAGAAGTAATAGCGAGAGGCGCAATTACGTTCACCCATACATCCAACCCGATGGATTGGTAAAGCACATGCTTCCCAATCGGACAAGCACGTGCTGTTTCACGCAAATCGGTTCAGTAGTTTTCGAGTCTATAGGGAGCAGACAGACAGACAGACAGACAGACAGACAGAAATTCATTTTTATATATATAGATATAGACTAGCTGGCACGGTGTGCTTTGCTACACCTTCCATAAATTAATGAAATTTTAGGAAATTGTTCAATTTTGTTTTGTTGGCATCATTTTAAATTAATCTTTAAAAAAATTCTTAAGCAAACGGTTTGAAATGAGAGCTTCAACTGGAGTTAAGGATTGCACTACAAAGTTGATTTAATCTTATTTTCTGAAACTTGATCTCTAAATTTGTTTTAAAAGATTTGCAATTTTTGATCTGTTTATATAAGCTTCACATAGGTTCTTCAATTATGCCGAAATATATGTTTGACACGTGCACTATGGGGTTCTTTTAGACGGAAAAAAGTCAAAAACTGAACTTTATCGGATCGCTTTTTTTTATTTTTTAGTTATAAGCTATAACTTAAGATTTGACTAAGATTTTCCCAGTTTTTCAACTCATTATTTTGGATACTGTACGCCCCACAGACATCAGTCTTTGAAAAATTGAAAAATGTATACGAAGAATGAAAAAATTTTAATCACATTTATTTCTATGAAAAACATTTTTTTCTTAAATTCAAAGTACACCATATGAAAGCTTATATTAAATGCTATGATTTGAACCATTCAAAATTTTAGCACAATAAATTGATCAATGATAATAATGAGTTAACAACATTTTTTTTCAAAAATCAAAAACTTTAAAGCCTTGCCAAAAAAAGCCCCGCGTTTCTCCATACTCTTTTCACCATCAAGATCTAGTTTAAGGTCCTAAAAATTCTAAGGAGATCTAGGTTTTAATTAGAAAAAAATTAATTTTTATGGAATTAATTCCATAATTGAAAACCTGCTGATTATTTAAAAAAAAAATCATTTTTTTTTTCTTAAGAACAGACAAAACAATCGAGAATTTAAAGTAAAATTTGTAATTTTCAGCTAAATTATATATTCAAAATTACTTGTTGAAGACTTTGAAATTATGGGTTTAAATCATGATTTATTATTTTTATTAAAAAATTTTTTACGACTTGCCAAGTGAAAGAGATTCCAGGCACCCGAGAGCACCGTTTTTTGAGTCATAGTCAAATAAAGCTGTTAATATCATAGAAATTGGTAATTTTTACCCATTAATGAGTATAAATTCAACCAAGTTTATGTTGGTTTGTCAAAAAAAAAAAAAATGTTTACCACGATTGATCAACAATTTTACACATTTTTCTCTTGAATTTCATGAAACTTTGAAATGTATTGACGATATTTATCATCTAATGATCAATTAGTCTAAAACCCGGTTTTCAAAAGAATTAAAAAGTTTAAAATAACACCAAGCATCCTACTTTAAAAGTTATTTTTTTTTTAGTATGAATTTATTTTAAGTTAGTTAAAAAAGTAATTTTCATACAAAATTTTCGAAAATTACGAAATAGTCCAAAACACCTAATCATACTTTTTACCGCCATATTGTATGGAACTGCCCCATACTGAGGTGATGTATTCCTCACCCTTTTCTTTCTTCCAAGGGACGGAAGGGCTCACGATTTATTATACATATAGAATAACGTCACATCTCGTTCCATTTTTCTGATAAGTTTTCGAGATCAAAATGAGTTTCTCAAATTGAACATACACAAACAATCTCTCTCATATTATATTGGCTCTTGCATAATAAGTACTCAATTTATGCCGAAAAACAAGTATGGAAGCCCCCCTTTCTCCTTTCGATCTGCAACTGCTGAAAAGATCCCATTTTTTCGTAATAAAAAACCCTGATATTTTAGGTATTTTTGGTTCCTTTGGTTGAAAAGTTCTTAAGCCATACAACCCCCTGCTTCCCTCCTTTTTCCACGCTGCAAGACAGAAGGGTCTGTAACATTCATAAAACAAAAACAAAAATATCTCGTATTTAAATACCTTCCCATGTCAAATTTGATTCTATTTTCTTAATAACTTCTCCAATTAGACCAACAAAATTGTATTGGGCCCCCTAGCTACTTCTTGTGTACTCCCTGGAAGAAGAGTGGTGTTTCAAATAATCATTCCGATTTCATGTCATATTTGGTTCCATTTGTTAGGTAACTTTTTGATTTATGCGAAAGAATTGTAGCTCTAAAGTTATGCAAAAATTGTAAAGGAACCCCCTCTCTCCTTCCTATCACTACCGCACTGGAAGGAAGCATCAGTACTAAATATTCATAGAAACTCATTCTCGAATACCCTACCAAGCATTGGTTCCACTCGCTGGATAAGTTCTCGAGCAATGTAAAAATGTGTAACTTTCCTCTTAATTTTTTCCCACTGTAGAAACAGAAGGTTCTGAAAATATCATAGAAACATTTCTCGTATTCCAATTTCTTCCCATATCAAATTTGGTTCCATATGCTTGATTAGTTTTCCAGTTAAGCTAAAAATTCTAAAAGGTTCCTTTTCTCCTTCCCTCTCATCATTCTATCTCCCCACTGGAATAAGGGAGGGGCATCAAATATTTAGTCATAGAACCATTTCTTATTGCTTATTTACCAACTATTGTGTTGTGTTTTCAAAATCTTCAAATGTTCTCACAAAGAGAATATCAAAATTCACCGATAAAGCCGTAAAAATTAATGATCTAATTATAAAATTTATTAAAGACCCTTTTTTGGTAATCTGGTCCGAGATTGTTTTTGATGCAGCAAAAATATGAGTGCAATTAGTATTAACTGTTTGAAAGATTTGTTCATTCTGCTTATTGAACTCCCACCAAATTTTATAATAGTTTATTTTGAATAATAAAAAAAATGGAGGATACATGTCCAGTACAACTGATATTTTTTTCTGTGCCAAAAGCCCTAGTATTTTTAAGTCAAAACTTCTCTTTTTTAACTATTCATTCGAGAAGAATGGAAAAATATTAATTTAAAAAATGGTTCATACATAACATTCTTTTGTTTTGTAGCTATTTAACAGTGAAGTCGTTTAAGAAAATAGTTGGTAAAAATTATCCTTTTTTGCCTTGTATTTTCATTCGAAGAATGGTTCATTTCTAAAATAAAAAATATGTTTAAAAAGTTCCCAGTATAATTTACTGAAATAAGTTTTATAAGAGTACTAGCTGATCCGGTGTGCTTCGCTACACCTTCCAAAAATTAATGATATTTTGGAGAAATTTTAATATTTTGATTTATTTGTTCATCATTTGAAATAAGTTTCAACATCATTCAGATGCAACCACTTTAAAATGAGTGCTGCAATATGAGATTAAAATAGTAATAAGAAAATAAATTTTTCTTATTCTCATAAATACATTTTTTGTCACTTTCAAAACCTGATTTTAAACTAAATTTCAATCATTGTTTTAAATTTCTCGAGCTTTGCACAAAAACTCCATCACGTCTCCCCAAAGTAAGAAAAGTGAAGGCCTTGAATCATTGAAGAAATATTTTTCGTATGCAATCATGCTCTCACATTAAATATGGTTTCTTTTTCTTGATCTCGTGTTTTTACATAAACCTCGTATGAGTGCCCCCTTCCTTTCCATTTGTATGAAGACTGTGGTCTTCATGCAAATATTCAACTTATACTTTTTATCGTTCAATCCAAGGATTGTTGAAATATTATTTATATTGATAATTTTATTGAATTTACATATTAAACATATTTGAATTTCTTTATTTATTTTTAAGTATTGAATGATCTGAATAATTTGAAGCAAATTTGGAAATTTCAGAATAAAGTTCAATATTCTTATTATGCATCTTTCATTTTCATCAACCTATTTACTTGTGATTCCAAATGACGACTCATTTGAATCTCTGAATCTGTACAGTGTTTTAAATTGATGGTTTTTTTAAAGCTTAAATCCTTAAACTTATTATGAATTTTCACTTTTCTTATCGTCGTTCCTGAATCCGAATTCTTAACCAAGGTTTTTTTTTGTATTTTTTTCATTATTTCAATTCAACAAAATAGTTTAAAATCAGTCTGTTTGTTGAGTTTAGGATCAATGTTTTTAAACGTCTATCCTTTTCAGATCGAAATAATATCACCTTCTCCTAATAAATTTTTTTATCGATATTGGGAATTTCGAAAATGCAACCCAAAACCTTTGATATTGATTAGGCCAATTTCCTCAGTCAATTGTTTTTGTAGGGAAACCGTTGGCTCAGTCTATATTTTTTCCAAAACCAACAGTTGTAGATGTCGAAACTTTCTCTGAACTCGTTTGAGTTGGAGTTGGAAATTCGCCGATCTGGATTATTAGATGGTAGATTTTGAAAGCGACTCAGCGGCAAGCGAACTGATTAAAAGTTAACCCAAAGTTTTTTTATTGCACGAGTAAGTAGCACCCAAAAATGTTCTGCTAACAGAAAAAACGAGCACAGTCCCTCGAAAAGCAACACGTGGCTTGTTGCGAGAGAATGGCTGGAAAACGATTGAATTTTTAATGTTCTATGGTGTTTTAACCGAGTACCATCAAAGTCCCATTAAAGAGGACCAACTCTGGGTGGGGGGGCTGAATTTTCGACTCCGGTAAAAAGTTGCAATTCCCCATGATGGTGTAGCCATTATCACAACCTGTTGAAGGAAGAAATTTTCAAGCAAAAGAAGCCCAAAGTATCATTAACCGAGCGAGAGTAAAGTGCCCAAGTTATTGCCGCTCGAGGAGGAATTTCCTCCTCTTAGCAACGAAAGCTGTAACTTTCGAAATTACCAACTACACTAAAAAGTCACACATGTTCCACTTCACCACCCAAAAAAAACCAAAACCGAAAACCAAAACCAGCTGACAAATGTGGTGAAAATTTTACGACCATTACACATTTTCACTTCGTTTGTGAAAATTGTCCCTCCAGGTTTTTACCCAATGTGGTGTATACTTTTATATGTATGCTTATGACTGAACGAACATATGTTCGTCATAAACGCTCAACTTCCGCTCTGGGTAGGATTCTTCGTGTCGTCGGAAATCCGAAAAAGGAACACGTCCCGCAGGATTTAATCTCGGAAATTTCAACAGCCCACACGTTATGACAGCCCCAATTTGTCAACTCATTTGTTTCGATGTCTAAATATAAGTATACACCTCAATAAAAAGGGGCTAAGTTGAATCTTATTACGCTTGTATTGAAAGGAAAAAATTAAAATTAACAGAGAAGTTTTTACAGTTTTTGAAAAGTTTTATAATAAAAAAATGTATAAACAGATAATATTTCTTTAAACTTGCATTATCAAATAATTTTTCAAGGTATACTGTTTATCAAACTTCAACTTCTGTGCTGTGTTCGTAACCCGTTAAAATATTTTTTATTAATTTTTTAGCAAAGCTTATGCGTTGCTAATAAATTGTTATGCATAAAAGGGGAGATAAGGACATAATGGCCACGTTAAGGAAGACGCTTATTTAACCATAGAAAACAGCTATGATATGTGACTTACATCATTGTTTCGTGTTCAGACACTAAAAAAGTTTATTTCCTAATTAACAAATACTTGAAAAAGTAGATAAAAACGTTTAAAAATGCATTTTAAAATTTTTTGCCGAAAGCTGAAAATCAGTCACTATAGGGGCATAATGAGAACCCCCACTGGGGCAGTATAAGCAACATTAATCAGGGCACGATGATAGTTTTCTGCCGTGGAATGTAGCAGCGAATTTCATTATAATTTCAATTATGGTAAAAACGCGTTCAAAAATTGATTTAAGTGAAAAATCATAAAATTAATGATAGTGAAAATTGAGGAACAATGGATATATCATCAGTGCGTACATTATAGATCAAGATAATTCAAAGATCATAAATGCTTATTTCCTGCTTTTGCTTATTTCACGCTTTTGCATGTCACACACACACACACACAGGAAAGCATCAGCTCACCAGCAGGGTTGCCATTATTTTATTTCACAAATTCAGGAACCTAGGAAATAAAAGTCAGGGAAAACCATGCTGCCTGAGTACCGTTCACAATTCTTTTAAATTAGATACATCCTTACTGTTATTTTAACCAACAAACTTGAATGTTTGAGATACTTATCAAAGCTTTTTGCTTAAATTCTTCATATAAGTTCTCCCGAAATTAAGCTTAGGTTTTCGTAGCAAAAGATAAGCAAGAACAATTTCAGAAACTTGAAAATGTTCATTCATGTTAATCCTCTAGTCAAATAATTTTGATAAAAAGTATATAAGTAGCTGACTTTTAAACATAAATAAATCATTTATTCCGTTTCTTATTATTTTGAAGATTACGCAATTCGCTGATTGTTGGATGAAAATGTGATATAACTAACCGTGAAACGTCCAGCTTTTTATAGAGAATTTCGCAGTACGCAACAATTAACTTTCCCGAAGATTGCAAGTTATTTCGACTTTGATGTTAAAGATATTTTATGAATTTTTTCTTCTGTTGAAACGAAATTCCGATGAAATTTCAAACCAAAATGAGTTCGATATTTTTCAAAGTATAAGTTAAAACGCTTTGCAGTCTTCAACAAAGAAGTAAAAAATAATAAAAGATCAATAATTGATTTATCATAGAACTGTTTTTCTAGCACTGAATTTCTATTAAGTTTTGAACGGATCTGTACAAAGTTCTACCAACTGAAACATTCAATTTTCCGTTAAAACCAAAAAATCAGGCAAAATCAGGCTTATTTCCAAAAATCAGGGAAAAAACGAGGCTTATCAGGTTATCAGGCAGGACCTTCAAAAATCAGGCACATTGGCATTGCTGCACACGAGCCTACGCCTCGGCTTCGTTAGCTGCTTTCGTGTTTCAACCGTCAAATCGTGTGGACGCTAGCAGATCAGTAGGAGCTAGGAACAACAACAAGGCAATCGAAGATTTTCTTCGGAAGACAGAACCGGAATTTTACAATGGTGATCCTGCCAGAAGGCTTTTTTTCAAGTGCACGAGAAAAGGGTGAATAGCTTCAAGTGAAAGGAATTCTCCGGTTGCTTTGGTTGAATTAGAATCAATGAAATTTTCTTGTGTAATCCGAACGCGATGTGGTTGAGGAACGAAATGGCTTCATAACGAAATCGGGATGAGGTGAGTGCCAGTTTTCTTTGATTGAATGATTTTTTTCCCAACGGCAAAGCATAAAATAATCCAAGGTTTAGCTTCTGCAATTATTTTGCCCGATAAATTATTTTTTATCATGGATCAGCCTAAGCAAATGCGTTAATTGCCAGTTCAGTGGAAAGTTAAAGTTCAGGTGAGAATCGCCAGTCGGCAATCAAGGCAATCAAGATTTCGGTCCAGTTGAGAACTACAGCCCAGTTCAGGCAAAGTTACCCGTGTAGGACGTCTGTCCAGTTTGACAAAGTTGCCAGTTGAGGACTTTTGTCCAGTTTAGGACTTCGGTCCAGTTCAGACAAAGTCGCCAGATGAGGACTACGGTCCATTTTAGGCAAAAATGCCAGATTAGGACTTCGGTCCATTTTAGGCAAAGTTGCCAGTGTAGGGATTCGGTCCAGTTCAGAAAAAGTTGCCAGTTGAAGACTTCGATCCAGTCCAGGCAAAGTTGCCAGTTTAGGACTTCGGTCCACTTTAGGCAAAGTTTCCATTGTAGGACTTCGGTCAAGTTCAGGAAAAGTTGCCAGTTGAAGACTTCGGTCCAGATTAAGCAAAATTGCCAGTTGAGGACTTCGGCCAGTTTAGGACATCGGTTCAGTTAAGAAAAAAATCCCAGTGTAGGACATCGTTCCACTTCAGGCAAAGTTGTCAGTTTAGGGCATTGCTCTAGTTTAAGCAAAGTTGCCAGAAGGTTCTGTTCAGGTAAAGTTTCCAGTATTAGACTTCGGTTCAGTTCAGCCAGTCTAGTTGAAGCAAAGTCACCAGTTGAGGACTTCAGTCCAGTAAAAGCAAAGCTGCCAGTTGAGAACTGTCGCCCAGATCATGGCTTCGGTCCAGTGTTGTCAGTTGAATTGGTTGAATCAGGTCAGGCAAAGTTGCCAGTTAAGAATTTCAGTTTAGTTCAGGCAAAGTTACCAGTTGAGGACTTCGGACCAGTTTGAAACTAGGTTTAATTGAGTTACCAGTTAGCAGTGAAGGCATTTTGTTGAGGACTTCGATAGCTTTTTCAACATTTCTTTTGGATATTTTTTAAATTATTCCAAAACATAAAAAAAATTGACAATTACGTTATTGTATATATTTTAAAAATAAATATTTGGCCTATTCGGCCGAATACTTAGCTCAACTATTCGGTGAGTCGAATATTCGGCCTGACGGTTTTCGGGCGGTATTTGGCGCCGAATATTCGGCCAACCGAAAATTTGGTACGTTTCTAGCTTGGACAAGACTTGGACTGAACTCGAGCTAGACTTGGAAAAGGCTTAACTAGACTTTATTCTTATAAAATTTGAAAATGTTATTTTTACACAGAAATTCACGATTTCATCCAAAAAGAATCCAACACTTTGTTACCTTCCAAAGATAAGCCACAAGCCTTCAAATTCATTACCCAAGAGTACTGGGCCCATTAAATTTCTAATGCTGTCATGAACCTGCTTTTTCACTTTGCACCTTGAGATTCCGCTAATCCTGTTAGATACTCACATTTTTTTCGTCTTCGTCGAATGAGCTTCGGTGCGGTGTACTTTTGATAAATAGCTTCATCATTCCGCGGAGTAAAGCGAGCCAGTAAAATTTATCGCCGGCCCCTAGAACCAAGATTATCATCCGGGCGATCCGTTTCCAGCTTCTAGAGCACTCACAAGCTTAGACTGAACTCAGAAGACGCTCAGCCGGTGGGACGGGATATTCATATTTTTAATTACCCCAAGCATCAAGTCCCGGGAGCTGCGAAGCTTCCCCGAAATCTTTCGAAACCATTAATTTCGCTCTCATCATCATCATCTTCTTCTGTAGTCTGCAGTCACGAGGAGAAAACAACAACGATAACGTAAAACCAAAATAAGACACAGATTATCTTTCCGTTCGTTCTTCGGTTTCGAGCGCTTCGCTCTCAGCAACATCAACGTCAAGATCCTTCCCTTACGAAAGCTCGAAGTCTTCCAGGAAACATGTCTCTTTCGCTTGTTTTTTTTTAACTTTCAGGGTACACTTTTCCCCGAGTTGGGAAATTATGCTACACTTTCCCAACCGCAAACATTCAAGATGGAAAATGAAAACGAGAAAAAAAAACTCCAAAGAGAAACCAAAACGTGTCTTCTTCAGAATCCAAGAGCTGTTACTTCGTCGCGGGAAACGAATTTGTTTGGGAAAATGAAATATATTTTCTGCTGCATCGTTCCAACCGTAGATTTGCAAGGATGAATAATGAAGCAAGTTATGATATGATTATACTCGACTCCTTTTTCTGTTCCGAAATTGGTTCAGCGCTCGCTCTCGGTTTAAAATAATTAATTTATCGTTGCGAAATTCCATGTGGCTGTCAATTTTTTTTTCTTGCTCTCCCGGCGGAATGATGTCATTTTTCACACAAATTAGTGTCACGGTTCGGAGAAGTCGGATTCTGGCAAATTTCGTTTTACCCTTCAAATATGTTTTTCTTAATTTGAAAATTTCGTTTGAGAGTTCAAATGCGTTAACCGATCAGTGGTGCTTGCAACTCAATGTTGACATTTTAATATTTTTCTTAATAACTTTAGTTATTCCACATTATACCTAACTCATAGAACTCTAAACTAAATCTTTGATTGAATATTTAAAAAAAAAGTTAAGCACTTTTTCTAATGCTATTATAAATCTTTCAAAAGGGAATGTAATCTAAAGATAGTAAAAAAAAACATCGATAAAAAGAATTTCATTTCTAATTCGTAATTTTTTGTGATCGTTCACAATTTATTTATAACCTGAAAAATCCTCATCCCGCCTGCATTACAATCAACCTTGCATCCAACTGTTTTAAACTAAAATACTGCATTCGAGAGCGATAAAAATTACATTGTCATTTTAACTCACTCACTCACTGTAAGAAAATTCGACGAAGACAATTTAAGTTGGCTTAGAATAAATCAAAATTGAATTTTCAAACCAAGATCTTGCATGCCTCATCTTATTTTAAATGTCGTTTAGATATTTTCTGTTTAAGTAAAGAGAGTATATCAATAATGTTATCTTCGCATTTGTTACATCCGGGGTTTGGATGCGAAACGGTACGATACGGTACCACCACACATTAGTAGGCCAAGCGTACCGTTTCGCATCCAAACCCCGGATGTAACAAATGCGAAGATAACAAACTGAGAACACTAGACATCGATAGATGCGTTTCTGAGTTAAAGGGAGTATATCTGAGCGATCACATATCATTTTTTTTTGTTCGTCCGCACTGCAAGTTCTCCCTTGTAGGGCGGACCACGCTTGGCCTACTAATGTGTGGTGGTAGATGCAACTCTATCTGTATCTACCGCTTCATAGTAGTAGGCCCGTGAGGAACAAAAATTTGATATGTGATGATATGCTTCTAAATAAATTCTTCCCGCTCATTTTCAAAATCTTTCATTTCATCTAACCTTCTATCAACCTAATTGAAAAAAAAAAATCTAATCTTTAGATGTCCCTACTAAAAAGGACATCACTTTTCACCGCTAGGCCGATAAATTAAATCTACAAACATAAATTACGGTGATTAATCCTTCATAAAATTATTTAAAAAAACTTTACAAAACAAAAACGGTAAATTTATTCAAAAATACATACCAAATATGAAAATCAAACAGAAGAAATTTTTTTCAATGAATATTTCTTACCATTTCAAATTTTTTTTCATAGAATTCAAGTGTCAACGAAAGAAAACAGAATTTTGGTGCCTAAGTTAATTTGATAGATATTGAATTTTCCTAGAATTTTCTGAACTCAATTCTTTGCACAGATTTTGTCTTTCACCTCTAGTTTTAGTGATATAGAGTTTATACCAAGATTGCCAGATTGCCCGGTTTTCCCGGGTTTTCTCGGATATTTAATACAAAATTTGGGAATAGTTCGGCCCAGCTCGGTTGCCGGATTTCACTTAATTAAAAAATGCTCATTTTTTCCTGGATTTATTCACTTTATTCGGCAAATCAATAAAAAAAAAAACAAATTGTGTTGTAATTTTTTTTTTAAATTATGCCTTTAAAGCGAAGTTTTTAAAAAATAATCATGAAAGGTTTTTTAGAAGCCTAGGATACGATTCAAAATCTGTCGATGAGTTTTGATAAACATTTTTTTTCAAGTTTTTTCTTGATTTTTGTTGATAAATTTCTGACTTAAGACTTAATTTTTCCGGATATTGCCCGGATTTATGATCGTCAATTTTGAATCAAATGAATCGAAATCACTTGCGATCTTAGAAAAATTTTGTAATTAAATGAAATCATTAAATTGAAATTTTTTCGAAGTGTTTTAAAGTTTTGTCAACAAAGTTCCGAATTTTCTTGAATAATTTATACACATTTTAAAAGTTATTTTATAAAGAAAAACTGATAGAATATAAAATTGCATATTTGGATTTAATGAATTTAATGAAAATCAGCTCTGAAGTTCTTTAAACCTTGGAGAAATGTGAATTTTGTGGCCTTGTGTAATTTATAGAAAAAAAACCTTCCGAATGCGAAGTTGGGCATCAAGGAGAAGCAGAAACAAAATAAATTGAAATTAAAGTTTGTTTTCTGAAGAATATTAATAATTAGCAGAAAATTTGTAATGATGTTTTTAAATATTCAAAGTGAATAATAATAAAAAAGTGGTTTTAGTTTTTTTTGGATGATTATGTTGATTATCGTTAGTATCAAACGCCTGTCACATGGCTACCAATTTGTTAACATACAAAATAAGTATTCGATGAACCGGGCCGGAGTAAACCACCGAGGTCCCGGAACAATTTTCTCGGGGGGACCTATGATTAGATTTGTATATCAAATGCTATCCCAGAGATTACAAAACATTTTAGACGTGTAAAAGAACTGGAAATGACTTCTTCAGTATACTGACTTCAAATAGCCACGTTGTCTGCGTAGAAGTTTGTTTCTGGTATCTTCAAATAAAAATTGATAATTAGTCGTGTGCAATCATTTCGTAAGAGTTTTAATAAATTAATTCAATTCAGGTTAAATTCAAAACCATAATTCAGTGTCTCAAATCCAAATCATAATTTCAAATCAAGTTTTAGAACTAAACTAGTAATTAAATGAAAATTAAAAAAAGGGTCAAAGTGACAATCAGAGCCAAAGCAGAAATTGCACCACATGTGTATAACAATTTTTATCTTCAAAACACAGTAGAAAAACGTTTTAATGAGATTGTCCAAAAATTTTATTCGATGCCCTCAAAGCCAAAGAGGTATAACTGCAAAAATGATTGATTGACAAAAAAATCAGGATATTTACTTAAGAAGATGATAAAATATTGGTCAAATCAGTTGAAAATGTTTCAATACAGATTTCAAGTCTAAGACATAAATTGAGATGAAAATTCAATAAAGAAACTCAGTACCTACTGTCGAATGGTCCATAAAATGAACAACGTTTTTTTTATAAATTCTATTTTATTAATTTGAGGTGTTTGTCCACATATTCTTCTTCATTTTTTACGATTTTTTTCAAATTTGGTTTTCATTATTTTTGTCCAGAGTTGGGTTGAAAATTTTTAAATTCAATACCAAGACTTTGATACTCTCAGCCCGCAAAATGCGGAAGAACTCCTTCCCTGCTTACTTTAGGTGCCTCCTTAGCTTATGTAAGAGAAAAATTATGCTGGATTTTATTTTACGGGGGCCCCTTCAGTTGTTATAATTCAGGTTTTCATTCCGATTTTATATTTTTGATTTATTTTCATAAATTTGTAGAAATTCAAGCAGTATGATAAAAGTAATGTTAAAACGGAGGCGAGCAAATTTTCTGACATGTACGGTAATTTCCTTTCGTGAACAAAAATTTTACTTGGAAAATCTCCAAACTACTAAAACCTCCCCGTTTGCACGGCCTTGGTGGCTCCAGAGAGTTGTTAAAAAAACGATCACTCTAACAGAAATATTGAAAATTATCAGTGGTGGCTCCAGAGATGCTTTTATTTGTTTAAGGTTGATAGTTACTGTTTTATTGTTTTAAAAACCGTCTGACATAGTTGTCTTGGTCTTGGTCTTAATTTAAGGTTACATACATATATTGCACGAACGATGATGTTTCTAATTATTATTTCTCAATTCGTCACTTAACCCTTTAATGCATAGTGTTGTTTTAAAACAACACTAATCTAAATCCAAATATCTCGGAAACGCGTGGATATTTTTGAAAGGTGTATGGACAAAAAATGTTCTAGAGATTTAAAGGAATTAGCCCATGGTGTTTTTGTTACGGTATTTTAATGTTTCCGTGAGATATCGAACAAAGTATGCGGAAAAAATGAAAAATCCAAATTTATTTATTTTTTCGAAAAAAGTAGTTTTTAGAAAATTGCTGATATTTCTTCAGGTTCGCAAATTCTATCACATTTTTTAACCTCAATCAATCACAAACACCTTCCTGCACCCAATTGACAAGGTTTGGAAGAAATTTGCAAATTCGTATTGAAATGAATTAAGATTTAAAAAAAATATGTTGCAACTTTGATGGGCCATAACTTTTATAATACTCAAAAGAACGACTTAAAACCTGTTGATTTGTGTTATTCGAATTAAAATGTTATTATTCCACTGAATCAATAACTGCAATTCTCATTTAAAAAAAGTCATGCATTAAAGGGTTAAATAAGATTCAATCCGTGTGGTTTAAAGGTTGTTGTACATACATTGAAGTCAAAAAGCGTATAAAACGTAGAAAGCTTATTTTCGCGGAACGTAGAGAGTCGTTACTACCATACCAAGTTCAGTTTTATGTTTCTTGATTCTAGTGAAAGCCAGTCACGATTTCGCAGAGCTCTTTCAGGGGAAAAGATATTACATCGAGAAAGAAGCCATGAACAATCGATTTCATTTCGTGAAACCTTCGCCACGAATAGTGACTGGCCAATGGCATGACGATCCGAGAGAGTGTGAAGTCCAGTAATGCACAACGCTTAGCATACGGTGGCTAGTTTAGAGGGTTCTCCTAAGGCAACTCCCGAAGAGCATATCGTACGAATCTTCTTTGAATTGCTTCGAAACGCACAATCCACACAGCTTCAAATGGCCACCACACTAGGCTTACAGATTCTAATGTTGAACGAACCAAGCAGCAGTATAGAGCTCCCAGGCAGACAGGATCAGTGAATTCTTTGCTCAAACTCTCTTACTCTTATATTAAATCTAAATACACATTTTGTTTATGATGAAATGACAAGATATTAAGATTCATTCAGAATTTTTCATTTAACAATGAAATAAATATTATACCAGTTTTATCAACGAATCAAATATATGCCGACTTTTTTCATTCAAACTGTAATGTGTCAAATCTGACAAAACACCTTTTGCTGAAAATTCTCTAAGAATTTTTCTATATATATAAAAATGAATTTCAGTCAGTCTGTCTGTCTGTCTGTTCCCTATAGACTCGGAAAGTACAGAAGCGATTTGTGTGAAACTTGGCATGTGGGGGTATTGGAGGCCGAGGAAGGTTTCTATTGTGGTTTGAGACCCCTCCCACTCTCTGTAATGGGGAGGGGCCTTTTAAACAAAAGAAAAATGTTTGAATAACTTGAGAACCGATCATGCAAATGGAATCAAATTTGGTATGGGAGTGTATTTGGTTACGAGAAAGGTTCCCAAAATGGTGCGGTACCCCTCCCTTCTTCCAATAATGGGAAAAAAGGATGCGGTGAGGGAGGCTCCCATACAATTTTTCGCGCAATACGTGAACTAATCAAGTAAATGGAACCAAATTTGGCATGCAAGGGTAAATGGGTTGGAAAAATATTTGAGACTCTTCCCTTCTTCCAGTGTGGAAATAAAAATGAGAGAGGAGCCTCCCAGACATTTTGAACGGAAATGTATTCTATGGTTATTTAAAAAAAACCCTTTTACGATCCAGTGGGGGATAAGAAAGGGGAAAAGCAGTTCCGCACAATTTTTTGTGTAACTTGAAAACTTATCCAACAAATGGAAAAAATTTGAAAAAAAAGTATTCGAGTACGAAAAACGTTTCTGTTTGTTTTCAAGGAAAAATTCCATACAATAGAGAGCTGGGAAACGGGAAGGTTTTTTTGCGGCAGTTTGTAGACCTTTCCCACATTGCAGAGGAAAAAGGCAAATGAAAACGAGTTCTTAATATAAAATTTGAAACAATTATTGAAAAACAATTTCTGATCGAATTTTATAAAAAATGATTCTATGTATTTCATTAAAAAAAATTGTGCAAGCTTTCATTTAAAGATATAGGAAATTTATTTATAATAAAATTGTTTTCACCCATTTTTTTTTATTTTAAGAAGGTGTAGCGAAGCACACCAGGCAAGCTAGTAAAAAAATCAAGCAAACATGCGTCAAGTTTTAAAACTTTGATGGAAGGAATCCGAATATAAGCGGGGTAGATTTCATAGAATTAAAAAAAAATTCACAATTCAAAATTCACAATTCACATTCACAAAAGCAAATTAATCAATACAACTTTTTATCCCAATTTGATTTTAAATTAAAACCAGAGACTCATAAACCCTCATCGTCCCTGATATTTTTACCCGTTGAAGTCCCAGAAATGTTCGTTTGACACTCCTGACTAAAACTAATATATTTCTCTCGCATATATAATTAAACCACTAGAATCGGTATAAAACTGGGTTTCTGGTGAATATAAATTCATTGGGGAAATTTTGAGAAAATAAACTCAAAATCTAGTGCGAAGTTGAATTTAAGTGCAAGAAAATCTGAAAAATTGCAAATTGACAAATAGTTTGAAAAAAAAACTACCTATTCGTCTAATATTCTGTGTTTCGTATTTTGACAATCTGAAAATACAAAAATGTGCCAAATTACGTCAAATTTTCAATCCACTTTTCAAAATTGATCTGGTTCGACTTAAACAATTTTTACTGATTTGAAAATACGGTATTTACACCACTTTTTTTTGCATTTTTTGTGATCTTAAAAAGTTTCGAAAAATCTATCCTTATGATGTGCAACGTATAGTTTTTAACTTCAACTTGTTTGGGCACTAAGTGAATTTTTTTTTGAGTATTCGATAGTCTTTTTTCCGAAGCATGTTCTATTTTCAGCCTTTTTGAGCACTAAGTGAATTATTTTTTAATATTTCATAGTCTTTTTTCCCAAGTATGTTTTTTCGGAAGTTTTTTCTTGGACTTTGAATAACGGAAAACTGAATTGTTGTAGGGGAATAACGACTGGAAAACCTTTTTGAGTTACATAGCGAGGTATCCAAAACTATAATTTTAGTAAAAATCGGTTGAGAAACAGCAAATATATAGCAATTTTAAGCAAGGAGTGTCAAATCTACACTCAAGGTCTGATTAGGGACTTTTATTTTCTTGGGCTTTTAGGGTGCGTTCATAAAATTTGGGGTAATTCTTATTTCAAAATATTAATGATCTATTCATCCAAAAATTCTTTTAGTATTGACCTTCAACGAAAATTTACTACAATGAGAAAACCAAAATTCTATAGAACTCATGGTTTTCTGTCCAGAAATTGAATATTTTTTCTGATACCCAATCTCTGAAAACTGGAAAAGTTTTAGTTTAAGATTTCAAAGATCCCTCTGTGACTTTTTGGCAAAGATTGGAGTGAAGCACATGATCGGCAAATACGGTTAAAGTAGGCTTGCCAGATGTTTTTAAAAAAAAGCGGGACATTTTGAGAAAAAAGAGGGACATTTTGAGAAAAAAAGCGGGACACAGCCGAAAAAAGGGGGACATTTTAAAAATTTATTCGAGAAAGTCATGAAATTTATGTACACATACGTAAATATATATTTTTGCTACTCTCAAATTGCGGTACTTTTTTACTTGAGTATAAAGTTCTATTAAACGATAATGGAGCAAAGTTCAATTGATATAACATCTGCTTGCCGAGTCAACGTATATGCTTTCAAATCCAGGTGTAAACATCGGACAAATTTGAAGCTTTTCAATGCCTTTCCGTTGGGAAAAAAGTGCGAATGACACAAAGACGATAAAACAACATTGATGGAAACAACAATGAAATCAATTTTAAAAAAATATCAGCATTACAAGCGGATTTTTTATTTTAAAAATATCAAGATTTTTTCTTGATTCTTACAATACTTTAGATGGAATGTCATGACGAAATAAATGCTTGGATAAGGTTCTCATTGGGCAACTCAGCTAACATTTGAAACGAGGAAACCAATTATGTTTTTGATTATAATTTTAATGGCATGTGCGGCGAAATGAAAACTAAAGAGAATTTATTTTATAGAATTTGAAAGAAAGGTGGATAGACAGGCATTAGTGCGCCAATAGGAGAAAGCTTGATAGGTGTTGAAATTTTAGGCTAGAGGGCATGTTGATGAAAAGCTCCCATGAATTACTCCCGCCTTTGCTCTGCCTTAGCTAACTGGGTTGCTACGTTTTTGCTCGTTTGAAGTGTGTGTAAAAACACGCTCTCAAACCATTGGGCTCGCTATACATGGGAATTCTCTTTCTGGGTTTCTCATGTATAGTTAGCTAATGCAGAGCAAAGGCGGGAGCAATTCATGGGAGCTTTTCATCAACATGCCCTCTAGCCTAAAATTTCAACACCTATCAAGCTTTCTCCTATTGGCGCACTAATGCCTGTCTATCCACCTTTCTTTCAAATTCTATAAAATAAATTCTCTCTAGTTTTCATTCCGCCGCACATGCCATTAAAATTATAATCATACAAATTACGGCGATTAAAATCATATAACAAACAATTATGTTTTTATAAATATTTAATTAAAATGTACAATGTAGATATTCACTGATTTTTTTTATGGAATATTCTGAAGCTTCGAATTTCTGGTTTGTGAAAAGAGTTTCATTATATTTACACAATATTTTTTTTTTACTGTTAAATTCGAATAAGCTTTGTTTCAAGATTGGGAAGATTTCAAAATTATAAAAATCAAATGAACCATCCTCCAGAATCCGTTTTAGTGCGGAATCAGAGTGTCATTTTTAGTTACCTATCACTAGCATTATCCAAAATGAGATCTTTTTGATAATTTTTTCGAAATACTGAAAAGCTATAATGCAGCAAATAGTTATTTAAGCAATAAGTTGCAAAATTTGGTTTTTTCAACGGGAGTCATCAATTTATCCAACCAGATTTGACGAGTCGAATAATTACGTCGATTGCTAAAAAAATCGAGTTTTGCAACGATTTTCATACGCATATTTATACAAATTCGTAAAATTTATTTATTAACCAACAAGAAGGGTATCTCAACAAATAACAACATATGGCTGACCGTGCCAACAACTAAAAATTTATGATCAAGTAGGCCGTGGATTTTAGTTTTCGAAACTTTGTTTTTTTTTGTTTTTTTTTGTTTTTTGTTTTTTTGTTTCGATTATAGTCGTTTTACCATCTTTATGGCATTCGCGACTTTATCGTCGTTGCAGTTGGCGGATCGTTAATGAAGAACTTATCCGGTACAACTGTGTTCGATGTTTTGCTCTTGGGCTCGAACTCGCGGACATCGGCTCAGGAGACAACAGACTTGCCAACTGAGCTATATCACAAGCCCTTTTTGAAACTGAATTCAGTTCTGTAATGTAGAACTTTTCGATACTGTTTTCAGTGTCCAAATGTTCAATTTTCAACACTAATTTGCATAAACGGAACTTTGAATAAAGAAAAGGCTTTTTAAGATTGATTTACATATGATTTCCACCAGTTTTAAAAATAGAAAAATACTATTACTCATATTTCGTATACTCAAATGGAGCTTGAAATTATAAGTAAAAAGCGGGACGGCGGGACATTTACCAAAAAAGCGGAACATGTCCCGCTTTTGCGGGACGAATGGCAACCCTAGGTTGAAGGTCATAAGAACATTCAAGTCTCATACCAGAATTTTTTAATTTGAATAAGCAGAAAACTAAGTGTAGATCGCTGAATTTTTCAACAATTTTTTTCCTGATTAACTTGAAGCTTTGCCTAGTTATGAGTCATTAAAACCTTACCTCAAACAACAAATTGGTTTCCGCTATTTTCAAATACTCAAATGAGTAATCTTGTATGATTACTACTTTAAGTTCAATCTCGTGATGGTTTTGCTTCGTTCTTGCCAAACTTTGCCAGCAAAATTCCATTTAAAACGCTGTTAAGTTGCTCAAAAATAACGAAGTTCTGTTATTTTCGAAACAACTGAATCCACTAAATTGCCCTGAAGGAGGAGGATGTAGTCACCTTAAATACAGGTTAGCCAAAGTATAAGTTGGAAAAACTGTTCAATATCATGACTGAAGATAGTGAACGCCGGCGAATGGGAGATACCAAGAATAAAGTATTTTTTTTTTCTGAGAAAAAAAGATAAATATTTTTTTCAAATTTTTTCATGAATTATCATATGATTACTTACATTTCCTTCAAAGATAGTTTTTCGATCAAACGAATGGTTTTTAAGAGATACGCATTCGAAACTGTCCCATTTCTTCATGAACTATGTGAGCTATATTCATGTTATTCATTTCTATGAATAGGTTTTTTGCATTTACCTTCTAGCAGACCTCAGCTTCAATGAGGTCAAAATAAATAAAATTACTTGCAAATGAATTATTTTTAGTCTCTATGAGTCCGACTTTGACTAGCGAAAATAAGTAAAAATGAACCGGTCTAATGCCAATTCTTGCAAATCGATTTCCTATTCGTTGTCGCTAATCTACGACGAATCCATGAACTAAATGAAGTTTTCGATTAGCCAAAATGTTTAAACGCTAGGCTCATTCCACCGGAACCTTGTAACAAAACGCAAAAACCCGTAAAAATTCATTACATTTGATGAGACCGATCCAAGTGTGTACCAGACAGTTCTGCAGCTTCCAGGAAGCTTTCATTTAATTATTGCTTCATCGAAAGCTGCTCACATGTCGGAAATCCAACTGAGTTATTCCAAGAACAAACTCAATCATCACAACCCTCAATCAATCTGGGGGCTGGTCCATGCTATGTTGGGCTGATGATAGAATATTGATCCTTTGATAAATGATTCATATCTTCTTCAAACAGGGGAAGGGGGCATACATCTTTGCTTCTAGATTTTCAACTGTTGATACGATTTGTTTTCTGTCATTTTTGCTCAAAGATTGAACGATAAAAGCCCACGTTTAAATGTTAGACAAAACAATTGCTCAAGTGAGCAATGAACCAGCATTTCTGAACCAAACTTCTGAGAAACCCGGTGTTCCGCCAACCGGAATTACGCCGATCTTCGTATAAAGAACATCTTTCCCAGATCGGATCTGCTCCGAGAAAGCCACGTCCAATTCGTACATAATTAATTCGGTTTACATGGTCGTCATCTCGCAAAATCAGCTGCAGCCATCTTTCCGAGCCAAATACACACAAACATACAATTCGAATAGATTTCGGCAAACATGATGGGAAGATTATTACGTGCCGTTTGCCAAAAGGATGCTGCTCGCTGCTTTCTGAACGGGAACGTGCTCCTGCTGATGTAGAGGGAAATCTTTGGAATGATCCCCAGCATCCTTCTAAACTCATCAGAATGCCGTTTGGGCCAAAACAAACCGGCAGCAAGCAACAAGTCTTCCGTCGATGATGCGGGGGAGTTAACAACAACAGCAAAAGCCCGCCCCGAAAGAAGAAAGCAAGCCAGGCACATTGTTTCTCCGAGTGCGGTGCTTACCTACTTGCAGTGAAGTGTGCGCTCGATTGGGAAGAGACTTTACATGAAGGAGCACGGAAATCTTGGGTTGAGTCAAAATAAAACCTTTTACAAATTTTTCAAAAGTAAACCATATACTGAGAACATGGGAAAATAAAATTAATGGAAAAAAAAAAAATCAAAATATAGCAAAGACCTCCAAAAGCTGAAGGAGTTTCTATGAGAAAAACCACACCCTTAACGAAGAATTACACAGAAAGAAAAATGTAAACCTACTTTACAAGCGATTTTACGTTTCCGCATCATTTCTGAAAAAAATATGAAAAAGACTATAGCATCTTTGTAATTGCAAAGATTTTTACATGAATATGCACGCGAAACACGCAGAAACTCAATGGGAATGCATGTTCTAGAGGACATTTACGTGAAACTGCATGTTTTTCAACTGTCAACACACTTTGTTTTTTTTTGCTTTTGTATCAGCCCAATTCCCGTGGGAATTGAATTTCGTTAGCTGTTCGCAGAATATTCAAACTAGGTAAGTTCTGATCTAAAATCTATCTAACTGTATGTGAAAAGACGGTGTTAAAGAACTTTAACCATTCGTCACTAATTTTTCACACCGATTGATCTTTTTTCAGAAATCATAAGAGCCAAAAGCAGCGGGCGAACCCAACAAAGGAATAGTTTGAATTATCTTTTCTGCTGTCCAATCACCGGAGGAACTTCAAACACTTATGGACAGGTGTACATTTCAAACATAAAATCTGCTAATAAAGAATTAATGCCTGGTCAAACTTGTGTTTCCGATCTTATTCCGAACATTAGAATCCAATAGGAATATTGAATTGGGGTAATAAAATGTAAACTTACAGTAAACAAAGCAAGTGTTGTGCTATTGGGATTTTACATGAAATATGTAGTATCATCGCATGTAAAAGGCCGATTCCCTTCTACCCATGCAGTTGCATGTAATACTACATGGATTTTTCTAACTGTGTATGACTTGTATCAATTTGGCATGATAGGGTAGTTAGATACGGGAAATGTATCTAAGGGCTTCTATATAATATGGTTTAACTCGAGAGTTCATCAAGCAAATGAACTCAAACTTTACAAGATAGGGTACATGCAAATCGAGAAATGTTCTTATGATTCATTGATACCTTGATCATATTCGAGTGGGGAGAGGAGACCCATACCAACTTTTATGTAGAGTTCCAGAAATTATCAAGCAAATGAAACCAAATTTTGGACAAGTGGTACTCGGCTGCGAGAAATTTTTTTATGATTATTCGAGACCCCTTCCTCCTTACAGTGGGAAAGCAGAAAGAAGAATTTCAGTTCTTTGGCAAAACTCGAGAACTTATAACGCAAATGGGCCATACATGTTTAAAGGCTCATAAAAAGATTTTCAAGAAAAATGGACTTTTCACACAAAATCTCATTGTACAGAACAGAGATTAGTTCAAAAGATTTCAAATTTGCCACAAATACTTGAACCCACAAATGCATGAGCAACCCATATGAGTCCGGCTTTGATCCGCAAATAAGCCGAAAAGTGAACCAGTCTAGTGAACATTCTTTACCATTTTTTCAATAGCTTTTTAGATGGGTATTGATAATGTAAATATTTGTTTGTAATAGGAGTCTGGGTTTTAAATGTTTCATGGTGAACAATTTATTTTCAGAAAATGAAGGTTAAAATATTTGCCAGAGCAATTTTTCTCAGATTTTCAGAGTAATCGACAAGTAAAAATGCGATTAAAACTCTTGTTCAAGGTAATTATATTAGGAAAAACAATCGTCTTCTGCTTAACACTAAACGTACCGGAGGCGGTCAAATGACGGTTTTTGAACTTTAAATGATGATTACGCCTTTTATAACTTTTTTTTCGCAAAATTAACGACAGGACTATTTTTATTTTTAAAATGCAAGTATTTTTGCGTTTTATTGAAATTTTTCTAAGTGTTGCGGTTTTCGAATAACGCATGTGTATTCATACCTTGAGTGGTCAAATGACGGTTTACACTGTATTCGCTAAAACTCTCTTGTTTCTCAATCGATTTCTACAAAATTTATAGTTTTGAAAAGCTTATAACTCGACTTAAATATGTTTTTGCAGACAATTTTCAGCTACAGTCAATAATTTTAAAGTTATTTAAAGTCCAATAAACATTTTATGAAAAAACAGGCTTCAGGAAAAAGGCAGCAAATCAGTTATTTAGTAATCGAATAAAAATTAGTGCCTGAGAAAGCTGAAGTTAGAAGCTATATGTTGCATATATGGAACATATTTTTAAATTTTTTTTAAGATCATGGCCACAAAAAATGTAAAAAAGTTGTGTAAAACCCGTACTTTTCAATCAATCAACCGCCTAAGCTGTTCCTGTTACAGTAGAAAAAATTAGAAAGTGAATTGGAAAGTGGTCGTAATTTGTCACATTTTGGCATCTTTAGATTTTTGAAATACGAAATACATAATTTATGACGACTTTTCAAAGGTAGCTGTTTTTCGAACTTTTTATCAATTTGGATTTTCTGAGACAATTCCTACATCTAAATTTACTACAACTATTTTGTAGGAATCGGTTGAGAAACAAGGGAGTTTTAGCGAAAACGGTGTTTGCCGTCATTTGACCGCTCGCGGTAAAAATAGGTATATACAAAGTATGTCAGTATGTTTAGTGTTAAAACTAAATGTGTTACATTAGTGATGTTTAGATTTATTCATCCACTTTTTCTCGGTGTGTCAATTCCTTATTTAAAGAACTATACACATTTAATACAGTTTCCCACTAGATTACGTTCAATTATGTATTCAATGTTGTATTCAATTCTCGTACAATATATTATGCAAGTTGTGCGTTCAACAGATGACAGCTGACAGATGAAGTCGACTGAGATCTCGCAATGTTTTATTGTTGGTAATATGTCAAATTGATATTGTGTGAAATTCACTCGACTTGCATCTAACTGCGACTTCCCGAATGAAATCATTTCTCAACAATTTTTTTGAAAAAAAAAAAACGATGAGTCTAATGAGATTGGAGCCCTACATCAACTCGAGAGGCTTTTTGTGTAAATCAGTTTTACACTGATTGTTGATTTGTTTAAAAGAAAAAGGTCTGCCCTAACAAAGGGACTTAGTTCAATCTAAAATTATGGTAGGAAACTTGATTCTAAAACGTCAAATGTCTTTTTCAATTCCAAAAGGATTTCCGGCTTCTCGTGTGAAAATACATCACTATTTCTTAATTGTACCTTATGGCGGGAGTTAAATCCTTATGGTTATAAGTGATTTTTACGTGAAAATTTCTTAGAAACAGGAGCAAAATATTAAAACGAAAACAAAAAATATATGCAAAAATAAAAATCTATGAGGTAGCTCCTTTATAACGCATTTGATTTTTCTCAGGAAGCCTTTTTTACAAAACAATATAAGCGGTCAATTCGTGCCAACGTCCAGAAATAGTCGGTCCTTAAATTCAAATGAATATAACTCTTTAATTTGCCTACTACTGATTCGAATAGTGTCTTATGCAGCTAGTTTTATTACTGTTTTGTTATGGTCATGAAAATGCTTAAATTCTTGATTCAACCATTTGTTTTCAGTTAGTTTCGGAAACGCTAATTAAGCTTTTACTAAGTTGTTAAGAGTTCTGAATGCTCTATTAAAACTCCAATAAAACATTATCCAAACAATTTGTTCCAAGTTTGTAAAGGCACGCAGTGCTTGATTTAAAAAACCGTATTAAAACTAGATGACGGTCAAGTTGTCAAAACAGAACACGCTCAGGCTAGATCGCACATATTTGAATTATAATTCCCATTTTTAAACATATTTGTAAGTCATTTGTGTAAATTTGAAGTTAAATAAAAAAAAAATTTTTTTACTTCAAATCACCGGAAATGGTATGAATAGCTCGATAATGTAAGTATTAAGTGAAAATGCCTAACTTTTTAGTACAAGAAAAAATTGTTGCTAGACGCCATCATTTATTCAACATTCATACTATTGAATATTTAAATACTTTCAAGAAAACAAATTTTTACAGATATTTAAAAATTTAAAAAATTTCAAAATTTCCAAAAATTTCAGAAATTTCAAAAATTTCAAAAATTTCAAAAATTTTAAAAATTTCAAAAATTTCAAAAATTTCAAAAATTTCAAAAATTTCAAAAATTTCAAAAATTTCAAAAATTTCAAAAATTTCAAAAATTTTAAAAATTTTAAAAATTTCAAAAATTTCAAAAATTTCAAAAATTTCAAAAATTTCAAAAATTTCAAAAATTTCAAAAATTTCAAAAATTTCAAAAATTTCAAAAATTTAAAAAATTTCAAAAATTTTAAAAATTTAAAAATTTTAAAAATTACAAATATCGCAAAATTTACAAAAATTACAAATATAACAAAATTGACAAAATTACAAAAATTAAAAAATTTACAAAAATTACAAAAAATACAAAAATTACAAAAAATACAAAAATTACTAAAATAACTAAAATTACAAAAATTACAAAAATTACAAAAATTACAAAAATTACAAATTTATAAAAATTACAAAAATGACAAAAATTACCAAAATACAAAAATTAAAAAATTACAAAAATTACAAAAATTACAAAAATTACAAAAATTACAAAAATTACATAAATTACATAAATTACAAAAATTACAAAAATTACTAAAATTACAAAAATTACAAAAATTACAAAAATTACAAAAATTACAAAAATTACAAAAATTACAAAAATTACAAAAATTACAAAAATTACAAAAATTACAAAAATTACAAAAATTACAAAAATGACAAAAATTACAAAAATTACAAAAATTACAAAAATTACAAAAATTACAAAAATTACAAAAATTACAAAAATTACAAAAATTACAAAAATTACAAAAATTACAAAAATTACAAAAATTACAAAAATTACAAAAATTACAAAAATTACAAAAAATACAAAAATTACAAAAATTACAAAAATTACAAAAAGTACAAAAATTACAAAAATTACAAAAATTACAAAAATTACAAAAATGACAAAAATGACAAAAATGACAAAAATGACAAAAATGACAAAAATGACAAAAATGACAAAAATGACAAAAATGACAAAAATGACAAAAATGACAAAAATGACAAAAATGACAAAAATGACAAAAATGACAAAAATGACAAAAATGACAAAAATGACAAAAATGACAAAAATGACAAAAATGACAAAAATGACAAAAATGACAAAAATGACAAAAATGACAAAAATGACAAAAATGACAAAAATGACAAAAATGACAAAAATGACAAAAATGACAAAAATGACAAAAATGACAAAAATGACAAAAATGACAAAAATGACAAAAATGACAAAAATGACAAAAATGACAAACATGACAAAAATGACAAAAATGACAAAAATGACAAAAATGACAAAAATGACAAAAATGACAAAAATGACAAAAATGACAAAAATGACAAAAATGACAAAAATGACAAAAATGACAAAAATGACAAAAATGACAAAAATGACAAAAATGACAAAAATGACAAAAATGACAAAAATGACAAAAATGACAAAAATGACAAAAATGACAAAAATGACAAAAATGACAAAAATGACAAAAATGACAAAAATGACAAAAATGACAAAACTGACAAAAATGACAAAAATGACAAAAATGACAAAAATGACAAAAATGACAAAAATGACAAAAATGACAAAAATGACAAAAATGACAAAAATGACAAAAATGACAAAAATGACAAAAATGACAAAAATGACAAAAAGGACAAAAATGACAAAATGACAAAAATGACAAAAATGACAAAAATGACAAAAATGACAAAAATGACAAAAATGACAAAAATGACAAAAATGACAAAAATGACAAAAATGACAAAAATGACAAAAATGACAAAAATGACAAAAATGACAAAAATGACAAAAATGACAAAAATGACAAAAATGACAAAAATGACAAAAATGACAAAAATGACAAAAATGACAAAAATGACAAAAATGACAAAAATGACAAAAATGACAAAAATGACAAAAATGACAAAAATGACAAAAAATGACAAAAATGACAAAAATGACAAAAATGACAAAAATTACAAAAATTACAAAAATTACAAAAATTACAAAAATGACAAAAATGACAAAAATTACAAAAATGACAAAAATGACAAAAATGACAAAAATGACAAAAATGACAAAAATTACAAAAATTACAAAAATGACAAAAATTACAAAAATTACAAAAATTACAAAAATTACAAAAATTACAAAAATTACAAAAATTACAAAAATTACAAAAATTACAAAAATTACAAAAATTACAAAAATTACAAAAATTACAAAAATTACAAAAATTACAAAAATTACAAAAATTACAAAAATTACAAAAATTACAAAAATTACAAAAATTACAAAAATTACAAAAATTACAAAAATTACAAAAATTACAAAAATTACAAAAATTACAAAAATTACAAAAATTACAAAAATTACAAAAATTACAAAAATTACAAAAATTACAAAAATTACAAAAATTACAAAAATTACAAAAATTACAAAAATTACAAAAATTACAAAAATTACAAAAATTACAAAAATTACAAAAATTACAAAAATTACAAAAATTACAAAAATTACAAAAATTACAAAAATTACAAAAATTACAAAAATTACAAAAATTACAAAAATTACAAAAATTACAAAAATTACAAAAATTACAAAAATTACAAAAATTACAAAAATTACAAAAATTACAAAAATTACAAAAATTACAAAAATTACAAAAATGACAAAAATTACAAAAATTACAAAAATTACAAAAATTACAAAAATTACAAAAATTACAAAAATTACAAAAATTACAAAAATTACAAAAATTACAAAAATCACAAAAATTACAAAAATTACAAAAATTACAAAAATTACAAAAATTACAAAAATTACAAAAATTACAAAAATTACAAAAATTACAAAAATTACAAAAATTACAAAAATTACAAAAATTACAAAAATTACAAAAATTACAAAAATTACAAAAATTACAAAAATTACAAAAATTACAAAAATTACAAAAATTACAAAAATTACAAAAATTACAAAAATTACAAAAATTACAAAAATTACAAAAATTACAAAAATTACAAAAATTACAAAAATTACAAAAATTACAAAAATTACAAATACAATTGTCACATTTAGTTATATCCTCTTGTGTTGTTTGAATATTCTGCTATTATTGATCACGCTTTTTACTCCTTACCTTAGTAAGTGTTTTTAAAATTTTTAGTGTTACAAAACAACAAACCCTTCCCAAATAATCAAAAATGAAATAAGAAAATTATCAATGCTCCCCCAGCTTACAGTACTCAAAAATGACAAATAGTTGAATATTTCTAAAAATTTTACAATAAATACCAAAAAAAAGCTAAAAATGCAAAAAAAAATGATAAAGAATGATAAAAATAGAAAAACTAACATAATACACTAAACAAATGCACAAAAGTGCTAGACGAATCAAATACATGATAAAATTAAATTAAAAACGTCCAAAAAACTTTGTCAGAAATTAACTAAAAGTTACGTTACTGACAATGAAATTAGTTTCTTTATGTAGCTTGAGCTGTAGCTTGAAAGTTGAGAAAAAACCGTTCGATTATGACAACCTTCGATTTTGGCAACAAAAAATGTTTTGATGTGTTGCCAAAATTGAACGGGGTCTGAATTTATCAAAATATTGTGGTATCTTTTTTTTTTCGAGGTTATCTTGACTTCACCCATGTTTTCAATGGTTTGTCTCATTGTCCGAAAATTGGTTATAAATGTTGGGGTTGCCTTGAAATTTTCTGCTTTTCGATCGTGTCACTACTTCGGAATTTTCGTAGAAGTTTTGCAGAAAATTTATTTTCATCAAGTTTCACGGTCATGTGCCTTATTTACATCATATTCACCATGCATAATCGCTTTTTAATGTTGTGGTACAAGAATTAAAATTATGCTGCTTGCATCTTTAGAATCCGAACATCATTAGATGTTTAAATTGCTGTATTTTTTTCATATTTAGTCACAGATTTTTTTTCAATTACAAAAAAAAAAAAATTAAAACCCAAAAGGGTTATAATTCCACCAGTGAATTCTTTCAGTGAAAACAGATCACTGTTGAACAGGTGTAAGTTACAAATAATTTCCAATTATTTCAAAGTGAATCAAACAGAATTTATGCGATATTTCGTCTGGTCCTGGACATATATTTTTTTGAAATTTCTTTAATACAATTTTTAACTGATTCTACAAAATAGAGTTTAATAAAACTTGAGCATCAGTAATAGTGAAAGTATTTGTAACTCCGCTGTAGTCGATTAATCGAAACTGGAAAAAAATTAAATAAAAACATAACTGAATATTATTGGTTCAAAAAACACTAACTGCAAGTATGGACAAAAATGATGGTTACACCTTTGAAGGTGAAGCTTTTTTTATGTGGGGATTTTTTTTTATTACCAAACGAGTTTTCACCAGGAGTTTTCAGATCTTCCCCATAATTGAAATTGGATTTATTTTAACGACTTAAAAACATATTAATTCTTCCAGATTTCTTAAATTTTTTTTTTTTAGTTCGAAACGATAGGATTTTTTTTTAAATAATTAAATTTAAACTTAAATTAACCGTATTTCAAAGCTTCATAACTCTGTTATTTTTCAATGGAAATTATAAAATAGTACAACGCTTTGAAATTTTATAAGCTTTTCAAATAAATTATTGAAGAAATTTTAAGCAATGACCCTCAACATGAAAAATTGTAAATAAGCTTGAAATGGTTTTAAAAATACAGTCTAATACCCTACGAATATTTTGCAAAAATTACCATTTATACAATGATATATTTTGAAAAATATTCGGTGATGCAAAAGGTACTTTTAGAGACCATTTAAAGCCTATTTACAAATTTTCATGTTAAATGTTATTGCTTAAAATTTCCTCTTTTTTCGAAGACCTTGTCGAATTATAGTGAAAAAAATTCCAGTCACCTATCGGCATTTAAGGTAAAAAACAAAAAAAAACTTAGAAAATAAGAATGTTTGTTAAATTATCATTAGCTTAGAACTAATTTCGGTAGTTTATAAGAAAAAAATAAACAACATGAACTGTTAAGCCGTTGAAAAAAAATTGTTATACCTATTTTATTTCTTTTGTTTTCTGTTCTTCAGGACTCCATGATCTGATTTTGTCAGGTTTGTTATGTGATTAAACTGTATGGTAGGGGTATGTCAAATTGGCATTTATTTTTAAATTCGAAAACAACGTTGTCTGGAAGCAACCTGCATACTTAGGTTGCCAGAGTTTTTTCAGCACTTATTCGGGCAATTTACAATAAAAAAAGCTGGCTAAATCCGGGCATTTCATTTCTTAATCGAGACCGAAAATCCGGGCTCAACAAAAATCAAGATAAAATAATTGTAAAAAAAAATTATCATCAAAATTCAAAAACAAATTTGAAAGCGTATTTTAGTCTTTGAAAAACCCTTTCATGATTATTTTTGCAAAATCTGCTCAAAAATTGTTGTTTTGGTGGCTTAGTAAAACAATTTACAGCACAATTAATTTTGTTTTTGTTTTATTGGCCAAATTAAGTGAAAACATCCGGGCAAAATCCGGACATTTTTCAATGAAATCCATATCTCAGGTGGCGCTGGAAATCCTGTGCTAAGTGTTAGTAAAAGTTTTTTTTTGTAAACATTGTAACCATGACCATTCGTGACGTCAGTCGCATATTCAAACAAACAACTAACAGCGAAAACTATAGAGAAAAAATCATTGCTACATACATACATAAACATCCTGGCAAGTGACGTAGGGTTTGTTTACCTTTTTACTTTTTGAATAACGAGTTCTGTAATAGTGTGCGTGTTTGTTCATCATCTTCTTTGTACCACATTGGTCTGAAGTATAGACACTATAATTTCATATAGTCTGGCAAAGAGAAAGACGGGAGCCAATCGAACTGTCATTCGCGGGAGCCAATCGAGCAAACTTTCTAAATATAGGAAAATCATGGTTGAAGTATTGTGATTCACAAAGCTTTTTTGGCTTTTTAGTAACATTAATTAAAGTTGTTTAGAAAATTTTTTAATTTTTTTTCACCTATAGATCATAATATATTTTTCAAAATCGATTTCGAGTTCAATTAACAAAAAAGTAATAAATTTTCGAATATAAAAAACCATTTTATACTTTGCAACCGGAGAGAGTTATGAAGAGCTTGAACATTATCATAGAATGCTCGATTGGCTCCGCGCGAATGACAGTTCGATTGGCTCCCGTCATTCTCTTTGCCAGACTATATGAAATTATAGTGTCTATAGTCTGAAGGGATAAAACACCAAACCAAACCTTCTTACTTTAGTCTCATTAAAAAAAATAAAAATAAAAATTGAACGTTTATTGAGGTCAAAAAGAAAAAAAATCAGAATACAGGTGCTTTGAAATTCTGAAAAAAGTGACAATTTGCTATTCGCTACTCTATTGTATTTTCTGTATCGTAAATATTAACATAGATATATCAAGCATTTTCCTCAATTTTATAAATCCAAAGCTCTCCGTTCAAACGAAAGGATTGAAAATGCTCAGGCCAGAGGCCCTACTCGGTGTATGTCTATGTGCTTCGCCAAACATACGTGCTGGGTTTCCGAAATGAAGAGTCGTCGTCATCTCCATCGTCGGTTGTCTTCCACCATGTGGCTGATGATGGTTTGCTGATGATGGATCTAATTATATCAGCTCAAGTAATGCTGCTGTTTTCATCTTACATTGCCGGAGCTTAGATCGGATGAAAAAAGATGTTGAAGGATTACAAATCATGAGAGTATTTTCTTGGATTTTTTCCTTAATGTTTTGTAAAACGTTTAAGCTTATCCGTTTTGAGTCAATAATTTCAAATTCTTTTCAATGTTTTCGGAATTCGGATTACGGTAATCAGTTTGTTTTCATAGACAGAGAATTGAAAATCCAGATTCCGTTTGAAGAAAAAAACAAGGAATTAATCGTGTTCAGAGAAAAGATTAGTCCTATCCTATTGAGCATTCCAGATCAAGGTTGATCCCTTCGTTCAGCAATTTGAATTTCGAGTAAACACACCGAAAATTGTGTACCATTGAACCGAAACCATCATCATGTTGACATTCAGCGAAGAGAAGAAGCAGATTTTGGGGTTTCGGGTCGATTGAGCATCATGGTTTAGCATGCAAAATGTTCGGCTCGAAACGGGAGAACGCTTTTACGGTTGACACATAGTTGACAGTCAGTCTGTGATTGCCTTTCACAGCTTCCTCCCTCTTGCCAATTTTTGTCAGCTGACGATGACTGAATGGGTGATTTGATGCTGTTTGAAATGTTTTCGGTTATGACTTTTACTTTTATGACTTCTCGTTTCGGTGACAGCGACACTTCAAAGTGTGAGGAGGATGTGGTTTTGAGATTTAGTCGGGAGATAACATGCCACATGATAAGCTTTGGAAAGATACATGTGACACTAAAAATTGAAAAAAAAATCAATAAACTTTAAGGATGAACTAGCCAAGACAAGATTCATCTATGTAACTTGATAATACAAAGGAGGATACGATTAAATGAGACTAAAGCAGACTTGACTGTTCTAGACTTGGACGGGTCTTGCCCAATCAGCAATTTAACTCCTTTTCTATATTTGTAATGATGAAAAATAGAAGTAGGATTTTTCTAGGCTGTTAGTATTTTAAAAGTGAATTCATATCTGTAATGTAAGATCTTTCCTATTGTTATAGTTATACTGTCATACCACAAAATACTTGGAAAATAGATTTCGAGAGAGTCGATGAGGGGTGGGGTGTGGTGAGGAGGTTTCACTAATTATGACCAAAAATGACAGTGCATTGAAATCCAAATTTCAAAAAAAGATGGCATTACTTTTTACGTGGGCATGTGATATAGCTCAGTTGGTAACTAAGTTGCTTCCTTTGCCGTTGTTCGTGAGTTCGAGTCCAAGAATAAACATCGATTACAGTTGCATCGGATAAGTTTTTCAACGACTGTCTGCCAACTGCATCGTTGATATAAGTCGCGCATAACATAAAGATGTTAAAATGACTATAATCGACACAAAAAAAAAGTTTCAATGGTTGATTTTATTTTCCACAATGTTTTGAATATATTATTTTGTCTGATTTTTTGTGAATTTTTAAATTTTGTTTCTAAAAGTTTTGTATTTGTTCAAATTTACGAATACTTTTTTTCTCAAATTTCCTAGAAAAGCTTAAAAACGCGGGTTTTGATCTGGTTGTATTCTACATGGAACACTGCATTATTTGTCCGGGGATCTCCGCATTTATGGCGCTCCCTCGGAGTTTCATTTTCACATTTTTATGAAAAAAAACACTCCTAAGAGCTGATCGTGTCATGAACAGAATCTATTGTAGAGGCTTGGAATGCTTAAAAAAGTTTAGATATTAATTTACTTAAACTTTCTAATGTAAATTATCTATACATAGTTCAGGAAAACCTATATAACCAATAACTTAGTCCTTGGGATACTTTTTCTGATCTTGGAACAATCAGTGACAATGTTACCCCGGATTACGGTACCATTAAGTAAAAGAATTGCCTTTTGGGTCATCAAATCTTCAAATATGGTTTTATTTTAACCCTCTAGAACAGTGGTCGGCAACCTTTTGTGTCTGAAGATCCAAAAACTTCAAAATATATTGATGTTCAAAGAACGTTAGTTTTACAAAAATAATTTTAAAACCATTAGAGTTTTTTTTTTCTTACTCTCGAATATTTGTTTTAAATCTTTTAAATATGAATTTTCTTCTGAATCGTTCACTCTTGAAACATCTTTTTATTTTATATAATTTTTAATGCGTTGGTAAAAACGCGTCAAGAAAATTTTAAATTCACATCAAGCTCAAATGACTACTTTGCATGATGTTGAATTGAAAGATTTGAACACATTAACATAAGCAGTGCATTTATATTTTCTTCAGCAAAGAAAAGCTTAAGAAATAACAAAGTAAAGTGAATTCAATTTTCTTAAGCTGATCAAGCTTTTTTATGATATTCCCCAGGTTAAGCTAATCCTTTTCAAAATCTAGAATTATGTGGTTAAATTAAGGTTTTCAGATTGCCCGGTTTTATCCGGGTTTGCCCGGATATTTAATACAAAATTTGGCAAAAGTCCGGTTGCCCGGTTTTCATTGAAAAAAGCCTGGATTCGGCCCGGATTTATTTACATTATTTGGCATGACAAACAAAGAAAATCAAATTGTGTTGTAGATTTTTTTTATTTACGTGTCCAAAATGAAATTTTTGAGCAAGTTTTATAAACATAATCATGAAAAGGTTTTTAAAAGCCTTGAATACGATTTTGAAATTACTGAGAAAAAAAACTTTTTAAAGTGTTTTTTTCTTAATTTGTGTTGGATAATTCCTCAGTATTGTGTTCATCAGTATTGTGCGTCTAATTGAATGAAGAATTAAATTCAATACATTGTAGATTATTCTTCATGGCTTGTTATAGATTAGATTACTGGAAGAAAATCTGTGGTTTGACCAGTATGAATCTGTGATAAGGTGATTTCGTAAATAATACAGAAACAGTGCGTTTTAACTGGCAAAATCAGTTCAGGATACTTTTAAAGTTTTGAAACAAAATCAAGTAAAATTAAATTGTCCTACTTCGGCACAAAAACAGCATATTTGATCTTTTATCACTACACCACAATTTTCGAGAAATGGCACGATTTCCGATCCAACCAAAACAGTGAATCAACTAGTTTAGACCTATTGAAGTGCTATGCAGGGAAAATGGTTGTCTTTTCAACGGAAAGTTACTTGCCGGAAATCTGTCAGGTGCCCGCTAGAGAGTTCGTTTAGCTGTCCAATTTGGAATTTTTCAAAATATTTCACCGTTAGCGGTCCAAATATTTTGCACGCGATTTGACCACCGTATTTTGTTAATTTTCTCAGTTTATCTTTGAGATAGGAGATAAGGCCTGTTAATTTATCCGATAGATGAACCAGTCAGAAATTTTACCTTGGTATCCCTTCTTTTGATGATATTTTCGCATTCCGCTTGACAAAATCTCTAACGCTTAACTCAATGGAACCAATCAACATTACATTTATTAAAATTTTAGCTTACTGTTAAATCCTTAAAGACTCCTTAAACGATTTATCATATGAACTTTGGTCGAATAGCTGATTTCCAGCTATTTATTTATTGATCTCCCTTTAGGACTTTTCTGAATTTCTCTCGATTCTGCCCAAAAAATTTGTTTCTTTATTGAGTGCTTTCTCGAAAATTGCTGAAATTCACTAAAAATAATCAATATTTCAAGCATTCAAAAGTTTTATACAAATCAAAGTGTTGCATTTTTTTCTAATACACTCCTTAAATATGGATTACAAATATTTAACCTGTGATTAAGTTTTCATTTAGATTTTCAGAATTGAAATTTTCATTCATTCTCAATGCTGATTGGGTTTGAAGAGCGGTCAAACTTTAATTCGTATTTCTTATTTCTTAATTTTTGAGTTTTGTATTCGATATCTATTCACTTTTAAACTCGTTATTTATTGAGTTAGCTTTCCAGATTTTTTCCTTCGCGTACACAGGCCGGGTTAATGGGTTTCTTAGTTTTAAACTCAAAACCGGGTAAATCCATCCAAAATCTAGGTATTTTACATTAATAGGCAAGAGAAAAGCTGAAAAACAAACACACGAAAAAATAAATTTACCAAAGCACATCTAAAATCTTATTTCACAATTTCATAAAAATGTATGCAAATTTATTTCGCAAAAACTGGTTGAAAATTTGGAACTTCGTAAAAATTGTATATTATACGGGGAAAAATAAATAAGATAGGATTGAAGTGGTTTTCCCAATTTTTCGAAATGGTTGATAATTCTAATTTCAACTGATCAATTTTGACAGACGAGTTACGTTGTTTGATAAATCAAGGCACATGCTATCTAAGAACTTTAAAAAACATATATATTATTTGAGTAGTGAGCTAAAGAGCCGCAGGTTGCCGACCTATGCTCTAGAACTTAAATTTTTAAATCACCGAAATATTCTCAGAGGGTTATTTTTATGATAACAATCAACTTTTGTTCTGTGAAAAACTTTATAAACGAGGAAAATATAGGAAAAAAATGCATGACCACAGGGGCAAAAAAACTTTACTTTCAGTACTTTATATTTTGTAACATGTTAAAACAGACTCATAGCTATATTTTAAATAAATTTTTGTTAAGATTGTTTCAAGTTATATAAATATGAATATTTTATTATTTTTTCGAATTGTTTCCGTTTTTTCTTAACCTCCCTTCTCCTACCTAACTTACGATATTTTTTTTTTCGAATATTAACCTAGAATGGTGGTAACTCTTATAACTAACTGCCCATCAATTTTCTTGATCTGGCTGACAATTTTTCGAAAAATAAGTCAATTTGCAGTTTTCTCATATTTTAAAGCATTTTGAACATTCAGAATTATAAATAAAACTATAAATTGCATTTCAGATTGAAAACCCTTTGGGATTCAGAATTTGAGAGTTTTTAAAAGCATTTAGATCAGGATTGAGTTTCGTGCAGGATTACGAGTTCGGATTATAGTTAAGATTACAGGACAAGCTCTTTAAAACTGATTTCATAACTAAAGTACAGAATTCTAAGAGACTGTCTGCAAAAAGCCATTAATTTAATGACACTGAAATCTAGTGATGATTTAAAAGTTAAATTGATATTAATAATTTCATGTTTAGAATTTAGATTTGAATTCTGATTGAAATTTTTGGGTCGAGTTATATAATTCTAACGTTCTTCGTGTGTTAATTCAATATTTAAATCGAAGGAATTCAAATTTCAAAGCTGTGGATCAGGTTAAGTTTTTGCCTTTCTTTCAGAAAGGTATAGTTATCGGTCGATTTGGAAGATCATTAATTATGGGTCTTAGATATACCTTTATAGGTACCTATCGAATCAGCTCGACGAGTTCAGACGATGTCAGTGTATTTGTGTGTATTGGTGTGATTTTTTGTAAACTTTGTCCACACGTTTTTGCGAAACTGGAAAGTACAATAAAAATGATTTTTGTCTTAAAAAATTTGATTTTTTCCCTCTTCAATGTATAAAAGAAAGAAAAAAAAAAACAAAATAGTCTGAAAAATAAATTTTGATAGTAATCATCATAAAATCATCACTCCAAAAAGCGTGTCAATTTGGCTTGCTAGCCACAACCAGCAATCACTAAAATCAAGATTATCGTATATATGACGCCAAATTATACATGACGTCATATACACGCGCGCTTGCTGTGTATAGTGGTAAAATTTACAACCTCCACTCCCACTCATGATGTCTTGGATGACGTCAAAACGAGCGAGAGGAAGGAGTTGGAGAAGTGAAATATATTCTAGCAGTTTTTTAAGTTTAATTTTGTACCAGTTCCGTATTACCCAAACTGATTTCAAAAATTTTGGAGCCGATTCTCCAAACCATATATGCTAATATGGATTTTCATATAGGGGTACAACCCCGAACTTGCCTTATTTAATTGATGGGTGTAGGGTTCAACACCGCATTCTTCTGCAGCGATGGCTGGCTTCGATACAACGAAGCAAGCGGGAATCTGTCAAATAATTTTGTAGTAAGTTTGAAAAAAGGCGAACGCGCCAAATGTAAACAAACCTAGCGTAACATTTCATAAGGGCGAAGCTATCAGTTAGCTCGAAAAAAAAACCCTTTTGAAATTTCGAAACATCTAATCAAATCCTATTTAAAAAATCGACGCTATCTATTGGCCCTACCCCGATAAAAAAATCCCATTTTAAATAGGCGTAATTTCGCGTTCCAACGAAAATGCATCAACAAAAAGTTTCACCTAATTGAACTTTATCAACTGTTTTAAAGTTTAAAGTGATTTTTTTTTGTACAGACGCGTTAATTTCAAGATGTTGAATTCCCTGGACTTTAAAGTATTTCTGATTTTAAATTTTATCTAAAAAAAATCGGGTCCAATAGTGAGTTTCGGAACTCCGATTAAAATCTAAAATTCAGATGCAATCCAGCGCTGTACGATTTACAAAACAAATTTACAAAACCGATATAATTGACAAAAATGTTAAAATAGTCAATTACAACAAAAACGACATAATTATTTAAATTTTTTTAAATTACAAAGTGGACCAAATTTACATAATTGACAAAATTCATAAAAATTACAAAATACACAACATTCACAAACTTTTATCAAGTTTTAACAAACCTAACAAATTTCACAAATATGGCAAAAATTGACAAAAATTTACCAAAATTGACCAATTTTGAATGGCTTGACATAAATGATAACATTTAAAAAATTGGCAAAACTGGATAGATAAAAATGAATATAAATCATACAACTGAAAAAGTTTTCAAAATATGCTAAATTGACAGAATCAATATAGAAAAAAATTAAACAAATTTACAAAACTGGCATAATTTAAAAAAATTTCAAAATAGTCTATAATCACAAAAATGACATGATTGTTAAAATCGTCAAAAATTACAAATTGGACCACACTTGCATAGTTGACAAAATTGATAAAAATTACAAAAAAAAAATGTCAACATTCTCAAACTTGATAAATTTTACAAACCAGACAAATTTAGTTAATATGGCAAAAAAAGTGCCCTTTTCAAAAATCGACCTTACATTGCAAGTCATTCGTTGGCATACCCAGTATCCCATTATTTTCTTCCAATAAGATTCTATGTTCCCTACCCACCCAGCATGATAGTAGCAGTGATATCAATTTTTTCAAAAGGGCGTGCGGCCAAATGTTGACAAAACGAATTGTCAGCTGGGTAAAAAAGTACCGTTTGAAGACCTCCATTTTAAACCTAATTACTTTCAACGCGATTTTCTCGAAACAGCTTTCGTCCTTTACAAAAATGGATCAACATAGAAATCAAAATTTTAGCATACCTATCAGGGGCATTCTTACTTGTATACTAGAAAGAATGCCCCTGGAAGGTATGCTAAAAATGGTCTTTTTTATCATTTATCTGTTACTAGCTGATCCCATACGAACTCCGTTTCGCTTTCAACATGGAATATGTCATGAACAGTTTGTATGAAATTGACTTTCAAGCATTTTCCAGATGCACTTCTGAATTCATTGTTAAGTAATAATTGCAAAAATATTGGTCGATCTTTTTGTCTGTCGTCTGCTACTAAATTTGAAATCAAAAATCCTTTGACTGTGCCAAAAAACCACGTCTATAAATTTCGACTCGATCATTGCATAACAACGCAATTATTGCCAAAATGCTAAACCTCTTTCGGGGGCTCTTCTACAATCTTTGATGACTGCAATCGGTTGCTCGTCCCTGAAAACTACCGTGTGCAAATTTTCATCCCAATCCGAAGTAAAATAACGACGATATTGCAAAAATATTGGAAGGTTTATATGGACGACCCCCTTTGCCGGCCCCTTACAAAGAATTTGGTACCTGAAATCCATTGTTCATCTCTCAAAACACTCGTGTACCAATTTTCGTCTGAATCCGATGTATAATAACGACAATATCGCATCAACAGTGAATAGTTAATATGGACGACCCCTTTGGCCGACCCCTGATTTTAGTTTGGATAAGTGAAATCAGTTGTTTGTCCCTAATAACTCCTATGTGCAAATTTTCGACCCAATCCGATGTATAAAAACGTCAATATCACTAAGATACTGAAAATTCAATATGGACGACCCCTTTGCCGGCCTCTTACACTGAATATAATACCTAAAATCGATTGCACGTCACTCAAAACTATCGTGTACCAATTTTCATCTGAATACGGTGTATAATAACGTCAATATCGCAAAAACAGCAAACAGTTAATATGGACGACCCCTTTGGCTGACCCCTTACACAAAATTTGACACCTGAAATTGATTGCTCGTCTTTCAAAACACTCATGTGTAAATTTTCAACACGATCCGACGAAAAGTAACGTCAATATCGCGAAAACAATATTTGTCTTCAATGGACGACCCCCTTCAGAAGGGGTCATCCGAAAATCTAAAAACATTTTTCATCCTTCCTGGTCCTAATGAGCATCCATGCCAAATTTCAGCTCGCTAGCCCTTAAGACGGCTGAGTCTATAGTGGACAAACAAACAAACAAACAAACAAACAAACAAACAAACAAACATACAGAAATTGCTTTTTATATATATAGATATAGATATATCTATAGTTAATTCGATCGATCATTGTAATCTACGTTGAAACATAGTATTTTAGTCTAGCAGTTGTAAATTTACTTGATTTTTTTTACATTTATTCGCTTTCTTTACTCGAGAGGTTGAATTATTTGAAACACATGCATAGACATCTTTTTTAAAATTTATACTCTTCATTTTTAGACCTCTTCTATTTTATAGATATAAGATCATAATGTCATAGAAACGGGATAATACAAGATATCCCAGAATTCAATCATTCAAAAATTTTCAATAAGTTTACAATTATGTTATTTTTTATGTGAAAATTATAATTATTTCAAAATACCTTCATCTTATAAAAAATTTTGAATCTTAATTTCTTAAATTCATTTATGATTTACTACGTTCGAAAAACCTTAATCATTACTCAGAATTTATAAATCTATCAATTATTTATTATTTTGTGTCATGTGTATCCCAATATAATTTTTAGACTGTAAGAAAGGCTACAATCCACTGTTAAGTGTATTAAATCGGGTTTTTTTTAATAAGCAACAAATTTGCCGATTCCAAAAGATGTTCAATACTCTGTTAGTTACACCTCTGTTTGTGAGCATGAACTCTTTTATGAGCCCGTTCATAGGGCCACAAAGTTTGTGAAAAAAAAAAAATAGAACGAAAAAAATCTTCCAGCTACATTTTGTTAATTGAGGTTATTTAAAACTAAAATTAAAGAACTCTACCGAGTTTTTTTTCCAGAGAATCATAAAACTAATAATTCATAAGTCTGACTCAATTGCAACCGGAAATAACTTGGAGCCACAAAATCTTTTGTACTCATCTCTTTTTCTCTTCCCGACTGATAAAGGATAGTATGATTCATGGGCGCGTGCTGATCCCTTTCATTGATAACACCAACCTGAAGGGAAGTTGAATGGAAGATACGGCTAGTCTTTGTTTACTCAATGGAGCAAATTTTCACAGGTGATTGCTTCCGATGTGCCGTCATATTTTATTCTTTTGTACTTCTCGAAAGGTGCCGCTTTCTTTCGGGTTTTTCTAATAACACCCTGAAGGCAACACATTCATCAGCCGAAGACTTCGTCTGGTGTTTTTGTTCCTCTCTGAATGAACTGACAGGCTTGAAAGGAAATTCAATTTAATCTGTTGTCTGTAAATAAGTTTCAAAACTGAAACACAGAGATGCCTTGAAGCGACATGATTCATTAATTTTCTTCATTGATTCTGTGGAGCAAGCATTCGGTTTTTTTTGTGCTAAAATTTCTTTTAAATTAATTATTTAAAATTTATTGGTATTACTGCTGCAATGATTCGTTGAATTTGACATTTAAAACTTTATAAATAGACTGAAACCTAGCCATATACAATACCATAATACACACCATCCAACAGGTGATGTTTATTAATTTATACAACTGCTGAGGTTGGAAAATCGAGAAGGCACGAACCGAAAACTTGTGTCTGCAGCTAGCTACCTAGCCCACTTGCTACAGGGAGACGTGACGTGATGATTTTATTCCCTAGCCCTTCTAGCAGAACGAAATTCAGGAAAACGGTGTGGGTGGGAGTCGAGTTGGAAAGTTGATATTTACACCGAGCAAGTTTTCCTATGGTTGATAAACAGAACGATTTTCCAAACCGCCCCCGCGCTTTGAATAGAGTTGTACGGAAACTAGACACATCGGAGAGCAAGCAAAGCTTTTCAAAACACAAAAGGTGTCGCCGCCACTTATTGACGGGGTGGAAAAAAAATTGATTCAATCATTGGTTCGTGTCGGAAATGATTGGCTGTTTTGACGGGTTGGTGTGCCTATGTTTGGACTTTTGGACTCCGATTCTCCGTCACGAGATTTGATTGATTTTAAATAGAGTGACAGCGAATTTACTTTCCTGTAAAAAAAATTGTTCGTTTGTAATTCAATATTTTCTTGAATCGATTCCAAGCCCGTTGAAATGTTTAAATGAAATGGGCCTTAAGCCAAAAACGTAGATATAAAGTGATTGTTTTTCCAGATCAGTTAATTAATGAATTTATATTCGAACTTATTTTTTTTTTTTTTTAAAACGAACACACACATAAAGGATCTCAGTGAAACTTCATGTTTCTTTGAAGAGATCTAATTTACTTAACTCTAAGGCGTACATCTTTCAAGGATATTATGGCTAGCATCTTACAAATGCTAAAACCACCAGACCATAGAAAGAGTACTATATGTGCCGTGATCGGGATTCGATCTCATGGACTCTGGCTTAGAAGACTGGAACGCTATCCCCTAGGCCACGACCGGCGGCAACACCCTGTACACTAGACTGGAAAAAACTTAGCCAAAAATAAGTATCTAACGGTATTTGCCATGACCTTTAGCAATAAATTTCAAAGTTTGAATGGAAATTATTGTGTGGAAAAGTAACTTTTTGCCTTTTTTACAGAAAAGTTTAAATATCGGTCGATTAGTGAGATCATAATTATGGGTCATAGACATACCTGTATAGGTATCTATCAAATCAAATCAAAACTCGACGAATTCTGACGATATTGGTGTATTTTTTTTTGTATTAATGTGAATTTTTGTACCTTTTGTTCTCGGCATTTTTACAAAACTGGGCTGCACAATTGATATGCTTTTTTAAATGTAGAAAAAATGATTTTTTTTATCTACAATCTATTACAATTGGAAAAAAAACAAAATAGTTTAAAGATTACTTAATTAAAGTAAATATCATAAAAATGATCACTCCTAAAAACGTATCCATTTGACTTGCTATCACTATCCAGCAATCACTAATCAAGATGCTCAAAACTATGACGTCATATTTTATGACGTCAAAGGTGACGGGCACGCTCGCATTAGCCTCGACAAATTGTATAAAGGATGAGGATAAAAAAAATTATAATACAAAATCGACAAAATAGACAAAATCGGCATAATTCGGACACCATTGACGAAATCTAAAAAAAACATAAATATCGAAATTGACAAAATAAACGTGAATCGTGACAAAATTGACAAAATTGAAAAAATTGACAAAATTGACAAAATTGACAAAATTGACAAAATTGACAAAATTGACAAAATTGACAAAATTGACAAAATTGACAAAACTGACAAAATTGACAAAATTGACAAAATTGACAAAATTGAAAAAATTGACAAAATTGACAAAATTGACAAAATTGACAAAATTGACAAAATTGACAAAATTGACAAAATTGACAAAATTGACAAAATTGACAAAATTGACAAAATTGACAAAATTGACAAAATTGACAAAATTGACAAAATTGACAAAATTGACAAAATTGACAAAATTGACAAAATTGACAAAATTGACAAAATTGACAAAATTGACAAAATTGACAAAATTGACAAAATTGACAAAATTGACAAAATTGACAAAATTGACAAAATTGACAAAATTGACAAAATTGACAAAATTGACAAAATTGACAAAATTGACAAAATTGACAAAATTGACAAAATTGACAAAATTGACAAAATTGACAAAATTGACAAAATTGACAAAATTGACAAAATTGACAAAATTGACAAAATTGACAAAATTGACAAAATTGACAAAATTGACAAAATTGACAAAATCGACAAAATTGACAAAATTGACAAAATTGACAAAATTGACAAAATTGACAAAATTGACAAAATTGACAAAATTGACAAAATTGACAAAATTGACAAAATTGACAAAATTGAAAAAATTGACAAAATTGAAAAAAATGACAAAATTGACAAAATTGACAAAATTGACAAAATTGACAAAATTGACAAAATTGACAAAATTGACAAAATTGACAAAATTGACAAAATTGACAAAATTGACAAAATTGACAAAATTGACAAAATTGACAAAATTGACAAAATTGACAAAATTGACAAAATTGACAAAATTGACAAAATTGACAAAATTGACAAAATTGACAAAATTGACAAAATTGACAAAATTGACAAAATTGACAAAATTGACAAAATTGACAAAATTGACAAAACTGACAAAATTGACAAAATTGACAAAATTGACAAAATTGACAAAATTGACAAAATTGACAAAATTGACAAAATTGACAAAATTGACAAAATTGACAAAATTGACAAAATTGACAAAATTGACAAAATTGACAAAATTGACAAAGCATATTTTCAGTGGCAATGTTGGCAAATTCATTAATTTTGCAAAATTTGTAAATTTTGTGAATTGTGTTATTTATGTCCATTTTGTCCATTTAGTCCATTTGGTCAATTTTGTAAATTTTTGGAATGTTGTCAACATGTAAGTTCGTTCTATTCAACCAATTGGTTCAATTCTACCAGTTGGGTCAATTAATCAATTTTAAAATTTAGTGTTGCCAGCCAATTTGGTCAATTTGGTCACTTTTGTCATTTTGGTAATTTTTGAAATCAATTATTAATTTTTTTTTTAATTTTGACATTTTTTCAATTTATCTATTTTGCCATTTTATGTCAATTATATCAGATTTATTTTGTGTCATTTATTGATAGTTTAGATAGTTTTGTCTATTTGCTCAATTTTGTCATTAATGGCAATTTGGTAAATTTTGTCGTCTTTGTCAACTTTGAAAACTTTGTCAGTTTTGTGAATTCCATTTATTGTAACTTTTATGACAATCTCAACAATTTGGTTAATTTGACCAATTTTGTCAGTTTGCAAATTTTTTCAATTTCATATTTTAATTATTTTGTTCGGCTATTTTTTCTCAATTTTGAAAGTGTTATTCAGTAGTGGAGAATGGGGAAACTGATTTTTTTTCTTTTTTCGTCACATTTTTTTTTTAAATTAGCGATCTCCGTCTTTTTCATTTTCTGACAGAGTGTAATTTCAAGTTCATATGCTCCAAAAGTTTGAAAGATGCATCAACATTGACGACCCAGAAGCATTTTCGTGGGACGAAAATTTTTTTGATATTTTTTAAAACTTGATCCTTTGTTCAAGGAGTCCTTACCTTTGGCAAAAATCAAGCAAAATCGTAAGATAAAAATACCGTTTACTATTTTTGGTCCTAATAATTTTTATTTCACATTTTGTAAGTGTCATTCAGTTTTTAGATAAAAACAGTGTTTGAGTCCTTTTATTAGGTAGTTAATGGATAAATATTATCTAACGTTTGACAATCTGGATGAAAATTTTTTCTAGTTATTTTTTCATGTGAAAAACATTTTAAAGTGACAAAAAAACGATTCTCAATTTACATTTTGTTTCATTTTTGAAACATGTTCTAAATAATGTTCTAGAAAAATGTGCTTGATAGATCAAAACAACAATGCTGTTTTCTATCTAATCTATCTAATGATTTTAACGAAAAATCACTTTTCCATACGAATTTTCACTTAAAATCGGACTTTCTTGCTAAAGCGTATGTCAAATCCTAGAGCCATCAAAATCAAAATCCCGTTTGATACTGATCCAATTTTGAGCAGTCTACTATACACTTAGATCATTTTTTACTCGGCAGATACAGCAGCAAAATAATTCACTTTAGTTCCGAAAAACTGCGTAGAAAAAACCGCGATTGAAAGCCCAAACAGCAAAAATTATATCCTGTAAAATTACGCAAATGTCCTGTTGCAAAAAGGAGCAGGACATTTACCGTAATTTTACAGGTCAAAAAACAAATTACGTGACATTTTATTTTTAGTGTACAACTTGTTTACAGGACATTTGCTGTAATAATAAATGAATCTTCGTTAACTTTTAAGGAAAACAATTTAAAATTACAGGTTTCGTTAATTACAGGTTGATTTGTTTGAAAGGTTGCAGTTTCAGTGACACGTAATAGTCAAAAAAAAATCTGTGCATGCTTATATTAACGTGTCAGCACTAAATTTAACCTCGGAAGTCCGGACTTACGACTTCTGAAAAACCTTCTACAAAAAAAAAGTGAAGTACTAGATTGTCGGAAGTCTGTGTTTTGTTGCCAGTTCACCAGCGATGTTTCATAAAACTTCATTTAAATGGACAAGAACAACACCGCAAGAATATGACGTGAAATCTTAAGAAGATGAACACAGGAGGCAAGGACCTTGTGAGGATAACCGGAAATTGCGGCTTCCTTTTAGCTTAAAAATGCTATACATGACTGAAAATTCTATGAAGCTCTCTCAATGATAGAAATCGAATTTCGATATCTAATGCCAACTTTCAAACCAAAAGTTTAAATGAGTTGAAAAGAAAAGAATATCTTTAGAAATCTGGCAAAAATTCAGTTCAAGTTACAAGAAATTTAAATCATCGCTATAAATTTGTTATTAGATTTTATATTTTTGATTTATCTTCTAGTTAATGTTTAATCTCTCTGATCACTTTTAAAAAAATAGCTTCATATTTCATGACTGATCCATGGGTTGATTCCAAAAAGTTCATTCAGAATCCACTCAATACTTCTTATAAAGAAAGTTGCTAACATACATATTTTTATCACTGTACATTTAAAGTTGATTTATTATTAACAAATCAAACACTTTGAAATTTTTTTTAATGTCTTTATTATAGAGATTTTCAGCTTTCAGCTGGTTCATCACTTCGAAAATCTGTGCTTCGATTTGTTTACCTTATTTCATTTAAATTAATGATCTAAAGCCAAACAAAAGTAGAGACTGAAATTTTCTCCTTAAAGCTTTCCAGGACAAATAAATGGTAAACGAAAAAATCACGAAAGCTGCTTAGTGTCAAACGAGGCACCGGAGAAAATCTCCAATACACGATTAGGTACGCACGCATTGCCCAGATGGTAAATGTTTTTTTTCCTACCCCTTACTTAACATCCTACTTACGTCAAAGGTCTCCTAAATGGAGCTTAGATTGGCAAAAGGACGACGACACGCCTAGAATAAGCTTGTTAAACGATTTGCTACCCAAACGAAAATAATCTGGCCAAGGTTGGAACGTTTTTTACAAAGTTTTTTTGAACGAGAAATCTTTTCTAGAGCATTTAAGTCATGTCATTTAGAACTCAGATTTTTCTATCTATTTCTGGTTTACATTTACAATCAGTTGATGACTTTTCTAAATTTAAACTCAATGTTGGAGGATTTTCTCATTTTTAATTAAGACTTTTTGAGTTGTTCCGAACCTAATCTGGCACACAATCGACTAATTCTCAAAATCTTGGGTTTCCATCTTCAATTGGCAAATGAATCATTCACCAGTAAATGTGTGCTTTCACTTGGATTTTTATTTCTCTGATCAGGTCAAATTTCCTTTGGAAATAGCTAGATTTTTTCAAGCAACGAGTTCCACCTACAAGATTCCATCAATTTCAATTACCGTTGATGGGGAAACAATTCACAACCAACACATACTCTTAACTACATGAATGTTCCCATTTGTCCATCCGATCGACCGAATTGCTTTCCGTATCCGGTTTGAATGGAACCAACCTGTAGTCTGTAGCATTACTCTTTTCCCATACTCTTCTCTCTTGAAGTGGTCCAGAAAATGGAGGAGAAGTAGGAAAAAAAAACGAATTCATCTCGACAGCTCGAATAACCGCTCTAATCTGTAAAGTGCTTCTGGTTTGAATTGGAAATTTATGATCCCATCCGGGTTATTTGTTGAGTGGTGTTCGAAGGGAATGTTAGATTGGTACTTCATTTTTTTTCTGTAATCAAAGCCATTAAAAATGTCGAAATGGTTTTATTTTCTCCAGGATGATTCCTGAAATTTATATCCATATAATCCAATCAACAAACATGTCTAGCTTAAGTATTTACTATCAAAATTGAACACACCCAGTACTTTAGAGCACCGAGCAATAGTTTATAGTTTTTTTCCTAACCGTTTGATGAGTTTGATTATCCATATCAACTAAATATTGTGCATTTTTATTGATCCTTGGTTTATTTTTTGTTTGTTCCGGCAAGACAAATAAATATGATTTATGGATGAAAGTTGAATGACAATCCAAATACTTGTCGTGATTGTGGGTTTTCAAAGCAGTGCTCAAATTTCAAAGCACTCAATATTTACTTTAAAAACAACATTCGAACAAATTGATTTCAAAATATCTCTACTTGATTTGAATTTGATTTTCTCTTCTGATCTGGTAAGTAATTTCACAGACAATTGTAGTCATTAGATTAAATGTTGAAGTGATATCGTGGTAGCGCTTGGTACTCTTGCGCTGCTGGTCGCAGGTTCGAATCTTGCTAATATTTTTTTTGTTCTTTAATGAAACCAAATACCATTTAAGAGCTCTATCTTGCTAAAGAAAATGGTTCAGAAGAAGATGAAAGTGATATGAATAGCAACTCACTTAGGCGGCATCCATAAATTACGTAACGCAAAAAATGTACTTTTTTGACCCCCTCCCCCCCGTATGTCACAAATCGTAACGCTTCGACATACCCACGACATGGTTTTATCCTCCACAGTTTGTTTTCTGTTTTGGTCGTCCAAGCTTCTTGTTGAGATACAAATAAACGTGATAATGCCCATGTTATTGCATCTTTGGCAGGAGTTCCAGTATCCCAGAGAACGTCACTGCTTCGCCCCAATTCCGCGAGTTTGTCTGCTTTTTCATTGCCAGCAATAGAACTGTGACCAGGTATCCAGACATATGTGATATTTTTCTTGCTTGAAAGATGCTCGATGAATTTTATAAACGCATGTGGGGATCCTTTTTGTAATGCTTCTAAAACGCTTGCTGAATCTGTGTAGCATACAGCTTCATTTGAACATTGGTGTGTAGCACTGGCTAAAGCAGCAGCTTCAGCAGAAAAAATGGAACAGGTGTTTGGTAAGCGTTCTGAGATTTCCAAGTTAGGTCCTATAATTCCAATTCCAACTTTACCGTTAGATACAGAACCATCCGTAAAAAAGGTTTGACATTGTCGGTATTTGTTGTTGTGAAGTTCGTGGAAGATTCTCATTGCTGCGTCTTTATTGGACCCTGCTTTGCATCTTTTTGTTATAGACCAATCAATTTTCGGAATACGGGCGTTCCAGGATCGTCCTCCTTCAATAAGCTGTTCGCAAATAATTGGCAGTCGTTCGTTGGTCAGTTGATTAAAAAATTGATCTGCTATCTTGAATAGAACTTTCCCTTGGCTTGGTTTTTGTACAACACAACATGCACGTCGTATTAAAATCGAACATAAAAAATGTTTGAAATCTAATCTTCCACATTCTGCTACTATAGAGTCGATTGGTGAAGTTCGAAAAGCTCCTGATGAAATTCGTAAAACACTATTGTAAATAGGCTGTAATTTTGCCACTTCTTCTGGTTTGAACATTTCGATACCATGCATCATTTTTGACACAATTGTTGCCATTCCAATTTGTAAAATCGTTTGCCTGTTACCAAAGTGACTAATCGCCTGTAAAAAGTTGATCCTCGAATTGCATGCCTTTTTAACTTCTCGAACATGAGTCAATGCGTTTCCCTTTCGATTTAAATGAATACCTAAAATTCGGATGCTTAAAACTTTAGGAATAGGTAACTCTTCTATTTTGATATTCTTTTTTTTGGAGAAACAATGGCGTGTCTTTCTTTGGCAAGTATGTAATAAGTTGCTCTTATGCGCACTTATGCTGTAACCGATAGTTCTAGTCCAAATTATGATTTGGTCAACAGCCTTCTGTAAATGTCGTCTAGCTATAGCTGTATATTTATGCCCAGCTATCAATAGAAGATCATCTGCATAAACAAGAAGCGTAACATTATCCGGAATCACTTCGAAGATTGGATTTACTGTTAGTAGAAATAAGGTTACCGACAAAACAGAACCTTGAGGAACTCCATTTTCTTGATATTTCACTGATGAAAAAGATCCTCCTACAGTGACACGAAATGTTCTGTTTTTCAAGAAGTTGAGTATAACTCCAAAAGATCTTTTTCCTAATTTAGCTTGTCTAGCAGCATTTATGATTGCTGGATGCCAAGTACGATCATAAGCCTTCTCTAAATCTAGCTGGACTATTTCAGAACATAATCCTTTTTGTCTGTGGTCATTCATTATATCGGTCAAAGTACTGAAATAAGTTGTTGTTCCAAATCCTTTGCGGAAAGCATGTTGATTTTCATTAAGTAAATGGTTTTCTTCAATGTAATTCCGAATTCGACGATCTATCATCCTTTCATATATCTTACTGAGGCAAGATGTTAGAGAAATCGGTCGGTAGCTGGTTAAAGTTCCAAAAGGTTGTCCAGGTTTGTGTATTGGAATTATAATACTTTCACGCCAAGATTCAGGAAAATTTCCAAGCTGCCACTGGTTATTGAAAATTTCAAGCAATAGGCATTTACCTGCTAGAGGAAGATGCTGTAGCATTTCATATGAAATGCTATCGGGACCGACTGATTTGCCTTTCACACAATTTAGGGCAAATAACAATTCTTGCATTGAAAAATCACAGTCTATAGTTGGGTTCGCCTCTATACTTGTTATAGATGATTCTACCATGCCTGAGTGAGACTCTAGGAATTCACTCGTGAACATGAAATTTTGTTCAAATTTCGAAGCAAAGGATTCGGCAATTATACTTGGATCTTCTATAAAAACGTCATCAATTTTCATTTTTAGGGTTCGGATTGATTTTCGACCAGTAAGTTTGGAAAAATTTTCCCAAATAGTGGAAATAGATGTGGAAGGGCTAAAAGAAGCAGCAAATGTTTCCCAAGATTCTTTTTTTGCTTTTTCGACAGCTGTTTTTGCTTCATAGCGAGCCTTACGAAATTCATCATTTGCTGATGTCCAAGCAAGACTATCATGTGGAATCCTCCGAAGTTTCTTAAGTGCTCTTTTCCTTTCTTTAATAAGATCACCAACATGATCTGACCACCAGTACGCAAATTTTGATGAAGGATTGCCAGTTGTTTTGGGAATAGTATCGTTTGCAGCATCAATTATAATTTTAGATAAATTTTCAACAGTAGAAGTAGGATTGGTTCTTATCAAATCTTGAATTCTCGCTTGAAAATCATCCCAATTAGCCATTTTATGTCTCCACTTCTTTACATGAGGAATGATTGGGCCGTGGTCATCAAGTCGAATAGAAATTGGAAAATGATCACTATTGAACGGCTCATTTGATGTTTTCCAACTGAAATGCTTGACAATATCAGTGGATGCAAATGTAACATCGATGGAAGAATCAGAACGACCTGCTACATCGAATCGGGTGATCGATCCATCGTTAAGAGGGATGAGCTGGTTTTCACAAGCCCAGGTAAATATGGTGTTGCCCATGCTATTAGAATTTATTTTATCCCAGGTGAAATGTCTGCCATTAAAATCACCAGCAAAAATAACAGGCATAGGAATGTTTTCGCAAATTTTCGAGAGCGCATGATAAGCATCATCTGGTTTTTTCAAGCTATTGTACTCACTTACTACTGTTACTGACATTGGAGAATGAATCCTCACACCAACAGCAGGTATTTCTGGAGTAATATCGAGGGGATCATGCGGAACTTCTTTGAGTACTGCTATTACAGCTGGTCCCTTCTTGCTTGACGTTTGACACACTGACTCATATATAAAATATTTTTCTTCGAGGAAACGGCCGTATTTTTCCGTTAATGTTTCTTGTAAACAAAGAATAATTGGTAACTCACTGCGTATCTCCTGTATAAACTCAGCTGCGTTGGTCCAAAAACCTCGAATATTCCATTGTAGAATGAAATTTCGACCCTTAGAAAGTACCTGTGACCGATGCCGTTTATCGTGGATCGATGTCCCCGATGAAGATATTTGGATAGGTGGTATTGTAGTTTTCTTGAATTGGCGGGTGCTCGGGCCCTCCCCTGGATCCCAACTCGGTGAAGATGAAATGAGGGTGGCGTTAATTCCTTGGTTGGCATTTCTGAAAGGTGGACCAGCGTTTGGCACAGTTCGAATGTAATTTGTTGTGGTACTGACCTGTACATTGTTGGGGTGCTCCATGCCAGCAACCTGCCATGATACTATATCAGCGGTAGGTGCCAGCAAGGAGCCAGGCTCGGGGGTTACAGTTGCGCCGAAAAGGGCTGTGGGATGCGGTAGACTGTCGACGGGTTGGAGGTTGGCGGCCCGGACAGTTTTCCGGGCATCCCACACTTTGGACGATGAGGTGGCTACTACACTTTCTTTCACACACCCCATACCTCAGATCGGCGATTGATGTTGTTTGATGTTTGGTTGATCTTGAATCCTGATGATGATGGTTTGGCTTTGATGGTTTTGATGTTTGATGATTGTCATATATTGATGTTGGTGATTTTATAACTCGGGAATCAGCTATTTGATCAGAAGCAGTGTTATTTTGGATGGACTGTGCAGTGGTTGATCTTTGATAGTTCATGGTGGAATAATTTTGCTTCAAGTTTTCATGTGAATCATCAGTCACGAAATAACTGAGATTTTTGGGATCGTAGCGTCATGTTCAGAAGAGGCTCATCAAAATCTTGTTCACTTACATTCAAATAAGATCCTTGTGAAGAAAAACATTGAGAGTTACCCGTTGTTGAAGAATCATAGGCAATTTTCTTTTTATCTTTCTCAATAGCCGGAGGGGAATGATTCGCTCGTTTGTTTCTGGTAGTGATATTGACTAATGGTTCACTAGCATTGGTATTTTTATTGGAGTTTTTAGATTTCAGAGAATCAGTCAGATCATTCATTTCATTTATGGTTTCATACTCACGACATTTATCTAGGTACATTGTCTTCAACTTATTGAAGCTGGTTTCAAGTTGGACCATTTTCTGCTGACTTTCCAACAAGAGTTCAACTTTTTTTGTCAACTCTTCTATTTGCTTATCCTTTTTTTCCAATTCGAAAGATGTTCCTTGATTTATGATAGAGGAGTAAGATGGTTTTCTTGTTGATTGTTGTTGATTTTCGACTTTCTTTCTAGCTTCCATCCAAGACAAACACTCATCGGTTTTCACGCGAATGACGGCTTCTTCAAAACGGTATTTCGGACATTTCCGTCCAAATGCTGAGTGTTCATTATTGTTTTCGGGGCAATAGGGACATTTAAGTGGTCTGTCGCAGCTTTCACCTTCCTGGAATTCATGTTTTTCTGAACATCGGGTGCAGCGTTTTTCCTCCTTACATCTCTTCTTAGTATGACGATATTGTAAGCAATTTTTACAAATCATAGGCGATTCATAATAAGTTCTCACTTGAACTCTGGTCCATCCAAAGTATATTGCTCTTGGAAGACAGGTGCTTGCAAAGGTTAAAACGGTCAAAGGAGTGTTTACAACTTTTTTATCGACATATTTTGTGATGCGTTTCACTGCAACAACGCCTTGAGTTTTGAGCTCCGCAAGAAGCTCTACCTCCGTCATGTCGATAGTATCTGGCTGGAATACTATTCCCTTGATACGACTAAGAGAAGGATGGTCCACAACTTCTACAGCAGTGTTAACATCCAGCTTGGTTACTAGTTTTAGAGCTTCCACCAATTCCAGATTGAAAGTGGAAATAGCATAACTCTGTCCACCATTTTCCAGAGACAACGTAACACTTTTACGAAGAGATCCACGTTTCAATTGACGTTCAATTTCGCTAGCAACGTGAAAAGGATTTGTTGGCAGTTTGTCCCGGTTTTTATTATCACCTGGACGTCTAAGCTGCAGCCATCTCTTTTGACCGTCAAAAGACGATGATCGCATATAAGGTGGCAGAGGAGAAGATTCAGGCAATGCTGATGCCTCACCACTACCGGCGGAAACGCATTTCATGGCGCCACCGATATTTTCACTCATCCACTATCAGTTTCTTTTGGCACTTTTGTCCGATTGGATATGATATTCTCACAATTAGAATAAAGCAAAAATAACAAATCTCAAAAAAAGTCTTTCTTTACTAAAACGAAACCATTCGGAAAAATAACAATGACGTTTCCTTGGTAACGTAAGCACTCGATAGCAATCCACGCAGTGATGGTAAAAAGCGACCGAACTGTAGCAAGGCTTGCTTAAGACTGATCATTATCCATCCAAATCGCTTCTTAGTACTCATTGATGATAACTCTCTGATAAAATAAATTAATTGTCTTATTACGAGTTTCTCTGTTCTTGTTAACTAGTAATCTACCTTGTTTACTTTATTTTGTTCAAGCAGCATAACTTGTTATGTAAAATATACTCCACTTAGTAATATTCGTCAGAATAATCAAAACAGCTGATCGGAATGATCAAAATCAATTGAGAAAAAATAGTAAAATTTCTAGGATTAGATTGAGTTCTTGGGGGTAAATGTACCTAATATTCGGTTTTCCAACGGTTATTTCACAGATATCCAATCCATTGGTTACAAACCAGTTTCAATCTTGTTAATGCTTACAAATTTTAAGCTGATTTTAGTTTGCTTATCATTTAGCAAAAATTGTATGATATCAAAAAGCTGCGATTAAACTGAAATTTTTTAGGAAAAAATTGTTACGTAACGATGAGCATACCTCCCCCCCTCCCCTATGTCACAATTCGTAACGCTAGAGCTTACTCCCTCCCCCCCCTAGGAGCGTTACGTAATTTATGGATGCCCCCTTATTTGATTCTGAAATCTGAATCTTTTATCTTGCTTTAATTTCAAAATTTAAGTTTGAATGAGAAATCTGAAAAATTTTGAACGTAAGTTCTATTCTTGAATTATGAATCTGTCTTCTTGTTCTAAACCTGAATTTGGGATTGGATTTCAGAGAGTTAATATGACTTCTCGATCTAAATTCTGATTTTGAATCTGAATTCAAAATCCTTTACATGACATCTCTATCTTAATTCTAAATCAGAATCTGGGTTCTGAATGTGAATCTGATTGTGGCATCTTGATCCGAATCCGAATCCGCATAGAAATTCAAAATCTATACTATAAGTCTAGCTAAACTGAATATCATATCTAATCTGAATTTATAATTTGATGTCCGAATGTGGATTCCGAGTTTTAATTCTAATCTGAATTCTGAAGGGGAACGCAAAATTCAAATCTGAATTCCGATTTGAACTCTGAATGTGAATCCTATTTCTGAACTGAGATGTTTTTTTTTTTTCTAAAAACTTAAAACTAACTGAACTCGGAATTTCAAAGATTACAACAACATTGTAGATTCATATTATAAATTTACTAGTTGTAAAACCTCATTACAAATATAAGCCCAGCTGAAGACGTCATTTCATTTTGTAATGGGTTGTGAGCCTACTAAGTTGAATAATTCTACTGAATCAAAGCAATCGAGAGATCCCTTCTAATTCAACATAAAAAAGTTCAGATACCGGTATTTCGATAACAACTTACTATCTTCTCCAGTGAGCGTTTTCGATTGATACCATCATATCATAAAAAAAAGATCTGAAATAAAATATCTTAAACAAAACATTAAACCTGAATTTCAAAACTTAAAACTAAAAGGTACTAGAAAATCTGGAATTGTAATTGTAATTGTAATTCGGTATCTGTTTCGGTATCTCAAATTGTATTCAAATGACTGAATTCTGATTCTAAATTCTTTAGCTGAGTTCTGAATTTGAATCATAAATTCTTGTTCATAACTCTCTCAACAACAATTTCAGTTGCTGAAAACTTCACAGAAGTTAAATTTTATGATTATTAACAAACAATTTTTGTCCTACGAAAAACTCTATCGCAATAGAAAACTTTGAACATTTTTTTCCAAAATTGCATAACCACAGGGGCTGAAGAACTAAATTTCAGTACTCTTTCGGCTGCCCCATTTTTTCCTAAATTTTTTAACATTTTGAGAATGCTTCAAATCTATACTTTTAAATAATTTTCGTTCGAATTGTTATGTAAATTAGTGACATATGAGGCTCTACAAGTGAGGTTGGCTTTAGAGGGCTTATATTACTTCTTAATTCTGAATCTAAGTATGGGTTCTGAATGTGAATCTGATTTTGCCATTTTGATCTGAATTTTGAACATAAATTTAAAATTTAAACTTAGAGTCTACATAGGTACTACTCATACTTAGGTACTAATCTGAATTTTAAATTTTATGTTCCAATCTGAATTCCGAATCTGTACTCTAATCTGAATTCTGAATGCCAACGTCGGATTTAAATATGGATTCCGATTTGAATTCAGAATGTGAATTCTGAATCTCAACTGTGAATCATTTATTTTTCCAAAAAATATTTAGAATTCATATTTAGAATTAACCTGAATCTGAATATGAATACTGGACTATAATCTGAATTTGAATCCCAAATCTGAATCTGAACTCTCATTCTCAATTCAGAATCGGAAATCTTCTATTTTACATTTAGATGTTGAATTTTAATGCTTATTTCTTACTCTACTTTGAATTTGAAATTTCCCCGGGCTTGTAATATAGCTTAGTTGACAAGTCAGTTGCTTTCTGAGCCGATGTCCGTGAGTTTGAGCCCAAGAGTAAACATCGATAACAGTTGTACCGGATAAGTATTTCAATGACTTGTCCGCCAACTTCATAGTTGATAGAAGTCGCGAATGACATAAAGAGGTTAAAACGACTATAATCGAAAAAAATTGAATTTGAAAGTTTCCAAAAATGTTTAGTATTCAATCGATATTTTATAAGGTTACCAGATTGCCCGGTTTTATACGGGTTTGCCCGGATATTTCTTACAAAATTTGGGAACAGCCCGGCCCGGCCCGGTTGCCAGGATTTCATTGGAAAATGTTAGGGTATTGCACGGATGTATTCACTTTATTTGGCAAATAAAACAAAAAAAAACAAATAGTTTTGTAAAAATTGATAGTTTATGCCTCCAAAACGAAATTTATAAGCAAGTTTTATAAAAAATAATCATGAAAGGTTTTTTGGAAGCCTCTAATACAATTTAAAATATGTCGATGTACTTTGATGAAAAAAAATTTTTTTTAATATTTTTTTCTTGATATTAGTTGAATAATTTTTGAGTTTTGGTAAAATTTGTCCGGATTTCGATCGTCAATTTTGAAATCTTATGCCCGGATTTTGCCAGGTTTTTATAAAAAATTGCCAGGATTCGTCCGGCCCGGATAGGTACTGAAAAAATTCCGGCAACCTTAATATATTAGCTTCGAATTTTCAGCACAGAAAGTAATTCAGCTGAAAAAGTTATTGAAAAAAAAAGATCACTGATTTTTTCCATACTTCACCTAACAAAGTTTTTTTTTTCTATTACATTGGTGACCCATTTTTCAACTACTGAAGGTAGGCCAATATCCTCGCAGATGGATTCTTGTTTAATCATAAGATCGGCTTCGGGGCATCCTATACAGCTTTTTATAAAAATTTTCAATAATTTTATCACTTCAACGAACAAAATATTCAAATTTTCTAGACGAAAAAAAAACTCAAGCGCTCCCATGAAGTCAACGACTACTTTTAATAATTTTTCCGTTGATCTTCCTAGCAAAACGCAAACAAATGCTTTCGAGATTCGATCGATCCAAAAAATTTTTGGTTAACTTATGTGTTTTAAGAACTTGTGGAAAAAAAATCATAAATGTAAAATTGCAAAGAACTTTCTTGTTGAAAAATGAAACTTTCAGAAAAGCTAAGGTTTTCAGAAAAGGACATAAAACAAAAAAAATATATTTGAGAAATGATGCAACGCTAGGCCAACGCTTTGCCGGCTTAGCTAAAAAAGTTTGTAGTTAACCAGTGAACTCGAGGCAGAGTGTCAATCTTATATAGGCAGAGGGAATTATTGCATCATCCCACTAAGTCTTCCGTTTTCCTACTTCCCTTGCGGGTTCAAATCCTGCAAAGTGCAGTTGCAAATTTTTCCAACATTTCGAAGTTCGGTAATATCATCGACATTGTTGAGCAAACCATCGAGTTTTGTTGAAAATTAAATAAAACACGTTTTCCAAGCTCATTTACTTTTATTTAACGCTAATGAAGGTTTTGTAATGTATGTCTCTTTACATTTGAGGAATATTGGATTCTTCACATTACCCAAACGGAATGTTTTAGAAATTTCCAAATTTCTAATTTGAGTGTTGAATATTTTTTCGAAAATCTGGCGTCTAACCCATTAAGCATTTATTAAGGAAAAGGGGTACTTATATGAAAAAAGGAGGAGGGGGGCTGCTTCGGTTTGGGTACTAACTTTGTTCTTATTTACCATCAATCATAATTATGAAAGGAAAGTTAGGCGAAAAGTTTGAGAGAAATTTACAATTTGGATGGACATCTTAGAGGAGCAAGCGAAGTGATTTAAATTTACTCCTCTTGATACCTATTAGAGGCTGTACGTTGGCGAGTTAGTAAAATACTCTTAGAAAATCCTAGTGTTTGCAGTCCAGATGGATCTAACTTTCGGTTGCCAGATTGCCCGGTTTTATCCGGATTTGCCCGAATATGGAGGCAAAACTTGGGAACAGTCCGGTCCAGTCCGGTTGCTCGGATTTCATTGAAAAATGCTCAGATTTTGCCCGAATTTATTCATTTTATTAGGCAAATAAAAAAAAATACAACGAACGCCTCAAAAACGAAATTTTTTAAGAAAGTTTTTTTAAAATATTCATGAGATTTTTTTGGAACCCTAAAAAGCGATTCAAAATTCGTCGATGAGTTTTGATGAAAAAATAATTTCAATTTTTTTCTTGATTTTTGTTGAGTAATTTCTAGGTTTTGAGAACATTTGCCCGGATAATGCCTGATTTATGGTCGCCAATTTGAAATCAAATGCCTAGATTTTTCCAGCTTTTTCTGAAAAAATAGCCCGGTTTGTCCGGCCCGCATACGTGCTGAAAAAAATCTGGCAACCTTAATCTAACAACATTTGGCAATAACGAGGCTTGCACCCAAAACTAGGCTGCTTGAACTTCTTGACCAGTTCATTTCACACATTTTTAATGATGCTCGTGTATTTTTCACAGGGTATAGATTAAGGTTATCAGATTTTTAAAAGCACGTATCCGGTCCTTACAAACCATAAAAGCCTGGCAGAGTCCGGGCATTTGATTCGAAAATTGTCGACAAAAAATCCGGGCAATATCAGGGGAAAATTGATCAAAACTCAGGAATTACTCAATGAAGTCAAGAAAAAAAAACTTAATTTTTTTTACAAAACTTTCTAGCAGATTTCATAATTTAAGCTCCAAAAAACCTTTCAAGGTTTTATTTTATTGAATTTGCTAAAACATTTCGTTTTGAATGGATGAATTTGGAAATGTATTTAAAATTTTTTTTATTTTTAGCAAATAAAGTGAATAAATCTGGGAAAAATCCTGGATTTTTTTAACAGAATTTTTCTCAAATTTTGTATTAAATATCCGGGAACATGACAAGCTTATTATAGACCCTTTTCAAATTTTGATTCAAAATAGTTTTAATACAAAGCATACAAGAAGAATTTCAGTTGTATTGTGCGCTCAAATTTAAGACCATTACGTTAATACTTAACCAAATCTACCCTCACCAACTGAAGTTCTGACCTTATCGCAAACCGAGTATCAAACTGTTTTATTGGTTCTATTTACTTTGTTATTGGTTTTCGCTTTCTGCGTTCCAAAGCTTCGTGCTTCAATAAGCTATAAGACTAACACCCACACCTCCAACTCTCACATAAGCTTTTCAATAAAACAAACGATTGAATCAGGTGCTGCACGGATACACTAAATACAAATTACGACAAATGAGAATTGCACCCGCAGGAGGGCAATCAATTATGTATTTAGCGAATGTGGTTTTAAGGTGCAAGCTATTTAGAAAAATAATTTTTGGATTTTGGGATGAGATTTTGTGTACTTCAATGATAATAAAATTCTACACCAAACCAATCTTTGAACGTAAAAAAATGCTTTTAAAGCATCAGGCAACTTGTAGAATGCGCCAAAACAAACTGTCATAAGAATTTGTGTCGAGCATAAAGTTTTATAATATAATTTCTGCCTAATGTAGCCGATAAAGTCCTACACGTAAAGCAAATATAACAAGTCGCTTATCGGGTCTTCAAAAGCAACCCCATCACGTGTATTTGGCTTCGGTCTAACTTTTGTCGGTTTTCCAGCAGACCGCTTAGCCAGGGTGTAATAATCCGGATCACATAATTGCCTCTACGAGGCGTTTGGTCTAGAATACTTAATTCCGCATTTCCGCAACCGGCAGCGATAAACAGCTGAGTTTATATCTGCATATAACAGCGATAGACCTAAACATTTTTTCTTTATCAGTATGTGGGTGTTTTTGGGTGATTTTTACTTTTTTTGTTATAAAAAATAATGATAAAATACAGACTCATAAAAATACATAATAAATATACATGCATTTTAAGGTAACATAAGTCCTCAAATTTAAGTTCCAAATTCACCTTCAGCTTAAAGCATTACGGATACAACTTCAAACACGTGAACCCTCAGCGAAGGTCAAAAGTTACCTTTTCATTCAATTTTCTACTCACTTCATTTTGACCTTTCTCGGCCACGGTCCCAAAGGGGTGAAAATTTTCGCCAACGGACTACTGACTGACCAATTGCGGGGCTATTTCTCTTCCATCCATGTTCGTTAAAAGAGCTACTTCCAACTCCAACCAAACAGCAACATAGTTAGTAATTTTCTTAAACTTACCGCAATGCGCGAGACTTCCCACTTTTCAGAGCTTTAGCTTTAGCAGACGAACCCGCCGTATACCCATTTTGTGATTTACGGCACCCTTGAACTGGATTCATCCGGGAGGGGGGCCGTAAAGAAATAAACTTTCTTCGAAGTAGACACGACGACGGTGGAAAGAAAGAAAGAAGGTGTGCGATTTGACTTGCTGGGAAGCTTATTGATTGAAGAGGTATTTGAGAATGTAGGTAATTCCTGAAATTGATGTTTGAAACATTTCAACATTTTTTTTTCATTTATTTCAAGCTGTTCTCATAAGAATATTTTCCTCTCACCAAGCAGTCTTCCCAACTCGCCCTGGTGATTCTTTTAAAAAACAATTCACCTGTATTTAGCTTTTTATCGTAATTTATGAACTTTGGTACTTGTTAATATTTTTCAAAATTTTGGTAAAAATTTCTTAACGAGCATATTTTTTAAAAAATTTGTTACACAACGCATTTCAATTACCAAATACTTGTGGCGGTCGCCAAATGTGCAGACTGTTCCGGTCTTCCAAACAAGGTTGTCAAAATCATAGAAAAATCTGAAGCATACGGCACTACGCAATTTTAATTAATAATGAGCCATAGTTTTTTTAAACAGACAAAAGTGCAAGGTGGTCAAGCAATACTTCGTTTTATAGAGTAGTGTTGTTTTTTTTCTAATTCCAATAGACATACCTCAATTCACCGGCTTAGTTATAATTCACTTAAAAAGATTCTAACTTACAGCCTTGGCAAAACTGGCTAACAGAAAGTTTTCTTTTATGAATTCATAAATCGGTTTGAATCCAAAGTATAAAACTTGCGCATAGAAACCTATGAGTTGCGATTAAACCGCGAAATGATCACTCTAATATTCTGCAAAAAATCATTGGTAAGCTTCAAACCAAAACAAAACCTCGTAGACCTCAGGATCATACTGTATACTGTGTGTATGGATTGCACATTTAATGCGATGCAGTCAAGTGGTTCAACGGCTCTGTTTTGGAAGCATAAATTCTGTGATGGTATTCCATAAATTTAATTGAAAGATCATGACAAATCGGGTCTTTTTAACATTTTACTTGAGACAAATCAGTTACCAAAGTTATCATATTTTTCCAATAGAAAGTTAGAAATCCATCGTGTTTACTGAGGTATGAAATTTAAGTCTTGGAAATTTGATCGAAATTTGTGAATATTTCACAAATAAAATCTGTATTCTGTGACACAGATTCTGTGATGAAAATTTGCTCAAAATTTCGTAAAATGAAAGATTTTCCTGTAATTTCGGCATCCTTGTTTAGAAGACCAGAACAGTCTGCAAATTTGGTAACCGTGGCAGGTGTTTGGTAATCAAAATGCGCTGTGTGCAAATTAAAAAAATATCGAACCAATTGAAAACAACAATCGTCAAAGTTAAGCACGCTAAGAAACTTTTACCAAAATTTGAAAAAAAATTAATAAATAATAAAATTAATAAATTATGATAAAGAGCTTAAACAGAACTATGCTTGGTTTCAAATGTGGTAAAATGCTTTCCTGAGTAAAAAAACAAAAAGAACAATAAAAGGAACATAAAAACAGATGAATTATTTTTAAAAAGAATCGTCAAAGCGAGTTAGGAAGACTACTTGGTGAGAGAAAAGTATTCAAGCGGGTTGAAAGGACAGCTTGAAATGAATAAAAAAAAACACCAATAAGTGAGTTGAGAAAAAAGCTTGGTTATCAAGCGGGTTTGACAAACAGCTTGAAACAAATGAAAAAAAAAATCAACAATAATCGAAATTAGATGACAGCTTGGTTATCAAGCGGGATGAGCTTAAAACAAATTTAAAAAAAAAGTCACCGATAAGTGAGTTGAGAGAATAGCTTGGTGATCAAACTGATTGAGAGGACAGCTTGAACAAAATGAAAAAAAAAAAAAAATCTATTGTGGTGGACCCGCAACATTGTTTTACCAATGTTACAGTTCGTTTATGCACGCAAAGCATAAACAAACTGTATATCGAACAAAGTCCAATGTGAGGGCTCAGCGCAAGATGCTGACTCCTCACTTTCGGACTGTACCATGTTCGGTCGGTCACCGCTCTAGAACTGTAAAGAGGAATTAAAAATAAAGTTAGTCTTAAGAGAACCTCCAACCCGCAAAGTCATATATATATACCACAGCCGAACCGGGAAAAAGGCTCATATCAAATCACTATAATTAGCGATCAAGGGGATTGGGAGAGCAGCTTGACATAAAAGAAAAAATCACCAGTAAGTGAGTTGAGAGGACACCTTGGTCCTCAAGCAGATTGAGAGGTCAGCTTGAAACAAATGAAAAAAAATTTCCGACAAGTGAGTTTTAAGAACAGCTTGGCGATCATGTGGATTGAGAATACAGCTTGAAACAAACGAGAACAAAATCAGAAATAAGTGATTTGAGAGGACAGCTTGGTGATCAAGCGGGTTGAGAGGACAGCTTGAAAAAAAAAAAACTTAAAAACACAGATAAGTGAGTCGAGAAGACAGCTTGGTAATCAAGTAGTTTGAGAAGACAGCTTCAAAATGAATTAAAAAAAACACCTATAAGTGAGTTGAGAGGACAGCTTGGTGATCAAGCGTGTTGAGAGTACAGCTTGAAACAAATGAAAAAAATCACCAATAAGCGAATTAAGAGGACAGCTTTGTGATCAAGCAGGTTCAGAAGACAGCTTGAAATGAATTTAAAAAACAGCGTTTAAATGAGTTGAGAGGAAAGATTGGTGATCAAGTGGGTTGAAAGGACAGCTTGAAATAAATGAAAAAAAAAAAAACACCGATTAGCGAGTTGAGAGCAAGGTTGTCGAATAAAATCTGTATTTTTGAAAAATAAAATCTTGAATTTTGTGATTTGATCCTAAAATTCTGTGACGGTTTTCTGTGACACTATTTTTATGAAGTTCATTGGGAATTCATGTGAAACATCAACAAATTGGAAACTACTTAAAATTTTCATAGGAAAAAATCTAATTATACAACCTCGTTTTCATATTTTAATGAATAAGAGTCAGAAATAAAAAGTCGAAAGTGACATAAAAATTTATAATTTTGGAAATCTTAACAGAATTTAGAAAATCTGTGTATATTGTAAAAAATTTAAAAATTCTGTAATCTGTGACACAGATTCTGTTGCGTAATTTTGCTCAAAATTCTGTGATAATACAGATTTTTGTGTGATTTCGGCAACTTTGGTTGAGAGGACAGCTTGGTGATCAAGCGGATTGAGAATAAGCTAGTTTCCGCCAAAAAGCAAGTTGAGAGGACAGCTTGGTGATCAAGCGAATTGAGAGGACAGCTTGAAAATTTGTAGGTTAGCCAAGACATCAGCCTGAACGTATTGACAAGAGTAATTAATCGGTAGAATCATCAGTAAATCTTGAGATAAGACGAAAGGCAATCGAGTTGAGAGGAGGGCTTTCCAAAATTGTATGAAATTCCAAGGGAGGATTGCTTAAAATAGTGAAGAATCATAGCTAATAAAAAGTTTTTAGATAATGAAACGCTTCAAAGCTTTAGCTTTAAATGAGTTAAAAAATACGTCGTGAACATGTTGAGTTTCTTATAAAACTATTGATTGAAATTACAAGCGAATTGAAACAGACAGGATAGCTAGAAGTTCAGAGACGAGTTGAGAGGGCCCAGTGCACATTTTGATCTGTATATTTCAGTTGTTTCTGAGATATAGACACTTTTTTACAATCTGAAAAAGTTGTATAAAATATTCTATATGAGCCTGTACGTACCAAAGTGGAGGCAATATACGGACCAAATGTTGCTCACCTTGAAAATATAGAACTTTGTAATGCATTTTTAACAATTTGATAGCAACTTTGCTTTGCACAAAATCTTAGGATTGTATAACTTATAACTTTCTATTGCCTGTCTTACAATTTAATTACAATTTCCTTTTGCAGGTAGCCAGAGGTTTGTATAACTTTTTTCACCATATGATACAATTTATTGTTACTGTTTCCCAAAGCAATCATATTTTTCCTTTATAACGATTTTACTATGAATCGCCGTTAACATAAGTACAGTAGAATTTAATGTTTGCTGTGAATAAAATTTAACTTGTATATACAACTTTATGTGTCTTTGATTAAATTGATGAACCTTGTTATAAAAATAGTGAATGCCAATTTCCAAATACCGCCTATGCATATTGTCAGCTGTTGATTTAATAATGCATATGTTCCGATCCCTGTCTTTCGATACTTCCTCGGCACCGTTTTACGTTGATAAAAACAAGCAATTTTGTTCATGTACAGTTGAGAGTTCCGTTTAAAAATTAGTTGATCGTATAAAATACCACTGCAGTGGTCTGACTGCATCATTTCGGACTCCAAAACTATTTATAGATGCCTTTTTTTTTTATATACAACTTTAACCTATCTCATAGACGATTTAATTACAATCAATAATAGTATTAAGCGCTGTGCGATATTAGCTAACTTTTTACTGTACTGTCAAACGATTCGCAAGTCGATTAAATATAACCTTTTCTACCTCAAATACTTACTTGTTGCAAATAAAATTCAGTAGAGTTCAGTCGAGGACGAACTGCAAAAACTCCAAAACGAGGAAAGACTTGAACAAATTATTTAAAATTTCAAGTGTGTTGGAGGGCGAACGATACAAATTCAAGGTAAGTGGAAAAACATTTTTAAACTGCAATTTGGTGTTTAGAGATCTGCCTTGGTATAGAAAAAGAATGTTTTTTGATAAACATGCCAAGATATAGGACTAAGAATATATGAAATTTGAACATCGATAAAAATGGCATACCCGCATACGTGAACATTCTGCATATCAGTTATCCACAATTGAATTCAAATAACTGCGTAGTAAATTTTTCTCTCGTGACAAAACAGCAAAGAGGATTTTAATCTGCGGAAAAAGCCAAACGAACCTATTTTGCTAGTGCAGTTTAGAGTGTCCATTTTCCGGCCATTTTAGCATTCCCGGGAATCGGGAAATCTGACTACCCTTTTTCCGGGAAATCCCGGGATCCCGGAAAAAATTGAATATGAAGATTTATACATGAAGATCTTAACCATCTACTGCCTACGAATCGTTATCGATATGATATTTTTAAATTAAAAAACACTGTATTTTAACTCAAAACATTTCAAACTTTTTTAAAGCCTCAAAAATTCAATAATCAACCCAAGAGCCAAAAACAAAGTACTTTAACTGACAACCTGGTCTGATTTTGGTACAAAAATTTGAAATAATTGAGAAAGATGTTTCACTATCGAAAGAAGTTAGCAAGCATATCGTAAATTTTCAGATAACTCTCTATTTCTTCCACAATATTTATTTTTTTCCTGATGATTTTGCTACTGTTAACAGTTTCCGAAACAGAAGTTCTAAATGATGTGTTCTGCAAAATAGACCATTTAGATTCTTGTCGTAGCGTTTCATTATTAGAATTGATTGGTTTCATAGATTCTTTGTCGTTTTTCACTTTTACACTAAGTTCTCGATCGGAAAAAACGATTCTTATATATCAATCAGATTTAAGAAAAATAATGTTCAAGGTGAGTATGTGTTCGGATCTCGAGCGGAGTGGTCGTTTTTTCTTTGCTGCGACGTTTCATTTAGCCTTGAGTAGCCGAGCTACTGTTAAGTTTTGCTTTGTTCGACACAATAGCATTTATCCGGTGGTGTGATAACAATGGGATCCAAAATGGAAGAAGCCCGATCAAACTCGCTCAGAATTTATTTTGGACCTGGAAAAGTTGAGTCTTCAGTGTTTGAAGTTTTTCAATTTATGAAGCTCAAGATGGGTTTGGTCGGTGAACAACTTTTAGCGATGTACAAAGAACCTAAGGAGCACTGTGTTTATTTAAAATTTACAAGCGAAAAACTTTTGAAAAGCACATTGTCGCGGTTGCCATCTTCAATGGAGTTCCACTACAACGAAAATAGTTCGACTAATGTGACATTCTCTGAGGCATCCAGCGTGTTCAAATACGTGAGAATATTCAATTTACCACCTGAAATTGATGACAAAGAGATTTCAGATGTCTTCGGGAAGTTTGGTGTCATTCAAAGAATGGTGAGGGAAAAATATGGCACGGAAACAGGGTTTCCAATCTGGACAGGTGTGCGTGGAATACACATGGAAATCAAAACTGAAATTCCTGCGACAGTACACGTGAGAAACTTTCAAGCTCGCGTGATTTATGAGGGACTAGTTAACAAATGTTTTGTTTGTGGAAGCAAAGATCACATAAAAGCTAATCGTCCACAGCGTGTTCCAGTCCAAAAGAGGTTGAATATTCAGGCTCTGCGATACAGCGAAATTGTTGCTGGACCCAGTCGGTGTTTAGTGATGGCTTCTGGCGGAAAAAATATTGAGATCACCGCAGCAGAAACATCGTGTAATCGGAACAACGAAGAAGGCATTGCGAAAGTAGGAAACGATCAGGAAAAAAACATGGAGCATCAGTTGGAAGCTTCGGAGACACAAATTGATCCAGAGGGTGAAAAAACAGACGTGAGAGTTGAAGAGATGGATTCTGCAGTTTTGACAAAACATTCGGAGCGCACTAAACGCGGTCGCAAGGAAACTAATAATAGGGATGGAGCTTCTTGGAAGCACAGAGTGCTTTAAATCGTACAAGACCGAAATCGAAACAACAGAGACAGTATTAAAATCTTTCTTTCTTAGCTCATGGGATTTGAGTTCTGTTAAGCAGATCAGTTCATTTCCAATTTTAATAGCCAATGATATTATAATCAAGGAGAATTATTTAATAGCAACACTAAAAAATAATTTGAAATATTAGAATCTGTAATTGATATTGGATTTATGACTTTATGTAAAATGGACTCTGAACACTACTGTAGATATAATTAGTTTTTAATTAAATAAATAAATAAAAAAAAAGGCTAAGCCATGGTAGAATTATCATTTTCCTTGCTTTTTCCAATTTAGATCGTGTAAATTTTTGGTTATTTAGCACATTTTATCGGATTAAGAAATTCCCGGGAATTTCTAAGCGTTTCCCGGGATTCGGGGATACTCGATTTTTTTTAGATTCTCGGAAATTCCTGATCGGGAAATCCGGGTAGGACACTCTAGTGCAGTTTTCTTTCCTTTACTGTTCGTAAACAACATTTGCAGTAGATTGTAATCCCTCCGGCAGTAGGTAGAACATGAAGCATTAGAGTGAGTCAGTTTGGGATCATTTTTGAATGTTTTAAACCGTGGGGTCTTAATACCTGAGTTTTGATTCAAAACTCATCCATGATGTTTTGCAGAATTTTTAAGAAACGTTTTCATGAGTAGGTTTGAACTGTTTGGTGTGTTTGGGAAAATTGAATACATTGTACTGAAAAATAAATATCATTTTTATTTTTTCTGTGGAATCGAGCCTGCTTAAGGTTTTTGTGCCAATTTACATATAAATTCTCCAAAGGAAATTTTCTGCTGAACAACTTTGTTCAAGACCGTAACTTGGTATCATATTAGACAAAAGAGTTATAAGCTTCAATTTTCCCATACAAACCTAAAAGGTTAAATTTACTCGTGTAAACTTTTCTTAGAAATTCTGCCAAAAATCATGGATGAGTTTTGAACCATAACGCAGCTTTTAAGAATCCAGGGTTTGAGAAATTCAAAAATTACTCCAAACCAACTCAGTCTCAGTCTAGCTAATTTATCCACACATTCGGATTAAACGATAATATCATTCACACATTTTAAAAATAGTTTTACATTCCGACCCAAGATAATTACATCATATATGTTTTCATTGTTACTCTTAAAAACAACAAACATTTTAATTCCATTTAAGTGTACTTTGTTTCGTGATGCTAGGTTCCTTGAAAAAAAGCAAAATAAATTATGCCGAAACGTTGGATGTATAATAAAACCACGTTTTAACATCTTATAAAGACTGAAAATGCCGAAAATATTTACATAATTATTTGAAAAATAATTGACATGAACAGCTGTACAATTTTCATCCACTCTTGTTTTGATATGTTTTGAAAAAGTTTATTAAACAAGCTCAAACTTTTTAAAATAAAAGAAAACGCCGTACTTCCAGACGGTACTGGGTGCATATGTATGTGTGAAAAGTTAATAAGTTAAAAATACTATGAATGTATTTTTGATTGAAATCAATTTTATATATCTCTCAAGCATATTTAGGAGCCGAATTGATATCTTGGATCTCAATGTTTAAATTTCTGTAACATCCCTACCCATATTTTTAAATAAAGCTTTTTTGATATGACGTATTTTAACGAAAGTTAGTCTTGTTTTGCAATCCGATTTTCCGCATACTAAAAAAGAACGCATGCTAGAAAATTGATAAGGGTGGCATTTAAAAAAAAAAGATTAAAAAAATCGTTGACCTATTTAGCTTAGTTTTAGCTTGGACTTGCTTCTTTCCTAGGTCATAATGGGTTATCAAATGTCTGTCCTCTATTTATGAGAGTAAAATGAAACAATTTGTTTACTTGCTTATAAATTTATGTTATCCAATGGAATAGTCGGAAAACTATTTGTTTTAGGCTTTGTTTAAAAAAAAAATAATAATAAAAAATAAATAAAAATTTCAAACAAACAAAAACCTGAAACTTTTTCAACGTTAGAGCAAAATTTTGAATGCGAATCAATTCTAAAAGATTGTTAATATTTTGTACCTCTGACTTTATGAAAGCAATATGATTGTGCTTCCTTCCAGGATGATAGCAACGAATTCATGTGGCCCGTTGTTGTATTAGTGAGGCACGTGTTTTATAGAGACGGCCAATTTTAAAGTCTGTTCAATGAAACCTAGTCGAAAAGGGTCGAAACAAGTAGAAATGGATTCACAGTTGATCACCTGTCTCTTTTCAATTTACTTCGACCGATTTCTACCAGGTCGAAACGAATCCTGCTGCCGAGCTGGATTGGTTTCGACTAGTTTCTACTTGCTCCATTGAAAAACGACCTGATTAGTTTCGACCAAAACATTGGCTCGTTGAACATCTACCAGTTGACAGATACCATTTGAAACCGATTTTTACCAACCGTTGAACGAAGCTTTAGAAACACAAAAAAGACCACATTTCGAAGTGGGGCTCACAATAAGGAGCATTTCAATCAAAAGTTAGAAAGGAATTATCAAATAATTCACAGTTTTCAACCAAGCCAAATTGTTGGTACATTTAAGGCAAGTAAGCAATATTATTTGTCGAAAGACATTCAAAGGTGCACATTACAGGAAGGCTACAATCTTGGGAAAACTAGTTAATCATCCATGCCTTAGTGGCCAAGATCGACGAAAAGCGCTTTTCAAGTTTCCTGTAACTTTCATTTAAAAAAAAATCAGTAATGATTGAGGGCATTCATACTTACACGGAAAAATGATAAACAAAACACAACCAGCCGACGGGATGCTCCAAGAAAACGTAGAACCGCTCCTGGACCGTTTTGCCCCTCCGATGGTGGAAAACATATTTGGCTTTGAACGCTTGATCGATCGGCAGTGCTATCGGGTAGTACGGATCCGGGACGCCCAACTTCTGGGCCATGGGCGTCGTTTCGTTACCGACGCCGGTGCCCACCAGGTCGTCGTCTCCCTGCAGGACATCATCGTCGTCGTCATCGACGCCACCCACCCCGGTCGTGACCCCGTCGAGGATATCGGCATTCGATCGGGACCGGGAACGATTCTTGCGCCGAATGGGCGTCGGAACCCTTCGGTGGTGCGGCTCGAAGCGTCCCGTTTTCCCGGTTCGGAAGCGCCGCAGGAATTTCAGTGCACGCGGCGAGGAAGACGATTCGGCAGCCGCATTCGGAGCCGCGTTCAGCTCGGTTGTTTCGATGGCCGACTCGATATCATCGACGAGATCATCCTCGGAGGCTTGCAGGGCCTGATAACCCCCAACTCCCCCACCACAAGGACTCGGCGATTGGGTAGTGGCCGTCCCGGTTCCGGTATTCGCCCCGAACCCATTGCTACCGGCACTCGGGCTAGCCGATAACGTCGTCTGACCCCCGCCGCCGACGCAAATGCTACTGCTTCCCCCGAGCAGCGTCGTCGTCTCCTTAACAGGAGATTTGAGCACACTGAGCACCAGATCGTCGCTGCACCCGATGCTGCTGCTCCCGAATTGGTGGCTTCCACTGCCACGATCATCGCCGACGAACGATCGCAAGTTCGATGATGATGATTGCATATGAAGATTGCTGCTGTTGCTGGTGATCTGGTGGATGTTACCATGGGAATAGTGACGAGGTTTGTTCAAATATTGCTGATACTGTTGCTGTTGCTGTTGTTGCTGCAGGTTGTGCAGCTGCTGTTTCGCTTCCTGCTGCAGTCTCAAATTGCGCGACTGCCGAAAGAGATTCTCCTGCTCGCCTCTGTTCATTGTTATCGTGGTCGCACCGAGCACAACCGACAACATTTGGCGCCCAGAGCAGCCGGGTTGAGAGATTTTTTTTCTATTGGGCGCTATTACGCTCACTGTGCGTCGTTTTTTCAACTACTCTCTTTACTAGTTGACATGTTACTCTAACTACACTCTAACATTTTTGGTATTGTTTATTTGCGTGGGTCCTTGCTTATTTTCATGAGGAACTCAACTGAAAAAAATATGTAACATTAATTTGTCATTGTGAGGAATTGGTTTTTATTGGAATTATGATCTACTCTTATAACACAGTGCAACAATATCTCAGCGTATGCAAACAACTCTCATCGTCGCTTAATGGGTAGCTTCCATTTTAAGGTTACATTTAAATTCTGAATCTCTAGTAACATACATAGCATACATTTAAACTAATCAAAATTTTTGATAATAAGAAGTGAACTGCAAATGTAAACCAAACTAAGAAGTAATGATGCCTGAGTCATAAGTAGCTGGAATAAATTTAGGCTTCTTTCTGCGTATTTTGTTGTTTGTGTCGTTAGCGCTTCAAAAGCCAATTCCGTCTTTTTCCACTGGAAAGAAAAATCAAAACAGACAATCAGCAGCAGCGGCCTTAAACATCTGCGCTTTTTAAGCCAATTCCGTATTTTTCCACCGGATGGAAAAATCAAAACAAACATTCTACAGCAGCAGCCCTAAAAGTCTGCACTTCCTAAGCCAATTCAAGTCTTTTTACACCGAGAGGCTAAATCAGAAAAAAAACAATCAGCAGCAGCAACCTTAAAAATTTGCGCTTCATAAGCCAATTCCGTCCTTTTCCACCGGAAGGCTAAATGAGAAATATATTTTTTCGTAGCGCCTGCCTTAAAAATCTGCGCTCCCTTTGCAATCCGGAGCTTCGGTATTATTTTTCTGCACTCTCTGCTTACTCTTCCAACAAAGGCTTTATTCTTATCTTTAAACAAAATCAATTATAAGAGTCCTATTTACGAAGCTATTATCGGAAAAAATAAGCTTTTGGATGAAAAAAAAAAAAATATTTCGTACCTTACAATAAACACGATCTATTCAGAAAAAAAACCTTTTCAAACTCTGAGGATCATTTGAAATCAAAACAACCATTCAATAATTTTTTTTCTGAAAAAAAAGATGAAAGTTTACCATTGCTTCAAAAAAAATGGCACTATAAAGTTCATATTATACTCTAAAGAAAGACATATTTTCAAGAATAATTATGTTGATGACAAAAATGACAAAAAGGACAAAAATGACAAAAATGACAAAAATGATAAAAATGAAAAAAATGACAAAAATGACAAAATTGACAAAATTGACAAAATTGACAAAATTGACAAAATTGACAAAATTGACAAAATTGACAAAATTGACAAAATTGACAAAATTGACAAAATTGACAAAATTGACAAAATTGACAAAATTGACAAAATTGACAAAATTGACAAAATTGACAAAATTGACAAAATTGACAAAATTGACAAAATTGACAAAATTGACAAAATTGACAAAATTGACAAAATTGACAAAATTGACAAAATTGACAAAATTGACAAAATTGACAAAATTGACAAAATTGACAAAATTGACAAAATTGACAAAATTGACAAAATTGACAAAATTGACAAAATTGACAAAATTGACAAAATTGACAAAAATGACAAAATTGACAAAATTGACAAAATTGACAAAATTGACAAAATTGACAAAATTGACAAAATTGACAAAATTGACAAAATTGACAAAATTGACAAAATTGACAAAATTGACAAAATTGACAAAATTGACAAAAATGACAAAATTGACAAAATTGACAAAATTGACAAAATTGACAAAATTGACAAAATTGACAAAATTGACAAAATTGACAAAATTGACAAAATTGACAAAATTGACAAAATTGACAAAATTGACAAAATTGACAAAATTGACAAAATTGACAAAATTGACAAAATTGACAAAATTGACAAAATTGACAAAATTGACAAAATTGACAAAATTGACAAAATTGACAAAAATGACAAAAATGACAAAAATGACAAAAATGACAAAAATGACAAAAATGACAAAAATGACAAAAATGACAAAAATGACAAAAATGACAAAAATGACAAAAATGACAAAAATGACAAAAATGACAAAAATGACAAAAATGACAAAAATGACAAAAATGACAAAAATGACAAAAATGACAAAAATGACAAAAATGACAAAAATGACAAAAATGACAAAAATGACAAAAATGACAAAAATGACAAAAATGACAAAAATGACAAAAATGACAAAAATGACAAAAATGACAAAAATGACAAAAATGACAAAAATGACAAAAATGACAAAAATGACAAAAATGACAAAAATGACAAAAATGACAAAAATGACAAAAATGACAAAAATGACAAAAATGACAAAAATGACAAAAATGACAAAAATGACAAAAATGACAAAAATGACAAAAATGACAAAAATGACAAAAATGACAAAAATGACAAAAATGACAAAAATGACAAAAATGACAAAAATGACAAAAATGACAAAAATGACAAAAATGACAAAAATGACAAAAATGACAAAAATGACAAAAATGACAAAAATGACAAAAATGACAAAAATGACAAAAATGACAAAAATGACAAAAATGACAAAAATGACAAAAATGACAAAAATGACAAAAATGACAAAAATGACAAAAATGACAAAAATGACAAAAATGACAAAAATGACAAAAATGACAAAAATGACAAAAATGACAAAAATGACAAAAATGACAAAAATGACAAAAATGACAAAAATGACAAAAATGACAAAAATGACAAAAATGACAAAAATGACAAAAATGACAAAAATGACAAAAATGACAAAAATGACAAAAATGACAAAAATGACAAAAATGACAAAAATGACAAAAATGACAAAAATGACAAAAATGACAAAAATGACAAAAATGACAAAAATGACAAAAATGACAAAAATGACAAAAATGACAAAAATGACAAAAATGACAAAAATGACAAAAATGACAAAAATGACAAAAATGACAAAAATGACAAAAATGACAAAAATGACAAAAATGACAAAAATGACAAAAATGACAAAAATGACAAAAATGACAAAAATGACAAAAATGACAAAAATGACAAAAATGACAAAAATGACAAAAATGACAAAAATGACAAAAATGACAAAAATGACAAAAATGACAAAAATGACAAAAATGACAAAAATGACAAAAATGACAAAAATGACAAAAATGACAAAAATGACAAAAATGACAAAAATGACAAAAATGACAAAAATGACAAAAATGACAAAAATGACAAAAATGACAAAAATGACAAAAATGACAAAAATGACAAAAATGACAAAAATGACAAAAATGACAAAAATGACAAAAATGACAAAAATGACAAAAATGACAAAAATGACAAAAATGACAAAAATGACAAAAATGACAAAAATGACAAAAATGACAAAAATGACAAAAATGACAAAAATGACAAAAATGGCAAAAATGACAAAAATGACAAAAATGACAAAAATGACAAAAATGACAAAAATGACAAAAATGACAAAAATGACAAAAATGACAAAAATGACAAAAATAACAAAACTGACAAAAAAGACAAAAATGACAAAAATGACAAATTTTGTCAATTTTGTCAATTTTGTCAATTTTGTCAATTTTGTCAATTTTGTCAATTTTGTCAATTTTGTCAATTTTGTCAATTTTGTCAATTTTGTCAATTTTGTCAATTTTGTCAATTTTGTCAATTTTGTCAATTTTGTCAATTTTGTCAATTTTGTCAATTTTGTCAATTTTGTCAATTTTGTCAATTTTGTCAATTTTGTCAATTTTGTCAATTTTGTCAATTTTGTCAATTTTGTCAATTTTGTCAATTTTGTCAATTTTGTCAATTTTGTCAATTTTGTCAATTTTGTCAATTTTGTCAATTTTGTCAATTTTGTCAATTTTGTCAATTTTGTCAATTTTGTCAATTTTGTCAATTTTGTCAATTTTGTCAATTTTGTCAATTTTGTCAATTTTGTCAATTTTGTCAATTTTGTCAATTTTGTCAATTTTGTCAATTTTGTCAATTTTGTCAATTTTGTCAATTTTGTCGATTTTGTCAATTTTGTCAATTTTGTCAATTTTGTCAATTTTGTCAATTTTGTCAATTTTGTCAATTTTGTCAATTTTGTCAATTTTGTCAATTTTGTCAATTTTGTCAATTTTGTCAATTTTGTCAATTTTGTCAATTTTGTCAATTTTGTCAATTTTTTCAATTTTGTCAATTTTGTCAATTTTGTCAATTTTGTCAATTTTGTCAATTTTGTCAATTTTGTCAATTTTGTCAATTTTGTCAATTTTGTCAATTTTGTTAATTTTGTCAATTTTGTCAATTTTGTCAATTTTGTCAATTTTGTCAATTTTGTCAATTTTGTCAATTTTGTCAATTTTGTCAATTTTGTCAATTTTGTCAATTTTGTCAATTTTGTCAATTTTGTCAATTTTGTCAATTTTGTCAATTTTGTCAATTTTGTCAATTTTGTCAATTTTGTCAATTTTGTCAATTTTGTCAATTTTGTCAATTTTGTCAATTTTGTCAATTTTGTCAATTTTGTCAATTTTGTCAATTTTGTCAATTTTGTCAATTTTGTCAATTTTGTCAATTTTGTCAATTTGGTCAATTTTGTCAATTTTGTCAATTTGATCAATTTTGTCAATTTTGTCAATTTTGTCAATTTGATCAATTTTGTCAATTTTGACAATTATGTCAACTTTGTCAATTTTGTCAATTTTGAAGAATTAATTTAGAAGCATTATTATCACATATCAAATTTTTGTTCCGCATTAAAATCGTTGAAATTATAAACATAAATTGCGGAATAAATCTGTTCATATTTTTTTTTAAATTTCGTTTCCAGTGGAAATATACTTAAAAACGAAATACATTTATAAATAAACTCCTTATGAGTACTCTGACTTTGTACACTTCAAATTAGCAAAGAAAGAAGTTGTTTCCATGCTTTCATATGTTGCTCTGTATAATTTTTCTAACTTTTTTGTCCAAGTATCCTAGATCACCTCCAAAAAACACAAAATGACAGATTAATCTTACACTTATTGCTGCTGTGCGCAATTTTTCTCTGACGCAGGCAACCGTCATCTAAACCAACACCGAGTAGCCCTTTTTCTTGACCCGATACAGCTTGACCGGATCCCAGGATGACCAGGAGCGCATTTTGAGCCAGCGGCACTTGACGGATTGGCACCAACTGCTGGGAACCGACGACGATGACATTCTATCACTAATCCCCATCACTGTCAACATTGCCGATATGCAGGTCAAACTGCCCCCAAACTTCAAACCAATCACAAATAGATACCCCTCTCTTCTAACTCTTCGAGGCTTCGATCCGTCGTCCTCGTCAATGCAAACCGAAACCTGGAGATCTGTTTTCCTTTAATTAACTGGACCGGATGCTGCAAAGAAGGCAGAAAACGGCCACGGGCAAACGGAAACGTGCTTCCGGAAGCTCTCCGCGCAACGAAACCCCTCACTCTCTGGAGCCACCACCCAAAGCTTCCAAACTGTCACGTCAGCAGCTCAGGCAGGTCAATCGATTAGGTACACATCACACAATCACACAATTTTGCCGGCGTTGTTCTGCGGATGCTGCTGCTGCTGATCGGAATACCGTGGATGATGTTGGGGTTTGGGTCCCGTTTCGGTCGAACTCGCGCTGTCCTGTATTCGTGGGAAGATAATTGGAAAATGGTGTTAAGCAAATTATGTGGTCCACAGAAGGAAGTTGTTTTTCTTCCTTTTTCAGATTTGACCACGCGTTCTCTCTCTCTCTCTCTTTTACCTCTTAGTTGCTTAATGAAGATTATCAGGCTGTTTGAATTGCCTTTCGCAGGTAAGTGTTTGGTAAATGTTTATGTTTGCGAACGGTTATCAAATGATGCTTTATGGTTCAATTTAGGATTCAGTTTGCTTTGAATATTGCAATCCTTTTGTAAACTGGTTATGAATGGTTATTAAGTTATTTAATATGTGTCTGGGCAGGATAAATCTGGGCTGTTATATCTTAACACTAAACGTGCCGTAGGGGGTCAAATAACTTTTTTTTTTAACTTTAAATGACTTTTACTCCAATTATAATTGGTTTTTCGCAAATTAACGTACTCAACATACTCAAAATCCAGTGCAAAGCCGATCTAAAATACAAAAATACAACGAAAATAAAAAATTAAAACACATAGAAGTGTTCATCTAAACTAATTGTCAGCTTAAAATTCTGTTTCAGGCTTCTAGAAAATTCAAGTATGATTAGTTGATGAAACATGCTCTTGAAATTTCGTTTTTGAACGTAAAAATCTAAAAATATAATAACCTTATCTTTACTTTTTTTGATTGATTTTGCAAATAAAGTAAATATCTAAATCCATAAATATTAAACTGGGCATTTTCAACGAAATCTGGGCAACAGGGCCGGACTGGATCTTTCCCAAATAATTTTTTGAATATCCGGGCAAGTCCGGATTAAACCAGGCAATCTGGCAAGCTTATTTTGACAGCTGTAAGATAATGCTGGTTCCCAACAAGTCTGTTAAGCTAAGTTCTTTTAGAAATGGAACACATTATTTTGCTGATAGCTCACCCACTAGTAATCGGACATTCAAAAATTTGACAGCATGTTGTTGCCTGTGAACAGTTCTTTCTGAGCAATTTTTTTTTTTAAAGTTTAAAATTTACGCATTTTTGAGATATTTACGATGCAAGAGAAAAAGAACAAAATGATATTGCACAGTTTCCTTCAAAATCCATCAGTATCATAATGATAGCTGACAAAACCGTTGATTATTCAAAAAATTACTCTTCGTGAGTGGTAGAAAAGCATGCAAACACTATCAAAATGTCTAAAAAGTTCAAATCAAGCAATGGAGTGAAGCACATGATCGGCAAATACGGTTAAGGGCCATCAGGGAGGTCAAGTCTCATGCCAGAATTTTGAATTTTGATTCTTTGATTATAGTCTGCGCTCAACCTTTGAGCGGATCAGTCGTGATTTACGAAAGAGCGATAACGGAAAATTCTCGAATAAAAAGTACGTTTTGACATAAAACACCGCGAATCAAGTGCCGTGTGTGCGCGCATTCGATTTCGCGATGGGAAGACGCGAAAATACTTTTCGCATCGAATTCTCCAATGCACCAAAAGTTCCGTCGTATGGAGAAATTCATAACTTCATTGGACAACAACTCGGTCTTATGTGCGAAAACGTATTACAGCTGCAACCGAATAGACAACTCGGTTATGTGTATGTAAAGGTGACTGACCTCGATATCGCCGAGCGTATCATCGAGGAACATAACAACAAACATGAGATCGTAGTGGAAGGCAAACCGTACAAAGTGCGAATCGAGATGGAAGACGGAGCAGTGGAAGTTAGATAGTTCGATCTAACCGAATTTGTCTCGAACGAAGACATAGCCATATTTCTACAATCGTATGGCCAAGTCCTATCGGTACGTGACATGCTGTGGGACGAAAAATTTCTCCTGGGAGGAGTATCGACTGGTGTTCGAGCTGCTCGCATGATTGTGGATGTTAACATCCCTTCCTTCGTCGTTATCGGCGGACAAACCACCACGTTGAGCTACAAAGGCCTACGACAAACGTGTTCTAACTGTAACGAGTTCGCACACAATGGAATACCGTGTGTGCAGAACAAAAGACTGCTTGTGCAGAAGCTCATAGCAGACCAAAACAAGCCTTTGTATGCTAACGTAGCGAAGCTTCCAACACAACCTACACTCCCCAGGAGACTACCACCTCAAAGACTCACACCAACAAGCCAACCCACACCGACAACCGCCAACCCATCAGCGCCGACATCAGCCAGCCAACCTACACCGACACCAGTATCACAGCTGGGAGCCAGTACGACAATACAGGTAGGAGACGGTTTCTAGCATGTCCATCAGCCATCCCACATCCAGCCCAAGAAATAACACAAAATGACCCGACTAAGGTTTCCACGACAGAAGGCAGCGAATCTGATGCTTCACAAGCGTCAAAAAATCTTCGGTCAAGCAAACGACAGAAGAATCCTCCTAGCAAGAAAATGAAACACACTGGCGGCTACAGCGACATTAGTGTTGACGAGGAGGCATAACAAAATAAATGCACAACCTACAACCTTCAATATAGCCACAATTAATATTAACATCATCACCAACCCAACCAAACTTAACGCTTTTCGTACGTTTATAAGAACGATGGAGCTGGACATTATATTTCTCCAAGAGGTTGCGAGCGAACAGCTGAGCTTGCCCGGTTACAACGTCATATCCAATGTACCTAGATGAAGCTAGAGGAGGAACGGCAATTGCTTTGAAAGAACACATCGAATACCCCCATATTGAGAGAAGTTTAGATGGTAGACTCGTGGCAGTACGCATATACAACACTACCCTCTGCAATGTGTACGCTCCATCTGGCTCCATGCTCCGAGCCCAACGCGAACGATTTTTCAACAACACGGTTTCATACTACCTCAGGCACCGTACGAAGCACACAATTTTAGGCGGCGACTTTAATTGTGTTTTTCGCCAGTGTGATGCCACCGGCCCAAACAACATGAGTCCCGCTCTTCAAAACACGATACAACAGACCAACCTTCGTGACGTATGAGTTCAGCTTAATGCTCGTGAAGCTGGCCATACATACAGCGCTCACAACTCGACATCAAGACTGGACCACTTCTACGTGAGTGTAGGATTACTAACACAACTAAGAGCAACAGCTGTGCATGCCTGTTGCTTCTCGGACCATCAAGCTGTTACAACCCGTGTTCGCTTCCACTTCCCGACTCACCCAACGGCAGAGGACTCTGGAGTCTTCGCCCGCATTTACTCACTGATGAAAATGTGGAGGAGTTTCAAATCAACTGGCAGTATTGGACTCGGACGCGACGTCACTATTCATCCTGGTTGCAATGGTGGCTATCATATGCAAAAAATAAAATCCAATCATTCTACCGGTGGAAATCGAAATTGGCATTTCGAGACTTCCATCAAGAACAACAACGACTACACCATCTACTAAAACTTGCGTATGATGGCTACTTCCAAAACCCCGAAATGATATCGACAATAAACAATCTTAAGGGTGAAATCCTTGCCCACCAACGGCGATTCACCCAGCTGTTTATTCGAAACAACGAGACATACGTCCCTGGAGAGCCCCTTTCAATGTTCCATTTGGGGGAAAGAGAAAAGAGGCGAACGACAATCAACAAACTTCGAGACGAGCGGAATAGAACGATTGCGGATGCCGCCGAAATACAGAGACATATGTTACAATATTTTTCAAACTTGTACACAAATGTCTTTGTTGAAACAAACGATGAATTCCACTGCAACCGGGTCGTTCCAGGAGAAGACGAAGAAAACAGCAACTGCATGCGAGCCATCACAACAGATGAAATTTACAAAACTATTAAAACAAGTGCATTAAAAAATCGCCAGGCCCCGACGACTTGCCCAAAGAATTCTACCTGCGCACGTTTGATGTCATACACCGAGAGCTGAATTTGGTCCTGAACGATGCTTTACGCTCCAATTACCCATCAGAATTCGTGAATGGCATCATAGTATTGGTGAAAAAAATAAACGCAGGCGACACAGCATATTCCTATCGCCCAATAAGCTTATTGAACACGGACTACAAACTGCTTTCTAGAATTTTGAAGGCACGTCTCGAGACAGTGATCCAGCACCACCACCTGCTCAGCGCAAGCCAAAAATGTTCCAATGGCGCTAGAAACATTTTTCAAGCCGCGTTAGCCAGCAAGGATCGAATTGCTCAGCTGATCGCGAATAGAAGAAAAGGTAAACTGATATCGTTCGACCTCCATCACGCTTTTGATCGGGTAGAACATACATAGCTTTCTTTTTAAAACACTCTCGAATCTTGGTTTAAATCCGCAATTTATTCACCTACTAACCAATATTGCCAAAAACGCTACATCACGACTTCTTGTTATTGGGAACCTCTCGACATCTTTCCCTAGTCGACGCTCAGTGCCGCAAGGGGACCTCCTTTCGAAGCACTTATTCGTGCTTTATCTACAACTTCTGCTACGACAGCTAGACAACGTATGTGGCGTATGTAAACGTATAGTCGGGTACGCAGATGATATAAGCACTGTTGTTACCAGTAATGATCAGATCTCCCAAATGCTGATAAATATGTACGTCGTATGGCATGATAGTGGATGATAAATACCATATTTTAGAGGTGACAAATGTGTTCAGCAAAATAACTTTTTGATGGACAGTGAGTGTGCGTAGTGAATGGACCCAAACTTGTCGACAAAAGTTGACTACCAATGTTTCCCAATTCATTCTGATCATTTCTCGTATACAGTTGGTAAAACCAAAGCCAAGAATTTTTATTGCTGTTTCCGTTTTTAACCATGGTGCTGTTAGGGAGCTTCCCCCTGGCTTTTCTACGTCGATTTATGTCGTTTTTTCTTCATTCAGTTGAGCACCTGAATCCTTTTGGAATCGTCTAAACAGTAAAGGGTGATACGGTCAAAATTTGGTCGATATCAACTTGACGTATTTCTTTCAATTTTGCATTTAAAAACCTGAACACCCCTCATTTTGAAGGTGTGTGTGTGTGCAGAATGTTGCTCCTATTTTGATTTTGGAATTCACTCTTCAGTTGTCAAGATGCCGTCCAAGGAAGAAGAGCAGCTAATCAGAATTTTGCTCGCGCATCGCGAAAATCCGAGCTACTCGCACGCAATGCTGGCAAAATGTTGCAAAGTTGCCAAATCAACCGTTACAAACGTAATTAAAGTGTTTAGGGAACGTTTGTCGACAGCCAGGAAGTCTGGATCTGTACCTGTGGCTTGAAAAGTAGCATTTTCATAGCTTCCGGGACCAAACCGTCAACCAAGAAATTTACGTGATAAAGTGTTTGAATAAACGTCTGCTGCCTTTCCTGCAGAAACACGGTTGTTCCGTACTGTTTTGGCCGGATTTGGCATCTTGCCATTACGGTAAAAAGGCCATGAAGTGGTACGCCGCCAACAACGTGCAGGTGGTTCCCAAGGACAAGAACCCTCCCAACACGTCAGAGCTCCGCCCAATTGAGAAATACTAGGCTTTTGTCAAGCGGAATCTAAAGAAGACCAAAAAAACTGCTAAAGACGAGCAGCAGTTCAAGGCAAACTGGCTTTCTACGGCGAAGAAGGTGGACAAGATGGCTGTACAAAATCTGCTGGCAGGGGTTGAGCGTAAGGCCCGGCAATTCGGATTTGGAAAAGCGAAAGCCTAACTGAATGTTTTTCCTGACTTTTATACTAATTAAACTTGAAAAAGAAATTTTATTTGATTTTTAAATATATGGTTTCACCGATTTACACGCGTTTTCCCTTGACCAAATTTTGACCGTATCACCCTTTGGTTAAATGCACAAAAACAATCATACAACTATAGTTGAATGTATTATATATATTGTTCAATGTACAAAATCAATCTCATTGTCTTTTATATGTATTGTTGAAACTTTCAAACTTATAGTTGGTCAAAAAGCAATCAGATATATGATTGAATATAAGTGGATTATTGTTGAAAAAACTATACTTTTTTCTCCGTGTATGTGGCCATTCTGGGATGAAATTTTAAAATTTTGCTCTAACATTTATTCAGAAAAAAAATAACTAGATTTTTGGAATATCGAAAACCTCCTTCAAATTAAGCGTTTTTGAGTAACTGAAATTGTTATGTTCAATTTTTTAAAACAATTACAATTTTCTAAGTTTATATAATTTGAGTTATGCTCCATTGGCAATATACAGACTGAATCTATCTGGAGTCATTTTCGAACTTCTCAAACCCTGAAGTCGAAAAAGCTTCTTGTTGGCTTAAAACTCATCCATGATTTTCAGTAATGTACACATGAGCAATTTTGGTCTTTTAAGATTGTACGGGAAAATTGAATATTTTGTATTTAAAAATCAACACCATTTTTGTTTCTTCTGTAGAACCAAGCCTGCTAGCAGTTTGTGTGAAAATTTTAAAATTCTCTGATGGAGATTTTCACTGAAAAACTTTGTTCTAGATCATTACTTTGTATCGAATGAGGTAAAAAGGCAATCAGCTGTAATACAGGGGTATGACTTTTGGCATTGAAAAGCAATAAATTCCATTGACATCATTGCTAGTGCTTCTCGAAGTATTGCGTGGAAAGAAGTCATGCAATACCTCGCAGTGATTTCATTTAAATTTATTGTTTTTCAATGCCAAAAGGCATGCTCGTAAATATTCAAATTTAGTAACTTTTTTGTCTAAAAAGATAGGAAGTAACGGTTTAGCACAAAGTTGTTCAGCGGAAAATATCCTCTTGAGAATTTAAAAATTGGCACAAAAACCATTTGCAGGCAGAAGAAACAAAAACTGTATTGATTTATCAGTACAAAATATTCAATTTTCCAATACAAACTTCAAAGTTCATTTAAATGTTACTTAAAAATTCTATAAAAAATCATGGATGAGTTTTGAGCCAAAATGAAGCTTTTTAGACTTCAGGGTTTGAGAAGTTAAAAAATGAATCCAAATCGACTCAGTCTAATCGGCATTCGAAAAAAAGAGAAATCTTGTTTTTGGTCCGTAATGTGATAATTAATGTAACACTTGAAAAGCAGCCATTTTCTTAGTTTCGACGACACGGTTTTTATGCGTTGAGCGTTGATATTGGTTTTCCGAATACCTTTTTATACTGTATCAAAACTCAAGTTTTGAAATTTTCTTTTTCGATGTTGGAAAAGGACGCCTTCTTTTCTCAAGACCCCCAATTTGTTTACATGATTTGATATACAAAAAATTAACATGCAAATTAAAATCTGTTAGCATATTCTGAATGCAAAATGAACAGTAAAGCCCAAATCGAGAGTAGGTACAACTTTCTGAAACAAATTTAATCACAAAAAAACATCCTGTTAAAGTTATTCTTAATTCAACTTTGCTCGTGTTTTCAAATCCTTATTTTCCTGTGGAACCCTGAAAAGCGATGCAAAATCATTCCATCAAAAAACAGACTGAAAAACTCTCTTCACTTTTCATTCTCACAACATTCATACATTTGTAGATGTAGATAGGAAGAGTTATTCACAGTGAATAAGTAGTTCTTTTTCCAATCCCAACTCACTGGGAAAAAAAAACTTTTCTCCGTCAATGTTGCAGCTCGAAGCTATTCGTATAATCCCACTGGTGGAGATAAAAACAATTTTCCGGTTCCGATTGTACCTACTTTGTAGTTTTTCCCTCCGCTTTTTTTTCTGGGTGCGCAATTTTATTCGCGCTTGAACTTATTATCGCCTTATGGCGTGAAAATTTGGCGTAGCTTCAGAAGCAACAAAAAAAAACATTATTTTAAGGGATTTTTGAAGCCAAATTCACACAACTTTGTAGTCCCTCCTTTTGTTCTTGTTCAAACTTTTTTCAGAGGAGGAGGGAGCAAAATTTTACAGCCAACCTGTTGCAGAGAATGAAAAGCGAAAGGACGAAAAAAACCATCCGAATGTCTGAACCTGCGGGAATTGTGCCCAAACCCTAATTAATGAGGATAAAAGTGCTGGCAACGAGAAAGAGATTAACTTTTTTTTTGTGAATTAACCCATTTTTCGTGATTTTGCAGCCGGAAGAAAAGTATAGCGTTTGGAAAAAAGAAATCGGAAAAGTTATATTAATATTCTAGAATTATGGAATTTCAACTCTCTTTTTAATATCCACGATATTTTGAACATGAAATTTGTTTGTTGTGAATGAATTCTTTTCGGTTTAATTTTCAATATATAGATTTCCACGCATGAGTCGTGGTGAGGTTGTAGGCTACATTTCAATTCTCAAACATTTATCTGATATTTAGAAATGTTTTAAATTAATCTAAGGATAATACCTTAAGAGGTTACTTATCCCTTCAAAGTGATAGGACACCAAAAGACTACCCTAATCAGTTTAAAACAATCCACGCAAAAATGCTGATCCGATGGCACTCACGAAGCGTAGAAATGGAGACAAGAAAGTAGAACTGAAATGAAGCAAGCAAGCAAGCAGCATCACCATCATCCTCATCATGAGCGCGGGTAATAAATATCCAAATGTCACTTAATCAAATTAATTAAAATTCATGACAACGAGTACAAACGATTTTGGTGGCTTGGAAAAATTCCTGGGAGGGATTTGAACCAGCAGGAAAAAAAATCACAAAGGATTTTCATCGCGTTTTTTTTTCTAGCCTAGCAAGACTTGACAAATTTTCGGGACATTCTGGACGGTTCCTCTTTTTTCCCTAACCGGGGTCACATAACGGGTTGATGACTTTGCCATCCGCCGAGGGAAAAAAACTGCCGTTGATGGTTAGTGATAATGATAATGATAAAGGTACTCAGCGAGGAAGGACAAACAACATTGAGAAGAGAAAAAAACTGACAAACGAAATTACCCAGCTTTTGATGTTCTTGGCCTCCCTTTTGGGGAAGAGCCCTCGCGATTTGAACTGCCAAAGAAATGATTGACGGGAAGCTTGAACTTTGGGAAGTTTAAGGTTTTATTCGCTAAGCATGATCTTGAGGATTAGATTAGATTGTGAAGTTTGTCTAGCAAGATGAGATTTGGAACACTCCTTTGCTAAATAAAATACATAAAAAACATGAACAATAGTCCGCTGTAAAAGCTTTGTTTTAGGAGGTTAAAACTCAGAGGAGAAGGGAATAAAATCACGGACCAGGTAAAAGGTGAATGTTTGTGAAATCCAAATAGGTAACTTTTACATCGTTTAGGTGAAATTCACCTCACAACGAGGTAAAATTTCTCTGAATTGAGCTGACAAAAAAGGTAGGATTCACATAGTCAAATGATAAATCCAAAAAAGGTAAAGCTAACCTTGAAGCAAATAAGAATTTACATGAACTGAGCAGAACAAAAAGGTACACTTCACCAAGTAAAAAAAGAAATCCAAAAAAGATATTTTCCCCCTCTTCTTGGTAAAAATTACCTTGTAGCAAGGTGAAAGTTGCCGTGATTGGGCTAAACAAATCCTCACAAATCATCTAGGAAAAAGGCAATCATTTTCTGCAAAAGTTTATTAAGGTTGAGCTGTTGGTATAGAAATCGAAACAGAAAGGTAAATGTAGCTTAAATTTTATTTGATAGTGCTAGTTCTTATAAACATTGCTTACATCACAGGTTTTATCAGTGAGCCACAATATTCCGGAACAATCACGCAGACAATTAATATTTTCCCCTAGCTGGCCGGAAGAAAAGAGAATGAATGTGCTTAGCAATTTAAAAGAATTCAGTGGTCAATAATGTGTGAAAATTTGAATAAAATCTTTTTGAATTTTGATATTCTTAACTGAATCCTAGACTAAATTTTTATCAACAACTTAAAATATTTGTGAATAACGGTAATAGATTGTGTACCTGGGAATAAATTTGAAAGGTTTGGCTAAAGCAAAAGTTAGTTTTGAGTCCGATTGTACCTCTTGAAATTTTGAGTTTGGAGGAGAACATTTCGCATGGCAAGTTTGGACCTTCAAGGGGGAGGGGAGAGGGGGGGGGGGGGGGAAATAACCCTCAAAAACCACTTGTTCCTACGGTCATGATGGAACGTTTAACAAAATATTATAGAAATATAGCTACGAAATGTTTGCTGTGTCGGCACAAAATCATAAAATTTAGATTTATTATGAAATTCTCAAAAATTGAAAAAATCAGTCACAATTTTTGATCAGCATTCTTTGAAAAAAAAATCACGCTTCTTACTTACACTTTCCTTTTTTATTGCTACAATGTTCTTAAAGTAAGCTTTACTTAATAATTTTGTATATCTTTCAGATTGCTATTTTATTTTTTCAATGGAAGATTTTTTTTAAAGATAACAGACTCATGGCCAAAGGAACGAGATTTTGGGGATTTACACCCCCCTCCCCCCATGAGGGTCCTAAAATTCCAAGCAGTTCTCCCCTAAACTTATAATAACTAATTCCTAATAAAATTTTGATGAATGGCAAAAATTATTCAAGAGTAACAAACTTGACTCAGAATTAAAGGCAAAACCTTAAAATCTTATCCAAGGTCAAAAGTTCTTTTACAGTTTTTCCAAAAATTTCTAACTTTTTGCTAAGCTTGCCAAAGCTTGACCGCCCAAATTTTACCATAATTTTTGCACTTTATTTTGCATGTGCGTCGAAAAGTCTTGAGTAAATGTTATCAAATTTTATGCGAATTATTTTAAGAAAGCTTAAAATATGATTCAAAATTTATTGATGTATTTCGATAAACAAAAGTCGAGTGTTTTTTATTCATGATTTTGTTTAAAAATTTGATATTGGCGAATATTGGAGAAAATGTCCCGGATTTGCACGGCTCGGATACTTTAAATAAAATATCTGGAAAGCTTTGGTTAGAACTATTACGGATTGTTGGTGTCCAATTTCGCTTAAAAACATTCAAATTCGAGATCTGAGATAAGAATTCAGATTCTGCATCCTGTTTATTGTTACTGAAATTATGTTTGGATCATCATTGGGAAAAAATTCCTGATTTGAATATCGAATTGCTTTTCAACTTCTCATCATTTCGAAACTCATCATTTCGGAATATGAAAATAAAATATTTAAAATTACTAACTATGTTTAAGATTTGGAAATTTTATTTTTAATTCTCATCAAGAATTGAAGATGAAGAAAGTTTCAAAATTGTCGTCCAAAATTAAAAAATTAAAAAACAGTTTCACAAATTAAATTTTGAATAAATAGTTGAAGAAAAAAATCACATTGAATGCCAAATATTCTAAATTCAAATAAGAGATTTCTGGTTGAAATTGTGATCCAAATTTCGCATTTTGGCTCATAATTAGTCAAAATTATTAACTGGAACTTAAATTCAAAAAAGGTTTCAAATTATCCAGCCTGAAGACATAGAATCAAGATTTAAAAATCAATGTGAAAATTTAAACATGGATTCAAATTACGCTGTTTCATAATTCTAGATTCGAAATTAAATACTTATACTCAATCACAGCCAGTTTGAAACACAAACCAAAAGAAATCACAAACATGAAATAAAATAGTTGATTCATCGGTCTTATCGTAACAAACATAAATTACAGTGATTAATCTCTTTATAAAACCTAGATTTTCATTTTTATTTAATTTCATGAAATCGTTATAAATGATGGGGCTTGGCTCTCACGGCCCTGAACAGACGTACTTGCAGTCTTTTGGATTAAAGTTTAATTTTTACAACATGAAAACATTTCTTCATTCTTTAAAAACTTTGCCAAACTGTTTATGTTACTTTTTTCACGTAAATTTCACATAAATTTAATGTTTCATTATCAGAAATATTGACAAAATTATACAATTAGTTTAATTGTCAACAGATTGTTGTTTTGAGTACTTTTGACTTATTCTACGTAATTCAAACTTCACATCTAAACTAGGTTTGAAAGTATTAACCAATTTTTAACTCAATACCGAAGAATGCTTGCTTTAAAAAATATTAAATTTAGAATTCTAAATTGATCGCAAATTAAAAGGCTAACGAAAAATTTACGCCAGTTTATAGCATTTTATGTAGGTGGCGCTATTGGCGTATTGACTAAACGAACCTTTCGCTTTTAACTGCAAACACACATAATCGATTTATGTTATTTAATTTATGAAATCCCCTATTGAAAGCTATTTTGTTTCAAATATATAATAAATCCTTCCAGTGTAACAGTGTATTCATATCACATTCTATTGACAAACGAAATGTGATTAGATTTTCGGAAGATCGTCTAGTTTATTTGAAGTAAATCGATAACTACCAAGAACAAACCAGACTGATATTTTCTCAACCAAACCAACTCAAGCAACAATGTGTCAAAATGCCGACAGCAAATTCTGAAGCGGGCTGAAACGTTGCTCAGCCATCGATTTATTTGGCAATTTCATCTCCTTTTTAGGAAACGTTTGTCCATCGAACGTTTCGTCATTTTTCAGATTTTCCACAACCATCCACCTCCTCTTGGCCTCGATAGCCTTTGGGCACCCAATTTCGAATGAATAAGGAAACTTTGTCTTTCGATGGGTTTAGGTACCAACTTTCATCTCTGTCTGAAAAAAAACTTTGATTGCTTCCAATAACATTTGTAAAAGGAAACTGGGTCAGTTGCAGCAAACATGAATTTAAGTCGAAAATGTTTTGCTCGAGTTGCTTGAGATTATAATTTAATTGATTTTTTTTTGTTCTGTTCATCTTTTATAAGCTCTCTTTGATTTTAGAATGAATTCAAGTTCACTTTTGAAACATTGAAAGAAGAAATCTTGTTGAACATTTTTATTCTGCCGCTACTGAAGCTCAAAATGGAAACATGCTACACACAATCGAAAGCAACGTAAGCGCAAGTGCTCAACGACTCGTCTTCACTTACAAGAACTGAAAGGTTTTCCCTTTCCTTGAAATGTTACTCTAGGGTTACTCTGCAATGGTTACACATTGTAAGAGCAGACATTTTCTGTTAAATTTCGAATTTAAAGAGAAAAATATTTAACATTAACTCGTAGATTCTTCAGAATTATTAGTTGGTAGGATCTCACAAAGTTTTGACCCGCACAATTTTTCCCAGTACCTGTTAACATCTGAAACAGAAATGACAACATTTTGTCATCGTCAACCTCAATTTCTAGCAACCCGTAGAAAAAAAATATTACCTGGAGAGTGACTTTACTATTCCATTCCATAAAGTGGGCTTCTCTTTAACAACTTTCAGCATAATTTTTTTTGTAGACGAGTACTTTTTTCCCGAGAGTCAGTTTATTCCGACAACATTTTGTCGTCGTCGCCGTCGACTTTCCCAGAAATATTTGTATTTTCTGCCCTCATCCTTCCTGTCTGTCTGTATGTCGGTGTCTCTTCAAAAAAGTCAACCATTGCCTTCCACGAACTTGAAAAGGTGTCAGTTTCTATGAGTTGTTGAAATGACACGGGATGAAGAACCTATCATTTCCGGCTCTCGTCTCCGGATGTCGTCCTCAGTTCGGTCGGGGTCGGTCTAAGTTATTCGTCACCGCTGGGCAAATTCCGATAAGTGATTTCGATGAACGGTTGACCGAGGAAGGAATGAAGAAAAGTAGACAAGTTTGTTCAAGGAAATCAACTTCCGGTAGGTCTTCTAGAAGTAATTTTTCCTTCAAAGATAAGCTGAATAAAATATTCAAGCCAGAAGCTTGGTGATTTTAACTAAGATCAATGCAAGAAGTACTCAAGTCCTGAGTAAATTTTAATTCCAAATTTACGAAATCTAATTGATATTCAATAAAGTATGATTAAAATTCGTGGTAAATATAAAAAAAAAACGATTCATGTTAAAAAACCAAACATAAACAACGTTGAAAAAAAGCTTACCTATGACGTTTGAGACTTAAATATAACGATTGAATCTTTTTAAAAAATCGAAAATTGCTATAAAAAACAACAATTGTAACACTCCAAAAGGAAAAAAAATCAAAGACAAAATTGACAAAAATGACAAAAATGACAAAAATGACAAAAATGACAAAAATGACAAAAATGACAAAAATGACAAAAACGACAAAAATGACAAAAATGACAAAAATGACAAAAATGACAAAAATGACAAAAATGACAAAAATGACAAAAATGACAAAAATGACAAAAATGACAAAAATGACAAAAATGACAAAAATGACAAAAGATTGCATAATATGTAAAATTTCTTAAATTACATACTGAAAACCCTTAAATTGTAAAAAGAAATATAAATTTTAAAAATTTTTAGAATTTCTTGAAATTGTTAAAAAATTTCAAAATTTCTCTAATTTCTAAATATTTCCAAAATTTCAAATATATCTAAAATTTCTAAAATTTCTGAAATTTCTTAAAAATTATGAAATATTTTAAATTTTTATAATTTCTCAATCTTAATCATTTTTTAAATTTTTAAAAATTGTAAATTTCTTAAAACTTCTACAATTTCATAAATTTTCAAAAAAAATTAAAATTTTTATAATTTTTAATTTTTTTAAATTTCTAAAATTTTGAAAACCTCTAAAATGTCTTAAATATCAAAAATTTCAAATATTTTTCAAATTCAAAAAAAATAATTAAAAAATATCCAAATTTTGAAAATTTTTAAAAATTTAAAATTTTTAAAATTATTAAAATTTTAAAAATTTTAAAATTTTCATAGTTTTTAAAAGATCTAAAGTTTTCAATATTTCTTAAAATTGAAATTTTTCAAAATTCCGTAATTATCTAACAATTTTTGCAATTTCTTTAATTCCTTATTTTTTTTTAAATATCTAAAAATTTTAGAATTTTAAAATTTCAATAATTTCTAAAATAACTTAAAATTTTTAAAATATCTGAAATTTCTCAAATTTAAAAAATTTTCAAAATTTCTATAATATCTAAAATTTCTTAAATTTCTAAAATTCCAAATTTCTAAAATTTTTAAAATTTCTTAAATTTCTAAAATTTCTTAAATTTCTTATACTTCTTAAATTTCTTAATTTTTTATATTTCTTCAATTTCTTAAATTTCTAAAATTTTTTAAATTTTTTAAATTTCTTAAATTTCGTAAAATTCTTAAATTTCTTAAATTTCTTAAATTTCTTAGATTTCTTAAATTTCTTAAATTTCTTAAATTTCTTAAATTTCTTAAATTTCTTAAATTTCTAATATTTCTTAAATTTCTTAAATTTCTTAAATTTCTTAAATTTCTTAAATTTCTTAAATTTCTTAAATTTCTTAAATTTCTTAAATTTCTTAAATTTCTTAAATTTCTTAAATTTCTTAAATTTCTTAAATTTCTTAAATTTCTTAAATATCTTAAATTTCTTAAATTTCTTAAATTTCTTAAATTTCTTAAATTTCTTAAATTTCTTAAATTTCTTAAATTTCTTAAATTTCTTAAATTTCTTAAATTTCTTAAATTTCTTAAATTTCTTAAATTTCTTAAATTTCTTAAATTTCTTAAATTTCTTAAATTTCTTAAATTTCTTAAATTTCTTAAATTTCTTAAATTTCTTAAATTTCTTAAATTTCTTAAATTTCTTAAATTTCTTAAATTTCTTAAATTTCTTAGATTCTTAATTTCTTAAATTTCTTAAATTTCTTAATTTCTTAATTTCTTAATTTCTTAATTTCTTAAATTTCTTAAATTTCTTAAATTTCTTAAATTTCTTAAATTTCTTAAATTTCTTAAATTACTCAAATTACTTAAATTTCTTAAATTTCTTAAATTTCTTAAATTTCTTAAATTTCTTAAATTTCTTAAATTTTTTAAATTTCTTAAATTTCTTAAATTTCTTAAATTTTTTAAATTTCTTAAATCTCTTAAATTTCTTAAATTTCTTAAATTTCTTAAGTTTCTTAAGTTTCTTAAATTTCTTAAATTTCTAAAATTTCTTAAGTGGGGGGTAGGGTCTCACACTTTAAAAAAATCGATTTTTTTTATTTTCTTATTGTAAAACATTTCAAGAATGTTGTGTCAAATTTTCAAGTCAATTGAAGTAAAACTGTAGAAATTATAGGCCTTTATCTCCTCCTATCTAATACTGCAAGAAAGCAAAACAGAAACTTTAAACGCGTTTTTCTTGAAAGCACATTTTTAAAGTCCGTGGACATCGTCATTTGAAAACTACTTATCCGATTCTTTTCAAATTTGGAACATATTTTCTACATATAAAATACCAGACCCCAACATTTTTCTTTTTTCTTTTTTTTACTTTGGGGAGATTTTACAGGTGAAAAATGGCGGATTTTTTCGTGAAAAATCGTAGTCGTAGCCACACAAATTTCATATAAAAATTTTTAAGTTAAATAAAAACGTTGGGGTCCAGAAAAACATCTATTAAAAATATTTTGCTCTGATTTTTTTACTTCAGATGATTCTGTGCTGAGATACAGTGTCCACCGCAAATCCTGTTTTCTAACAGGCATCCTCGAAAATGCTCCGTCACTGGCTCATTTTTCAATATTTTTCTACGAAAAAAATACTAAACGTCTTTAAACAATGCTTTGTATAATGCAAAAGATTTGAATACATTTGTTTGAACGATAGCTCTAGAAAAAAATCGCGGAAATGATGTTTTTTATACCCCTTAGACCCTACCCCCCCCCCCCCCCCCTCAAATTTCTTATATTCCTTAAATTTCTTAAATTTCTTAAATTTCTTAAATTTCTTAAATTTCTTAAATTTCTTAAATTTCTTAAATTTCTTAAATTTCTTAAATTTCTTAAACTTCTTAAATTTCTTAAATTTCTTAAATTTCTTAAATTTCTTAAATTTCTTAAATTTCTTAAATTTCTTAAATTTCTTAAAATTCTTAAATTTCCTAAATTTCTTAAATTTCTAAAATTTCCTAAATTTCTTAAATTTCTTAAATTTCTTAAATTTCTTAAATTTCTTAAATTTCTTAAATTTCTTAAATTTCTTAAATTTCTTAAATTTCTTAAATTTCTTAAATTTCTTAAATTTCTTAAATTTCTTAAATTTCTTAAATTTCTTAAATTTCTTAAATTTCTTAAATTTTTTAAATTTCTTAAATTTCTTAAATTTCTTAAATTTCTTAAATTTCTTAAATTTCTTAAATTTCTTAAATTTCTTAAATTTCTTAAATTTCTTAAATTTCTGAATTTCTTAAATTTCTTAAATTTCTTAAATTTCTTAAATTTCTTAAATTTCTAAAATTTCTAAAATTTCTTAAATTTCTTAAATTTCTTAAATTTCTTAAATTTCTTAAATTTCTTAAATTTCTTAAATTTCTTAAATTTCTTAAATTTCTTAAATTTCTTAAATTTCTTAAATTTCTTAAATTTCTTAAATTTCTTAAATTTCTTAAATTTCTTAAATTTCTTAAATTTCTTAAATTTCTTAAATTTCTTAAATTTCTTAAATTTCTTAAGTTTCTTAAATTTCTTAAATTTCTTAAATTTCTTAAATTTCTTAAATTTCTTAAATTTCTTAAATTTCTTAAATTTCTTAAATTTCTTAAATTTCTTAAATTTCTTAAATTTCTTAAATTTCTTAAATTTCTTAAATTTCTTAAATTTCTTAAATTTCTTAAATTTCTTAAATTTCTTAAATTTCTTAAATTTCTTAAATTTCTTAAATTTCTTAAATTTCTTAAATTTCTTAAATTTCTTAAATTTCTTAAATTTCTTAAATTTCTTAAATTTCTTAAATTTCTTAAATTTCTTAAATTTCTTAAATTTCTTAAATTTCTTAAATTTCTTAAATTTCTTAAATTTCTTAAATTTCTTAAATTTCTTAAATTTCTTAAATTTCTTAAATTTCTTAAATTTCTTAAATTTCTTAAATTTCTTAAATTTCTTAAATTTCTTAAATTTCTTAAATTTCTTAAATTTCTTAAATTTCTTAAATTTCTTAAATTTTTTAAATTTCTTAAATTTCTTAAATTTCTTAAATTTCTTAAATTTCTTAAATTTCTTAAATTTCTTAAATTTCTTAAATTTCTTAAATTTCTTAAATTTCTTAAATTTCTTAAATTTCTTAAATTTCTTAAATTTCTTAAATTTCTTAAATTTCTTAAATTTCTTAAATTTCTTAAATTTCTTAAATTTCTTAAATTTCTTAAATTTCTTAAATTTCTTAAATTTCTTAAATTTCTTAAATTTCTTAAATTTCTTAAATTTCTTAAATTTCTTAAATTTCTTAAATTTCTTAAATTTCTTAAATTTCTTAAATTTCTTAAATTTCTTAAATTTCTTAAATTTCTTAAATTTCTTAAATTTCTCAAATTTCTTAAATTTCTTAAATTTCTTAAATTTCTTAAATTTCTTAAATTTCTTAAATTTCTTAAATTTCTTAAATTTCTTAAATTTCTTAAATTTCTTAAATTTCTTAAATTTCTTAAATTTCTTAAATTTCTTAAATTTCTTAAATTTCTTAAATTTCTTAAATTTCTTAAATTTCTTAAATTTCTTAAATTTCTTAAATTTCTTAAATTTCTTAAATTTCTTAAATTTCTTAAATATCTTTAATTTCTTAAATTTCTTATATTTCCTAAATTTCATTAATTTTCAAAATTTCTGTATTTCTTAAATTTCGCAAATATCTAAATTTCCTAAATTTTTTGAATTTTCTCAAATTTCTTAAATTTCTTAAATTTCTTAAATTTCTTAAATTTCTTAAATTTCTTAAATTTCTTAAATTTCTTAAATTTCTTAAATATCTTTAATTTCTTAAATTTCTTATATTTCCTAAATTTCATTAATTTTCAAAATTTCTGTATTTCTTAAATTTCGCAAATATCTAAATTTCCTAAATTTTTTGAATTTTCTCAAATTTCTTTTTTTCTTAAATTTTAAAACTTTTTAAAATTTCCTGTATTTCAAAAATATCTGAAATGATCGAAATTTTTTTAGTTTTTTAATTCTTTCATTATAACTGAAATTTATTTAATTTGTTTTATTTTTGAAATTTCAAAAATTCCATTTATTTTGAAATTTAAATACGAATTTGTTTAAAATTTCAAATTTTAAAATTTATTACTAAAATACAAAATTCCAATTTATTCAATAGTTTTAAAAATTTAAAAACCTTTTGAATGTTTCAAAGTTTTTGAATATTTCAAAAATGTTTTAAAATTTCAAAAACTTTCAATAACAAAAAAAGTTTCAATAACAAAAATTACAAAAGGCTTTTAAATTTGAAAAAAATTGATTAATTCAAATTGAACATACATCAAACATTTAATTATTTTTCCAACTTCAGTAATAAAATTTATTTTTTTATTGATATACATTTTATTATTTTTAATTGAAGAAAATGATAAATATAACAAAAGTTTTTTAGATGTTTTATAAATAAAAGTTTAAAAGTTTGTTCTGTTTTTGATTCCTGAATTTAATTTTTGGCTTGTAGTTTAAGTGCTGGTTTTTTTCAGTTTTTTCATGATTGTGATTTTTTCTTGAACTCTTTCTTATTTTTAACTTACATTTTGTTTGTTTCTCATTTTCTTTTTAGTCATTTAAGTTGTTTCTTGTTATGAATAATAATTTGCGAGTTTTGAACAATTTTACGAGTAGAAACATCTTGTTTTATTTCCTTTCAATTCAACTTGATTCCAAATTTTATAAAATCGTTTTAGAAATAACTGTCCATGATAAAAGTAAACTTTGTCTTACATGCTGAAATTCCTCTCACTTAGCTCACCTTCAACATGAACAAAAACTCCATGAAAGGCACCCTCCGTCCGATTCGTTTCTCCAATAGTGAAGCAATTTGATTATCCATGGGTAATCACTCGTCTTTTGAATGAGAAATTGACTAGCCATTCAGCCTGTTTCCGGTTCAGCACTTTGCTGTTATGGGAAAGCTGGAAGCGAAGTGGAGCTAAAGCACGTGCTCCACGTTGAATGGAAGCTGAGCCCCAGAATTGGAATTTTTGGCTTCGAAATCGAAAGGAACAAGCACAAGAAGAACGAAACTGAGGACCCCAAATAAGCGAAACGAGCAACCTGTTGTTTGAACATGGATTTCAAAATTACCGACAGACCGAACAGAATTTCCAGGCATTTTCTCATGTCGGTACCAGTCTAGCCCAGTAAAGATGCGAGGATATTGGAAAAATTTAAATTTTAAGGTAGGTCAAGTGAGCGAGAGGATCGTTCTGGGGGATTTTTACGTTTTCGCTTTTCGGAGGGAGCATCTGGTTTTTAAGGATATTTTTCCTTTTTGGCCGACCGTTCGTCGAATGCTGCAGAAGGACCAGACTTTCACCGGTCCAAAACGGTGAAGAAAAACGGCAGGTTTCGAAGATTTTATCGGCGAAGAAAATTCATTTAATTGAATTTTGTGGCGGCCTGTCCTCATATTGGGTAGGTTCTTGCCGTGGGAAGCAAGGGAAACCATCGATAAATGGTTAGGTGATTCGGATCCACCAGATCCTGAGGGGCAGGAGAGATTACAAGGTCTATCGAAACTAATGAGATTCCGGTTCCTCTGATCTATATTTGTGAGGTTTCTGGGGGTTTGGTTAAAGAAGGAGAGAAATAAATTGGAAGATATAAATAACAACACCGATGTTATCAGTTTGGTCATATCGGTTACACGAATCATTTATTATTGCGAGCTAAATGTTAACCGAAAATTCCGGGTTTATTGAAAAACAAATAGTCATCAATTGAAAAACCTAATGCTGGTTATAACAAAAAAAAATTAAACTTAAATCCCATTTTTTCAAATTTAAATTGTAGAATCTTGATGTTTTAAGAATGGAAACTACTGATCTATTCTTTAAAAGATAAAAGTTTGAAATGCAGGGTAGATTGTCCATTTCCAAGCTTATCTCTCGGAAATTCCCGGAAGCTCCCGGGCACTCAAATGCAGAGTGTTTGTATATTTTCAACTCAATCGACATTTTTGAGCTACTCAAACTCCATATTTAACAATATTAATTTCTTTTACAATCTAAAACCTTTAAACAAGTTTTTAGAGTTGAAAAAATGCCACTTGAGCCATAATCTCACGTTTTATTTCCCTATCTAACATTATAGTCACAGCTTTTGTGCATTGTTATTATCAGCAAATGACGACTTTTTTTAAATTTTGAATTGTTTTTTTTCAAATTTACTTCTAGGTTCCTTAGAAGAGTCGACAATTGAAAAATCATGCATCATGCTTGAATCAATTCTGAATTTAGGGCTGAAGTTCAAATCTCAGCAGACTTACAAATGAAAATTTTCAAAAGTTAGCCTATCTAAAATAAAATTTCGCAAATTTTTAAACTGAAGAGAGGCATCAATGTTAACTTGAGTGTTAAGCTTAAAAGTGTGTTAAAGTGTACTCAGAACGCCTCAGTAAGCTTTAAGGAGTTCTTCCTTAGGAATGTTAGGCTATTGATATCTTCATCAATATTGATAAAAATTTCTAGAATAAATGATTTCAATTTTTTCAGATACTCATTCCTGAACATTAAAAAGTCATAATTTTTTTAGTGTCATCTAAATCTTGTGATGATAACTTTTTAATAAAATTATTGTCCACTATTTTTCATGGTAAACAGTTGAAATTAACTTATTTCTAAAACCAATAAATTGATTCTATAAACAAATTTTGTGTAAGGTTGAAAAATCTTTTGAAAATAAGAACACTTGGAAGAAAAGTTAATTCTGATGCTAATTCTAATTATATTCGCTTTGTGTTTGACAAAAATTTAAGACTCTTTTATCGTATACATAAAAATTAATTATTCTTTGTAACACCATCACGTATAAACGGACTGTCGCAGTTAATGGAAGTTTGGTATCCGAGGCTTTTTCGTATCAGAAATGGTTTGTATAAAAGTTTCAAGAATATCTCTTCAGCTAGTTTGTAATATAGAATGGAATAAAAGATCGACTCTAATGTCACCTTAATCGCCTTGAGGACTATTGACTAAAACGTTAGCCTGATTTTAAAATGTTCAGACCTTCTGCCCTACTCGTAAGTAAAAGTATTTTTTTTATAACCTTTTCGTCCCCTTCAAGTACGATCTTACGTTTTCTTTTCTTTGAAAAATGTACTATTTTTATTTAAGTAAACAGGCGTGAGTGTTGAAAAAGACATACAAGCAGTGTTGAATTCTAATAGAAAAGATATTTAAAAACATGTATTTTTCCATCACCTAAGAAAAAATTAAAAAAGAAGAAAAAAATGTATTGTAAAAAGCATAACAAATCATTGATTGCTGAATCCAAGGAATATTCGCAAAAAACACTGAAAATTTGAGATGAAAATAACGAAGAATCAAATATAGCATTAATGAGCATGGAAGATGGTATCTAAATGTTTTCAGTTTTGCAGCTTAGCAACTCAGATATCTTTAAGGAAATTATCCCGGTCTATAAAGATAGCAAAAATCGGAGTAAAATTATTTCTCTACAGTGACGTTGTTAACGAACAGAATTTCTCTGAAACATTTTAGCAAAAAAACACGAAATTTATTGCACACATTTTCTGCGAATCATGTGAAAAATGTAAGATTTATTGCATTCATTTGAAAATATATTGATAATTCTAGAAGGTAAAACAAAAGTGCAACACATTTATTATCTTCCTAGTGAAAAAGTTTCCAAAATACGTTGATTAATAACTATGTAGGCACATATGTTATGATTGAATGTGATTCCTTAACAAATTTTAAAAAGGGTAGTTTTTTTATCATTAAAGATAAGAACTACTGTTTGGTGGCTGCCCACTGTGAAACGATTCTTTTTCAATTTAATATCAGACTTTAACTTCAACCCAATCTTTAATGAAAGTGTTCAAATCAGTAAAGTGATCAAAAAACAATTTTTTTAAACAACACCACAATTTTTTATTGACATTCTAGTGAACCAATTTATTGATGTTAACTGTTCTACTTAAGAATTTTATTTGGTAAACCGGTTGTATAAAGATCATGACAATCAGTTGGAGACACAATAACTACCAACTAGATGTTTAAAAAGCTGATTTTTATTTTTATTTTTCACGTTTCTGCTTCCAGATGATACTGCATTCGATTGTTAACTAAGAAAAAAAATACATTATGCAATCTTTAAAAGTCCTCAGGCTGAATTAAGCCATTTTTCACGGGGGCTCCTATGAATAAATTTTATTTTCATATGTTTTCACCATGATTATTTTTAAGTAATTTTTAACGACTGATGATTATTATTCTTTTTAATTTAAATTGGCATTTTAGTCAAAAGGAAGCAAACACTAAAATTTACAATTTGCCCGACGTTTCGGCCTTTGGTCTTGGCCTTCCTCAAGGGATATATTGCATTATACTGTATGTGTTCCTGAGTGTATCGGATGTGAGGGGAAGTTTTGCTGGTATCTAACCTTTATCTTGTATGTTGTTATCACTATGGTCATAATTTTATAAAAATTTCTAACTGTTTTCTGCGGACACAATTTGTTTAAACCTTTTAATTTTGATGTGGTTTTGTTTACACTTGAGGAAGGCCAAGACCAAAGGCCGAAACGTCGGGCAAATTGTAAATTTTAGTGTTTGCTTCCTTTTGACTGAAATGCCAATTTAAATTAAAAAGTATGTTTTCACATCGAAAGCAGAATAATCTTTTCCCTCATGACTTTTGAGAAGTAATATTGAGAAATTTAGACAAAAAATCCAAAAATCAAAAAATTACAACAGAATGAAATTCAAATTCCATGGAGATACAGACAGTTTGACAGAAAAATTTTAAACCTAAATCGGATTTTATTTAGACCCGCAATTATAAAATAACAAATAACAAAAGAAATTCAAACACAAAATCAAAGTTACAATCAGAGAAAAGCAGCAATTTCAAAATTTATAATTCAAATCAAAATGTTTATTTCACTTTCATATCTTTAAAACACAAAAAAAAAACACGAGCTCATGTTATGTGTTGAAATTTTCAAAGTTTCATGCGGATTTCAACTTCAAATTTGAAATTTTGTTTTGTTTGAAAATAAAACTCCTAAAAAATTAAGAAGCTTTTGTCAAAAGTTCTTCAATAACAATAACAATAATTCAGAATGGAAATAAAATTTTCAAGACACAGAAACTTTAATTTGGATTAAGATGAGATTTAAAACATATAAATATTCATGTTTAGGGAACCGCTCAATGAAATTCGCAATTGAACTATGAGAGCGTTTTTTTTTATTATTATAACTTGAGAATGGTGATTTAGAGAATGATATGCTGAATTCAGAGTATTTCCTTTAGTAGAGGATATTTAAAAAAAATGTACATCAGAATCGAAAGTATGAAATTCAGGATTCATCAGTTGGAAAGTTTCAAATAAAATTTCAAATCTTAGATTCAAATTGAAGTTAAAATTCAATAGCGGAACTCAGTTTTGTCCATTGATTCTATTTAACCAATAACAGTTACCTTGGTGTTTCAAAATTAAAATGGATGTAGAGTGTATAAATCAACGCATATTTTAATAATCATCGAAAAACCAAGATTCGTTTTGCATTGTTCATACTCAAACTTATGCTTTCAAAGTGAGCATTCCAGATCTCCTGGTTTTATTTGTTTTATTCTCAACAAATCCCGATAAAAATAACGATCCAAAAAGATTTTAAATGATTTCTTCACTTTTCATAATTTCTGCAAATTTTACTTTTAAATTTCATGAAGAGATTGATCACCGAAATTATTGTTTGTTTTTTTATTTATCGGCTCATTTTCACCATTTTTCATTTTTTATTACTTTCTATTCATCTATAAAATTCCACAATCTTAAGATGTACCTAATAAAAAAGACATCGCTTTTCACCGATAAAATCGATACATTCATTTATCAAATTTATAATTTCTGTTTTTTTTTTATTTTGATAAATCTAAGAAAAAGTGAATCTATACTTCGTCCTCTTAAAGTCGTTAAGTTTTTTTTATGAGGAGAAAATACTTCTTTATCAAAATATAATGCTCCATTCGCTGCAGAGTCTTTGATTATTTTTTTTATTCAATAAATAAGTGAAAGTGATGTATTATTTATTGTAGGATATGCGTTCCAGATTCCTTGGATATAATTCGGGCATTCCGGGTTTTAAAAATAAAGTGGAGAAATAAAGCTAATTAAGGTCTTAACTAGGCTCAGTTTTACTGTGCTTGATTTATCCAAATTGTTTTTATTTGGTTTGAAAAGAGATTTGAACCCTGCTGACGTGTTCCAATAAAAAATATTAAAACTTTTGTGGATTTTAATCTGTTTCTTATAGATTTTTTTTCGATTCATATGTCATTGAATTCTACTAAGATTTGTACTAAGAAGATGATGGTAATGGTAGGACGACTCGGGATGCAACAGAGATGAAGAGACTGTGGAACAAAATGGCCGCTGAGGTCAGCGAAGAGGGTGTCCAAACTATAAGATAAGTAAGGTATAAGGTACGAGACGAAAAGTTCGAAATTTCATCTAAACACCTTGGGAATTTTTTTTTCCATAGTTTTCCTTTAAAGTGCAATAAAAACCTTAAATTTTGAGTACCGTAAAACGGGGTAACTTTGATCACCGGGGTAAATTTGACCAACAATAAACTTTTCCACATTTTCATCAATAACTCAGTCTATAGTTTGAATTCTTGAAAACTGTTTTCTACGTTTGAAAACCTATTAATAGAGTATCAAATAGGCAAAATTTGGTTGGTATTTGAAATTTTTTTCTACTAGTAAGAAATCTAATTTCAAAATCTTTGAATACCGTCAAACGGGGCAACATGCAAAAGCAGGGTTAGATGCAACATTTGTATACCACAACACTCATTCAATTTTTATTTCAATATACTGTAAAAAAATTATCATTCAATGATAACAAATTGATGATGACATAGTTTTTAACATCGTGAAGGAGTTTTTTCAGGTTTTGATTGTCATAAAAAATTTAAAAAATCGAGCAATAAATGTACAATTTTTTTCATTTTTCGGTGTCGTAAAAAACTTTGCCTAGTATGACTGGTTGGCTCAATGATATCACCTACAAACTTTATATTGCTTTCATTATCCTATACCAACACTGTTGATGTATAAATATTTTTCGAATAATCACTACATTTTTTAAACAAATATTTTTATAATTCAGTTATCTGTCTGAGGCAAAATGCAACAAAATGCAAATCAGAACTAAATCTCATAAATTGCATTTCCATATGCTGGGATGTGATTGTTTTCATTATGCGTTTGTTATCATTAAAATTTCATCTATTCTAAGAATTATTTTCATGATTTAAGCTAAAAGAATACTTTGTAGATTTTTTTACCCCTAAATGTATGCAACAGATTAACACTTTTTTCTTTAAAAAAATTTTGACAGAAAAAAATGGAAAATTTAATTTGAACAAAACCAAACATTACTGCAAATGGTGCATTATGCGTTATGACATCACAAATGTATCAAAAACTATAATTTTTTAAACGTATTCATTCGATTTTTCATTAATTACAGAATTTGTTGCAACTTACCCCTTTTCATTAGTAGAGTGAAAATCGCATGTTTTTGTATATTTAGAAGAAAATGGTAAAAGCAATAATTTTTCTGACTACGTCAGTTTAGTGTCCCCTCAACCTTAAAACTTTTGATGTACAAGAGGTATGATAATCTGTAAGCATTAAGATTTTAGAAGCCATTGAAGTTGAAAATTGTTGCATGTTGCCCCAGTTGACGGTATCTATTTTTTCAAGGCTCGCAAACAAACAGCTCTCCAGCTGATTCTAAAAAGTATTTAGAAGCAAACGGGTTGTTTTATGTGAAAGACCAACGTTTTTTCTTTGTATATGAACAGTTATAGTGCTATTTTCATAGTCATTTAATGATCAATTATAGATATTTAAAAATTAAGGACATTTTGCAAGAGTAAGCCCGTATTGGACAAATGCAAAGGAACCCTATCAAATTGTTAACTTTGAAAAATAAATGAAAATGGAAATAGTAGGAGGGCCTAGGGGAATGTGTGAAGGTAAAATTTCATTTGTATTTTGAAGCTCAAACTATTTAGCAATAATAATTACTTTTGCCCCTAAATGTAGGCAGCATCATAGTTCTTTTTTCGATTATAAATATTTTTAAAATAAAACGTTAAAAATCAAGAGTAAATTGATAAACTAACATTTGAAAATATTATGAAGGTTTTTTGTATCCTTTATGATCGAGAAAAACTCGTTAAAATCGTCAGAATAGAGACTGATCAATGTCACCCCAAAGCATCAAATTATGAACAGAGACGAAATCGATTTTAAAATCAAATTTAAAGAGGTCTTATAAATTTCTGCATCTATGTTTTACGTTCATAGGAGGCCAGTACTGGTTTTAAAAATATAAAACATGCCACATTCCCCTTATCAGAAAAAATAATCGAAATATATTGGAAAAAAGTGATCAATATTACCCCGGATTACGGTACAAAACATTTTTATTTCGTTTACATAGCTCCGAGATAGACTCTTTTTAATGCGTCCAGATTTTGGGTGATCCATGCTTTATAGCAATCTAAAAAATGCTTGTAAATTACACTTATCGAAAAAGGTCGAGTAAAATGAACACTGCATAAAAAAGGTACATTTTGCGGAAAAAAAAATTCAAAAGTTTTTGTGAGTTCAGTATTTTAGAACGTTATTTTTACCAAAATGGAATCAACAGGTCCAAAATCCAATCAACAGTTGCAAAACAGGAAGCTCCACTCCATATTTGGCTTGGTTAATTGTATGTATTTCCTTTCAGAACAAAATTGCCAGATTTTTCAGTACGTATCCGGGTCGGATATAAGCCGGGCTACACAGATAAAAAAATGTAACCTTACAATACAAGTGATTTTACATTTTTACATCGCCACTTGAAAAATTTCGAAAAAGAGTATAGCAGCTCAACCATTTCTATGAAAATTACATGTCAATGCATGCTTATTCCAGCGCCAGTGTCAGTTTGTTAGTTTTGTTTTGTTTTCATTCCTGTTCGTTTCCCGTCTTGTACTGCGTCGGCAAAAGTTGTTAGTTTTTTTCATCAATCAGACCGTGGTTGTTGATTAAAGGTAAATCAATATTAAAAATAAATGTGATTGACTTGATAATTTCACACTCATTGCTGTTATTTATAGGAAATTGATGCTGAGTTCCCAAAACATCATAGCCCCAACTGTATGACATGTTTCCGTCGTCGGGGGAATCGGCTGCGAAGATCAGTTCAAGTGTTGATAATCAACCAGGAAGTGTGATCAATGTGAAATAAAAGTTTTTTATTGCTTCAAACCAGTGACTTTTTTGATTTTGCGAAACCACTCCCTGTCCAATAAGATTCGTGAGATGTGCTAAATAATGTAAATGTACAGTAAACAACAGCATTGAATGCGACCGGGAATTTACATGAGATGTGCAGTATCATCACTTGTAATTAGCCGATTCCTTTCTACCCATGCAGTTGCATGTAAATCTACTTGGATTTTTCTAAGTGTGTATTTTATCTAGAAACCCGGCAAAATCAGGGCATTTGATTTCAAAATTTTCAACCAAGTCAAGCCAAGTCACTAGTGTGGTGGTTGCAACAGTTTTTAAGCATCATTGCCACAAAACAACCGAAATAAAGAAAAAAAAATGTGGGAAAATTGCTTAACAAAACTAAGATTAGGATTTTCGGAATTCCGTATTTATAAGGCGCTGTTTTCACCGGGGATCCAATTTTTTCAGTTTTTTAGGCCTGTTAGATATGATGAGTGCTTTTCGACTGACGATTGCTCTTGCCAATGTCTTTAGAAGGCATATGGAGAATCAAACCGATGCGATGACAAATTTGAAACACCTGGAGAAACTTACGTGTCCGTCTTTCCCACCTAAGCAACTTTTTTGTATAATGAACTATTTTCTGAGTAGAGAAAATTGCATCAAATAATGGATCTTCAAAGTTTTTGTTTGTTTTGTTAATACACTTAGGCAAACATAATCCCATCATAAGATTTGTGTCAAAAATCATAATTTCTAAATTTCGAAGGTGTCTGTTTATTCGAATTTCTTCTACATCTAAATTGATAAAGCTTTTTTAGAAGCAAATGATTAAAATTTTATCAGATACTTATTCTTTAAACTTGAAATGTTAGTATTTTTTTTTAAATTTTGATAGTTACTTTGAAATTGGATTAAAAACAAGACTAAAAATTTCACGTTAAATTTTTCAACTAGCTATTTTGAAAAAAAACTATACTGTTAAATTTTTACATGATTTGCTCAATAGAACAATTAAATCAAATTTTTTCAAGAATGTGCTTGGAAAAAGCTGTTTCAAATTTTGGATCACTTTTTGAATATTTTGAGCAGCTTTATCGATGAGTATTATAGATTTGAAATTAAACTAGAGGAAGAATGATCATGCTGATTAAAAACCTCTCAAAATAAATAAATGAGAATTAAAAATTAGAACAGATTTGAATGATATACGGATTGACTAAGCTTGCCAGGCTGCCCGGTTTTATCCGGGTTTGCCCGGATATTTGATGCAAAATTTCGAGAAAATCCGGTCCGGTCCGGTTGCCGTGAAAAATCGTGAAAAAAGTCCGGATATTGCCCGGATTTTTTCACAATTTTCACAAAGAAACCAAAAAAAAATCAAAGTTTTTGAGTAAGTTTCAGCAAAATCGATTAACGGTATGGAAATTTTCTACGGTTTTTCAAATAATTTCGCTGATTTACTTTTATAAACCTTTAAATATTTAAGTGTTCCAAAAAGTTTTTGGAAGTCTGCAATTACATTAAGGAAATATTAATTTAATTTTTTTTTGCATTTTTTCTTTGCTTTTATATATACTAATACCTAAATTTTGCCCGGTTTTTGCCCGGTTTTTGGATTTGAAAAATTGAAATCCATGCCCGGATTTTGCCAGGTTTTTTTGAAAAAATGCCCGGAATTGCTAGGCCCGGATGGGAGTGGAAAAAATTCTGGCAACCTTAGGATAGACCATAGGAAAAAAAGTCACTCAGGTGTTGAAACGAGCAAGGAGTATTATTAAATAGAAGCTCGACCACATACTGAATAATTTTTCCTTCACCAATCAACTGCATCAAAAAAGAAGTACCGAATAGATAAAATGCTACTCGCTCTATTCAACACCTTAGTAGGTAACTTTCTTCAAATAATTATCTAACTATCTAGTATCTATTAGTCTATCAATTCAAATATATAATAATTTAAAGCAGCTCAAAATTTTTAAAAATATTCATTTTCTTCCAAAAAAAAAAAAAATAAACCAACGCAATAAACTTAATTATACACTTAAGAAAATTATTTCATTATGGACTTGAAAAAGTTTTTGTTAAAAAACTTTTTCCCCTTAAATATGCACAAGTTGCAATGTATGGATGACTTGCAGGAATTATTACTACTCGTCTTAAAAAATATCGTCAAATTCTGAGATAGCGTTTTATGGGAAATTGAGTTTTAGTTTTTAAAATGCATTTTTCTCAGTGTAGAACTTTAAAATAATTTTTGTCAATATATTTTTTTCTGAAAATTCAATTATTTTTTCAAAACTCTCTCGTAGACCACATTTGTGTAGGAAATGTTATTTTCATAAATAATTTGAATGAAAAGTTTTGCCCTTTTTCAAATATTAGTTTAGATCTTTTTTGGGAAAACTAAGAATGCCAAGTGCCTTAACTACGTGAGGACGATTCTGAGAGGGTCATGCCAGATACTGTTTCGAGTTTGAGCGAAATCCGTCCTCTGTAAAAAATTTTGAAGCATCTGCAAAGAATACATAGGAAAATCAAATCGAACTAATTTAGTTACTAAACCTTTGTACCAATCACTGTCAAAAGCTTGTTTAATATCTAGAAAAGCAATACTAGTTGAAGAACCTTCAGATTTGACAGCGTTTATTTGCAAAGTGTTAGTGAATCTTGTTATTAAGCTTATTTTTGTCAGATTCGGGCTTTTTAGAGATAGAAGTTTAAATGCTTTAATCTGACCAAAAATAGCTCAAATCTGAAAGTTGATTGTCATACGGAAAGTATAGCGTTGCATGCCCCTGATTAAGGAGTACAACGAAACACTTTTAAAGTATTTTGAAATAAAGCCTAAAAATTATTTCAAAATTCATCATTTCAATAGAGTTAGAATAAAAGAATTTTGAAACAAAAAAAAACGAATGTCCATGAACGAATAATTGATTCTGGTGGTTAAAAACTGAAATACATGACAAAATATAGCTAAATTTGGCTCACTTTCCCTAGTTTATAAAGTTTTAATGAGCTAGTTTAGTTTGTTCGTACGATATCTGTACGAGTTATTTGAAAAAAAAAATCACCTAATTGAACATAACATTAGTACTCATTAAAAATTAATTATAAATTTCAATAAGCTCTTTAATTTGTATTTAACTTTTAATGAGTCAAACCACGGCGGGGTCAATTAAGCAAGACAACTTCGAATGAATTTCCTTCCCTTCAAACTTCATCATACCGAAGAGCGCTTTCATCGATGGTCTCAGATTTCATTGTACTAAAAGTTCCCTCGAGGCAAGGAATTGATGATAGCCTCGTCGAATCTGGGTTAATTCAGAATCACTGTCACTTTTCTACCGGAAGGAAGGACCGTGGGAAATTGTCCCGCTGCATCTCTCGGTTCGGGTATACTATTTATCTTTTCATTTTAACCCGTTTCCTCATTTCTTCAGCGAGGAGGACTCCCTCGAAAGTGCTAATCCAATTTGGCTCCCGATACATCATTCAACACTTCTGGCTCAAACCATCGCTTCCCGTCATTTGATTTCCCTCGATTTTCTTATATATTTTTTTTGTTACTTTCTTAAGATAATGCTTGAGGTTAACTTACTCGGTTGTCAGTTCTTGGATAAACTTGTTTTAGGGAGAGGAAAAAAATAAGCCAGAAGGTTCCATCTGAGTAGAAATCCTTGCCCTATCATCTCTCGTTGGCCCTGATTCGACTTCTTAACCCATTCCCAAGATCTTTTAGTGTGCTGCTGGTCTGTCGGAAAAGTGGTTCAAGTTTATCCATAAAATCCAGGCAGATCAACCGGGGGATGGATTCTGCTACTTTGTCCCTAGAAGGAGAGAATGTTAAGGAAATCGTGGAACGGGTTAAGTGATGTGATTCCGAGGGGTAAGAAGAAAAGTGGAATCGATTGCATGTCAACCGAAGAGTGAAACCACTGAGACGATGTGAAAAGTTGTCAATCAGGAAGTGCCCCTGATCCCGCATCCCTCAAGAAACAGCATCAGAAGGCAAACTCTATGGCTGGTGTGCTGGAAAAGTTTCCTGGCTGATGAAAAGCTGCCTCGGTTTCGTGGCTGAACTTTTGATGACTTTGCAATCGAATGAGCCTGGAATCGGGCTACTACCAGTATAATGTTGGGAGTGCCTTTTTACATGTTTTAAACTTAAACAATGCTCCGTTAAGGCTATATGATTTTTAATGCAATTATGAAAGTCTTTAAGCAAGTTTTGTGATATGTAATTTGGTTTTTCAACTTCATAGGAGACACCATCAATTTGAATATCACCAATTTAAATTGGCTACTGCACTGCCTAAAGTTTCAATTTCCTAGATCATCAAATTTCATCAGAACGTTTGTTTTAGGAGGACAACTCCTTCCCGGTGCATAATTTATTCCTAATCCCCAGCAGCATTCATCGGCAGCTGCCATCATCGGAAATCATCTTTGCGCTGCTGCATTTCAGATGTTTCGAGGAATGGCGAAAAACCGCCACCATGTATTATTAAATAATTTTCCCTGACAGAAGAGACACAACATTTGAAAGCTATGCAAGGCTAGGAGAATGACGGATGACTGACGACACAGAAGTATGCATAATTCGGCACATTCAAAGCTGCTGTCGTCATCGACGTTGAAGTCTTCGCGCAGAAGCTTTTTGGTAAGAATGTTCAGAAATAGAAATTAAACTCAGAAGCCTCAGCTTGCCGCCTGGTGGAATTTGAGAGAGAAGGACCCAAAGCTGGCATAAATATCCTGCAGGTATTCAAGTTTGCAGGAAAAAGAAGCTTTAATAATTTAACATTTTTCATTTTTTTTATAATGTTTTTGTTATATTGTGTCATTTCTGTCATTTTTTTGTGTCAATTTTGTCGTTTTTGTCATTTTGACATATTTGTGTTATTTTTGTCATACTTCTGCTATACTCACGTCATTTCTGTTTCATTTTGGTGTCATTCTTGTATTACTTTTGTGTAATTTTTTTGTCATTTTTGTGCCTTTTTTTGTGTCATTTTTGTGTCATTTATGTGTAATTTTTATGTCATTTTTGTGTCATTTTCGTGTCAATTTGGTGTCATTTTTTTAAACTTTTTTTTTTGTCGTTTTTTGTGCAATCTTTTTCTCGTCCTTTTTGTGTCATTTATGTGTTACTTTTGTGTCATTTTTTTTTTGTCATTTTTGATTATCTTTTGTGTCATTTTTGAGTAATTTTTGTGTCAATTTTGTGTCATTTTTTTGTCATTTCTGTTTCATTTTTGTGTCATTTTTGTATCATTTTTGTGTCATTTTTGTGTCATTTTTGTATCATTTTCGAATCATTTTTGTATCATTTTTATTTTTATATCATTTTTGTATCATTTCTGTATCATTTTTGTGTCATTTTTGTGTCATTTTTGTATCATTTTCGAATCATTTTTGTATCATTTTTATTTTTATATCATTTTTGTATCATTTCTGTATCATTTTTGTGTCATTTTTGTATCATTTTTGTATCATTTTTGTATCATTTTTGTATCATTTTTGTATCATTTTTGTATTATTTTTGTATCATTTTTGTATCATTTTTGTATCATTTTCGTATCATTTTTGTATCATTTTTGTATCAGTTTTGTATCATTTTTGTATCATTTTTGTATCATTTTGGTATCATTTTTGTATCATTTTTGTATCATTTTTGTATCATTTTTGTATCATTTTTGTATCATTTTGGTATCATTTTTGTATCATTTTTGTATCATTTTTGTATTGTTTTTGTATCATTTTTGTATCATTTCTGTATCATTTTTGTATTATTTTTGTATCATTTTTGTATCATTTTTGTATCATTTTTGTATCATTTTTATCATTGCTGAATCATTTTTGAATCATTTTTATATCATTTTTGTATCATTTTTGTGTCATTTTCGTGTCATATTTGTGTTATTTTTGTGTCATTTTGGTGTGAATGTGAATCATTTTTGAATCATTTTTGTATCATTTTTGTATCATTTTTGTGTCATTTTCGTGTCATATTTGTGTCATTTTTGTGTCATTTTTGTATCTTTTTTGTGTAATTTTTGTGTCATTTATGTGTCATTTTTGTTTTATATTTGTGTAATTTTTGTGTCATTTTTGTGTCATTTTTGTGTCATTTATGTGTCATTTTTGTATCATTTTTGTTTCTTTTTTGTTTCATTTTTGTGTCATTTTTTTGTCATATTTGTGTTATTTTTGTGTCATTTTTGTGTCGTTTTTGTTTAATTTTTGTGTCATTTTTGTACCATTCTTGTATAATTTTTGTGTAATTTTTGTCTCATTTTTTGTCATTTCTTGTCATTTTCGTGACATTTTTGTGTTATTTTTGTGCCATTTTTAAGTCATTTTTGTGTCATTTTTGCATCATTTATGTACCATTCTTGTGTCATTTTTGTGCCATTTTTTTTTGTAATTTTTGGGAAATTTTTGTGTATTTTTTTGTCATTTTTGTGTAATTTTTTTGTCATTTTTGTGTTAATTTTGTGTTATTTTTGTATTATTTTTGTGTGATTTTTGTGCCATTTTTGTGTTATTTATGTGTCATTTTTGTGTCATTTTGTTGTCATTTTTGTGATATTTATGTGTCATTTTTGTTAAATTTTTGTGTCATTTTTGAGTCATATTTGTATCAGTTTTGCGTAATTTTGTGTCAATTTTGTGTAATTTTTTTTGCAAATTTTGTGTCATTTTTGAGTCATTTTTGAGCCATTTTTTAAATATTTTTGTTTAGTTTTTGTGTCATTTTTGTGCCATTTTTGTTTGATTTTTGTGTCATTTTGTGTCATCTTTGTATCATAATTGTGGCATTTTTGTGCCATTTTGGTGTTATTATTGTGCCATTTTTGTGTATTTTTTCGTGTCATTTTCGTGGCATTTTTTTTTATTTTTGAGTAATTTTTGAATTATTTTTACAATATTTATGTGTAATTTTTGTGTCCCTTTTGGGTAATTTATGTGTCCGTTCTGTGTCATTTTTGTGTAAACTATGTAAAATTTTTGTGTCAATTCTGTTATTATTTTCTGTAAATTTTGTGTCATTTTTTTGTCACTTAAGTGTCATATTTAAAATTTTTTTGTGTCATTTTTGAAGCATTTTTGTGTCTGTTTTGTGTCATTTTGTGTCATTTTTATGTCATCTTTGTATCATCTTTGTGTCATTTTTGCTTCATTTTCTGTATCATTTTTGTGTCATTTTTGAGTTATTTTTGTGTCATTTTTGAGTCATTCTTTGTTTCATTTTTTTGTTATTTTTGTGCCATTTTTGTTTCATTTTTGCCATTTTTAAATCATATTTTGGAAAGTTTTTTGTCTCTTCTTTTTGTTTAATGTTTCCTCTTTTTGTGTCAGTTTTGGTTCATTTTTGAGTAATTTTTTGTCATTTTTGTGACATGTTTGTGCCATTTTTGTGTCATTTTTTAAAAAAAATTTGTCACTTTTGTGTCCTTTTTCAATAATATTTGTATCATTTTTGAATCATTTTTGTTTCATTTTTGTATCATTTTTTAATCATTTTCGTTTAATTTTTGTTTCATTTTTGAATCGTTTTTGTATTATCTTTGTATTATTTTTGTATCATTCTTGTATCAGTTTTGTATGATTTTTGTATCATTTTTGTATCATTTTTGTATCATTTTTGTATCATTTTTGTATTGTTTTTGTATCATTTTTGAATCATTTTTGTATCATTTTTGTATAATTTTTGTATCATTTTTGTATCATTTTGGATTATTTTTGTATCATTTTTGTATCATTTTTGTATCATTTTTATATCATTCTCGTATCATTTTTGTGCCATTGTTGTCATTTTTGTATCATTTTTGTATAATTTTTGTATCATTTTTGTATCATTTTTGTATCATTTTTGTATCATTTTTGTATCAGTTTTGTATTATTTCGGTATCATTTTTGAATCATTTTTGTATCATTTTTGTATCATTTTTGTATCATTTTTGTATCATTTTTGTATCATTATTGTATCATTTTTGTATCATTTTTGTATCATTTTTGTATCATTTTTGTATCATTTTTGTATCATTTTTGTATCATTTTTGTATCATTTTTGTATCATTTTTGTATCATTTTTGTATTATTTTTGTATCATTTTTGAAACATTTTTGTATAATTTTTGTATCATTTTTGTATAATTTTTGTATCATTTTTGTGTCATTTTTGTATCATTTTTGTATCATTTTTGTATGATTTTTGTATCATTTTTATATCATTCTCGTATCATTTTTGTGCCATTTTTGTCATTTTTGTATAATTTTTGTATCATTTTTGTATCATTTTTGTATCATTTTTGTATCATTTTTGTATCATTTTTGTATCATTTTTGTATCATTTTTGTATCATTTTTGTATCATTTTTGTATCATTTTTGTATCATTTTTGTATCATTTTTGTATCATTTTTGTATCATTTTTGTATCATTATTGTATCATATTTGTATCATTTTTGTATCATTTTTGTATCATTTTTGTATCATTTTTGTATTATTTTTGTATCATTTTTGAAACATTTTTGTATAATTTTTGTATAATTTTTGTATAATTTTTGTATCATTTTTGTTTCATTTTTGTATCATTTTTGTATCATTTTTGTATCATTTTTGTATCATTTTTGTATCATTTTTATATCATTCTCGTATCATTTTTGTGCCATTGTTGTCATTTTTGTATCATTTTTGTATCAAATTTGTATCATTTTTGTATCATTTTTGTATCATTTTTGTTTTATTTTTGTATCATTTTTGTATCATTTTTGTATCAGTATTGTATCAATTTTTATTATTTTTGTATCATTTTTAAATCATTTTTGTATCATTTTTGTATCATTTTTGTATCATTTTTGTATCATTTTTGTATCATTTTTATATCATTCTCGTATCATTTTTGTGCCATTGTTGTCATTTTTGTATCATTTTTGTATCAAATTTGTATCATTTTTGTATCATTTTTGTATCATTTTTGTATCATTTTTGTATCATTTTTGTATTATTTTTGTATCATTTTTGTATCATTTTTGTATCATTTTCGTATCATTTTTGTATCATTTTTGTATCAGTTTTGTATCATTTTTGTATCATTTTTGTATCATTTTGGTATCATTTTTGTATCATTTTTGAATTATTTTTGCATCATTTTTTTATTAATATTGCATCATTTTTGTCATTTTTGTCATTTTTGTCATTTTTGTCATTTTTGTCTTTTTTGTCATTTTTGTCATTTTTGTCATTTTTGTCACTTTTGTCATTTTTGTCACTTTTGTCATTTTTGTCATTTTTGTCGTTTTTGTCATTTTTGTCATTTTTGTCATTTTTGTCATTTTTGTCATTTTTGTCATTTTTGTCATTTTTGTCATTTTTGTCATTTTTGTCATTTTTGTCATTTTTGTCATTTTTGTCATTTTTGTCATTTTTGTCATTTTTGTCATTTTTGTCATTTTTGTCATTTTTGTCATTTTTGTCATTTTTGTCATTTTTGTCATTTTTGTCATTTTTGTCATTTTTGTCATTTTTGTCATTTTTGTCATTTTTGTCATTTTTGTCATTTTTGTCATTTTTGTCATTTTTGTCATTTTTGTCATTTTTGTCATTTTTGTCATTTTTGTCATCTTTGTCATTTTTGTCATTTTTGTCATTTTTGTCATTTTTGTCATTTTTGTCATTTTTGTCATTTTTGTCATTTTTGTCATTTTTGTCATTTTTGTCATTTTTGTCATTTTTGTCATTTTTGTCATTTTTGTCATTTTTGTCATTTTTGTCATTTTTGTCATTTTTGTCATTTTTGTCATTTTTGTCATTTTTGTCATTTTTGTCATTTTTGTCATTTTTGTCATTTTTGTCATTTTTGTCATTTTTGTCATTTTTGTCATTTTTGTCATTTTTGTCATTTTTGTCATTTTTGTCATTTTTGTCATTTTTGTCATTTTTGTCATTTTTGTCATTTTTGTCATTTTTGTCATTTTTGTCATTTTTGTCATTTTTGTCATTTTTGTCATTTTTGTCATTTTTGTCATTTTTGTCATTTTTGTCATTTTTGTCATTTTTGTCATTTTTGTCATTTTTGTCATTTTTGTCATTTTTGTCATTTTTGTCATTTTTGTCATTTTTGTCATTTTTGTCATTTTTGTCATTTTTGTCATTTTTGTCATTTTTGTCATTTTTGTCATTTTTGTCATTTTTGTCATTTTTGTCATTTTTGTCATTTTTGTCATTTTTGACATTTTTGTCATTTTTGTCATTTTTGTCATTTTTGTCATTTTTGTCATTTTTGTCATTTTTGTCATTTTTGTCATTTTTGTCATTTTTGTCAATTTTTGTCATTTTTGTCATTTTTGTCATTTTTGTCATTTTTGTCATTTTTGTCATTTTTGTCATTTTTGTGTCTTTTTTTGTCATTTTGGTGCCATGTTTGGGTCTCTTTTGTCATTTTTGTGCCATTTATGTAACATATTTATGCCATTTTTGTGACATTTTTTGAGTTATTTTTTGTGTCATGTTTGAGTCATTTGTATGAAATTTTTTTCATTTCCATCATTTTTGTGTCATTTCGTATCATTTTTTCGTTATTTTTGTGCCATTTTTCTGTCGTTTCTTTGCCGCTATTTGGTAATTTTTTTGTTTCATTTTTGTGTAATTTTAATGCCTCTTTTGTCATTTTTGTTCGTGTCATTTTTTTTGTCTATATATAAATCATCATTAAAATTATTTTTATAGCAGAGTTGGCTTTTTTGCTTTCTAAATATTGGTTTGAAAAATTATCGTAGTCTTACAGAAAATGTTTCCCAAGTACATCTCATTAAAAAAGTTAATCATTTCTCAGAACAATTACTACTCTAATGCGTCCTCAAAATAACTAAAAAAAAGGGTCAGATGACTTAATAAACTCGCCAGCTCATCAACGCGTCCATTCGTCGGTTGGTTATCAGTCTTTAATTAATCTACTGGTAATTAGCACGATTTTTCTGGTCAGCAATTTTACAGTATACCCCAAAGTTTGGCTACGAGGATGGGATGATTTATTTTTCTGTTTATGAGATTCCCATCTGGCTTCTACTTTTAGTAGAAACTCAAGCACGGGTACTAACATATTTGCCAGAGTAGCTGAAAAACTGTGTGCCGAAATAAAATCTCCAGTGTCCAATTGCTTTGCCCTGGATGGACGAACTCTGAACTTTACGCCCAAACCCGAACCCATATTCTACAAGCCAAAATTGATTGCAACATAAAAAAGTTTTGGCGCTGCTGCTGCGAGGGCAGAAGTTCCCGTTCGTTTTGAAACGATTTAATTTTGTTTTTTTTTTCGGTTTTTGGTTTTTACTGTTTGTACTTGGCTAGTTGAACCGACAATATCGAATGGCTCACTTGGGACCGGTTAGTTTTTAAGTAAATGGAAACCGAAGTGCAGAGATTTCACGCGAAATGGAGGATTAAAACCAGGAGCTAATTTGGCAATTTGGTTTCATTAGCCACGAACTAAGTTGTTAAGGAAAATTAATTCATTTTTGAATTTTGTGATTCCAGCTTAAAAAACTTTAAGAAATTTTCGTAAAATTTAAAAGTTCCCAAACAGAAACCCACAAGTGTGTTGTGTTCTTGTTTCGAAATCACCACAAAACCCAGCAAATCGGCTTACAGGAAGCTCAGCCTGGTGTAAGAATCGAGAAATCCAACCCCTTCGTTTACTTTCATGAGGGGGTTTTTGTTTGAAACCTCCCATCGATTATTTTCCTATGCCCGTAATTTTCCCACATATACATTTCCTATCCCGACCCCCTCGATGACTTTTCTGCTATTTCAAGTTGAGGGTGGCTTTGTTGTTGTGATTTGTAATTTTTGCCGCTTTTTGGTTTTTCATTTCCCATTCTTAACTTCGATGTTCTACTTGTTCGGGAACGATTGACGTGAAGTTGAATGGTTGAAGCGAATAGGCGGAGAAAAAATTGCTTCCAAAATGATCTGCATGTTTCCTATCCCCCAACATAATAATAATCGACCAGAAAAATGAGCTTCCACATGAAAAGCGACATCGTCGTCCTCGAAGTCGTCGCTAGATGATGATGATGTCTTGTGCTTTTCCCTGGCTTTATATTTATATTTTCCTTCAGCCTTTTGTTGGCGCTTATATTGCATGTAGTAGGAGTTCCTTCTTCCTTCCATTGATTCCTTCTCACTTCCTTTTACTTGCGACTTCATTCGGTTAAAGCCATTATTTGCAGGCAGGCAGGTACAAAAGCGGCTTAGCCAGGCATGAACATATCATGAATTTTTAAAAATCCAATCAATGCTCTGACGCCACTTCGCTGCTTTGAGTTGCCTTATTCGAGGACTTCCTTTTTTGGGCGCTTGGTGAATGGATAAAAATAACTCGTCATGTTTAAAGCTTTAACGATAGCCCATTTCGATGAATGGAAGTATGTGTTGCTGGAAGTAATTTCATTTCTTTAATCGTATGAACATCATTTGAGAAAAAATTTCCTCGAACTAAAATTTTTATCTGAATGTTCCCATCCTAGAAGTTTTAATATAATATTCATAGGTTCTGTTCTCGATCTGTTCAAAAACAGAAACCTCACCTTCGGAAGCCAACCTTAATTAGCTGCAGCTTAACTAGAATTAAAACCCGGAAATGCCAGGAGCAACAGCAAACGAAGCTTGCCCAGAAACCGATACAAGCGATCCTGAGCTGTTTAATCGATATTTTTAATTAATTTTCCCATCCATCTATCGATAGGTCGAGCCCTGTGGGTACCTTCTACCAGTATTAATTTTTTTTATTCTTGATTGACTTACCGAGGAAAAAGTCTATAGATAAACACAGAAAAAAATCGAGGGAGCTCGGAAAAATGTTGCTGTTGTTATTCTGGTTGTTGTGGTGTCGCGTTTTGTTTTCTTTCTGTCGTGAAAGTTTTTTTTGGGAAGTTCTGTCTTCACCAAAAAAAAAATCATCAATCTAATTGGATGCAATGTCGGAAAAATAATCCAAAGAATGTTTATGAATGTAGGTGCTTTTATGCATTAGTTTCAAATTTGCTAGGGCATTTTCAATAACAAATGACATAAATTAAGAAAAAAAAATCTGAAATGATATTAATGATAAAAATACATAAAATTGCAAAAGTGACGAAATGATAAATAATTAAACAAAAATGGAAAAACATAAAAACAAAAATTTAAAAAAATAACCCAGAAAAAAAATAAAATGAAATTACACAAAAAAAAAAAACAGGAATCACACACCATAACACATTTTTTTTTTTAAAGACATACACCATCTTAGCCGATTTAGTCTTTACAGATTGTATAAATGACAAATTGACACAAAAATTGAACAAAAGCTAGAAAAAATAACCCAAAACTAACACCGAAAAATTAAACAAAAATGACAAAAATGACAAAAACGACAAAAATGACAAAAATGACAAAAATGACAAAAATGACAAAAATGACAAAAATGACAAAAATGACAAAAATGACAAAAATGACAAAAATGACAAAAATGACAAAAATGACAAAAATGACAAAAATGACAAAAATGACAAAAATGACAAAAATGACAAAAATGACAAAAATGACAAAAATGACAAAAATGACAAAAATGACAAAAATGACAAAAATGACAAAAATGACAAAAATGACAAAAATGACAAAAATGACAAAAATGACAAAAATGACAAAAATGACAAAAATGACAAAAATGACAAAAATGACAAAAATGACAAAAATGACAAAAATGACAAAAATGACAAAAATGACAAAAATGACAAAAATGACAAAAATGACAAAAATGACAAAAATGACAAAAATGACAAAAATGACAAAAATGACAAAAATGACAAAAATGAAAAAAATGACAAAAATGACAAAAATGACAAGAATGATAAGAATGATAAGAATGACAAAATAAAAATCCACAAAAAATAGCACGAAAATTACACAAAAATTACAGAAAAATGAAGAAATTATAAAATAAAAATCCACAAGAATTACACCAAAGTTACACAAAAATACACAAACATGACTCATATTGACATATAAATGACATGAAAATTTAAAATTTTTTTCAACTTAAATATCAAAAATAACAATAACTACAAATCATTTTAAAAATGACTAAAAGGCACTCAAATGGAACATAAACGTTACAAATATGACTCAGATTCAATATTTTTATAAATGTCAAAAATTACCCAAAAAATGACATTCATCAAAAAAGTCAAAATAATGGCACAAAAATGACAAAAAAGCTATCACAAAAATGACAAAAAAATTACAAAAAATTACAAAAAAGTAACACCGAAAATATACTAAAGTCATAAAAATCGTAACACAGAATTAAAACCGCAATCATATAAAATTTACGAAAATATAACACAATCATGACAAAAAAAAATGAATAAAAGGACACATAAATGAGAGAAAAGACACAAAAATTACACCGAAATCACACAAAAGTAACATAAATATAACGCAAAAATGGAAAAAAAAATTATTGGCTGTTTAACACTGCTAATAAAAAAAAAAAAAATTGAACTTTCATCTTTAGATTTTTCATGAATTTTTTGCCAGAGCTTAGGGTACCCTGATTTAAAAATCAAGTTTCCTTAAACTTATACGCTGTCAGAAAATTCAAAAGACAGCTATCTGCAAAAATTTTCAAAAATAAAATGTATCCCTTCCATGATGATTGAATTCATAATTGAAAAAATGTGAATGGTTTTTTTTCAAATTAATAGCTTTATTTTTCTAAAACTTATATCTTTAAAATAAATTCAAATTAATTAATATATATTTTTGTTATTTCTTCTGGTTCGTGTTTCCAAACTGACTCTGATTAAATGTTGAATTGTTATTCTGATTCTCGAATCGAGTTTTTTAAAGTTCGATCTTCTGCTATTTGAATCTTCTTGAAATTCTTACATTGATATTTTTATCTCGATTAAAAAACTGAACTTTGAGCTGAAACTGAATCTTATTTATTTTTTTTTAATTCCAAATCTGGATCCTGTCTTTAAACTTGAGTTTTAAATTTGAATAGCGAATTTGAAAACGAATTTTGAGATAATTATTTCTATTGATATTAACCTAAATGGGATATTTTTTATCAGTACCATCTACCAGAAATATCTTATTTGAACTCTGTATTATAAGCTTTGAATATGAATTTCTTATTCAGTTACTAATTCAAAATTCGAACAATAAGTTGGATACAGAATCTGAAATCTGGTCATTAATAATGATTTTTAATGTTTAAATAAACTTTGTAACCACATATCCGGAATGATTCTGACCTAAGCGTTCCAGTTTTTTTTTTCCTACAAGTATCTGAGTTTTTCAAGGAAAACAATTGAAATATTTTTTTTAATCGAAACACATCAGTCAATCATTATTGTTTTTAACGAACACAAATACATACAGGATCTCAATGAAACTTGATGTTTCCTCGAAGAGATTCCTATCTTCTTAACTCTAAGCGTACATTTTTCGAGGATATGATGGTTAGCATCTAACAAATGCTAAAACCATCAATCCATAGAAAGTGTACTATGAATGCCATGACCGGGTTTCGATCTCATGCCCGCTGACTAAGAAGACTTGAAGGTTATCTTCTGCGCCTCGGGCTGCGGCTCAAATTCCCAAAGCAAAAATCGTTCACTTTAATTTTGATAAAATTTTCACGATAAATTTGGGCGTAAAATACATAGTTCTAAACCCTGAATTTGTTCAATTTTAATTGGCATATCAGTCAAAAGAAAGCAAATACAAAATCAACAATTAGCCCACCGTTTCGGCTTTTGGTCTTGACCATCCTCAAGGCATATTTTAAATATCTTTTTTTTTTATGATTATAATTTTAATGGCATGTGCGGCGGAATGAAAACTAGTGAGAATTTAATTTATAGAAATTTGAAAGAAAGCATTCACAGCGAATCTGAAAAAATAGCAACGTCGCTAGAACTGTTCTCGCATAAGGAAAGCTCAGTTGGCCCATGGGCAAGCTTTCTCCTATTGGCGCACTAATGCCTGTCTATCCACCTTTCTTTCAAATTTCTATAAAATAAATTCTCTCTAGTTTTCATTCCGCCGCACATGCCATTAAAATTATAATCATAAAAAAAATTACGGTGATTAAAATCATTTAACATTTAAAATATCTGGAAAGTTTTATTTTAAATAAGATTGCAAATTTTGCAAAGTTTTGTTTGATTTAGCAAAAAAGTGGAAGAAATCGGACAAAATCTGGGCAATCTTACGAGCTAATTTTAATGATATTGAAATTCGATATTCCGGAGTAAATTTTAACTAAAGAAAAAAAACTGTAGTAGACTTGTGGACATGGGATATAATTTCGAGGTTAAGGCCTAAGTGGAAATCGCAATTCCCAACAACAAATAAACAACCAATCGTAAAAAGAGCTACATAAAGTCGGATTAAATCGGTTTATAAAGTCCGCCATGTTGGCAGAGTCCGAAGACGATTTCGCTCAATTTGTTCTCCCTCGCGGCTATCGAGTGAGAAAACATTGTTCTGTTCTCTCTGCGAACCAGATTGCTAGAAATCAGATGGTGTATTCGTAAGAATTGATCAATGAAAGAAGCAAGCAACAGTTTGCGTGCGTTGAGACAAACAAAAATGCGCTCTCTTGCATTCTTTCCGTATGTATGAATAAGGTGTCGAATATCGTCCAATTTGTATCATTCTTATCGTTTTTGTCAGAAATTTAAAATATGTATGTATATTGCCTCTACTTCGTTAAATAAATGCTGATTTGGCGAGTTTCATTTGCTTATTTTATGATGTACATATATGAAACGTATAACAAAGTTGTAAAGAAATATACACTGAGGTTTTTTTACGCGGTTTTTTTTAAACGGTTTTTTTTACGTGGCTTTTTTTACGCGGATTTTCGAATTAACGCGGTTTTTTTTACGCGGATTTTCGAATTAACGCGGTTTTTCAGAGAAAATATTCTAAGACTTTTTCAAAGGCAAACACTTAGAATCTTTTTGTAGTTGAGAAAATCTTAGCTCTGAGACTAAGAACGTGATACATGAGACCTGAGATTTGAGACCTGAAATATGAGACTCGAGATCTGAGACACAAGACATGAGACATGAGACCTGAGACTTGAGACCTGAGACTTGAGACATGAGACATGAGACATGAGACATGAGACATGAGACATGAGACATGAGACATGAGACATGAGACATGAGACCTTAGACATGAGACATGAGACATGAGACCAGAGACATGAGTCATGAGACCTAAGACATGAGACATCCTGTTAATCTAATTGATTTTGATTTTTATCTTAAAAATGAACTATCATTGTACGCAAATTTTTAAATAATCATGGTTCTTACGCGTTTTTTTAGTAACGTGCTTTTTTGCGCGAATTTTTTAATTAAAATCGATTTTTTTACGCGGGATGAAATACCGCGTAAAAAAAACCTCAGTGTACCTACAAAAATGTTTGCTGTGGAGGAGAAGGGGAATTCGATACGAATAATAATTTGTGGCTTCATGAAAAAACTGACCTATAGATATGGAAAACAAAAACAGATTTTTAGTTTCAGATTTCAAACGTTGATTTGAAAATAAATTTAAGATCATTTTTTATGAATAGGAAAAAAATCCGTTAAGAAAAAAAATCCATCTTAAATTTAAATTACAGCTCCAATTTTGAAGGGTTTTTTTTAATGACAAAATTATAATTTCACAAATTTCATTGATTGTGGAAAGTTGTTGCAAAGCACACCGAATCAGTTTATCAATTAATAAATGTTAGTTTTTTTTTCAATATTAAGTTGAAATTTAAGCATTCTTAAAAATTTTCAACTTAAAAAAATCTTCCCTTGAGAAAAGTGGCAACGACTCCCAAAAGTAGATAAAGCTGCCGGTTAGACATTAATCAGAAAGTCAAATTTCTCATGAAAAGCGACAGCAACCGAATATCACCCTTAGAAACACAGTCGTATTCCACTTTAACTTTTTAACTCACATTTTGGAGCTAGCAGTGAAAAATGAGTCTTCCGTTCTCGTGGTTTAATGGTAGAAAAAAAGGAAAAACTTAATGGATGATTCTAGCTGACTGGATTATAAAAGACCAAACTAACAGTGATGTTTCAATGCCAATGGGGGATTTGTCGTACAAATCGCACAAACAATTTGTCTCCCGGGATCTGTTTCGATGCTTCAGAGCTGTCCCAGCTGATATGTCATCAATTTCAAAGTTCAACGTTGTATTGAATCAAAGACGATTTGTTTCGAATGTCTTTCATCCCATTGCTGGCCATTGGCCGCTGTAATGGAGTATGTTTGCAAGAACGATTCAATCATTCTGGATTCCGGATAAGCTATACAAGCTTTAGTGAAAGATATCCGATCCGATGTCGTTACAACAAGTCCGTTGGGGCTCTTTGACATCAAATAATAAAAGTCAGAATCCAACGTCCGGTGAAGAAAGCTCAACCTCCCCCATCAAGGGCACGAAACAAATGCAGAGGAAATTACTTTTTCATTCACCTATTGTTTGAGAATAAACGGTGCTTAAGAAAGCTTTTAGCGGAGTCACGGTGGGTTTGTACGTTAAAATTTTCGGAATTTTGTTTAAAAACGATTTTTTTTTATGAAAACCAAACATTTTTCATTGAAATCAAATTGAAATTATCTGTTCAGAAAAATTAGAATTTTTATACAGAAATATTTCCCTGTGCCCCATAGTTACATCCATTTGCTTACAGTGTTGAATGATTTCTCGTTGCCGCTTGCTCAAACAAAAGAAGCCCTTTGAATCCGGAAAATCGCTTATCACTTGCTGCTGCTGCTGTTCCATTGACTTTGTTCCTTTTTGTTTCTTGTTTTGTTCCTTCAATCTCTGAAGCTGGAAGGAAATAAAACCATTCCGGGCGCGATACTTTTGATGGCCCGAGCGCTCATTACCGGATAACACAAAAGATGTGCCCGTATTTGGCGACCGTGAGAAATTTGCTAGGTAAAGTGAAGCTTCCAACAAAAACGAGGAATTCCTTGAAATGGATTGAAAACTTTGTAATGCTTATTTGTTTATCTGGTTTTCTTTGAAAAAAAAAATCTTTTCTTCAAATGGATTCAGCTACCCTAATTCTTCTGTTATCAAGATGAATTGTCCAGTTTCTTTTGTTTTAGATTTTTATTTCCCTAGCCATCACCATTGAACAGGAATCAATTGAGAGAAAAAAAATCCACGATCGAGAGCCAACAGCATTTCTATTCTTTCGCAATACAATTGGATCCAAAAATTTTTGCACATGTAAATGGGATGGGGATGAATGAATTTTCCCTTCTTTTTCCCCAGTCGCTGATATTTTGTCTTGAAGCAATGAAAGAACAACCTCAACTCCAAAAACGACACCAAGTTCAACTTTCCCCATGTGTGAAAAGACAAATGGTCGCACATCAGTTAGTTTGTGTAAGTTTTCCAGCCGGGGGAAATTCCGCCAAAATGTTCTACGACTTGTTACTTTTTTCGTGTGCCATTTCTCACCCGGCTGTGCGACCGGGGTTTTCCCGAGCGAAAAATAATTGTGTCTTCCAAGGTGCTGGAACTGGTAGTTGACTCCCCGCCCCAATTTTTTCCTTCAAATGAAATTTAGCATTCAAAACGGTATGAAGCAATTGACCCTAAATATTTGCCAACCACCAGTCATAAATTTTAACATGCTGTCTGACAACTTTCGGTGCCGAAAGTCATAAAATAAATTTGCCGATATACACATGCCAACAAACGGTAGACATATGTGGAGGAATTGGTCCGGGTAAATATTTCTCCATAGTTGTGGTAGGGATTATAGATAAATTCACTTGAGTGAGTATTTCTGTTCAGTACACTTGTTTGTAAGTGAATATTTCATGAGCTGTACAGTGAATTTTCATCAATTTTTAAAGTTGGATTTTTTCTAAGAACCCAATACATTTTCCTCTTACCAGATGATTTTCGGAAAATGCTAAATTGAATCCTTCTGACATAGTGCTCCAGATCCGCACTGTGAGTATCACAACGACTTTTCGATCTAAAAAATTTTCCTAGCAAGTTTAACATATCAATGAAAGTTTAGCTTGGCAATGGCACTATTCGATGTAACGTTTCCCGGAAGAAAATGCTCTTGACCAAGATCGAGAACGAAATAAATTGAAAATGGCATAACGAATTTCACATCTAGGTACTTAAACTGTCAAAGATTGAAACTGCACTTTATGGAATGGAAACTAGTAAAGGTAACTTCATGATTTGATTTTTGGAGAAGTGAGTCTTTGGACTTCTACTGATATGAATGACTTCGATGAGGTTGTGTTCCATTGTTGAAAACAGCATAAATTTTTGTAAAAAGTTATGAAGCAAAGTTTGTCAAAAGAAACAGTAATAAATCTCTGTTTTGAGATGTTTGCTTTAGGATAACCAAGCAATAAATCTACCCTGGTTATGGGTAATTACTCGATCTCAAAAGGTGTTTGAAAATAAGTGTTAACAAACAAGTCGGAAAATTTGCTCGCCTCTGGTGGAATTAAATACTTAGACATTTAATTTAACGTCACTTTTTTTTAATTTTGAATGGCGTTAACACATCAACATGCTGATAGCCATAAGACAGGCGATAACTACCAACGATAGTCACAAGAATGTGCAAAAAATGTTAACAAAACATCCATTGCTTTATAGCTAATAACTGTGATTTTAATAACTGTTAGTGACATTAAAATTTTTTTGCTAAATTGAAACATTTTTCAAAAAACCAATTTCAGCCTCGTTTTAATTTTGTTACTCTTTTTCTTCTTAATGTTCAGCTTCACATTCATAAAGATTTTGATAAATTGCGCAAGTAAACAACAATCTTAGTTTTTCGAGGTGCAAAAAAATTATGAGCTCATTTGGATTGATTTGGGTGCCCTAATTGAGGTATTCAATTAAATTTTTTCATCAGATTTCGTTTTTGAAATTACTTTTGAAAATAGGTTAAAATTAATTCAAGAAATTTCTGCTCTTTTGGGAAAAAACTGAAAAAAAATACAAAAACTTTACAAACAAAGGTATTATATCAATGATCAAATTGCTCGAAAACTGCAAGTAATGTTTACTTCTGCGAGAAAAGTTATAGAAGTTTTCTTCTTGTTTTCTTCTTGCCATTCTGTAAAATATGGGAATTTCGACAAAATTCAGAAATAGATTTAAATCAAATTGATTTTCTGATTTTTTTTTAAAGCAAAAGTCAAATCGTTTGGCCATCCTCAACAAATTTGTTCAATAAATTTAAACCTTTTTTAAACTTTCTTTAATAATGTTAAAAATACTGGTAGTGATATCGATTCAAATTTTTAAAATTCGTAGCGTTTTACTTTTCAAACTCATTGTATCTCTGATTTTAGAATATCTCAGTTTAAACATTGCTTATAGCTTGCTGATAGCTTAAATCTGACAAAACGGCTATAACCAAAAATTTTACTCCCGTGAGTATCAACAAAATTTTATATTAAAATTTTTTAATTAATTGTTATTCTCAAATGTTGCAAAGTCTATCTTTTTCATCTTTATATTTTGTATTTATGTTTGATAACAAACTCACCAAGTTTTAAAGTCCATCTCTTTGATTTTTATATATTTTTTTTTCAATATGATTGTCTTTGTTCTTCATCTAATAATTCTGGATTTCAAAAACAAATCTTTTTTCTAAATATTCAGTTTAAAACATTTATTTACCATTTTTCCTTTACAGGGCCCAACTTTTGGATAAACAGCCAAAAAATATTCAGAGCTTGAAACTTTAAACTTATGAAATTTACGCATGGAAATTTATAAACGTTTCTCTTATTTCAAATTTTCTTCGATCTTGATTTTTTGATAAATCTATGAAAAGTTCGAAAAATTATTCAAAATACCAATGACAAAGTTCTATTTTAGTTCTCTTATTTAAAATACAAGTGATTGATACTTGATTTTGATTTTGATGAGAAGAAGAAAACATTTAATTTAATTTCAAATGATCTAAGTGAGAATTTTTTTTATATTCGTTCTCTCCGTGTTATCCAAATAAAAGGCAAACAATACTCATTTTGAAGTTTACAATACTAACTTTTAATATTTGTAATACGACATATTCAATTCATCATTAAAGGTTTATATTGATTGATCACAATAAAAATCTGACAAAGAAAAAAAAGAAATTCCAAATTTTGTTGCAAATATTGAAAGTACAAAGCAAATTCTTATTTATTTAGTTAAAAATAAGAATTTGTTTGTACTTTCAATATTTCGAAAAAAAAATTTGAATTTCTATTTTTTATCATTGTTAGTTTTTTATTGTGATCAATCAATGTAATAAGCCTTTAATGATGAATTGAATATGTCGCATTACAAATATAAAAAGTTAGTATTGTGAACTTAAAAATGAGCATCTGTTGCCTTTCATTGTGATAACTAGGAGAGAACGAATGAAAAAAATTCTCTCCTAGATAACTGGAAATAATATTAAATGTGTTCTTCTTTTTATCAAAATAAAAATCAACCATCATCAATTGTGTTTTAAATTAATTCTTCAAAGTTGAACATGGATTTTTATTTTTTTCCTTATCGAGAAATCAGATTTCCAATAGTGATTAAACATTTTTTCATATTCAATTAATGACCTCAAAATTTTCTAATCGATCCTTTTATCGTAAACGATGCAAAGAGATGTGAATCAAGATGATTAAAAAAAATGTGATTGAAAACTATTGACTATATTGACTAGAAATTTTTGGAGAGTTACACCGCATAAATAACTAGAAAACTCGATTTAACTTAAATTTATTTTTATATCTTTATTAGAGAGACTTTCACTTAACATATATTATTAGGAATACAGATCAGAAGATACGCGACCAGCCGAGTCGAATTTTATACGAAAACGGCTTTTTTATGGTAGGAAACATATGCAGAACCGACTGAATGAACACTTTTTTTAGATCCTGGAGAAGATCTAAAGGGGATCGAAATGTTAAATAAATTTATGATCGAATCATGGTTCATGATTAAAAATTGTTTAGCAAAAATGATAATAATTGTTAATTTTTAATTACCTATTTTTCGGAGGGTTTTTTCATCTTGCTAAAACAAGACTGCAAGATGAAAAAACCCTCCGAAAAAGTGGTAATTAAAATGAACAATTATTATCATTTTTGCTAAACAATTTTTAATAATGAACCATGATTCGATCATAAATTTATTTAAGAACTCGGATTTATGTTTTCTATTTATTTAGGTATACTTTTTCTGCGTACTTAAATTAAAAAAAAGCGTGAAAAAAATATGACGTGAATAAAAATTTTGACAAATGTGACAAAGTCATGTTCAAAACTTAACAATAAAACTACACAAACTAATATTAGACAAATATTTCACAAAAAAATTTTCCAAATATGACATAATAATAACAAAACCTTGTTATAAATTCACGAATATCTGACAAACATATGATAAAACTACGAAAAAAAAATTTGACAATGGTGTTAAAATATGGCAGTAACTAGACATTAATTTGAAAAATAAAAATAAGCTAAATGTGGTAGATCAAGACTCAGTTTTGACAAAATAATGATAAAAATATGAACAAATTATAAAGAATGATATAAATATATTACACAATTTTGACAAAAATATGTTTAAAAAAATGACAAATACGACAGCAAAACAATAAAGATTTAACAAAAAATGACAGAAAATCTGAAATAAATAATGAAAAATATGTTTAAAAAATATGAGAAAAAAACGATAGTTATTTGACGAAATATGACAAAATTAAGACAAAACTATGGGTTTGCGATATACAGTTGCGTTCACAAAGGAATGAGATCGTGTGAAGCAGCGAACTAGTTCCAACTTTTATCAGCTGCCATTTTTGTCCGGGTTGAAATTTTTTCATGAAATTTTCACAAAATTTAATTCAATTATCCAACCAACACTCCACAAAATTTGAAGACTATACTGTGACTGGAAAAAAAGATTCAGCTTTTCTCGTAAAAAAAGGGAATTTTAAGATTTCTTTGCGAAATTCTTTGTGTTTTTAACAATTTTTATTTAAAATACTTGAAATTACCCCAAAAGATGTAAATATGATTGATCTAGCACCTGACCGAGTAGCATCCAAATCGATCGACGTGATCAAAAATGGGATCGATTTAAAAATGATGTGCATTACTGTCCAACAGGTGATTTCATTCGTTTTTGGACGGATTTTGTATGGAAAAATCATATTCGATTTTGAAGCCAGCTGTCCGCTGAATAATCGTGTTTCAAAAAGAAGAGTTCCCTGGTAGAACAGACAGCCCAAAAACAAGGAGAATTTTTAAAAAAAAGCAAAACTGACTCAAACTGGGATGACTATCGTAAGTCTCTAACGGAGTACAACAAACACATTAGAAAAGCTAAAAGGAGTAGTTGGAGGCACATGTATGAAACCGTTCAATCTACGCCAGAAGCTGTCAGGATCCAGAAAGTTCTATCTAAAAACCAATCAAATGGAGTGGGTCAATTGAAGAAAAACAACGGGCAGCTCACTACAGACCCGGAAGAAACGCTTCAATTGCTACTGAGTACGCATTTCCCAGAATCCATCGAAGGTTTAGAGTTAAAGTACACTTCGACTGAAAGATCTAGTCGATATGTCAGACGTGATGAAGCTCTCCGCAAATCGAGCGCAATCTTACACCGTCAAAGGTTAACTGAGCAATAAGTGTATTTGAGCCGTTGAAGATGTGATTATACCAATTTCAATATAAGCAAGCAAAACAAAAGATAGCACCTGCCTTGGTAGAGATATTCGTCACCAGTATGACACTTTGTCATATTCCTACACAGTGGAGAAAGCTGCGCGTGATCTATATCCCAAAGTGAAAAAATAAAACTCGACCTAAGGAACTTAGACCTACCAGTCTAACAGCCGTTATTCTGAAGAAATTGGAGAAGATACTTGACGAGCACATTAAATCTCAGTATCTTTGCTTAAGTAGGGGAGATGGGGGCATAATGGCCACCTTAAGGAAAACGCTTATTTAACCATAGAAAATAGCTATAATATGGAGGTTACATTATTGTTTCGTGTTCAGACACTTGAAAAGCCTATTCCCTAACGGGCTGAAACGCGGAAAACTAAATGAAAACGTTAAAAAAGGCATTTTAAAAAATTTTGCCAAAAGCTGAAAACCAGCCACTGTAGAGGCATAATGAGAACCCCCCCTGAGGCAGTATGGGCACCATTAATCAGGGCAAGATGTGCGTTTTCTGTCGGGAAATCTAGCAGCGAATTCAACTCGATGAAGTCAGGTGAGTCGTAGATTCATCAAACAAAGTAATAACAAAATAATCTAGGTCTGTTTGTAGAATACAAACAATTCACGCACGCTCATACATTATGTGCTTTGTTTGGAAGATGATGCTACTAGCCGTATAATGTAACAATAAAAAAATCGATCATGAATTGTAAATGGAAAAAAAACACCTCGAACAGAAATCGAACTCTAGTCTTTTGATTACCTCTCCGACACCTTACCAATAGGCCAAATTGTCGGATGAAAATTAGTCAAGGTGTGGCTCTATAAATCAATTTTAATTCGCTGCTAGATTCTACGGCAGAAAATGCTCGTTATGCCTTGATAATATGGTGCTCAATATGCCCCTAGTCAACAAATTTAAGTAAAAACGTGTTTTAAAATTGATAAAAGTAAAAAATCAAAAATTTTATGATGGTAAAAATTGAGAAACAATGTGTACATCATGTTGCAGTGCGTACATTACAGATCAAGGTGATTTTAAGATCATAAGAGCTTATTTCGTGATGCTCAAAAATTATAATATTATCGTTACTTGAGAACATGACCGTTTTTTTAAAATATCTCTGTAAAGATGATAAGGATATTCCTGTTTTTGTGAAATATTAATGCTATAGGAAGTACGAAACAAATCCTAATGAAAATTTATTTAAGAAAATACGTACTTTCGTTGAAAAGAGTAGTGCTTATTATGCCTCGGGTGCTCGTTATGCCCTCATCTCCCCTATGTTAACAATTTTCAGTTCCCCGTTGTTGTGGTCATTGATCGTGGATGATCTCCTAAACAAAATTGGATTCAAGGTTATAAGCTTTGCAGATGACTAAGTTATAAAAGTTCAAGAAAAATATGAGAACGTGTTGTCAAACAGAACGCAATCTGCACTTAACTACACACTATTCTGCAAAAGGGAAAAGGGAATGAACATACACCCTTTCAAAACTACTGTGATAGCACTCACTATGAAAACTCTAACATTTGATAGGGAACTATTAAACTTCGAATCACAAGTAAATATTTAGGAATTATACTTGACTCAAGGCTTTTGTGGAACCCACAGAAAGAGCATGTAATCTCTAAGGCTACAACAGCTCTATAGGAGTAGGGAAAAATGGGGGCTAAGGCCGAAAATTATCGACTGGATAGTTACATCTAAAGACCTAAAATCTCTTATGCTTCTTTAGTATGGTGGACCCAAACTGTGCAAACTACGGCCCGGAAGTCACTAGTGAAGCTTCAAAGAATATAGCTGGTGCAATGCGAAGCATACAAACGAGGCTCTAAATGCACTACTAAATATTCTGCCACTACATCCATTCATTGAGCTAGCAGAACCTTGAAACTCTCCGAAAACAAAACTCTCTAAGAGAAGGATTCTACAGGACTCGTAAAAATCCTGAAGATATTAGCTTAGCTTAGCTTGATTGACTACTCATATCCACCTTAAATCATTGAACTCGAAATGCTTCATTTACAGGTTTTTTTTTTACTAAAATAGATTCTAGAAGAACTTCGTATTTTTTTCATTTGATTTCAAACTATAGTTCCACGTTGCCAATGGTTGCTACTCCGTGATTAATCGAGGCCATCAAATTTGCACAAAGTCCAAAAGAATAGTGCTTGGGATTAGCAGCCATTCTCATTGTACAAAATTGATGGTTTCCCTTTTTCATATGATTAATAACGGCGCTGGCCACGTCCTAGTAGTCTTTGGGGAAAAGCGAAGGATTGTTAGTAAGATTCTCTTTAAGTTCAACTAGCAACCTCTCGCTCTTGCATAATCCAAAAAAAAAAAACTTTGAAATAGTCAGAACCAAAGACAAGCTAGTATCACCAACTTTGGAAACCGTCTATAGGGGAACATGCCCTATTATGCGTCACCTAAGCGAATCGCTGATTTTCTATGTATTTCACGTACACATTGTGTTAAAAATGGATGTAATCCTTGAAGAAAAGTGTTTTCTACAAATGCCTATGATTTTTATTACTCAAATTACTATAGTTGCTTCAAAAACCATATTCAAAGCCACAGAACGAAACTGTGTTGCAAATACGCGCTGCTGTGTATTCAATACGCGCCTAGCAGCCGAACACACCCGAGAGCAGCCGAAGACCGAAAACACACCTATACTTACAGACACTTTGATTGAAAAGAAAATCAAAATGGACTTATCAAAATAAAAAAAAATGAAAAGTAGATTTTTTGTGCTGAATTAACGCTCAAAATATGGTTTTAAACTTTTTGTTCATTTTCAATGAAAATTGGCCTTTTTGAAAAATTAGATGTAGATAAAATTAAACATTTATTACGATTTATACTTTAGAAGGTAAAACGAAGTTTTTCGGATCAGCTAGTGTATTTTAAAAATTGAACAGTCAAACTCAAAGTTATTAAAATTTGTTCTGCTTTATCTACGACCTACAGCTTTGAAAATAATAAATTATCTTTTCTTTTATATGCCGAGTAATAAAACAAAAGATTTGTTAGAAACAAATAGAAAAAATGGCAGAAATAAAACATCCATACACATTTCTTCAATGGATCATGGAACCAATATATTTTATCTCTAGCACTAAACTTTTTAAGTGATCATAATTATTAAAATAAAATTTTGAAGATCTTTTCACATAATCCACAGTAGCTGAAATCTCCAGCCGTACGAGAAAAAAAAATCGTAAATTCAAGTTTATCCAAAATATATTTGCATAAATACATTCTAGAGATTTCTGTGAAAACACCAGAACCTACGGCTTTAAAATTAGTCTCGTCCACAAGTTTTTGTAAAATATACCAATAAAAATTTTCCCATGAAATAATTTAATCTGCTCCCGATAAACAGTTTGAAAACTTCTTTTCAATCATAAACCAGTAGCAATAATAATAGTTAAAATGCTGAATCAATAAGTTTAGGGAAAAATAACAAAGAAAAACACTTAGCTTATTATCAACCGGATCCTTCTCGAAGTTCCACTCTACAAGTAAAGCTCCATCACTCGAAAAACATTGTTTTCACGTAGAAAACTAATCGATCGAATCAATTCACGTTTTTTTTCACTTCACTTGAGATTATTCCAACATAAAATCAGAATTGTATCATATTTTTCGAATTTATTTTTGAAATATTTTCTCCGGAAGAAAATTTTCGACCGACAGAAAAACGACACAATTGTACACAGAAAAAACAAACGCGACCGCACTCAACCAAGGCCTACTCCTTTTTTTTCGACTCGTAAAAATCCTGAAGATATTTAAAACAAACTCACTTATTGTAATGAACGATGACTGGAAGGAGCCCGTTCATTTTAAATCGTGCTGAGGCATAATGGGACACCCTATATCATCGGAAGATGTCAACCTGGATTCCGTTTATGATCCATTCATGAATAGATTTCTCGCTAACAAGAAGGGGAAAGGTTTCCTAAATGGGCCTATCGGGTTAAATGACCCTACGGCTGTTTTATGAAATGGCTGCCTAGACAGCTTATCTGACCAGTGAATTTTGAGGGTGATACGCTTAGAACATAGGGCAAGAAAGAATTTTATGAATTTGCCAACTTAAAAAAATTTAAAAAATCATACAAGGTTTTGATACATTTTGATGTAGTATTTCGACTTTTGAAAATTATAAGTAAAGAAGCTCAAAACAAAAACTAGGATTGTTTTTGTTTCTAACTCAAATGAACTTTTGAAATTAAACATATTTCAGCTTTTGTGGAGGTTTAATAATGATTATATAATGAAATAATAGAGTGTTTTTGTATGCCCCCATCATGTTTGTAAAATGCCTCCATCCTAAAATAACAGGTTAAATAGAAAAAATAAAGTATTCTTATCATTAAACCTTCAAATCTAAGCTCTGAATAACATTTTAGGAGAGAATTGAAGATCTAAAAACAGATTTGATAAAGTTTTCCATGGATGAAATGCCTCCATAGTATGGCAACCCTAACTTTTGTTTTATTCCATAAAATTATAATATACATGGATTTTTATAAAATTTCAGCTTTGTCGTACGGAAATTATTACGTTCTAGCAGTTTCAATAAAATTTTACGGAAATATTGCCCAAAAAACAAAAATTTTGTTCAAAACATAAATAGGCGCATTTAGCCCGCACGGTTCGAGGTTCGGCATTTTAGACAACACTTATAATAAAATCATTTTCTTGGAAACAGAAGAAAATTTTAACATAAAAATTATTCCAATGTATAGAAAACAGATGCCTGCACACGTGTATATAGTATTTGTACGCATATTCGATGTGATATTTGATTAAATCAGTGTTTTGCTTAATAGGCGCATATAGCCCGCTCCTCCCCAACATAATGTTTTTCTACTGCAGAATGCGCCATGCTTCTAAGAGAAGTAACTTTTCACTGAGCATGAAAGAAACCGAAAACAGTTTGAAGGTTTAAGACTTAATATTCAACATGATTTTATGAACATCTTTACAATCTTATACTGTATTTGTTTTCTCCACTCGTGGAGTGTTCCACCGTACCCGATAAAAACAAACACAAATCCTCGCCAGTGTATTGCTACCTCGCTCACTCACACGCTCTCTCGCAACACTGGCAAAATTATCGGTGGGCCACCGTCCGTAAGCAGAACTCCGACAGGTCAAAACCAGTGCAACACCGTCCGAATAAACAAACAGTTTGACAGCAGCTAGTGGTGCACCAGTGCAACACTAGTGCAACACTCGGCATAAACAAATACGGTATTAATTTCCGTTTGATCAGGAACGTTCAGAGAAGTAGATATAAATTGTATCAACAACCTGTTGCCATTGTCCCAGCACAATTGTTTGCATCCGGAAGGACGACAAAGAGATACGAACAAAAAACCCCGAGCCCTACAAAGCGTAACGATTCGTCCTTCGGCGGCTCCACAAAGAAGCGAAACAATAGACGTGTGGGTAGGTACAAATATGGAACCCCATTATTTCTCGTTACTCGGTCGTGTGTGAACCCGAACCCGAGTCCTTTTTTTTCCTGGGGAGCTATGTAGCTGATTATTTATTTAAACATCGGGACACGTAACAAGTAGTTAATTTTTATTACACACGAAAGCCGAGTCGAGTGGCTTTCGGATCGTCGAAAGAAAAGCGAAAGGTGTTTTGCTTCGAATAAAAGTGTGTGTGGGTTGGCGTTCCAGGCTCAGGTCAGTGTGTATTGCAAATGGTGGGTTTCACTTGCGGAAAACAGACAGTAAATAGTAAAATTGACAGCTGAGAGATATATGTGTGTGATGTTGAATAATTTAACACCCTTGGCCTATATTCAAAATGAAAATAGGTTTTCCATTATTTGTAGTTTTTAAATCGAAAACTGATCTCAACTTTAGTTATTGAATTTTAGAATTTCGAAAAAAATAAATTTAATTGTGTGGTATTTAGAAAATACCTTTTAAATTGTAGATTAATCGACTGAATGCCTTTGTTTTGCAACAAAAAGCTGGTGTCTTATTTGTATGCTATTTTTACCTTTTTGGCTGACCAAGCCTGTCCAAACAAAATACAAAAAAAAAAGAAAGAAAAATACCCGTATCTACAAACGACATTCCGGGAAAGGCGAAAAATCAACAATCATTTGCAGAACAAATAGTACCATTTGCGACACACGACTGCGGCGCGTAGCTTCTAGCAACATCGAGAGCAGAAACGAAAATCATCCTTCCCATTAGTAGCACGGTAGATTGGTAACATTATCCTCGTCACATTCATGGATCAACCACCACACTGGCAGTCGTCGTCCACCCACGCTTTTCCGCATTGCTCCTGGCCTCGAGGGCCACGACCACATTCGTTTTACGCGACTCGATGATACCAAACCAAGACAAAAACGACGACGATGCCGCCGGAAGTGATCCTCCCACTGACTGTCAGGCAGCCATTCATTGCATTTCATTGCGAGAGCTCTGTGTGTGTCCCAACCACCCACATCTACACCTGTCATGAATGTTGCTGTTGGTTTCATTTGGTCAGCAGTGGATAAAAGCTGGAAGCCCTGGAGGAGGATAAGTTCGATTTTGCCATTCCTTGACAGATGGACAACGAAAGGACGAATTGATGGTTGTAACTTGTAACTATGAAGCTAATGTCCTGGGGGCCCTCAGGAGGAGTCATTCGTTGTCCGGTGTTGTAGTTCGCATCGAGTACTTAAGGACAGTTTTATTTTTGGATTCGCTTATAGTGAACCTTATCAGCATGTAGCTCTTTCGAGGTTTGATCTAAGAGCAAGAATTTTACAAATTTGCATACATCGACTAATAAATAAAATTATAAAATCTTTAAATTTCCTATCGACTGGTCCAGTAATGTTGAAAAAGTTTCTCGGCGAAATCAGTCTCAAAAAATCATAAAACGATGTTTATTTACTACACCCGACGTTTCGGCATGTTTATTTTGCCTTTATCAAGGAATCTGGCGAGTTGGAAAAGTTTACAAATTTTTTAAATTAATTATTGTATCAGCTTATCTTATTCCTTACTTCTAACTGTTTTGATGTTATGAGGACAATACAAAATAAATATTATATAATTAAATAACATAGAAGCTTGCACGCAACTTAAAAGCTCATTCAATATTCTATGTTTTCACACCACAGACAACGAGACGACTTTTTCTTCAAGACAGTTTCATAGATTCGAAAAACTTTCTGGACAATTATAACGAAAAATTACTGTAAGAATAATTAAAAGTTTTTAACATACACATAGTTTTATGTTATATCATTTTTTACTCTTTTGATCTGTATTGTCCTCAACATTTAATTATAAAATATATATTTTGTATTGTCCTAATAACATCAAAACAGTTAGAAGTAAGGAATAAGATTATCCAATACAATAATCAATTAAAAATTTATGTAAACTTTTTTCAACTCTCCAGATTCCTTGATAAAGGCAAAATAGACATGCCGATACGTCGGCGGATGTAGTAAATAAACATCGTTTTATGATTTTTTGAGACTGAAATCGCCGAGAATTATAAAATCTATGAGAAAAAAGTTTATTTTGGAAGATTGTTAAGCGGGTCTTCTCCTACAATTATATTTTATTGAACTACAATTCGATATCCTTTGATACAACTTCAATGTACGGATACATAACTTTTCATGCAAAAAATGTTTATAAAACGATGATTTGCGTATTTTGTATACCAGAGAGTTAAAAAATATCGATTTATGAACTCAATGAAAAAATCTCTCGTTAAAAATGTCATTGATTAAATAAAAATAGCACAGTTGTTGTTGAATAGCAGAAAATTTAGAGCAATTTGTGAAGAAATTGAATGACTTCATTTTGTTTTTCAAAAAATCAAACTTCAAATCCTTCTTTTATCACTTGGAATTGATATTCCACAAGAGGAAATAATAAAAAATAATGCAAAAAACTAATAAATTTGAATAAATTGAATAATACTTTTTATGCATGAAAATTGAAAACAATCCACATTGACCAAAATCGAAAAAAAAAATCACGAATGCGAAAGATATAAACAATGCCGTCTTCCGCGATTTGTTTTTTTGCTCTTGAAATTGTTTGAACCCTCTTAAAATTTATCGAATTTTCCATGAAATTCTTTAAATTTCATTTGTTCCCCCCTTCGGGGTTTTTCGAAAATATCAAAGGGTAACGAAAGAAGAATTTGATATTTGTTCCAACTTTATGTTTTTCTTAATAGTGATTCGGAAATATAATTTTGTTTATCAATTCTGTAATTCATTTTACATTGTAAATTGTTGCGCAGAATTTTACTTCTAAATCTAAATTTAATTCTGAAATAAAGTTCTGAAATATGATTCTGAGCTCTTGAGCCTTTGGGAACTCTAGTTTTCTAGGTTTGCTCTTGAATTTCAAACTCTCACTCTAGATTTTTTTAAATTTTTTTTAATCTGGAACGAATTAAATAAAATTTAAAACCTCGAAAAGAATTCGAATCAATACAAATTGTTTACAAATAATGTATGAATCAAGTGTTATATTCCTCAAAAAACACATTATTCCTAATTTTTTTTGAATGATTTTTGAGAAATAACACACAGGAAATGCATTTTGTGCCTAAGCTTCAAGAAAATTCGGGATCCTGAATTCAAAACTTTTGGCAGATTTTGTTTATCACCTCTAGTTTTGGTGATATGGTGTGTAGAAATTTTAGAATTGGTTTGCTACACTTTTTCAAAATTTTCTCACTTTCTCATCAAAATTCAGGCCTGAGTATTGAATTATGAATTAAATCAAACCCATTTCGCACGTTCTGATTCCACAATTCCCATAACAAAAGTGTATTTATCGTAAAATTTTTCGAATTTTAGATTCTGTATCCAGTTCAGTATTGTTGATTTTCAGTTCGAATTATCATAAGAAATTAGAAATGAAAAGCTGCTTCGAAATCCTGGTTCAAATTTGGTTTTACATTTCATATCAAATTTGAAACATGTTTTTCGGAATGGTATGGATTTTCAATATGTTGATAATAGTTTTCCAAATATGAAAAAAAGAGAAATTTTGTTTGATATTCAAATTCTAAATTCTTGAACATAGCTTTTAAACAAAATTAAAAAATTTATTGCTTCAAAATGGTAATAAAAAAATTTAAAAGTAAGATTCAGATCTTCGTAAATTCATATTTGAACTCTAATTTACAATGCAGATTAAAAATAAATAATTTAAATAGTGAATTTAGATAAAACCTGAACTAAAGAATTAAAATAATAGATTCCTAAATAACGGCTCTATAACTTGGCTCATAATATTCTAATCTGGAATGAGATTCGGATATCCTATTTCTTGTTCGTTTCAGAAATCAAATGGATTTTCGGATACAAATTGAAAGCGCAATTTTTGAATTCAGGTTCAGAACTCACATTCAGAATGCAGGTTCAAAATTCAGAAAAAGATTTATCTTATAAATGAATTTTACAATCTACATAAATTGTTGAAAAATGCAAGAGATCATGAACAAATATCGTTTTTTCACTTGCCAACAGTGTGCTACACTTCGAAGTTTAACTCGAATTGACTGAATTCAATTGTTAAACTTCATTGAAAAAATTGAGCACAACGTTTGCCGTCACTTAAAAGTGCTTGAAGTGTAAAACTTAGTTCAGGGGTTTTTGAGAAACTGAATGCCGAATATCGGTGTTTCTCGTCAAAGATCTTTGCGGTCCTTAATGTGTTAAGATTGTGTCAATTCAATTTCCAGATTTCCAAATTTATACAAAATAAGTTTGCAAACACAATTCAGCTGTAAATCACAAATAAAAGTCAGAATTTGAGTTTTCTGTTTTATCCTCAAACCTAAATTTAAATAAAAATCATCTAAAGGATTTTCATTATGGAATGGATTCTTCATGAAAGGACAATCTTCACCTAGAAATTCTGCAAAAAAAAATCTATATTTTTCCAGTGTTTTGTTCGAAAATATTAACACATAAAGGACATCAAAATTGATCATTTTATGTTTCAGAAACCAATGAACAAAATGCTGTGTTGTGTTACATTTTGTAGAAAGAGGTTTCGTTATTAGATTCATAACATTTGAATTATGCTAGCATACAAGGGCAAGCTAAAAAAAACGAAATATCTCGTGTTTGGTCCGCAATGTATTGCAGTCTCTTTAAAGCCAAATTTCATACTAAAATCATTGATTTGGTTCAAGTTTGCATCAAGAAAATTTGATCCGAAAATCTGATGATAAACTTTCTTTTTTGAAAATTTGATTTATTTTTTTCAAAGGTTGAAATATTTAAATTTGAAGAATATTTTGGAAGATTGGGCTTGTTCGATTTGAGTATTGAATAAGTTTTTTTTAGAAATGAAAGACTCTCCTAAAAAAAGCTTATTTCATGCCGAAATCAACTAAGTTTTATCTAGCAGACTCTTGAACAAATTCAAAGATTTTAATCATCGATGAGAACCAATTTAGCTCACTTTTTAGGTTTAGAACAAATTTTCTAAAGTTACAATTTAATACGAAAACTTTTATGTACTTCAAAATGAATAACCATACAGTTAAACCACCCCCCCCCCTCCCCATTAGTGGGTTCTTCCTACGGCCCTGGGTTCTTGAGTTAAAATTTTTGTTATCAAAATATTTGTGATGTTCAACAGTTTTGCAAAAAAAATGCATAAAATATGCATGCAAATATGCATGCATAAAATGCATAAAAAATTGTTCTTAATTGGCCTTTATATTCTTTACACCTCTGAAAATGTCAATTTTGTTTTCTTGGGAATTAGAAAACATGTAAACTAAGCATTTAATTTAAAAAAAAACAAACAAAGCAAAATAACCCCACTTTTATGAGTCGCAGAAAAAAAGATTATTTTGATTGATTTAGAAATGCCGAATTCAAACATTTAATTTTCTCAGCAATCGAATTCATTAGATCTGTATCGTTTCTTAGATTCAAGGCTAACATTTGAAAAAAGGTTAATGATTAAATTTTGCACGAGCCATAGAACTGAAATCTTACAAAATTTCTGAATTTCGGACACCAAAATCTTTCAAAATCAGTTATTAAAAAATATGCACCAAAAATTCTGTTATCTTGTGTCGTTAATACAATTCTTTAGTTACATTTGAATTAAGTAACTTTTTTGTTAAATATAAAACTTGAATATAACTTTTAATTTCAATTACCATGGTGTTAATGATCTGGAAAATAGTACCTCTATGTCTTCGCTTATAAAAATATGAATGCCCTAAAATCATCAATATTTTTTTCGGCAATTTGTTTTTAATTATTCAACAGATAAATCAAGCATCAGTTTACTTTTTTTTTGGAGAAGCAATTGGCGTTGAAAACAAAATTTTGAAAAAAGGTGCGAAATAAGGATAGTACCTCTTTTGTTTTTTCTACAAAAATCAAGATTATATCTTAAAATTTACTATGTATAAGTGAAAAATGAAATTTCTATAAACTATTTGAATAGACAACTGCATTTGTTGAATTAAAAATGTCAATCCAACTGTCATCGTCGTCGCTTTGCGAAAACGTATATTTCTGTATATTGTTGACTTATGTATTTACGCATTAAGTGCTTCTTTTATTTAACTAGCTTAAAATTTTGTTTTTATATAATTAAACAAGCATCGGTGGGAAACCATAAGTTCATTAAAAAAATATGCTCATACGCTTATTATTCTAGTTTTGTCTTGCTCTTTAACATGGAAAAAGGAATTTTTCATGTTTTACCAACAAGTCACTCAAATGCAATCAATTTGCAAATCATCTCTTGTGAGGAATCATGTGCCGCACAAAGTGGGGCATCTATATTTTGGTATTTTATACACAATAATGAAATACATTTTTCAATCCTGTAAGCTTTTCTTAGGTTAAATGAAAAGTTATGAATAATATTCTGTAGATTTTATTCAATGTGATAGAGACAAACATAAATCTGTTATAGGGAATTTTTCCAAAATGCTCGCGAGCCTAGTTTTTGAAACTATTCGATCAAACAAAATGCTCTTTTTTATATCCTTATCTGAAATTGCTTCAAAGTAACTGAATGAATCATGATATTACAGTTTTGGGTCAGCTCACAAACTTAACATGTTATTTGGTCAACTTGATTTTTAAGGTCTACGATTCCAAATATTTTTCAAAATCCAAAATAAATCCTTTTTTTAAACAGTCAGAACTCGGAGAAAAAAATTTAATAAGTTAAAATAAAAAAATATATTTGAAAAAATCGCCTAACGATATGAAGGAAATAGCTTTAACAACTTTGACGGCGAACTGCGAAGCGATTTGACCTAGAGTCTTAAAAATATCAATGATTCCATTTAGTTTAAATCTTAAACAAAATTTGGTCAAAATTCTTGCTTTTTGCAGATTTGGAAAAAATTTACCAAAAGAAAAGCTCGCTTTCTCCGAAAAAATTTATCATTTAGTTAAAACCTTTATTTTCGAAATAATTGTTTAACTACAGTATTGCCAAAGAAGTGCACAAATTTATCCAGCATATTTTCGCCTATTTTCAAAAATTATCTCAAAGACAAGAGCTGACAGAAAATAAATAAATGAGAGGGCCCAAAAATTAGTAAAAATAAACTCTTAAATTCTTTGCACCTCGAAAAAATGTAAATTTTGTTGCCTTGTGTAATATGGAGGAAAAAGCGTATTTGAATCAAATAACGTCCCAATATCTTCCGCTTAATGAGCGAGTACTAATATTTTCCACTTAACGAGCGAGTACTGCATTTCGTAAAACTTTAGTGAACTCTTGAGCAAGGTAAAAATAAATTCTAAATTTCTGTGATTTTTGGTTGAAATTCAATGTTATCTGTAGTGCTTTAAAATACGAGGTAAAATAAAAGAAATGGGGTTGTATTTGCGTTCTTGAATGTCACTATGACACTATTTGAAATTTGGCGGCTTGTATCTTTATTCGGATGCATCCAAAAACAATTCTTCCTGGGCCTCCAATTAATTCATGGAGTCTTTAATTTTACATCATAACTCTTTGAATGACAGCTCCCTCAAAGTCCATACAATAAACTCCCTAATGAGATTTGAGTGTCGTTTAAAATCGCTATATCTATCTTGTATCTCTACCAATTTGTACAAAATTTTAATATTTAGAATCTTGTTGTGTTTATATGTTTTAATATGCTTTTAAAACCATGCTTCGGGGAAAAAACTATTTTCCAGTTACCAAATGCCCAAAAGAAAAAATTTCACTTAATTCCTTTAAAGTATGAAGGAGAAAAAAAATATTTGTTGCACATAAGGATATATATTTTTTTTAATTTTTTAAGAAGATGACCACAAAAAATGTTTAGAAAAGTGGTGTAAAAACCTTATTTTCAATCAAAAATGTTTCAGGTACATTAGAAAAATTTTGAAAAAATTTTTGGGAAGTTAACGTTATATTACACACTTTGGCATCTTTGAATTCTCATAAAAAGAAACACAGAATTTTTGACAAATTTTTGAATATAGCTGTATCTTGAACTTTTTATCAATTTGAAATTTCTCAGATTTTCTTACACCTAAACACCTTCTTAATTTAATTTTGGACAGAATTTTAAGTAGATTAACGAAAGATTTTTGTAATGAAATTATTTTCACCAGAAAAGCAATTTTATGCTGGTTCTAGTGGTGTTATAACATTAGTGCCAGAATATTTACAAAAAATATGATAAATATAATCCCAAAGTAAATCCAAAAAAATAACGCGAATTCCTGCTTGTTTTTCGGTTTCCACTTCTCCGACGGCATCGAAATTAGAAATCATTACAACGTGTTGACGAAAATAAAAATAAGTGAAAGCATCGTTTATTGTTAAAGTACTGAATTGGTACGACACGTCCATTGATTTAGTACTTTTTACCGTCCAATCCCACCCACTTTTAGAAGCTAACTAATGAAGATTTTGAAATTATATTTATCATATTTTTGTTAAGTATAGCAGCGCTTATGTAATTAGATCAATAGAACTAGCAGAAAATTGCCATTCTGATGAACATAATTTAAATGCGAAAAACTAGCGTTAAAATACTCAAAATCCTGTGCAGGTGCAGGTTCTAGAAAAATTTAAATTCGAAATTTTGTGAAAAATGCTTTCAGAATCCAAAAATACCGAATTGTGTCAAATTACGTCAACTATCCAACACTCTTCAAAAAAATTTCCACTGCGTTTGAAACATTTTTAACGGTTCAAGTTGACATTCCAAGAACTCTAACGGGTATAAAAATCTGGGGCGAATTAGGGTTAAGTATTACTCTTTTGGTTAATGCAAAAAAAAATATAAATTAAAAAATAATAACCAGTGGGTCTTGGGACCATTCAAATTTTATGTAACGTGTTTAGGGGGGAGAGAAGGAATAGCAGTTTGCTACAGTTTGTGAATTTTTGATAGAAAATCTGTTAAAAATGTGTTACGTAGGGGGGTGGGGGTCGAAAATGACCGAAAATTGCGTTACGTAGTATATGAACGGCCCCATTGTTGATTTGATTCTTCGTTTTTATCTATCTGACGTTTGGTTTGATTGCCATATTTTTTTATGTAGTCAAAATCTTAGTTTTTTCCATAAAATTCTGTAAAATAAAATTTCTCAATTTTTTTAGAATCACATTTTTTTTTGTGATTCCAGTGACCTTGCCCCAGAGTGGGATGAAAAGGAACAGTAGCTTATTAATTTAAAAACTCAAAAACCTCACTTTTTCTAGCAAAATTGGTCTAGCAGTACTATGACCTATTTTTTTTACTGTTATCAAAGCAGTAGACACAAGTCGCGTATGTTTCAGGTTTTACTTCATTTTGTCATTTTTAATTTTGAAGGCTGGGGTTGTGTAGTACCTCGTTTCAGTATGAGCATTTTAAAATATAAAATAGTTTGAAACCGATGTCCCTTGATTCGCATATTTTCGTTCGGAGGAAAAACCTCATCGGTAAATTTAATTTAAGGAATATTTTCAAAAAAATTAATATAAATAATTTATTTTCCAATTTTTAAAATGCTTCTTCCTGGTTGTCAAAAGTTCAACCTTTGAAATTTTTTCAAATTGTTTCAACGGTATTTGGATAAGATTATTTCCTTACAAATAAAAAATCAAAATAAAACACACATTCAACCATTTTCAGCTCCATGTTATCTCGAGGAAGATGCCAAAATAAACATACCTACGACAAATCAATACACATTCATCCCCCGCTTTCAAGGGCTCCAGGGCTCAAGGGCCTTTCCTAATGGTTCAGAAAAGGAATGGAAACGCGAAACGTCGGACTAAGGTGAGGCAATTGTATGAAAGTTTAATATTCCCATCAGTGCAATATAACAATCATCTTCATTTGTCTTTGGAATCGAAAGGAAATCGAGGGAAACCGTCATGCGACCAGATTTCACTGGGACAAGTCGGCTTGGGAGCCCAAAGGGAAAACCACAACCGATTCACATTCGTTTTCCCGAGAAAACTACCGTTTGTCGGCACCAAACCTGGTGAAATGTTAAGGGGAATGGGGGGATGAAATGGTCTGCGAGGAAAAGTCAAAACCACACCAGCAGCAGAGAGACATCTGCTGGCTGGCTGCTGCTCTGGAGTTGCTCCTGTCTGGCTCCAGATAGGAAAAGTTCAATACAAATCGGAAACGGAGCAAAATGGGAAAATAAATGGCTATCAAATTCAATCTGCGGTCGTATCGGAGATTATTCGTTTTGCCGCTGCCGGATTTCGGTTTATTTGAGCCCCATGACTGACGACTGTGATGATGTTGATGATGATGACGATGATCATTATGGGTTAAGGAAAGTCTCTTGGTTTTGGTTTTCCTAGGAAATTCCCTTTTCGATTGGCAATTCTATTGAGCCAAATGGAAGGAATGGTAACGGAACTTGTCATCGATTGTGGCTAATGCAGAACATAATCCGGAAGCATCGATGACAGTGGTAGAATAATGATGAAAAATGCACATTTTAATTTAAACTATTGCAACTGGAAAATGTTGATTCCTTCCTTAGCTCAGGTTGCAAACTGGAGCAAGACATCTCGGGACTTTTTTTATTTCCAGGAAATTCACCTTTGCTGTCACATTTTCTTTCTTCCATAAGCGACGACTCGAGAGAAATCTTCCCAATGGACTTCCTAAATTAGACCACAAAGCACAAAACCACGTCTGCCAGGACTGAAATGTTTTCGATGTGTACTTTTCATTCCCCGTTGCCTTCCTCAACCAAGCCACACCGCAAACAATAAATGGCAGACTGAACCTGTACCCAGTTACTTTCCTGTGAATCAAGACCGAACATGAAATGCACCTTTTCCGGAAAGTGGTTTTGAGCTCCCCAAACAAATCTTCCAATAGGATCAGCTGAAAACTATTCACTACTCCATGTTGTTTGTGTATTCTTCTAAGTGGAATGACGACGCTGGAGACGACGTTAGTCACTAGGCTTATGGTGACGACTCGATTCCCTGTTTGTACTTATTTCATTCTCCTTAGGACGTTGATTTGTGAAATGCACTACTTAGTCGTACGGAAACAATTTCTGAACTAGACCGGTACATTTTGGGGCAGTTTGTTTCAAATTCGAACACGAGAATGCAACTAGGGTAACAGAATTTTTTGAGACAATCAAAACCAAGCAATATTCAGTAATTGTGAGTTAAAGTGATTTGTTTGCTCTATAATTGAACAAATTTTATTTTTTGCCTAAATGGTACTCACAATTCTTCTAAGGAAATTCATAAAATTGAAGTTTGAGAAAAAAAAATTACTCAAAACTTCGAAATTAATTCAAGTTTGTTTTGAAGAGGTCGTTTAAGCCAATATAAACAAAACTGAGTTATCTACTAAAACGGATTGACAAAAGATGTATTGTATACCAATTTGATTTAAATTTAGGACGTATGATGATTTCCTAATTTTTTAGTGCAATTTGGTTTTTGCGTTGTTTTGCGCTGCCGTGTTTTGCCGGGATGCAAAAGGAAGCAACATAAACAGTTCAACGAGTTGGTTTTACGACGTAATGCATCGTCGCGTAAAGTTTTTCGGTTAATGTTTGCCTCAGTTTGTGCCCGGAAATGCCCAGGTGGATTCCCAAAGGTCACATCCAGAATCCAGAATCAATCAAATCCGAATGAATTACTGCATATTTGAGGCAATAGAATCATGCGCCAAACGAAAAATGCATTAGGTCGTAAGTACATCTTCATTGATCAAAACTTAATTAATGTCGATTTCTAGTACGTCTGCATGTTGTGCGTCCATTTTTACGTTGAATTACAAATTTACAGGTAAACTGGACCAGCATTTATAAAATGAGAATTGAAAACGTGATTCAGAAGTTTAACTTTGATTGTTTTAAAACATGTCCAGTAGTTCATACGACGTAATCAAAACAAATTCTAAAATAAAAAAAAAATTTTTTGACGGTCGCCATGAGAGTGACCCTATACCATAGCAAACAAATTTGAAAGTTGCCTTCGGGTCTTCAAAAATGTTATAGCTTGTTTTGTATTGATTTGGACCAAGTAAATCAACTAGGACATGTGTTAACCTCTTTTCCTATCACATTTTTGCTTGGACAATATAAGCATACAGAATAGTGAAAAAAATGGAACTTGTGATACAGCTCAGTTGGCAAGTCTGTTGTCTCCTGAGCTGATGTCTGTGAACTCGAGCCCAAAAGTACATATTGAACACAGTTGTACAAGATATGTTTTTTTTATGACTGTCCGCCAAATGCATCATTGAAAAAATTGCACAAAAATGTTAAAACGGCTGTAACCGAAACATTTAATAAAACAAATAAATGAGCAATTTTAGAAGCTTTTGCATTCACTTGAATATCCAACTTTTTTTTTAACCACAAGCGCAACCGTTTTAAGCATTGGGAAAAATGTATCAAATATTCAGAAATCAGACTAACACATGAGGTTTACGGTTCAAATTCGGATAATTTTCTACCTTTGTAAACTCGAATAAAATTTATGATTCAAGTTTAATTTTTTTTAAGAATCTGCAATATGAATATAAATAGGATTCGTTCTATAAATCGCTTTTTGATGGAAATCTTTTAGCATCCAAAGGTTCGTCCATTATGTGATAAAGCTGAGTTGTTTAACTTAGTGGAATAAAGGCAAACATTCATGATTTATGATTTTAAATATTCACCAAAGACAGCGGAGGCATTACTAATAAATCTAAATTAACATCGATTCAAATCCGTATCGAACGCTTCGAAACGAAAAGACAAGCCTTGTTCTTATTAGCTAGTTGACGATTGCCTTGAAAATTTTGTCAAATTCTTTCGTAAGCTTTTTCTTTTGTAATGCATGTTTTCCGCCGTCCCTGTCGACGATCTCCTGGAGAGGATACGCGTAGGAGTTGTTCACAATTTTCTTAAAAGTTTTTTTTTCAATTTAAAAAGTTTATTTCACTGACAAATGAGACTTTACTGAATGAAAAACATTATCGAAATTCACCAATCCCTTTTTATAGACGACTAAAAGTTGGTATTTAGCACTCCATCAGCTCTTTTCTCTAAATTATTATTTATAGCTTTTAAAAACGTAGAGTGTCGATATTTAAGAAAAAGACATAAAAATTCAGTTGATTTTAGAAAAAAGGAAAATGACTTTCCTTTTTTTAAAAGAAACGAACAAAAATTACATTGAACATCCACTAGGAGTAAGAAAAAAAATCCCCTTTTAAAATTCCCGAAGGAATTAATAAGTATAAGATGCTTAATAACCCGGAAAAATAAACAACATTTCAAATTCTATAAATTTTTAGGAATTTTATTCACTAAGTTAAGGTAGAGCTTTGATTTAAATCACTTATAAAATTCATCGTGATCATTATAAATATAAGTTTCATTTAAATTAAATCTACCCTGCCAGATCTTATTCTATATTTTGTGATTTTCACCAGGTTTGTGTTTCTAAACTGACTCTGATTGCATTTAAAAACATGATATTGAATCAAAAATCAAAGTTATGGAATAGCGATCTCCTTTAATTTGAATACTTAATGAAATTCTCATATTGATATTTTTATCTTGATTATATTAACTTAACTTCCAGCTGCATCTGAATACAAATTTTTAATTTGAATTCCGAGTCTGAATTCTGCATTTTGAACCTAAATTCAAAATCTGAATCTCAATTCCAGATAAGAATTCCTATGAATTTAAACCCAAAAAGCGAAATTTAATCAGAACCCTTTACCAGAAATCTCTAACTTAAATTTGAATTTATGGGTTTGAATATAAAATGTTTTCAATTATTTACTTGTTATTGAACTTGAAAATTTGAACGAATATTTTAAATGATGCAATTGTTTTAGATTTTTAAATTCTGGTCTAATTGGATTTTCTTATGCTTTAATTCTGCACATGAATAGGATAGAAATTTCAAGTTCAAATCTAATGATTTGAATTTTTTTTTTTTCATATTTCAAAATGATGAGTTTTAAAAATGAAAAATCTTTTTTTATTTTAGATTGAAATAAAAACCAAAGTTCGAATACGGAATCTATCCTAATGATGAACCAAACTAAAAACCAAGGACATTAAACTGAGTACTTACTAGAAATTTTTCCACAAGTATCCTGGCCGGGTTTGAAAATTTGATTTTTTTTTATATCGAAACAATTCAGCCGATTTGGAATCGTATTTAAGGCTTCCAAAAAATCGGTCTTGTTTTTTTTGACAAAATTTTTTTAAACGCAAAGTTCAAAATTCTGAGGCCTCAATTGAATTTTTTGTAAGATTTTGCAAGTTAGTGAAAAAACTGTGCAAAATCTGGACAATCTTGCAAGCTTAGGCTTACTTTTTGAAGACTGTTAGGTTTTTTGTAGTCTAACTTTTGGAATTCAATATTCGGGACAAATTTACTATCAACAAGTAAGAATTGTTTCGAAAAACTGTTGAAAAATTTGGGACCAGGGATGAGATTTCGAGGTTAAGATTTAAGTTCTGCTGAGGTGATTGTTATTCTTGACTTGACTAAATTAAGTTGTTCATATAAATTTGATAAAGATTTAAAAATTTTATGTTTAGGCTTGGCCATTTTCTACAGCCAAACCTCCCCCCTTCCCGTTTCTACGTCCATGGATCTAGATCTGAATCAGTATGAAGATCAGAATCATGATTAGTATCCAGGATGAATATGTTTTTAAAAAAATTTCAAACAAGATAAGTTCAGGTTTTTCAACCTTCGGCTTCGATTTTTTTTTGGGATTTTGGGTCGAAATTTTCCCACTGTACAATATTTTGACACCATTATCATCTAAATATAAGCGATTGCTGTTGAATGAAAAATTTTGATTTCTCATACCATGGCCGTAGGAACGAAGGGGGGGGAGGGGGTTTGGGGGTTAAACTAGCTAGCGAGGATTTCCACTTTTGCAACAAAATTATAAATTTTGTTTTATCAAATTTTGATAATTTAGTAAGGTTATTTAAGAGTAACAATCTTGACTCAAAACTGGTGCGAAACCCTTGAAAACTTATCCCAAATTCAGCATTCTGCTAGAATTTTTCGAAATTTTGTTGATAAATATTGGCTCCGGATTTTAAATTTCTAAGGACATTAAACTCATTCCGGAAATTCTGGTTACTTACACTGCCGGCCAAAAGTTTGGGATCACCTGCTAAAAAACATGCAAATTTTGATCGTTCATATCTCAGCCGTCTTAGGACATATTGCAAATCTTCTGATCTCATTTGAAAGATAATGTGCAATAGCTATTTTGGAGGTATTTTTTCTAGGAATAATGTTTCAGTTTTGCACCTAAAACTTAACCTAAAGTTAAACATTTTCAAAAATTCGTACTCAATATTCAAAGCCGATCATCTCGGGATAGGGTGGACCAAATTTCAAAAGTTGAGTTGTATTAGAATCGTTATTCTATACTTCTCAAAACACAATCAAAGCATTTTGTGTAAAAATTTAAGAATGCACTTTTAATTAATAAAAAAGACACTTAAGTTATCGTCCAAAAGTTTGGGATCATTCTTTTAAAAACATGCAAATTTTTCTCATTTATATCTTTTTCATCTAACATCGTTTTGCAGATCTAAAGGGTTCATTTAGAAGCTTAGGATTTGTCGTTTTTTTCATAAATTCATACAAAAATTATATTTTAAATCGAAAACCATAAAAAATTCAGAATCATAAGTGTGAATTGAAAAAAAAAACAATTTATTTCAGGTAAATTTTTTATGGTTATCACTTTAAAATGTAATTTTTGTATGAATTTATGAAAAAACAACAATTCCTAAGCTTCCAAATGAACCCTTCAGATCTGCAATACGATGTTAGATGAAAAAGATATGAATGAGAAAAATTTGCATGTTTTTAAGAGAATGATCCCAAACTTTTGGCCGATACACCATACCGAGGGGTGATCCCAAACTTTTGGACGAAAACTTAAGTGTCTATTTTATTAATTATAAGTACATTCTTAAATTTTTACACAAAATGCTTTGATTGTGTTTTGGGAAGTATGGAATAACGATTCTAATACAACTCAAATTTTGAAATTTGGTCCACCCTATCCCGAGATGATCGGCTTTGAATATTGAGTACGAATTTTTGAAACTGTTTAACTTTAGGTTAAGTTTTAGGTGCAAAACTAAAACATTATTCCTGGACAAAATACCTACGAAATAGCTATTGCTCATTATCTTTAAAATGAGATCAGAAGATTTGCAATATGTCCTAAAACGGCTGAGATATGAACGATCAAAATTTGCATGTTTTTTAGCAGGTGATCCCAAACTTTTGGCCAGCAGTGTAAATCAAAATTTTATTTCTTTGTTCATGTTTGCGATTCTGTATCCAGGTTAAAATTCCTGATCTACAGTTCGAATCATCATTAGAATTTAGAAATTAAATGCTATTTTGAAATACTGGTTCAAATAAGATTTTAAATTGCATTTAAAATTTGATAAATGCTCATATTCATTTTCAATGGTAAGATAAAAAAAATCGAGTATAACATAAATAAGAATCCATTTTGAATTTTTGTTTCATATTCAGATTCAAAGTTCTTTAACCTAATAACCATGCAGAATTCAAACTTTCAATCCTTGGAAACGGCGATCCAAAATTGAAAAATAAGAATCAGATGCATGATTTGAAATTCATAATCAAATTAAGATTCGCAAGTCCGATAAATTGAACCCCAAAACATCAGAATTTAAAGAATTTATGCTCTAAAGGGATTGAGGGCTGCGAAATAAATTTCACTTCGTGGTTCATATTTGAATTCTTATCTTGAATATGAACTCAGAAATCGTTTTTTTTTTTGTTTATTTAAGAAATCGTTTTAAAATTTGGAAGGGATTCTAAATTGAAACTTGAGAATCTTAATGAAAATTGCATGCTATGAAACTTATATCCAAAGGTTTGAAGAACCTCTTATCTGAATGAAACTATGATTTCAAAGTAGTCGATGTACATAAAGGAAGCATCGACAACTTTGAAATCAAAGCTATGAAACCTTTTTAAGTTCCGAGTCATATAAGAATTAAAAGTAAAAATTTCATAACTAAATCTTATAAATGGTTTACAATTGAGGCCCTCAGGAGAGGTGCGAGTGCCAAAATAATCAATTTTGAGTTAAGTATACACAACGATTCTTTATGTTTAATTGTAAATCTGGTGCAAAACTCAGGTTTTTATAATTTTTTTGAACACTTTTTTAGTTGAATTAGAACTTCTCGAATTCGAAAAATATAGGAAAAATCGAGCACCTTCACAACTTTGAAGCGCATTTTCTCGAAACTATCATTAAAGTACTTGCACCCGACTGAATCAAAGCAATCGAAAGATTCCTTTTAATTCAACCACGGTAAATGTAAAGTTCATATACCAGTACATATTTCGATAGCAACTTACTACCTTCTTCAGTGAACGTTTTCGATTGAAAACGTTCACTGAAGAAGGTAGTAAGTTGCTATCGAAATACTGGTATATGAACTTTTCATTTACCGTGGTTGAATTAAAAGGAATCTTTCAATTGCTTTGATCCAGTTGAATCATTCAACCAAGTAGGCTCATACCACAACAAAGGGTTGCACCCCTCTGATTCCAAGCGCCTGAATTTTAAATATTTACATTTCATATTCCAAAATTATGAGTTTCGAATATGGAATATGCATCTAGTTTCAGTTTGAAAAGCAAATCCAAGATTTGAATCACGATTGTGTCCGATAAATGATCCAAACTGAAATTCAATAACAATAATTTGTATACAGAAACCGAAATCTAGTCACAGACATTGAATTTTAATGTTTATAAATAATTTGGAACCAAAAAATACGAAATATTTCCGACCAGAGCTTTTTCCGCAAATATCTGAGTCGTGCGAATCCGGGCTATTTTCCCTAATACCCATAAATGATATTTATTTAATCGAGATACTCAGTCAATTATAACTCAAACTGCAAAAAAAAAACGTTCATGATTATTTTGACCGAATTTTCACAACCAGTTTGGACACAAAATACCTTATTCTAAAAACTCAAATTTGATTTAAATTTAATTTGCATTACATTCAAAAGAAAGCAAATACAAGATTAACAATTTGCCCCACGTTTTGGGCCTTGGTCTTGGCCTTCCTCAAGGAATATTTGAAATTATTTTATTTTTCAATAATTACAAAATAAGATTTCAAAATTTCCTTTTTTTTTATTTTTCAAAAAAATGTAAAAAACGAGCAAAATCTGGGAAATCTGACAAGCTAACTCAAATGTTATTGCCACCACAGATGTTTAAGATTTCGAGAATTTTACAGTTAAGACGCCGAATTTTGTATGGGATTGAATTTTGATACGAATAATGTTTCTATAATAATTTGGAACTTTTCCAATCTTCCATTGAGTGAGAAGAGGAGAACTTTTGTTGCATATCCATAAAATTACTCAATCGAAAGAAACCAACTTTAGTAGAGAAAGAAGTTTGAGATGGAGAAATGATTCTATGCTTATTCGCGAGTCCTTCTTCATTCCCGTGCGGGATGAACAGTAATAATTTCAAACAAATGGGGTTAAATTTGTCATAGGAAAGTATAGGGAAATAAGAATTTAAGACTCCTCCTTTCTTTCCAGTGGGAAGATAAAAATAGGGAGAGAAGTTCACCACCACTATTTCTTGATAACTCGAGAAATGATCGAACCAATTTTACAAAGAAAAGACTCGGGAACGAGAAATGGTTTCTTGATAATAAAACAGAGGGGACTCTCATAGTTTTTTTATTGACTTGGGAAATGATCTGAGAAATGGAAGCAAATTTGACATGGGCAAGGAATTTTATGCAAGTAAAACATTTATTTTGGGAGAATTTAGGAATTTTTTAATAAAAAATACAAAGTCTTAATTTTGAACAAAAACTTATGATTAGAAAAAAAAATTTAGGTCTGGTTTTTAGGACCGAGAAAAAACTATTTAGAAAAATAAAAAGTTGAACTTTCTTGTTTGCAATTCGAAACTCAAGTTAAGATTTTATTTCAAGGGTTTGTTGTATAAAAATGATGAAATTTAATTATAACATTATGAAGTCACAAATTTATGTATTTTTTTATTATTATTAATATTTCCCTAAATTTTAAAGTGTAGAAAAGCACACCGGGTAAACTAGTTCTTAATATTTTCATTCCTCGATTTTGAAACATCTAACAGCTGGCCAAACAGGAAAAGAATAATGTTAACACCAGCAGATAAATTAGATAGTAGAAGTACATTATGACTAAGTGCGAACCCCGAAACAAAACATCGAAATGAAAACAAGCAAATGTTCTCCAAACAAACGATACCGTTTGCCAAACTTCCTCATAAATGTCTAGTATGTAAGGTACTGGCAATCATTTTCCAGCTACAAAATATAACAACAATATGAATCACATTAAAATTCTCATTCAGAGAAAAAAAGAGTTAAAAATGGGGAAAACCCCACACTCAGCTCAACAGAACCTAGAAGAAACACGTGGAACATGGGGTAGGTATAGGAAAAAATGGCAATGTTATGCTTTCATCATTCATTACAACAAAAGAAAAACATTTGGTGTGGGTGGTGGAAAAAGGAGAAAAAGAAAACCGGCATTGGAACGAGGAATTATAAATCTGGGCCGACAAACTGACCCCAAAGTAGCGCAAATAAACTGCCCGACCTCGAGTTTTTCAATTGTGTGTTTTCAACACATATCTTTTTTTTTGTGTGGACAGTTGGATTCAATTGAGCTTGAATGTGCTCGACTCATTGACCATTTGTTGAGGGTAAACTTAAAAGAAATAACAGATAATTTGTACGGCTACAATTCGCGTTTAAATTTACGATTCATTTGTTTCTTTCAATTTTTTTTTGTAACTAAATTTGACCAAAAGTTTTTGAAGTACAGAAAGTTAAAAAGTAACAGCTGCAAAAAACAATCTGTTTAATGCAATTTTTTTCTCTTTTTGGGGATATTGCTTAAATCAGCACTAATTTTTGAATCTTCTAACTTCCAGCTTTCTTAACTTTTCGAGTTGAGAAAATTGTTATCAATCTACCTCCCCAACTACAAGAAAAAAAACTCTAAAGCAATTAACTGAATCTCAACATTAATAGAAATCAGAATTGAAAAAGCAAATAAAAATGTTCCAAAATTTATTAACTACCCAGCGCCCGTCAAACAACAACAACCAGCCGCCATCCATCGATTTGAAATATAAACAAAATTGAAAACTGAAAGAACCTTTCGCTGAAAACTTTTCTCCGTCGGCTTGCATGTCGTAAACCAAATTCATGAAAAATTCATTCACCTGTAAACATCCTCGAATGGACTGGGTTAAGGTTTTTTTTTTGTTAAAAATCTCGGAACCATTCAACGGCGAGTGACCGGCGCAGTTGCTCACAATTGTTGTGCTGTTGAGTGAAAACAAAATATTGATAAAGGGCAACATGTGTGTATGGAGCTAGCCTTTGCGAAATTTAATTTCTCATACTTGAGCGCTCTTTTCTTGTTTTTTTTTTCTTCGTGATTCAGTGGCTGGATTTGTTTGAACTGCCGGCCTCCTGGATATTTTTGACCTTTTGGTTCCAAGTTTTGAACTCTGTGATTTCTTGAAAATGCTTGATTAGATTATTATTCTTTACAATTTTCGATTCATGTTATTCATTGTATATTGCTTTTTTTTCTTTGCAAAAGGAATGATTTTGTGAGAAACGATAAAGATAAATTGACTTTTCTCATTTTGTAGGAAAAGGTCTATGAATGTATATAAATAACAAACGAAAATTCGAATACTTTTCTACAGTTTCTATATTAACAAGTTCGAAAAAAGTCGGCCCACTAAAATCAAAACTGGATTTCCATTTAATGAAACATAGAGCAACTTTTTGGAAAATGAATTAAAGTGTAAGAAAATCTGAAAAATTGAACATTGACAAAAGTTCCAAAAAAACAGCTACTTTTGAAAATTCGTTATAAATTCTGTGTTTCGTATTTCGAAAATCTAAAAACGAGAAAACTTTTCAATTTTTTTTAAATTTATCTGGTGTGACTTAACACATGTTGACGGTAAAGTTTTTACACCACTTTTTTTACATTTTTGTGGTCATTTTTGAAATTTTTATGAAAAATATATCCCTATATGCAACGTACGGCTTTCAATTTCAGATTTTTTTGACATAAGGTGAAATTTTTTTGAGTATTCCGTAGCTGATCTACAGTCTTTTTCCGAAGCATGTTTTTCGTGTTTTTTTTATTAGACATTGAATAACGGAAAGATGAATATTGACCGAGGAATATATGAGAGTTACATCACAAGATTTCCAAAACTTTAAGTTTTGTAAAAATCGGTTAACAACAAGAATGAAATATTGGTTTTAGTTTGGAGTGTAAAATTGACACTTCAGGGACTGTAACGGGTAAACATGTCTTGGACGGATGAGGGTAAATTTGAAGTTTGGTCTTGAAGCTAGATCGCGAACTGCCTTAGAAACAATGTTCTTAAACGTAAAACGTTATGTTCTAGAAATGGCCATTTGCTTAATAAGTTTTAAAGTTCTGCCAAAAAACTTATGTGGGAGCCCTCCTTCCTCTTCCTATACCTAAAAGTTGTTTAAAAACAAGTGTTAACAAGCATGTCAGCAATTTGGTTCGCCTCCGGCGGAATTTAGTTTTAATTCACCCTAGGCTTCAGAAATTTAATTTTAAGTTTCTATGAGACGTTCACGAATTGAAACTACATAATTTCTAATTGTATATTTCGATTTGCAATTCAAATATCCTTTTGTAATAATTAATACAATAGGTTAATTTGTTAACCAAAAGGTTAATTTATTTATTGAAAATTATGTAATTATTAACCCTACCTTTTTTTAAAAATGGGTTTTTTATTAATAATTGTAACAAGTCAACAAAAAAGATTGAAACGAACCATTTTGACTTCAAAATAAATTCATCAAATTCTAATTTAATACATCGACAAGTTGGACATCATGTGACAGATGATTTCCTCTCACGATGGTCGACAGAATAAGCAAAACAAATTTAAATAGTGATTAGAAAAATCGTTTGTTATTTAAAACGTTTTGCTGATATGAAGTATTCATCAAAAACCAATTTTTGCTTCAATTTTCTTGTTCTCCTCAATGCTCAACATTAAATTTAAAAAGGTTTTGAAAAATTACCTATGGCCACAAAATTTACATTTTTCCGAGTTGCAATGAATTTAAAACGTAATTTTGACTTATTAGAGTGCCTGAATCAAAATTTGCAATTTTGTTATTAAAATAACTTTTTAAAATAGGGTTAAATCAGTTGAGAAATTTCGGCACATTTATTTACAAAACTTGAAATCAAAAATAAAATTTAAAACAAAAGATTCAAATCAATTATCAATTTTCTTCAAGGTTTCAAATAATTTTGAGTTTTGCTAAAAAGTTTTATAAGTTTTTCATTAGTTTTCATTTCCTAACTTAAAGAACTTTATAAGTACTTGTTTAAACAAGTTGAATTTATGATATTTTTAAAGCATCCGTTTTGCAGGTTTCAACAAATTTGTTAAATGGAATCATCGTAAAAATAATATTGCCTTATTGAGTGATGTATAAAAAACAAAATAAGAATAAGATTTTTTCTTAAATGTAGGTTTGATAAATAATCAATTATCAATGAATGATTTCACTTAAAACTGATTCATTTCAAAACTCCCTACCATATCTTTATCCATAGTTCAAGAAGTTTAAATCTACCATATCAATCATTAAAACGTGAACACCATAAAACATATTCTTTGAGAAATCAATAAAATCATATGAATAAGTTTTTATAATGGGCACGAGTTTATTGAAAAAAATCTTTTTAAAATGTTTCAAAACTTATCTATTTCAACATCAAATATGGTTTCAATTTTCAAATGAATATACTGATCTTTGTAGTAGGGGTTTTTCAATTTAAAAAAAAAACTGACCGAATTTTAAAGTATAATTTTAAAAATTTAAAAAAATATTATCAATATAGTTAGCTTTTTTTTTTTAAATTTGTTTTTGTGTTCTTCAAAAACATAAGCCTTAAATACTAAAATTTTATTAGAAAAAAAAATTCTACCTTATAGTTGCCAGAACATTTTCAGCGCGTATGCGGGCTGTACAAAACCGGGCTATTTCATCTAAAATGCTAGCAAAATCTGGGCTTTTGATCAATTTGGTCAAAACCCAGGAATAACTCTACAAAAATCAAGAAAAAAAAACTAGATTTTTTTTTTATTATTGTTAAGAAACTTTCTTTTTGGATGCATAAATAAAAAAATTGACAACAAAATTTGTTTTTTAGTTTGATTTGAAAATAAGTTTAAGAACCCGGGAAAAATTCGGGCTTTGTAAATTAAAGTTGGCAAACGGACCGGATTGCACTTTTCTCTAATTCTATATGAAATATTCGGGCAAACCTAGATAAAATTGGGCAACCTGGCAACTTTATTCTACCTCCTATTTTATACAGGATCCATTTCAATTGAAAGTGACAAGTCATCAAAGTTTGAAATTTTAAACTTTTTAATCTTACTTACTTACTTACTTACTTAGTCAGTAAGGTTTGCATTTCGAACTTTGAAGACATTGTCACTTTCAATCAAAAATTGGGTCCAGGAAAGTACAGGAGGTAGAATAAGGTTGCCGTTTTTATCCAGGTTTACCTAGATATTAAATATAAAATTTGAGAAATGTCCAGTCCGGCCCGGTTGCCGAATTTATTTAACCGTATTCTACCTCCTGATCTGTCCAGGACCCAATTTTTCTGTGAAAGATACAAAGTCTTTGAAGTTGGAAATTTTAAAAATCTATACCTGCTTTAGGATATTTTTTAGTTTATGATTTTGAAGTTCATAATGAACTTTTTTAGCCTTTTATTTTGATTACTTGAAAAAAAAAAGTTTCTTAAAAAGGTTTTATCTCTAATTTTGATCATTGGCACTCTGGGAACAATATTAAATGTAATGTATTCTTCTTTTCATCAAATTAAATCAAATCGTCAACTATTGAATTAATTCTCCTTAAACAAAATGGATTTTTTTAATCAAAAGTTCACATTTCAAATCATGGTTTTTTTTCAAATTCATATTGCTAAAGCGAAAGGAAAAAAAAATTAAATTAAGATGAATAATAAATATAAATTTTTATCATTTTATAAACAATTAATCATGGATAATCTTTGACCTGATCCGACGTTTATTTTAGAAGTCAGATTTTTTTAATCTATTGCTCCATTTGATGAATAAGTTTTCAAGCTGTATAAACTTTCCATCTTCCTGTTTCTTCTCTGGAAGAAGGAGAGGTCTTGAATCTTTAAAAAACCGCTCATATATTGTTTCATTAGCATGAAAAATAAAAAAATGCGATAAAATCTCTATATTGCCAGCTCTGCACTGTATGGAATCTTTCCTTAAAAAAATACTAACATTTGCGGATGTGGATCTCCTTTTCCCTTCTCTAATCCCCCACTGAAAGGTGAAAAGAGTTTTTCTAACAACCGTAGAATCATTTCTCGCAAACTTGCACTCTGTCCTGTTAAATTTGGTTAAATATATTTGATGAGCTCTTGAATTTATTAAAACAAACGCATGACACGCATCTTAGAAATAAACAAAAATTTTTCGAGTGATCCTAAAATATTGTATGAAAACCTCCCTTCTCCATCCCCTCTTCCCGTTGGGGAGAGGGAGGGGTCTGGAAACATATAAAAAAATGTACTCGAATATAATTCCATTTACTCATTAGTTCTCGAGTAATGCATAAAAGGGAGCCCCCTCTCCCCTTCTTAACCCTCCAGTGGAAGGACATATGGGTCTTAAATATCGTAGAAACTTGACTCGTAGCCTCATACCTTCCTTATGCATTAAATTGTATAAAAGGCCCCCTCCACCATTTGTATCTCACCAATCGAAGAAGATGGAGTCCCAAATAATCACAGAAACATTGCTCATACCCGAAATAATCACCCATGTCAATTTTGGTTCTATTTACTTGATAAGTTCTCGATTTTTGCAAAAAAAAATGTATGGAGCCTCCACGCCCTTTTATATATCCACACTGGAAAGAGGAAGGTTTCTCAAACCCTTTAAAATATTCTTCCTTCTCGTGTACCCTTGCGTGCCAAATTTTGTTCCGTTTGCATGATTAGTTCTCGAGTTGTGCGAAAAATTGTATGGGAGACTCCCTTCCCGCTTTTTATTTCCCCATTGGAAAGAGGGAGGGGTACCAAATCATTTTATCAACATTTTTCGTATCCAAATACACTTCCATATCAAATTTAGCTCCATTTGCTTGATCGGTTCTCGAGTTATTCAAACATGTTTCTTTTGTATGGGAGATTTGGGTGGCGTAGTTTGAGAAAAAATTCATGATCGAATTTCGTAAACCGACCTAATACATTTTGAAGATCGGCCCCAAAAAACTGACCTGTGCAAAATTTCGGCTCAATCGCACTTGATTTAGGGGTGTCTTAAGGCGCTCAAATTTTTGGGTTTTCTTACCCCCAAAAATCACATAAGGGGGGCCAAAGGAAATCGGAATAATAGAAGTTTTAATTTTAATGTCAAATGACTACGAAATGCTTGAAATTTCAAATTCAGATATTAATTCGAAAACAAATTAATAGGTTAAAAATCGATTTGAAATTTTAAAAGTCACCAAGGGGGAACCAAAGGAAATTCGGAATTTCGATATTTTAATTTTGATGCCAAACGACTAAAATATGCATAAAACATCGAGATCTAATGTTATTTCGAATAAAAAACTTTGTCCAATAACCGACATTTTAAGACTTTGTCGGTTTTCAGGAAAATGGTCAGGTTTTGGAAAATCGGTTCCAGAAAATCGATTTTTTAATAATTTTTTTTTCCAAGATAACATTAGGTCTCGACTTTTCATGCATTAATAAGTCTTGGGCATCAAAATTAAAAAAATCAATTTAACCGATTTCCTTTGTTCTCTTCTCTGATGATTTATAGAGTAAAAACCAAAACTTTAAGCGCTTTGAGGCACCCTCTTAATCTATTCCGATTGAACTGAAATTTTGAACCGGTTGGTTTTTCGCAATTCGTCATAACCCATTTGGCTGCCACCATAATGTACATATATTAAAGTTATCAGATTGCCCGGTTTTATCCGTGTTTGCTCGGATATTTGATTCAAAATTTGGGAACAGTTCGATCCGGCCCGGTTGACCGGATTTAATTGAAAAATGCCCGGATTTTGCAGGGAATTTTTTCATTTGATTGGCCAACTCAAACAAAAAAAAAATAATTGTGTTAAAAAACTTTATTCAGCCAACGAATTTTTGAATAGATTTTGCAAAACTAATTATGAATAGATTTTTCAAAGCCTAAAATTCGATTTGAAATCTGTTTATAAATTTTGATGATAACAATTTTTTTAAAATTTTATTGTTTTGATTTTTGTTGAATAATTTCTGGATTTGGGCAAAATTTGTCCTGATATTGCTCGGATTTTTGGTCGTTAACTTAGAAATTAGATGCCCGGATTTTGCCAAGTTTTTAAAGAAAATTGCGCGGATTGTCCGGCCCGGATAAGCGCTGAAATAATTCTGGCAACCTCAACATATATAGATTTGAAAAAGATGACAAAAAAATTAAATATCTATGTAAGTGAAAATTGTTATATGACTTATTTTTGGAATTTTTTTGTTTTTAGCAGACAACATATGTTCAATGCATTGCTTTTACCATGCAGTATTTATTATTTGCTTAGATAGAAGAAATCATGTTCACCGTGGTGGAATTGGCTAACGCGCCGTTGTACCGAAGCGGAGATTGCAGGTTCAAGTCCTGTCGGTGAGCCGTTGTATCTTTTTCGAAATTTTCATGATATTTACGGCTTATGTTCTTTCGATCTTTGATAGTCCATGTTTCTCTAATGTCTTTCATCACATATGAAAAAAAAAAAAAGAAATCATGAATGTTGCCGTAAACTATATAACGCATGGTGCATGGTGGAGGCAGTGCATTGTATGTCGTATTGAAGTTCTATAATTATTTTCACTTACATAGATATTTGATTTTTTTTATCATCTTATTCCAACTGATTCATGTGATTTGCAATTGCAATTAAATTTAAAAAAATTTCTAACATGTGTTGTGAATCAGAAAATCTTCGGCTTTCCAAAAAGTGAAAAATACGGTGAAACTTTAAGTGTTAAAAACTTAAAACACATTCAAAGGAGCAACAAACCGTCTACCATTTCAAACTCTAAAGGACGTACCTCTCCGCGCCGATTTGCAAAAAGGCCCATCCTTTTAATGTTTAATTACCGTGTTAGCAAGTCGTGCTATGGTGATGCTTTTTGAAGCAGAAACCCTAACCTATGCCGGGACAACAAAACGGCCACTGATGAAGTACTAACACGTACTTCCGGCCCAAACAAATCTGGCACGTGATACATTCCAACCGAAAAAAAACAGAACGGAAAACAGAAAACTGACAGTCATGAGAGTAAAAAAAGTAAAAAAAAAACCAAGCCCACATCAAACAGACTTTTCAACGCTCCAAACCAGAATGATGATGCTGCCACCTAGGGCATCTGGCCAGAGATGACGATGCCAGATAAACAGCCCACTCTTAGGGTTGTTTTGGAGTAGCAGCAACAGGAACTACTTACGAGATTTGCTAGAACTTTTCTGTTCCGGAAAGTAGCTTGAGAGTCTCTTGGATAGATATGCTCTTTAAGATACCGTCGCTCTACCCAAGATAGGGGTTTTTATCTGGCCCCTAATGTGGGACCAGGGATTTGAAAATGAGCGGGTGGTGGTCCGTTTTATCCATATCGTGGCAAAAACGCTCGACTTCGCCGCTTTCGGCAAAACATGAAAGATTCTATCTGCTTCTTCTCGGCCGGCTTATCACCCAATGATGGGCCAACTTCAACAACCGAGAGTGTTGAAACAGATACATATTTTATTCAGCCGGTGGCAGTGTTCAGACTCTAGTAGGTGGACAGGTGTTGAGATATCATCGATAGTTGAATTCGCAAATTAGATAGGTTATATAGCTTATGAATATAGTTTTGTAAAGATTGAAAAAAAAAAAGAAATTGTTGCTTTTCCGTAGCGAAATTTGTCCACTCGAAAACTTGTGAACAATGTTTTTATTTACAAATAGCGTTTGGAGAAAAAAAAGAAAATTATTATTTTTCCAGAGGAGAACAACTCAGAAATAGTTACCAGGAAATATATTTTTTTTCTATTTGTGTAAGGCTTATTGATTCTTCGTAGTAATTCTTTTCTGCTTTCAAATCATGCAAATTTTTAATTTAGAATGTTCTAAGAAGATATTGATTGTTCAGCTTGTGTTATTTTTCCTAAAGATTGTACATAAAGATTCCATACATCTTAAATCATAAATCCATCCATAGAATGAAATCGCTTGTTACCTCGAAACCAACCTCATATTCAAACCGATTCAATTTTTGATCACGTTGATTGAATTTTAAAAATTTTGACCAGATACTAGAATGTTCATTTCTAAATAATCTCACCAAACTTTGAGATGAACACATGACTTTGTTTGACTAGTTTGACTAAAATAGCTGTATCTTCCTTTCTAACTTACGCAGAAGGCTCTAAACACAACGAATCAGAGTTTTTTTTTAGATTGACTAGCTTGTGTGAAAGTTTTATGAAAAATATCACACATCTTATCACTTTTCTTGCCCGATAAAAATTATAAAAGTTCTAAGAGTCAATTTCTTTCAATGTTTTTTAAAGCAATATTAATAAAGAGGACTCTTATTATTCTAGATTGCGCTAGGTATAATTTACAACATTTAATTTGTTGTAAACGCATTGTAGAGAATATTGTAAATAGATAGGTGAATATAAGTTTGATTGAAATCAGTTTATTTAGACTCATGTTAGCAGTATTCCAAATTCGTATGAACAACCCTGTATGTTTGGCTTGATCGATTTTGTGAACATCGATTCTGTTGTCAAGAATGACGGCTAAAATAGACGGAAGAATGTCAATAAAAAATGCTCAGAGTTAAAACATGTATGAGAGAGTGAGAGAAAGCAAGAATGTTGAACAGAATAGGAAATGAGGATTCAGTTAATAGAGCGAGCTTTAAAGGTACGGATCATGTGAGTGAAAATTTAATGAAAAATGGTAGAAATCAAAGTTAAGGTTAACATGTCCGAATAAGGCGACGATCAGTCACGACAATGGCGTGGTTGGTAGACAAGAGAGAGTCTATCGAACAGGTATGTTTCATTTTGAAGAAAACTTAGAAAACACAATTTGGTCCACTTGGCGGCGATTATTCATTTTCAAAATGGCGGCCACATAAAAAATGCATGGTTATCAAATTCATTATGAGGATGAATGAGAAATATGTTTGTGGAGCAACTTTCTTTTCACTTTGTTAAAAAGATTTGACAATTTAATAAATGAGATAAATAAACATTCTATGAGTGGTTTTTATTGTTCCTTGGGGATGCCGGAATTTTTTATACTTTGATATGAAAAATAATCACATACAGTGAGAGAATTTCAAACTTGGGATATGTTTTCTGATAATTCAATAAGAAGGATATCTTTGAGCAAATTTTCACAAAAAAAAAACCAAGTTGATTTATCAATAGTATGGCTTAAAGTTTATAACTAAAAACTATTAAAAACCGAAACAATCGCAGTGGTATAAAAGTCTACAAAGAGTACGCAATTTGGATTTTGTAAAAAGGTGCAATAAATTCTTTTTTGATTTCGCGGAAAATGTTTATAAAAGAAAACTAAAGTCTTCAAATGGAATATCAAATTAAAAGTGATAGTCCTGTTAAGGTCCCGCTCATAGGAAGAGCCCATTTTGAAGTGAATATAAAAAAACAGTCAAATTGGGCTGTGGAAAAGTCCCCAACCGTTGGATGAAAAAAGTCCTTTTAGGGTTCATTACAGTCCTTATTAGATGAAACTAATTTTGAGTTGAAATTGATGAAGTCAAGAAATGAAGGATAAAGATGAGTGTTAGAATCAAGTTTCAAGAATCTAAAATAAATTGTTAAAACATGTACAAAAATCAAGAATCAATAGTCAAAAAATTAATAGCCTACATACAATGAAGAATTACTAATCAAGAAGCTGAAATTGGGAGTCATAAATGAGGATTGAAGAGTAATAACCAAGAACCAAGACAAAGAGTGAATAATACGTTGAAGAATAAATGAAGTCCTGTTTTTGGGTGAATAATAGTCCCAAACAGGTTAAGCTGATGAAAACAAAGTCCTGTTTTTGGGTAAATAATAGTCCCAACAGGTTAAGTTTAAAAAAAAAATGAAGTCCTGCTTGGGTGAATTACAGTCCCGAACAGGTTAAGTTGATGAAAATAAAGACCTGTTTTTGGGTGAATAACAGTCCCAACAGGTTAAGCTAAAAAAAATTGAAGTCCTGCTTGGGTGAATTACAGTTCCAAACAGGTTATGTTGATAAAATTAAAGCCGATGAAAATAAAGTCCTGTTTTTGGGTAAATAATAGTCCCAACAGGTTAAGTTAAAAAAAAATGAAGTCCTACTTGGGTGAATAACAGTCCCGAACAGGTTAAGTTGATAAAGATAAAGTCCTGTTTTTGGGTGAATAACAGTCCCAAACAGGTTAAGCCGATGAAAATAAAGTCCTGTTTTTGGGTAAATAATTGTCCCAACAGGTTAAGTTAAAAATAAAAGAAGTCCTGCTTTGGGTGAATAACAGTCCCAACAGGAAAAGTTTAAAATGAAATGAATACTGACTTTGAGTGACAGCTCCAAACTGGTTAAGTTGAAGAAGAGGTATGGTCGGTAGTTTTTAGGATTTCAGTTACTCGGAACCAAGAACTAAGAGAATCCAGTAAATAAAATTCAGAACAAGAGATTATGTTCAAGTTTCAAATACTGGAAACGACGAAAAAAAAGTACAGAGTGAATATATCCCGGTTTAAGAGTATGTTTAGTATCATTAGACAGTATAGAGAGAAAAGTGGATGGTGAAAACTGAATATTAATGAGAGAAAAGGGAAGATGAAGACTTACGAACAAAGAGTAAAAATAAAATAACAAAGAGTAAAGTAAAGGTAAAGAGCAAAAATCGTAGCATTGAGAAAAAAACATTAAACTGAAGAGTGTAAAAGCAACGATTATAGACAAATAATGAATTAAAAAAAAAAATAAACAATAAAAAAAACCAAAATGGATAGTTCAAAATACAGAGGTAGACTTAAAGAATGAATAGTAGACGGTAGAGCAGAGACTCAGTTAAAAAAGAGGATGAAATAAGGATTCTAGAATCAGAAAATTCGAGGATTCAGTGACAATGGTTCAAAAAAAATCATGAGCTTAGAATCAAAATAGATCGACAAACTACGGAATCTAAAGTAAAAAGTTAAGATTTCAATATCCAGACAAAAGTAAAGGATAAAGATAAAAAAATGAATAGCCGATAATTTAAAGTCAAGACTTAACAGGAATATACAGACTCATGAACAAAGAGTGAAATTGGAATAATAAAGAGTAAATCGTTAAAAGGAAAAAAAAATTAGATAGTAATTAGTCAAGAATAGAGTAAACATTAAAGAGTAAATAATGAAAAGTACAGCGTCTTTTGTAGAGAGTAAAGTGTGAAGAATAGAGGTCGAGGGATTGAGAGTAAATTAGACCATGATCGAAAAATTATTAGCAAAGAGAGCATAGTATGGTGTTAGAAGCAAAAACTTGAAAAGTTGGAAGAGATCAAATGAAATATTGTTAAATAAAAAATAAATCAGTGATAAAAGTAAAGAGTAAGAAAAAAAAAATTAAAATAAAGAGTAAACAAAAAAGAATATATAGTATAAGGGACAGTGTTAAGGGAAAATGAGAGTAGTTCCAAAAGTATAAAGTAACGAAGTGAAGTAATTAACCGAGCGAAATCAATCAAAAAGGTTCACTGAAGGAGATAGTAAGATGATATCGAAATACCGGTATCTGAACTTTTCTTATACAGTGGCTGAATAAAAGGGAACCTTTCGATTGCTTTGATCCAGCAAAATTATTCAAAGTAGTAAATCAAAGCAAAAACATGGTGAAAAGAACAAAGAATATAGAGTGAAGAAAACAGAGAAAGATTTAAACAATAAATAGTAGAGGGTGAAAAGTAGGGACTGAAGAGTAAAGAGTTGAAAATAAAAATATAATAATTAAAGTATTGTGAGTGAAGATGTGTTATATAATAAAATTAAACGATAGATCCTTTCAAGTCAATCAAGATAATAAATTATAAAACAAAATAAATAAAAAAAGGAATGATATGAGGAAATTATAGAGCAAGATAAAAAAAAGTATGAAGAATTACGTGAAGATCAAAGATTAAAGAGTAAAGCGTGGAGAGTAGGTGAAGTATGAAGAGTAAAAGAACAGAATGAAGAGTGAAGAGAAATGAGTAAAGAATAACAAGAGAAGAATAACAAAGTAAAAGGAACAAGGAAAAGAGTAAAGGATGAAGAGTAAAGAGCAAAAAGCAAAGAGTGGAGAGTGAGAAATAAAGAGCAAAGTAAAGAGTGAGAAATAAAGAGTAAAGAGTGAAGAGTAAATAATAAAGAGAGATTAAGTAAAAGTACTAAGCGTAAAAAGTAAAGAAAAATGAAGTTTGAATAATAAAGGAAGTAAAATAAGAAAGTTGTAAAGTTAAAAATAAACAGTAAAGCGTAGAGAGTGATGATTGAACTACAAAAGAAAGAGAGTGAAAAGTAAAGAGGGAAGAAAAAGAATACAGAGTAAAGAGCAGACAGTAAAAAAAAAAGAAATGAAAAAGAAAAAGAGTAAAAAGGAAATAGTTAAGATTAAATAGTAGAGTATAATGGGTGAACAGTTAAAAAAAATAGTAAAAAGGGAATAGCTAGGACCTGTGAGTAAAGAGTGAAAACTAAACAGTGAGGAGTGAAGAGTGAAAAGTGAATGATTAAAAGTAAAGAATGAAGAGTAAAGAGTGAATAATGGAGTGTGAAGAGCCAATTTCAAAGAGCAAAGAGTAAACAAAACAAAATAGGCAGGAGTGAAGCGTGAAACGTAAAGAGTAGATCGTAAAGAGTTAAAAGTAATGAATCAAGAGTAAATAGTGAAGAGTGAGAAGTAGAGAGTAGAAGGTGATGAGCAAATTTCAAAATGTTAAACAATAAGAAGTAATGAGTTATGAATAAAGAGTGAAGTATAAAGAGGAAGAATTAAGTATAGAGAGTAAAAAAGAAGATGGTTAAGAATTATGAATTAAAATGGAAACAGTTACGTATAAAGAATAAGGAGTAGAGAATTTTAATATGCAATGGAGATTAAAAAGTGAAAAGTTATTGATAAGGATTGAAAAACAAAAAGTGTGTAAGGAGTTAAATGTAAAGTGCTAATAATACAGAAAGAATTCAAAAGAAATGAACACAAAGCAAAAACTTATAAGTAAAGAACAATGAATAAAGTACAAAGTAAAGATAAACATAAAACTGAAATGTAAAAAAAAATGGAAGGTAAGAAGTAAATAGTAGAGAACAAGAGTCAAGAGTAGAGAGTAGAGAGAAAAGTAGCAAAGAGACAACAGTAGGAAATAAATAGTAAATATGGAATAGTACAGAGTAAACAAAAATTTAACCGTTAACAGTAAAAAGAGGAGAGTGAGAAATATAGAGCAAAGAGCATTATGGAGTGTAAAGTAAAGAGTGAGAAATTAAAAAGTAAAAAGTGAAGAGTGAATATTAAAAAGAGATTAAGTAAAAGTATTGAGCGTAAAAAGTAAAGAAAAATTGAAGGGTGAATAATAAAGGTAGTAAAAATAAGAAGATTGTTGAATTAAAAATAAACAATAAAGCATAAAGAAGGATGATTAAACAATAAAGAGGGAAAACTAAAAAGATAAGAATTAAAAAATACAGTGTTAAGAGTTGACAATAAAAAAAAGAAATGAAGAGTACAGGATAAAAAGGAAACAGTTAAGAGTAAATAGTAGAGTATAATGGGTGGAGAGTTAAAAAAAAATAAAAGTACAAAGGGAATAGCTAAGACCTGAGAGTAAAGAGTGAAAACTAAACAGTGAGAAGTAAAGAGTGAAAAATGAATGAATAATAGTTACGAACGAAGAGTAAAGAGTGAATAAAAGAGAGTGAAGAGCCAATTTTAAAGAGCAAAGAGTAAACAAAACAAAATAGGCAGGAGTGAAGCGTGAGAAGTAAAGAGTAGATCGTATTTAAAGAGTAGATCGTAAAGAGTTAAAAGTAATGAACCAAGAGTGAATAGTAAAGAGTGAGAAGTGGATAGTAGAAGGTGACGAGCAAATATCAATATGTAAAGAATAAAAGAATAAGAAGTAATGAGTTATGAATAAAGAGTGAAGTATAAAGAGTAAAAAAAAGAATATGATTAAGAATTCAGAATTAAAATGTAAACAGTCACGAGTAAAGAGTAAGGAGTAGAAAGTTTTTAAAATGCAATGGTGATTAAAAAGTGAAAAGATGAAAGAAGAGATTGATAAAGGGTTGAAGAGCAAACAGTATAGAGTAAGGTGTTAAATGAAAAGTTTCTATAATACATAGTTAAAAGTAAGTAGTAAAAAGAAATGAACATAGAGTACAAACGGAGAAGTAAAGAACAATGAAATAATGTACAAATTAAAGATATATGAACATAAAACTGAAATGTAAAAAAAAAATGAAAGGTTGGAAAGTAATAAGTAAATATTAGAGCACAAAGACTCAAGAGTAAAAAGTAGAGAGAAAAGTAGCAAAGAGACAACAGTGGAAAATAAATAGTAAATATGGAAGAGTAAACAGTGAAAAAAATTAGCGTAAAATTGAAGAGTAAAGATTAAAGAACATCGACTAAAGAGTAATGAATCAAAAGTAAGGTATATAGTGCCAAAATTAAAATGAAATGAGTAAAGAGTTGTGAGTAGATGTTAAATAGTTGAGAGTAAAAAGTAATTAAAAATTAGTCAGGAGTACAGAAAAGAGGGATAAGTCTTCTGTACACAAACAGTATACAGTAAAAAAAAAATTGGAATCAAGGTAAAAACTGTTGGTTGAATATTATTCGAACGAGCTCAAAATCAATTTTGTTATAAAAAATACACATATTTGAGCAATTGGAATGTTTAAAAAAAATTAACGAAAAAGTTATTTTTTTAAATAAGTATATATGCATCAGCTTATGGTATAATTGGTGATATAATATTTGAAGTTGACAAGTAAGAGTACAGGTGGAGGCGAATGTAGAGAATATTGTAAATAGATAGGTGAATATAAGTTTGATTGAAATCAGTTTATTTAGACTCATGTTAGCAGTATTCCAAATTCGTATGAACAACCCTGTATGTTTGGCTTGATCGATTTTGTGAACATCGATTCTGTTGTCAAGAATGACGGCTAAAATAGACGGAAGAATGTCAATAAAAAAATGCTCAGAGTTAAAACATGTATGAGAGAGTGAGAGAAAGCAAGAATGTTGAACAGAATAGGAAATGAGGATTCAGTTAATAGAGCGAGCTTTAAAGGTACGGATCATGTGAGTGAAAATTTAATGAAAAATGGTAGAAATCAAAGTTAAGGTTAACATGTCCGAATAAGGCGACGATCAGTCACGACACGCATGTCTTTTCGTGTTCTTCAATTCCGTTACCATCAGGATGAAATAGGTTTAATTTAAACAATTCCGCCAGGAGTCAACAGAACTAACCTGTGTATTTTCCTACTGACTGGCTCTCGGCTCTCGGATACAAATTCCAGGGTGTCGTGCATTTCACTCACGGTGCATTTCACAACTCACATTTCACTGGCTCGCCGGTCAGCCGTCTAGCGCCAAAACGACCATCAAAAGGAGAAGCGTCGAGGGTGGTTTGACTGCATACCAAACAGCAACACCCTCCGGAAACCGAAATACAACTAACATAAGGTTGCCAGATTTCCCGGTTTTAACCGGGCTTGCTCGGATATTTTACAAAGCAAATTTTACAAAAATAATCACGAATGGTTTTTCGGAAGCTTAAATAAACTACGTCTTAAAATCTGTCGATGAGATTTGAGGAAAAAATTGTTTTTTTATTTTTTGTTATGATTTTTGTTTAGTGATTTCTGGGTTCCTACAAAATTTGGCTGGATATTACCCAGATTTATGGTTTTCAATTTTGAAATCAAATGTCCGGAATTATCCAGGTATTTATTTGATACTGCCCGGATACGTGCTGAAAAAAATCTGGCAACCTTATACTAACAACATACTGAAAATATATGGGACACGTTCAAAAGGGCTTGCCCCATAACTACACAGTTCAAACGAGAACGCACATAGTAAATTCCGTAGAACCACAGTATCCTAGAACCAGGAAAGGGGAAACCAAATTCCAACCTCTTTATTTTTTTGTTGGAACCTGAGATTCCCGAAATTTTCAACTAACTGGTTGGTACTTCAGGTTAAATGTTTTGATTCAATATGAAGTAGAAACTACTTCAAATGGTGTAGTTTGAGGATGGTGTGTAAAAAAAAACGTTGAGATAGTCCTTTGGTACATCGGAATATGATAGCTGACATCGTTATTTCTGGTGCACTTTAGTCAGTGAACAGTGCGTGGTGTTTGGTTTCTAGCAGTTTTTTTATTTTGTTGATTTTGCACTTCTGTCAATATGGCTGTTGAGTCTGAAGAGATTATGGAAATTAGAGTTAAGCAAAATAGCGGTTATGTTGTTTGAAATGTTTAAGAGTGTTTCTGAAGTTCAAAGGGGTATGGGGTAAAAAAATCCTGATGTGTGAAGTAAAAACTTGTAAAAAATGACAAAAATGACAAAAATGACAAAAATGACAAAAATGACAAAAATGACAAAAATGACAAAAATGACAAAAATGACAAAAATGACAAAAATGACAAAAATGACAAAAATGACAAAAATGACAAAAATGACAAAAATGACAAAAATGACAAAAATGACAAAAATGACAAAAATGACAAAAATGACAAAAATGACAAAAATGACAAAAATGACAAAAATGACAAAAATGACAAAAATGACAAAAGTGACAAAAGTGACAAAAATGACAAAAATGACAAAAATGACAAAAATGACAAAAATGACAAAAATGACAAAAATGACAAAAATGACAAAAATGACAAAAATGACAAAAATGACAAAAATGACAAAAATGACAAAAATGACAAAAATGACAAAAATGACAAAAATGACAAAAATGACAAAAATGACAAAAATGACAAAAATGACAAAAATGACAAAAATGACAAAAATGACAAAAATGACAAAAATGACAAAAATGACAAAAATGACAAAAATGACAAAAATGACAAAAATGACAAAAATGACAAAAATGACAAAAATGACAAAAATGACAAAAATGACAAAAATGACAAAAATGACAAAAATGACAAAAATGACAAAAATGACAAAAAATGACAAAAATGACAAAAATGACAAAAATGACAAAAATGACAAAAATGACAAAAATGACAAAAATGACAAAAATGACAAAAATGACAAAAATGACAAAAATGACAAAAATGACAAAAATGACAAAAATGACAAAAATGACAAAAATGACAAAAATGACAAAAATGACAAAAATGACAAGAATGACAAAAATTGACTTACTAGTGACTTACTAGTCAAATCCAATACTACTTGGAACATCCTTGTAACTGAGAAACTTACTTGTATTTTTCAATCACTAAATGTTTACGTTAAGAGCTAACTACTCTTTTTGATCAAATTTGAAAAAGCTTTGTACTATTGATTCCTATTTCAATTAAATAGGAGCTTCCAATCTTTTCGTGGGATTTAATAATCTAAAATCGTAATCGCTGGATCTTAGAATTTATGCTTTAGATATATTTAAGTTAGTCTCACATACTTTTTGTTTTGTTAGCTTCTTACTAAATAGCTTCTCCAGTGATTATTCTCCACTTTATGGCACTCTTTTACATTAAGTGGTCAAATTTATAAAAAAATGAAATTAAAAAAAAAGTTACAGTGGTTGTATATATGAAACGACCGAGAAGTTCACGTAGAATTACTACAGCCTATCCCGAGTCAATGTGTTTTTCGTTTCAAATAAGCATTCTAGAATAAAGTATGTCGAATTTTTTAAAGGAACTTAACTTCGAAAAAAATCATTCTTCCATAAATTGTCGTTTCAATAACCATTAATGGTCTAAATCGACCCATAAAGATAGTATGCAGCTTTTTCAACTGCATAACAAAAGGCGAATTAAATATAAGTATAAGCAGAAACAAGGCCGATGTCGTCGAAATTATGCGCCCGGCAGTTATGCAAATAATGTGATAAACACATGAGCTTTGTATCAAACGCTTGCGAGAAAAGCCTACATGACTGCTTTGATCTAAACGCTTGACTCAGGGCAAAAGCTCTCAAACTGTTTTTGTTGGACTGTTGGATTGGAATCAGTATCATGTTTTCATTTCCCTTAAGATCACATAGCAATCACTAGCTTAAACTGTTGCTTAAACACGAGATTCCCGAGGAAGTGTTAGATTGACCATGTTTTCATATCTACAAATAACAAAAAAAGGCCCTTTTCAGGGCCAAAATCTTAAAGAGAGTTGCGCTTGACTTTTCTTTGGCCCTTATTCTGCGCCGCGCGTGACGTGATGATAGTCGACTCACCCAAGTCACTTGATTCCAATTGTCACTTAAGCCGAGAAACGTCACTTCGGATGAACTTTGTGAGTTCTTACCTTATTCTCGTAGTCACCCTGGGTGAGAATCGTCGCATTTGCGTGACGATTTTAGGTGACAATTGTCGGTACCTTTTCAGGTGGTGACGAGATACAAATTTAATAGAAATTTCATTGAAAACGAATAAGTTAGGCTGTAAATATTGAGTTTCACTACAGTATGATAGTTTAAGAATCAATAAAGAAAAATTCACTTTCATATTTGAATTTTTAAATTTATTCATACAGCAAAACAATTTTTTACCAACGTTATTAATAAATTCAAGCATATAAAATTGGGCGATGGTTAATTTTATTTCACTGTTAATATTCAACATGATAAAACAACACACTTATATAGCACTTCACTCCATTTTATTCGATTCCCGTCGCTGGGGGAAAATTTCACTTGCACCGAGTAGTGATGATTTCGGACAAATTAAAGGTTCGGCTTCGAAGTCCTGCCCTAAAAATTCTTCCTCACTCGCAGTATCCCACGCCTTTCGCCATGTCCCGCGATAAAATCCGCCTTTTGTGACCCGACTGGTTGAAGCAGCAGCCATCGATTGTTGTGCTTTTTTTGTTCTTTTCGATGCGAATTCCGAATTCAGCGTTTTCACTTAGGGCGCACAATAATGCCCATTTTTTTCTGTTGGTTGCTTCCTGTCACCTTACGACCCGTTGGTGACCAGTTACAAACCGGATTTATCACAAAAAACTTGGAAAATTAGCTCGGAAAATTCGAATTGCGAACCAAAAAAAATCAATACAGAACAAATTCTACCATTTTGACAGATGTGCTCATTCCGTCACTCACCTAGAATGAACTTCTGTCACTTTACCCGTATCGACTACGGGAATAAGGTGACAAATCTCTCGGTGACTCCGAGGTGAGGTGACAATCATCACGTCACGCGCGGCGCAGAATAAGGGCCTTTTACATTAGGTGGATGACGAGTGCGTTGTGTTGGTGGTGCGTGATGGGTGGGTGGTGTGTGATGGGTGGGTGGTGTGTGATGGGTGGGTGGTTTGTGATGGGTGGGTGATGTGTGATGGGTGGGTGGTGTGTGATGAGTGGGTGGTGTGCGGTGGGTGGTGGTGGTGCGTGATGGGTGGATGGTGTGTGATGGGTCGGTGATGTGTGATGGGTGGGTGATGTGTGATGGATGGGTGGTGTGCGATGGGTGGGTGGTAGTGGTATTTGATGGGCGGGTGGTGTGCGATGGTGGGTGTTAAGCGAAGGGTGGGGATGGGGAGTGTGGTGGGTGAAGGTGGTAAGGGGGTTGCGGCGGCTGTGTGTGTGTGTGTGTGTGTGTGTGTGTGTGTGTGTGTGTGTGTGTGTGTATGTGTGTGTGTATGTGTGTGTGTATGTGTGTGTGTGTGTGTGTGTGTGTGTGTGTGTGTGTGTGTGTGTGTGTGTGTGTGTGTGTGTGTGTGTGTGTGTGTGTGTGTGTATGTGTGTGTGTGTGTGTGTGTGTGTGTGTGTGTGTGTGTGTGTGTGTGTGTGTGTGTGTGTGTGTGTGTGTGTGTGTGTGTGTGTGTGTGTGTGTGTGTGTGTGTGTGTGTGTGTGTGTGTGTGTGTGTGTGTGTGTGTGTGTGTGTGTGTGTATGTGTGTGTGTATGTGTGTGTGTGTGTGTGTGTGTGTGTGTGTGTGTGTGTGTGTGTGTGTGTGTGTGTGTGTGTGTGTGTGTGTGTGTGTGTGTGTGTATGTGTGTGTGTGTGTGTGTGTGTGTGTGTGTGTGTGTGTGTGTGTGTGTGTGTGTGTGTGTGTGTGTGTGTGTGTGTGTGTGTGTGTGTGTGTGTGTGTGCGCGCGTGTGTGTGTGTGTGTGTGTGTGTGTGTGTGTGTGTGTGTGTGTGTGTGTGTGTGTGTGTGTGTGTGTGTGTGTGTGTGTGTGTGTGTGTGTGTGTGTGTGTGTGTGTGTGTGTGTGTGTGTGTGTGTGTGTGTGTGTGTGTGTGTGTGTGTGTGTGTGTGTGTGTGTGTGTGTGTGTGTGTGTGTGTGTGTGTGTGTGTGTGTGTGTGTGTGTGTGTGTGTGTGTGTGTGTGTGTGTGTGTGTGTGTGTGTGTGTGTGGGTGTGTGTGTGTGTGTGTGTGTGTGTGTGTGTGTGTCTGTGTGTGTGTGTGTGTGTGTGTGTGTGTGTGTGTGTGTGTGTCTGTGTGTGTGTGTCTGTGTGTGTGTGTGTGTGTGTGTGTGTGTGTGTGTGTGTGTGTGTGTGTGTGTGTGTGTGTGTGTGTGTGTGTGTGTGTGTGTGTGTGTGTGTGTGTGTGTGTGTGTGTGTGTGTGTGTGTGTGTGTGTGTGTGTGTGTGTGTGTGTGTGTGTGTGGGATGGGTTAGTGAGGTTCTGAGCTGTCACAACACAACTTGCTTCCGCCGCTGTTGGTCAGCTCTGCTACTGCCCGTGTCACTAGTTTCAATTTCTCTGATTCAATGAACCAAACCGTCAGTTGACCCCTTGTTTTATACCTTTCGTAGGCTGGAAATAACAAAACTCATGAAGGTGCGGGGCGTCTAATTTTTTTTCCATTTTCGATTAGCCAATCAACGTTGAGCAGGCTTGGTATGTCTTTTAAGAGAGATGTCTTTGAAAGAGGCGTTTTTCGTGACGCGAGATCGGTTCGCGAATTTCAATTTGCCCCCCCTATAGTGTTGCCGTAAGACGTAATTCTACGTCAAAATAAAAAACTATTGAAGCATTTGTATGAAACTGCACTTATTAAACACAGTTTGTTAATGTCTTCAAGACTTTATCATTTGCTTTATACAAAAACTTTTGCATGGTGAAATAAAATACTTTTAATAAATGTATCAATGATTTTGAGCTAGTTTGAATCCATTTGTCATTTGGCGTAGTGGTTAGAGATAAAGTTATGAAGGCTAAGGTTCATGAGATCGAATTCCGGACATTGCGGCATACATAAGGAGTGTATTCGAAAAAATGCAACACTTCGTTTTTCAGATAGCGTCCAATGAAAATTTTTTTCGGCATTAATTTTTGGATAACACGTGCGACATCTATAATGCATACTTTGAAACACTCTTTTTCCAAATCAAGGCTATTTTTGATTACAATTTCTGTTTTCTGAAGCTTGACCTTCAGTTATAACAAATTTAGCCGATGTCCTTCTTCGGCACAAGAACAGTATATTTGACTTTTTATCACTCCACCACCAATTTTTCGCAATGACACGATTCCAGATCCGACTTAAACCGAGTATAAACTTTGTGGGACCTCTTGAAGTGCTTTTCAGAGAAAACGGTCGGTTTGGGGCCAATCTTATTTGAATTTTTAGCCATTATTTGTGTCAATTGTTATAATAGACTCCTCGAGTATTGGACATTAAATTTTTCAATTTTTTCGCCTTGTTTACCTCCGGGAAATACAGGCGAGACTTGTCAAAAGTTTCTGGTTGGAATCTTGCCAGCTAACGATTTCGTTTTGTTGTTCACTACGAAATTTTTCCAAATCTCTCCCCAGAAGCAATCCAAATATTTTGTGCACGATTTGACCACCGTATTATATTTATTTTACCGGTGGTCTATTTGGCCTATTTATGAATCAGCTAGACGAACCAGCAATTTGACTTTTTTTTATCTATTCATATTTTCGGAATGAGCTTTGAAAAAACCTCTCACATTCCTCTCACTTAAGAGATTTAATCATCTTCACTTTTATTCAAATTTAAGCTCACTATTGGAGTCTCTAGCACTTTTTTAACGATATACCATGAAACTTTGGTTCATGGTGTTGTTTGTTCAACTTTTCTCGATTTTGCCCACGAAAATTTTGTCAATGAACTTCAGCATTGCACGCTATCTCAAAAACCACTTCACAGATTGTCACCGAATTGTTCACACGTACACACTACTCTACTAGATAGCTTCACTGATAATGCCATCAATTTCCATCCATGCATTCGGAAGCTATTCACAAAACTAAGTGTTGCATTTTTTTCGAATACACTCCTCAGTACACTTTATGTGGCCTGGTGGTTTTAGCATTTGGTAGATGAATACCATCATATGTTCAAAAGATGTACACTTAAAGTTAAGGGACATGGAATTTAAGTTATGCCCTTAGATATTGTTTTTTTTTAGCATTTGAGTCCCCTATCCAAATTTCGGTTTTTGACTTTAAAACGGAATTACAGATACATTTGTTGATAAATTCTTTTAAATCCATTTTTTTATAACCAACTTGGATTTGTGTCTATTAATTATACAACAAATACTGAGTACTTCCTCTACAAAAACATGGATCATTCTGATAAAAATAATTAAAATGAATAAATAGAATTAAATTCTTAACTTACTATCTGAACCAGTATTCAATATATTTTGTTGAAAAATATTTGGAGAAGAATTCAATTGTAATGTCATTTTGATCGTCTTTGAATTTTTAACTGTTAATTTAAATTTTCATTTAAAAATTAATTTGAAATTTCGATTCTAGATTCGAATATCAAAGTTCTGATTTCTGTTTTAAATCTTGGATTTGAAAAGGAATCTAATCTTAAGCCTATTTTTGAATGTAGGAACCTAGCTGCTGACTTTAAGAGCTTCTTTACAGGATTTTTATTCTAATTTGATAGTTGATAGTTGATAGTTGATAATTTGATGAGTTCTTTAACAGATCTACTTTTCAGTTGCACAAGATAACAAAATTAACATCTTTTTCGAAGTGCAAAGGATTTAGAGGCCGATTTTGAAAAATTTTAGGGTGTTGAATCTAAACATGCAAATAGTTTTTTTTCATCAGCAATCTTTTTAACATATTAAGGACCGCGAAGAAATTGAAGCCGAAAACACCGATATTCGACAGTTTATATCACAGAATCCAATGAACCAAATTCTTCACATTTAGTATCTTTGACTTATCGAAAGTGTTGTGTTTAATTTAGTAGAATAAAGTTTCATGATTAAATCATTTTAGTTAAAACAATAAAACATTTTAGTTATGCTTCTGTACATTTGCGGCAGGCAAAAAACGAGATATCTCGTTTCAATATGTTCCGCAATGTGTTTATATACAAGGGTGAAAATAGGCATATATCGTTTGAAAATTTTGTTAACTTTTTTGGCAAAACTGTAGAAAACCAAGACAATATTTAAAGTAAAGTTTTTGATCAACTTTCAGGGAGTAATTTCGACTTCTGAAGAAAAAATATCGTAGGTTTCTTTTTGTTTATTTTTCCGCGTACCGTTTTAAAAACGTTCTTGAATCATGCTGTTAATAGTTATAATTTTTTTATTGAATTTTCTAAAAATGATCGAAATTATTCAAAAACACATTTCATCTTATTTGAAACTATATTGTTCATCTAAAATTACGATCCTTTATAATTTCGAAAATAGAAAATTAATTCAAAACATGATTTGTTTTTCTTATGCATAGGTTTATTGGTTAATTTTTCGAAAATTTTATGAACAAATAGATTTTTCTGAAATCTGATCAATTTTAAAGCTTCAAAACACCCTAACTGTGTTGCAAAAATTCACTCATTTTCAATGAATGGTCTTGAAGCCTCTGAATTCTGAAGACATCATATTTTCTGTTATAGATACAGTTCACTCCGGCTTTATTGAGCCATACACAAAAACTGTGTTTTTAAGTCGTAAAACTGAATCAAATTTCATTTTTTGGAAGATCTAAAGACCCCTGGCGTAAATTCTCAGATAATAAAAAAATCTTTATTTCTGACAAAATTAAAGAAAGCCATTGAGTATTCGCTATTAGGTTTCACTCTTTATTATTGTTGAAAAATATTTCTGGTAAGCTTAAAAAAATGCACTGGGTATCTCAAAAAATCGAATTTGTAGAATTTCGTTCAAACGATTCTTTTATATGGAATACCGAATTTGGGGTTTTTTTTTGCAAAAATGTGTTTTTTGCGGTTTTTTATATGTCAATCTGAGGTTGTCAGAATTTTTATAGCACGTGTCCGGGCCGGACAAATCGAAGCGAACCCTGGTAGAAACCTGGCAAAATCCGGGTATTTCATTTCAAAATTAATGACCAAAAATCCGGGCTATAACCGGGCACATTTTCTCAAAATTCCGAAATTACTCAATAAAAATCAAGAAAAAAATTGAAAAAAATTTTTTGTAGAAATTCTTCGCAGATTTTAAATTTTATTTAAGGCTTTCAAAAAAACCTACCAGGATTATATTTATAATACTTGCTTGAAAAATTTCGATTAGGAAGCATAAATAAAAAAAAGTTACATCACAATTAGTTTTTTTGTTTGATTTGCCAAATAAAGTAATTAAATCCGGCCAAAATCCTGGCAAAATTTGGGAAACTAGGCCGCGCCGGACTGTTCCCAAATTTTGTTTTGAATATCCGAGCAAACCCGGATAAAACCCGGCAACCTGGCATCCTTATGATAACAAGTTTGGGCCAAAAATGGCTATTTCCCTGTGATATTGTTATGTGAAAATTTGAAAATCTGATTTATTTTATTTTGAGACCCACTTTTAATGGAAAAAAGAAATTGATTCCATCTTAAAAATACTGCATAAAGAATTCAGTTCGTTAGTCCATCGAACATTCAGAAAATAATTTTGAAGTTATAAAAACTGGATCCGTGTTATACTATTATTCGTGTTCTTACTGGCTATGAACAGAATTTTGAATGAAAATCTTGGCTGCAATCTTGACTTATCTTATTATAATTATAATTTATTAGAGACCTTTCAACCATCCGGGTCATTCGGGTCTGTAAATCTTGACCAAAGACATCAATTTTGGACAATTTATTTAAATTCTTGGTTTTATTTATTAGGTTTTCAGTTTACTGTAGATAATTTATTAAGGAATTCTTGTCGAATCTTATTTTTATTTTTATTTGAAATTCAAATGCTTTAATTTTTTCTAAATCTGGCTTTTCAATTGCTTTCCTGTAGCTTATTTATAATTTCCAATTATGTTTTTGGTGTCTTAAATGTTTTCAATCATTCATCCCGTCTTGGAAATCTTTAAGTTGTGTCTAGTATACATAGTACAAAACGATTTATTCCTGACTTTCATATCATTTTTTGTTCCAAAAAATAATCTAATTAAAATTAAGAACTTTCACAATCTGCCGTTTGAAGGTGTATAGAAAAATACACTGATTTTTCCACAGTTTCCGATAAACAGTAAAAAAGTACTCGCTCGATAATCGGACGCTGTTGGGACCAAAGGCTGTCCGACTATCAAAAACGTCCAATTTTCGAGGGTGTATGGAAAAAAAATGTTATTCCGTTAAAATGGCCTGTTTTTCATCTTTAAGTATATTTTTTAGTGATAATTAGACATAATACAAGCAAAATAATCTTAATATAGAGGAATGAAAAATGCTAAATCTTAAAAAAAAACGACTGTCTGACTTTTCATATTGCTGGACCACAAGCCTCGAGGTCAAATTTTTAACAATTCATTGATCTTAGAAAGAAATCGTCCACGGGCGGGGGGTTCTTTTGATGAGAAAATTTGGAAAATGGGACATTTTGGTAGAAAATTTTCATGTAAAGAGTAATTAATTGAACTTGCCTTAGCCTCCTAAAACGTCCGATTTCCGAGCAAGTACTTTATTTTATTTAACCTACATGTATCGCCATAAGATGCTTTTGAAAAATTTAAATTTAGAGGGGCAAGCAAAATTTCCATCGGCCTCTCTAAAGCTTAATTTGGGTCTGGGACTCATAAATAGGGAGAACAATTATTATGAGCTCTCTTGTCACGTAAATCAGTCAGTAATTTTTTAAAGTTTTTGTTTAGAAACATTAACAAAACTAATTAAAAAAAAATAATTCAATTTCGAAAAGTTCAATAATTTAACTGAGGTTTACCAATAATTGAATTGATTGCTGAAACGGCCGAGCAAATTCCATGATTGCAAAAGATAGATTCATGTCAGGGTCCTAATTGACGTACCACTATTCACAGATTTCATCGTAATGGATAGAAAATATATTTCAAATTTGTCGGCCGACGAGCCTCCTTTCTAAAATTCTGATCTATGCCGACAAACACGAGCAAAACCAAATACCGAAAAGCTTGCATTCCCAATTAGATGACGACAAACGATGTCGGGCTTCATTAATCAAACAGGCAGCGAGTCGGCATCATATGTATGTGTGTAGCACAGGAAATAGTTCAATTTCACAAAACATAAACACAAATAGAGCCTCCCTCATCCCTGAATTCGGAATTATCGTTTGAAAGGCGGGGAATGAAATGACAACCGACTAGCCAGGACTCAGAACATATTCGTAACTATAACGGTTTTCATATCCATATTCCTGGTTTGCCGTTTGTTGATTGTTGTTTTGTTTGTGTTTCTCGATGCACGAGCCAGACCATTGCATTGCATTGCCATTCTCGAACCCCAGACCGAGTCATGCCCCAGACCAAGGGCCTTTTGCCATCCTGGGGCCAGCCGAATGAACGATGCATGCTTCCGGTTCTTAATTAAAATTGACATTATCGATTTTGCTGGTTGCATTTGCTGCAGAATTTACGAATTTTACTAACAAATATGAAACACTGCTTGCTTGCAAGAAATTTCGGGGGAAAAGAATGATTCAAATTTTAATCCAACTCGATTGTTGAAAGGTATCCAACAGGAATAAATTTCTTCCGAAAAGCAATAAACTTTGAAATGATTCCAAATCATCTTTGTAGTTTTACAGTCAATTGAAATGGATTTCCTGACTGTTTTGATGCTTTTATTGGGTAGGGAAGCGTAAACATTTGAACTGCATTTGAAATGGACGAACCTTCAAATAAACAATAGTTGAGCAGTTGCCCTGATGGTGGATTGTTTTCGCCGTTCGACCTTTCAAATTTAATTACGATCATTAAAATATTATAAACACCTCAATAATGACACAAACAATGCCAGGAAGGTAGCCGCATGAAAGTTGTTGGGAGGAAAGGATTTTATTTGTTTCAATCAGAGAGGAGTCACTTGATATATTACAAACTGCCAGAAAGCAGGAGATTGAGGGCTAAAATTTTGCACAGTAGGGGAGATAAGGACATAATGGTCATCTTAAGGAGGATGCTTGTTTAACCATAGAAAACAGCTATAATATGTGAGTTACATCATTGTTTCGTGTTCAGGCACTAAAACTTCCTAACTGGCTAAAACTTGTACAAGAAGATTATGAAAAACTTTTAAAAATGTATTTGAATTTTTTTTTGTCTTAAGTTGAAAATCAATCACTGTAGGGGCATTATAAAAACCCTCCCTGGGGCAGTATAAGCACCATTTATCGGGGCACAATGAACGTTTTCTGCCGTAGAACCAAGTAGCGAATTCAACTCGATTATGTCAACTGAATTATAGAGCTACAGCTTGACTAGTTTTATCTGACGATTTTTAGGGCTTGTGATATAGCTCAGTTGGCAAGTCTGTTGTCTCCTGAGCCGATGTCCGCGAGTTCGAGCCCAAGAGTAAACATCGAACACAGTTGTACCGGATAAGTTTTTCAATAACGATCCGCCAACTGCAACGTTGATAAAGTCGCGAATGCCATAAAGATGGTAAAACGACTATAATCGAAACAAAAAAAAAATCTGACGATTTGGCCTATTGGTAAGGTGTCCAAAGATAATCAGAGGACTCGAGTTTGATTCCTGGTTGAGGAAATTTTTTATGATTTACCATTCATGATCGATCCATTTTGCACTTTTTAGAGTTAGAAGCTAAACGTTGCACACAAGAATATTTTCATGGCCGCAGAATAAAAGGGGGGTTTTGGGGGTAAACTCTCTCTCCCCATGAGAGTCCGAAAATGCTAAACAAATTGTTCTTTTTTAAATTCAAAATAACATATTTCTAACCAAATTTTGATGAACGACTAAAATGATTCAAGTTTAACCATTTTGACTCGGAACCAAATCCAAATCCCCCGAAAATTATCTTAGGTCAATAATTCTATTACAGTTTTTCAACAAAAAAATCTAAGTTGTTGATAAAAATTGAGTCTCAAATATCGAATTTCAATAAGATTAGACTAAGCTTGCAAAAACTCTCAGATTTAGCCCGAGTTTTTGCACTTTATTTGCAAAATCAAACAAAAATTCAAATTTAGTCATTAACATTTTGTGTTTGCGTCTAAACTTTTAAGTAAATTTTATCAACTTTATAGTGATTTTTGTTTCAAAGCTTATAATATTATTTATATCGATTAACAAAAGTAAAGTGTTTTACTTCATGAAATCTATTTAATCTATTAAAAAAAAGTCCCGGATTTGCACTGCCCGGGAAAACATCAGAAGCTTAGTTTTGAATAATTCCGGATTATAAGCATTGATGATTGGTTTTAATCGCCGATAAATTTAAACATTATAGCATCGAATATGAGCATTAAAATTCAATTTCTGTAATAAGAATTCGGATTCTGTATTTAATTTATTTTTACTGAACTTCAGTTTGGATCATCATCGGAGATCGTGATTCGAATCACACTTTTGCATTTCAAATTTCTATACTCGAAACTCATCATTTCAGAATATGAAAAGAAAATATTGAAAATTTCAAACCATTTCTAAGATTTGAAGTTTTTGCTTTAAATTCATATGCAGAATTGGAACTAAACAGGGGTTTCATAATGGTGATCCAGGGGCTTGTGATATAGCTCAGTTGGCTAGTCTGTTGTCTCCTAAGCCGATGTCCGCAAGCTCGAGCCCAAGAGTAAAAATCGAACACAGTTACCGGATAAGTTTTTTAATAAAAATCCGCCAACTGCAACTCTGATAAAGCAGCGATTGCCATAAAGATGGTAAAACGACTATAATCGAAAAAAAATGGTGTTCCAGAATTGAAAAATCTGAAAAAGTTTTATCATTCGCTTTTTTCATTCAGATTAACAAGTTGATTGTCGAATAAATAACTAATGGAAGAATTCAGAATTCGAATAGGAGATTTCTGGTTAAAATTCTGAGTCAAATTTCTCTTTTAATCTCATAATAAATATAAATTTTTATCTGGAACTAAGATTAAAAAATGGATTTCAAATACGGAATTCAGTTTTCCAATTCCGGATCAAAAGGCAGAACTCAGATTCGGATCCAAAAGCAATAGTTCAGATTCAATTTAAAGTTAACTTTTATAAGAGGGCATATAGTCTGAGATACTGGCCCTCATCTATTTTCATGTCATCCAAAGGAGACATGATACCAGAAAAAAGAAGAACTTTTATAATCAAGACTAAAATATGAATGAGAGAATTTCATTGATAATTTAAATTACAGACGATCGCGGTTCAATTTTTTTTTCTGGATTCAAAATTTAAATTTTACATTCAATAAGATTCAATTCGAGAATCAAATCAATTGAAATCACAAATATAAAATATAATTTTGAATATTGAGAAACCTAGATTTTTTTTTTTTCAAATTTCACATGATTCTAACCAAAAAAAAAAAAGTCAAGTTATGTCGTAAGACGGAATACTATGTAAAAAAAAAAAGATTCTAACCAAGAAATAAATTATTATTGATAACTTTATGTGGGCAAAGAACTTGTACTTTATTTTCAAAATTAAATTGAACTGAGAACATTTTAAACTGGTTTTTTGTTTGACATTATTTATTTGAATATTCATCTTAAAATAAATTTTTAAACTTAAATCATTAATTAAAATCCATTTTACAAGAAAATAAAATAAATAGGGGTTGAACCGCAAACTTTATTTCTTACTTTTATTTCTAAGTAAATGATAAATTTTAACCAATGTCTCAATTGGTCATGCTTGTGGCTTAAAATAATTAACTTCGTACTTTCTAATTTAATTGAATATAAAAAAAGTTGTTCTTTAAAATGAAATATGAAAATCCCTTTACAATTTTGAAAATTCTTGAAAAAAAATTAACCACTTCTAGGAAAATAAGAAATTTATAAAAAAAACCTTCCTTTTAATGTAAAATAACTCAAACCTGAATAGTTATAAACAACCTTTTTTTTAAATATTCTTCATGCACGCTACGCACCGTTCGAGCAAAAATTAAAAAGAAATTTTTTTTAAGATCATAAACATAAAAATGTAAAAAGTGATGCTAAAACACTGCTTTCAATCAATCAACCGTCAAAATTGTTTATGTCACAGTACATAATTTTTTATAAGTTTATGGAAAGGTGGAGTTCTTCGCCATATTTTAACATCTTCATATTCTCAAAATACGAAACACAGCATTTTCTACGGATTTTCAAGGGTAGCTTTTTTTCGAACATTTTGTCAATGGGCAATTTCTCTGATATTCTAAAAATCGACTTCGAGCTGGATTTTGAGTATATTAACGTAAGTTTCCTCTATAAATTTATATTCACCAGAAAGCAATTTCATACCGGTTCTTGTGAAGTAATGGCATTAGCGCTACGATACTTAACAAGAATATGATATAATCCGTAGAAAATTCTGTGTTTCGTATTTTGAAAACCTGTAGATGCCAGAATCTGTTGAATTACGTAAATTTTCCAAACCACATTTAAAAAATTATCTACTGTTACGAAAACAATTTTGACGGATAACTGATTGGTAAGTAATGTTTTTACACCAATTTTTTTTTGTGGTCACAATCTTAGAAAAATTCAAAACAATATATACTTACACGCAACGTGAAGCATCTAATTTCAGCTTTTTTGAACATAAAGTGATTTATTTTAACACTTTGTAGTTAATCTATAGTCTTTGTTCCAAAGCAGGATTTTTCTGATTTTTTTTCTTAGACTTTGAATAACGGAAAACTGAAGTGTTGTAGCTAAATATTGTTTGAGAAATGTATTTGAGTAACATTACGGAATTTCTTGCACTATAAATTTTGTACAAATCGGTAGAGAGTGTCAAGGGTAAAAACTTGACACTCCAGGAACTCCAACGGGAAACAATTTCTGGGACGGATGAGGGTAAACAGTAATTGTGGGTGACTGCGAAATTTGAATCTTAAAATTTGGAGTATTTATTCAAAACTTTTGATGAATGTTCAGATTGTACAATCTGAAACTGTTTCGAAACTGAGTCGATTCGAAAATAATTGCTTATTACTGATGGAATTCTGCCTACAAAAACTGCGTTTAAACTTATTGTTTTTGTTGAGATGTGGAGATTTAATATTTAAATTAAAAAAAAACTAATCAGAACTAGATATGGAAACATGAAAAAATCGAAAGAAACTGGAAAATTGGAAAAGCTTAAAAAAAATTACTAAAAACGCGCAATTTGTTTTTTCAAGCATGTATTTCATAAATCATTTGAATTTTTTTGGCAAACATGCCACTTTTACGCATTTATTGTCAAATTTTCATGATTATCTGCTGTTTGTAATACCGACAGATGGCTTTTTTAGCCATAAATTTAAAAGAATTTGTTATAAGAATCAGGTAAGTGTAGACAGTGTGTTAATACTAAAACCGTGAATTTCGTTAGGATATATTTTTCGTGAAAATAAAATTATTAACAACTTTTGACATAAATTGGCTCATTCACAATTTTATTTTAAATTTTATTAATATTTTACAATTATTTATTAGGATTTTGTTATTTTCCCTTTCTTATTCACATAAGGTACGATCTCGAGACACGCTGACTGGACTCATTTATTCGATGAGTTTTAACTCATCTATTTATTACATACTTAGTCATGAGTAGTGTGACACAATTTTTTTATATTTGATATGGTTTTTATTAACTTTTTTTTTTATTTATGTAACGTATAGGCTGGTTGTGGCGGGAAAAAATATTTAATTAATAAATATCTCAAAAAAAAAAAAAACAAATATCACACCCAATGTTACCCAATCATGTGCAAAAAATCATCATTAGCTAAAATTTTCCCACTGTGGACCTTAACCTTCAAAATCGGTCGGTTTTATTTTTTTAAATCCTGTTCCAAATTTGCATGAATTTTAATCAAAGGCGAACAGCGGCTGAGAATTTTTGAATCAATTACTGTGTTTAAACAGCAGTTTAGACCACCGGTGCCAGACAGACTGATTTAGCGTCGTTTCAAACCGTGTTTTGCATGCACGGTTGGGACCGGCCTAAATTAATTAAATTACACTAGATTACAGTATTTTTGAACCAAGCAAACTGAAGATTACTTTCAATGTAAAACCGCGCGCTGAATCCGAAAATGAAATTAAAAAAAATCTCAGTAGAACCAATCTTGAGTTATGCTCCACATATGAAATTTTGGGAACACAAAAAAGTACTTATACTAAAATTGTATTATCTCGGACTGCATAACATTAATTGAACTTATAAAACGCAATGTGCAAAATGTACTCATTGCGTTTTAAACGACAATTTGCGGCCAAAATACAATCTTTGAACCGCAATAACTTTTTTGTTTCAAGTCCAATCGTTTTGCAGTCTTCAGGTGAAATATTTGCTCTAATTTGGGCTTCAAAAAAATGTTCATAGAATAAAAATCGGCTGGTGACAAAAAAGGTTACAAATGGAAAACTAGTGTTTTTTGTTCCTCCCCACTAAAATATCTTAAAATCGCATACACGCTTGAGACTAAAATAACCCTCAGATATTTTTGAAATTTGGCATGTGACCTTCTGGCAAGCTAATAATCAATTCAAGCTTGCAGAGAGTAAGATTTATCATCTTTAATTCTTTCTATATTAAGTTAAGTAGGGCAAGGTGGGGTAATTATGAACAAAATTTCTTCATTTGGCACACTTAAAGCCACCATATGTTCATTTCTTATCATAAATTCTGAAAAGCTGCCAACAATAAATGTTTCCGTGCTCTTCATCATTCTGTAGAGCAACTTTTATTTTTTGGTCGCATCCCACGGCCTTAAGACGTCTGTTCATATTTACCCCACTGTCTAGGGGGTAATTATGAACACGGATTACGAACTTGGTATAAAATTTTTGAAAAGTAACAGTATTTATACGTTACATTTACCCATAGTAAGCAGTGTATGGTGATTTTTTACTTAAAAAATTATGTTCCTAATTACCCCAAAACCTGTTCATAATTACCCCGAGACTTGTCCAATATTATTTATATGGTCTCAGAAAATCTCAATACAACACCAAATAATGAAAATAATTAACAGTAACAAGCAAATGGCTTGTTTTATAAAAACTCAATTTAATTCATGTATAAAACTTGTAAAAAAACAAAAGTAATCAAAAATAAGATGGAAAGCAACAGAAAAAAGTAGCTATTTAGTGTTCTTTTCTATTGATTTTTTCTAACTTTTGTTTCGCGAGTAAATTTTTGTTGTTGCATCTTTTACATTTTGGTAGGTTTGTTTTTTTTCGTTTCTTTATGTCGTTGCAGAACATTTTTATTTGATAGGACCTCTCCATACAGTGAAATTTTGGGCAAGTCAGGCTACTCGATATTTTTTACATCCGTTTGAAATGTTTTTGCAGCAAATATCAAGCCTTCACCAAAATGTCGTGGGCTAGGCTTTTCAGGTATCATAAAATTGAAACCTATAGGGGAGAATGAGGATACTTGATCCCTGGGGATACTTGATTCCTTAGCTATATCTCGAAACTGGAATGTCTTACAAAGATCAAATGTTCTATAAAAATGTGCCAAAATGAGCAAAATAACAATGCTTGTAGTTTAAAATTTTTTAACAAAATAATTGTTTGAGTAATTGAACTTTGTTTGAAAAATTTCACAAAATGTAACTTGAAGATCTTTTTCCATCACTTTAAAATGTCCCTTACATGGGAAAATTATGAAAAAAATATTGGTCCAATGTATCAGTCGTTCGAGCGTAAAATGAACTTCATAATGCCATATTTTCAAGGCAATGGAAAACTCTCAACTTTTTTCAGAAAAAGTTTTCTAAAATGTTGATTATGGGTACAATTGATCCCCTAGAGTTGGGTACAATTGATCCCCCTTCCAAACGGCGTATTCTTCTTCTGAATTGATCGTTATGGTTGCTGATTACGAAATTACTAATATTTATCCAAAAACTAATATTTATCAAAGAATTGTCTGAAGAAAAGAGCAAAAATAATTAATTTTCTCTTAATTATAAAAAAATGCCCCTTTAAGTATGCAATGTTATTAGCGTTGAGACAAAGTTATAGAATTTTCTTCTTATGTCTGCTATAAATTGTGAAATGAGAACAAACATGACCAAAATAGTAAATTAACATTCTATCTTGGGGTTTTGTTTGATTTTTATACAAGGATTAGGTTTCCTGAATAAAAGATCAAGTCTCCTTCAAAAGGGGATCAAGTCTCCCCTAACTTCAGAAAAATCGCAATTTTTTTACTCCCACGAAAATGCTTCTAGTTCATCAACGGGTTCAAGTATCGTTCTAATTTTTGGAGCATAGAAACTTGAAGTTACAAGCTGTCAGAAAATGTCAAAGACGGCGAGTTGCTAAATTTTTCCAAAAAGATATGGTGAAAATAAGAAAAGGGGATCAAGTATCCCCACTCTCCCCTACATATACAGAAAATTCCAAAATCTTTCAAGATGGTTGTTTCACAAAAACACTCATTAAAATCTCGATGTCCGTGCTTCAGAAAAAGTTGTACGTATATCAAAATAAGATATAATCATTTTATTTCAGGACAATCCGAAAAAAATCTTGATCATTGAAAATGAGCTCAACCCCATTCAAGTTTGTCAATCAGAATAAGATATAATTCAGAATGGAGAAACTTAAATTCGAAAATTTGGAGTGCTTAATTATAACTGAATCAGATGTAAATATCTTGGTGAGATACGTTTGAGTTATTATTTTGATATGCTCTCCTGATCGGGACGAAAACTATGGGGTACCCGATCAGGAGGGAAAAACAAAATTATATCAAAATGAGATATTTTGATACTTATTTTTTTCTATCTAAATGAGTTATAATTCAGTACTCGTAGGATGTTAAAATATCTCAAATTATATCAAAAATCTATAGGGGAGAGTGGGGATACTTGATCCCATTTTCTTATTTTCACCATAACTTTTTGGAAAAATTTAGCAACTAGCCGTCTTTGACATTTTCTGACAGCTTGTAACTTCAAGTTTCTATGCTCCAAAAATTAGAACGATACTGGAACCCGTTGATGAACTAGAAGCATTTTCGTGGGAGTAAAAATATTGCGATTTTTCTGAAGTTAGGGGAGACTTGATCCCCTATTGAAGGAGGCTTGATCTTTTATTTAGGAAGCCCTAATCCTTGTATAAAAATCAAACAAAACCCCAAGATAGAATGTTAATTGACTATTTCGGTCATGTTTTTTCTCATTTCACAATTTATAGCAGACATAAGAAGAAAATTCTATAACTTTGTCTCAACGCTAATAACATTGCATACTTTAAGGCGCTATTTTTTATAATTAAGAGAAAATTAATTATTTTTGCTCTTTTCTTCAGACAATTGTTTAATAAATATTAGTTTTTGGATAAATATTAGTAATTTCGTAATCAGCAATCATAACGATCAATTCAGAAGAAGAATATGCCGTTTGGAAGGGGGATCAATTGTGACCAACTCTAGGGGATCAATTGTACCCATAATCAACATTTTAGAAATTTTTTTCTGAAAAAAGTTGAAAGTTTTCCTTTGCTTTGAAAATATGGCATTATGAAGTTCATTTTACGCTCGAATGATTGATACATTGGAAGAAATATTTTTTTCATTATTTTCCCATGTAAGGAACATTTTAAAGTGATGAAAAAAGATCTTCAAGTTACATTTTGTGAAATTTTTCAAACAAAGTTCAATTACTCAAACAATTATTTTGTTAAAAATGTTTAACCTACAAGCATTGTTATTTTGCTCATTTTGGCACATTTTTCTAGAACATTTGATCTTTGTAAGACATTCCAGTTTCGAGATATAGCTAAGGAATCAAGTATCCCCAGGGATCAAGTATCCTCATTCTCCCCTACGATCATAGCTAAATTATATCAGTTTTTGATATGCTCCTATCAAGATTATATCTCGTTCAGATAGCATAGTTTGATATTGGACAGAACAAATTTTATCAAAATTATAACTCATCAAGATATGAGTGCTTCGAGAAAATTTTCTAGTGGAAGGCCAATAAACCACATTATTTGATAATACCATGCCCCATTTTTGGTTTCCCAAAAATTTGATTCAATTTTATGAAAATGTTGAGCGAAACTCGTTAATGTAAGGTTTGAGCCGTTGACTTCGATGTCCGTGTTTCAGAAAAAGTTGTACGTATATCAAAATAAGATATAATCATTTTATTTCAGGACAATCCGAAAAAAGTCTTGATCATTGAATATGAGCTCAACCCCATTCAAGTTTGTCAATCAGAATAAGATATAATTCAGATTGGAGAAACTTAAAATCGAAAATTTGGAGTACTTAATTATAACTGAATCAGATGCAAATATCTTGGTGAGATACGTTTGAGTTATTATTTTGATATGCTCTCCTGATCGGGTAAATATGAACACTCATCTGTAAATCAGTGCTAATAATTTTTTTCAAAATTTCTTCAAAATCCAGACAAAGCATCATAAGCTGAATGTAAAACAGGTGATAACAACATTCCAGCTGGATTTCCTATGATCAGATATTCAAAACATTGAACATTGTCGAAAACGACTTTCGTTTCACGGGGTAATGATTTTTTAAAACCTCGGAAATATTATCATGAAGATTTGAAAACAGATCGGAAACAGCTTATAGCTATCCATTGGATGTTAAACTACCACTTTTGGTACTTTTTGTTTTAATTCATCCCCCACAGCAGCGCGTATGGCACTTGTTCGGAATTACCCCGTGTTCATAATTACCCCACTTGACCCTACACTGCGGCTCGTTAAATTATTCAAAAATGCTAAAATTACTGTTATGGTAAAGTAGCCACAACTTCTTCAATTTTCACCCGATTATGATAAATAACCACTTGAAACTTTTGTTTTGAAATGACAACCAAAGTACATTGAAAATAAGATTTTTTAAGTTTCACCATCGACTATAAAACTGCCGATGGAACCAAATTTCTCTAAAAAATGAGTTTTTTCAAATAATTTCTATCATAAGTTCATTAAGATGAACACTACTGTTCCTGCTCAAATTTCAATTCATTCACCTTCAAAACTCAAAAAAGGAATTTCAAATTATTGTTATGAAGTACGAGAGATTGGAATCTAAGTAAAAGTACTTTTTTTTCTATTTTTTTAAAAATGTCCTATTTGCAGCAAAACTGAAAAATTGTTCAAAAGGGCGAACACGAAATTATTGCGACACATACAACAGGGCATAACTTTTTTACCGTTGGGTAAAAATCAACCAAATTTTGCACACTTTACCATTAATGTGTATTGTTTACATGCTGTCAAACTCGAAGTAGTGTTTTTCGATTCAACGAAAATGGAGGTGAACCAACGCAAGTCGAGAAAACAAATTCTTTCCAAACACCAGGAATTTTCCGACATGTCGCACCGGCAGTTGGGAAAAATATTGAACATCACCATTCAAACCGTCTCCAGAGTGTTGAAGCGGTTCCAGGAGCAGTTGAAGTTGAACTACGGCAAAGGAGCTGGAAGAAAATAGGGACCGGAGAACAAAAAGACGGAGGGGAAGTTGAAGCGGATGATTAAAACAAATCCCAACGTCTCATGCCGTGATTTGGTTAAAAAGATCGCAGAGTTACGTCCAGAATGCAAAAAAGAGAGCTGGACTACATACATATAAGGTAGAGAACATCCCAAATCGCGATGAACGGCAACAATCGACGGCTAAAACTTGGGCACGGAAGCTCTACGAGAAGATGCTGACAAAATATGACTGCATTGTGATGAACGACGAAACGTATATAAAAGTCGATTTTAGGCAAATTCGGAGATTGGAGTTTTTCACCGGCAAGAGCAAGTTCGATGTGGACGACAAATTTAAGAAGAAGAAAATGACAAAGTTCGCTCTTTTGCGAACTGAGGAGTGAGCCTTCGTGACAAGGGGCACAGTAAATGGCAAGCTCTACAAATCTGAGTGCCCCGAGAAGCGCCTTTTGCCGTTCTTGCAGCAGCACGACGAAGCTCCTCTTGGAGTGGTTTGAGGCCAATTCTGCCCATTTTGTTCCAAAGGACATGAACCTGTCAAACCGTCCGAAACTGTGCCCGGGGGAGCAGTACTGGGCAATAATATAGCAGGAACTTCGGAAGAGCAAGAAGACATTCAAAGACAAGGAGAGCATGTTAAGAAAATGGAAAAAAAACTGAAAAACTGGTACCGGATGACACTGTAAAGACTTTGATGGAGGACATTGAGCGATAATGCGTTCAATTTTGCACTCAAGACTCCATCGACAAATTTTTCATTTGATTTTTGAAGTAAATGTAAATATATGTATAAAACTACCCCGAAATTTTGGTTTGATTCTAACATTATGAAAAAATGGCATGACATTTTCGGTGTCGCAATAATTTCGTGTTCGCCCTTTACTGAGATTTTTTTGAATTTCATTTTTGGATTCAGCGCCCGATTTTACTTTAAAAATATAGTTCGGTTAATAAAGTTCACATTTTTTTTTTATATTTTGAAAACTAGTAATTATTCCAGTACCCTTGTCAAAATGATCACCCTTGATAAGCTTGACAAAGACCTCAAAAATCATTTTTCCCACCAGCTGACTGGCTGATGAAACGACAAATTTTCCTACCAGTCATTAATCCACTGTATCGTCATTACTTCCACCCAGGAAGGGATGATGAAGAAAAAAAAGGAAAAAATCAACGCCAAAACTTTGTCCATAAATCAACACACATCTGACGTTTGCTCCGCCGTCATACTTCTTAGTTGCTCAGCAGCAGCAACAGAAAGAACCCTTTAAATCCTTTCCGAGACTCGTGATGTGGCTCATCGGATTTCTCCCTTCTTGCCACCCCAGTCAGAAGGAGATGGTTTCGCGCCATCGCCAAAACTCTCCGAGCTCTTCTGGTGTTTTCTGGTCCACAAAATCGAACATGTGTAACGGGCTGGCCGGGAAAAATGGTGCCAACTAAACTGACGACGTCGCCATCGTCGTTCGGTCTATTTTTAGCTCTTCATCAAACCCATCAACATCATCATCAGTCAGCCGGAGCGTCCTCATAGATGTTGGATTTATGTTTGCTGGAAAATCAGGCACCCAAACTAGACACAGTCTGGGGAAGAGGGTGGCGTTGTAACATCCAAAATAACAACAACAACAGGTAGTAGGTATTTAGGTCTAGTATTGGCCTCCAGCTGGCGCTCCAATCGGCTTCAATATTAATCATGAGAACGGCGCCACATGGAGTCCTCCTCAATCAGGCTGGAACCGGAGCCCATGATGGCCAAGGGCCTACCGGAAGTGACAGGACTGGGGCCAGGAAGGGACAGGAAGCCTGCCTACCTGCCTAGCTATTTTGTTTTCGGTGAAGTTTTATGATCCGCCAGGCACACATCGCAGAGCTACTTTTGGCACCATTAGGCTCAAACAAGGAAGTTTTTCGGGGCCAATTTGATGTTTCGATTATTGGCGCAGAGCAGCCGGCTTGTCGCTCATTCAAACGTGATGGTGCGGATCATATACTGATAACGGCCGTTGTTCGATGATAAAGTCTCTGAATGGAGGGGGCTTCCGGACACGCGCAGGTTTCCATTGCAATTTATTGCAGTAGGATTTTATTGGGTTTATCTTTTTGAGCAAATTTACGATGGGATTTTTTGGCAATTAAATTTGAAATAACATCTACTCAATTTTTGAAAGACCTTCTGTGTAGAGTGAGGTGGAATCGATAGAATCAAATTATAATTTACCAATAATTTTAATTGGTAATTCACTAAAGTGAATTGTAGTTAAGACTCTGTGAGCTATGAACCTGTTTGATCCATTAGCTGAAAACCATAGATCATTAATGTAGACCCGAATGACCCGGGTGGTTAAATGGTTTCAAATAAATTGTAAAAATACTAATTAAAGATCATTAATTTCGTGGAGTAATTTTATTACACGAGAGAGGGAGGTTCTCTAGAATTTTTTGTTTAAATAATGTTTAACGCACGATCCCACCCAGCAAACATTTTTGTAACTATATTTTTATGCTGTTTTGATATACATACGTCCCAAATAAATTATAGAACGATCGTATGAAAGTTGAAAAAACAACATTTGCCTACAAAATTTCATTCCTTTCTAAAACGACGAAAACTACACCATTTGGGCGTTATCCATCGCCTTATTCGTCCTACTTAACGAAAGAATGCAAGATAGCGCAAGATGTTGCTCTCATAGCTTTTAACACGTTCGTCGCCACGCTAATTTCGGTTTTACTAGCCGGGCCCAAACAAATTCTCGGAGTGAAAAAGTTAGGAGGGAGAACTTCAAAATTTGCAACGTGTGGCTAAACTGAGTGACTTAAAGAGCGTCACACGTTTTTGATGTGGCGGGGCCTCCAAGAAAATACTCCCATCACCCGAATATGGGTCCCATGCAAGGTTGCCGAAATCACAGAAAAATCTGTAATTTCACAGAATTTTGAGCAAATTTTCATCACAGAATCTGTGTCACAGAACACAGAATTTTGAAATATTCACAGATTTCACAGAATTTTTGAATATGGAATGGATTTCAAAAACTATATTTTTTTTAGCCAATACTAAATAAACATTTCTTACTTTGAATTAAAAAAGTATGATAAAATTGGTAATGTTTATTGATTTTTCCTAACTAAAATGTTTAAAAGACCCAATTTATCATGAATTTTCAATGAAAAAGAAAGAAATCGCATCACAGAAAACCATCACAGAATTTTTGTGTAAAATCACAGAAAGTCAGAATTTTTTTTCTCAAAAACACAGAATTTTTTTCGGCAACCTTGGTCCCATGGCGATGAACGTGTTAAATCATTGCCATCGACAATTTTTTTCCATTTCTCTCATTGGTCAATTTTACTCGATTCCCAATGGCAAACTGATTTTTAGCCATCTGGATGAACTGCTGGTTGCAGAAAGATCATGACGATTATTTTCTCATTTGAAGCACGCGCAGAAGCAAAAACATTTAAAAATTTACAAACATGGCGGACTTTCTATCATATCCAATTTAAACTGACTTTAGACGATATATAATACGAACTTTTCACTATGCAGTTGGAATAGCGATTCGCTTTACCATTGTAAATGACTAAAGTTATCATTTCTGATAGGATTTCATATTTGCTGGGCAGGAACGGAAGAGAGGAAATTTGGGGGTTAAAAGCCGTTGCCCCTATTGAAGGTTTATAAACAACTCATGGGATGTTCTGTTCAATTTAAATACTTATATTTCAAATTCCTTATAAAAATTTTGTTGATTGGTTAAGGTTTTTGAAGAGTTAAAAATCCGTTCCAGATTATGAACAAAATGAAACATATTGTAAACAGTATGGAAAATCCAGGCCCAAAAAACGGACCTGCCCAATATTTAAGCTCAATCGAACTTGGTTTAAGGGCCCTGAATGTGCTCGAAGTTTCGTTTTTTGACCCTCAGAAATCACCAAAGAAGTGACCAAAGAAAAGAGAATCGGGAGAATCGAAATTTTAATTTGGAAGCTTTACGTCGAAATCTGGTGCTATATCAAATAAAAGTTGCCCAAAATCAACTTTCTGGGACTTATGGCCAAGTCATGAAAAATCAATATTTGGTAGAAAAAAAATTTCGTGATAACACCAGATCTTAAAGTTTCATGCATTTTTAAGCAATTATGATTCAAAATTAAAATTTCGATCTTCCCGATTTCCTTTGGTCCCCCCTTTGATGATTTTGAGGATAAAAAACGAAACTTTTAGCGCCTTGAAGCACTCCCTAAATCTAGTCCGATTGAGCTGAAATTTGGCACAGCTCAGTTTCTTGAGCAAATCTTCTACATGTATATGATTGGTTTGCTCAATTCGACATAACCCATTTGGCTGCTACCCTAATATACATATCCGTATTGAAACATTTAAAATCCAAAGTAAAATATTCGTAAATAATAGAGAGTTTTGTTTCATATTTTGCATTCGAGTTTCATTGTTATTTGACACCGTGTTTCAGAAAATTTACATTCATTCCCATTCATAAGGCATATTCTAAATGGACCATTGGATTAACGACTTCGAATCGTGATTTATATTTCGAAACAGTATTAAAATTTCAAATCCATGCGTTTAATACTGAGATTTAAGGCTTCTAGTTTAGTTTCAAAATAAAAATAAAAATTTAAATTCAAGGTCTGAATCTTCAATCAATGTCAAAGGAGATCCCGAATATAAATTAAAATTTCACTACTTATTCAGTCCTCAAACGCTCACATAGCCAAAGACCGTGAGTTCAGTTCTTGCTTGGGTAGATGGAAATATTTCTACACTTTTCAATTAAAACACCTATTTTCCTTATCAACAAAGAAAAAGAAGCTAAAAAAAGAAGCTTTAATATTGCCGTTACAAACTCCATATTTGACGCATTCTTAATTGTACTATTTCTGAATATATATTTTAAATTTCAGATCGCAATGGCAGTTGTTGTACAAATTGAATTTTATTTTTAGTCTGCTTTTATTTTAACTTCTATACCATCGATAAATCCGCAAATGATGTTAAGAAATTTTGTTACTCGCTGAATGCTGTTAAAAGTTGTTGATTTAAGCAAACTTTAGCAGACTTTATTCTCCTTAAAGTTCCTCCTGAGTTGTTTAATGTTTCGTATTGATATTTATGCCTTTTTAAGATAAAAATAAATTTTAAAGAAATATAAAAAATATTAATAGCAAACTACATAATGGATTTGTGTTATTATTCAGTGTGTCAGTTAATTCTTCAAATAGCTTCCGTGTAGAGGAAAAAAAACCAAGCTTTTTCAAAAGTATGTACCCGAAACAATATTCAAATCCAAAACCATTTCTTGTCAAGCTGGATTTAATTTTAGTTCATTAAGTTGAAGTTTTGAACTCCATATTCGTCGATCAATCATATTCAGTGAGATTAGATGATATCCCACTTAAATTCGTCAACATTTTATTGCCAAACATATTAACTCCTATAACGCACTTTTTCAATAGAACATAAATTTCTGGGAAAAATGCTGAAGCGAATATACGAATTTATCACAACTTAGAAGTTCAAATTCAGTTAAATTTTTCATACCTCGCCACAGAAAAGAACTTTACAGCAATTCCGTTTTTGTTAGAAGTGTAAGCTATTGGAATTCACTTCCCAATTCTTTAACATTGTAAAATTCGTTCGCAGTTATTTGGAAAAATTAAGTTAGTTTTTAGTTTGAAAAATCTTTTTTAAATGCGATCCAAGTCACAATGTATTTAAAAAAAAAAGAAAAAGAATATCTTAGGTTACTATTTAAAATATGGATAAGTAAATAAATATTCCGATGCACGGTTTATGGTGAGGAAAAAAAGTCAATTATTTCCCACCTTTGGTCACTCAATTGAAAATAATTTTCTTTCAAACATGACAGACTCGAAGCTAGAAAAGATTAGTTACGAGCACACGTTGAATTCCATTCAAATATTCATATTTCAAGTGGATAAAAAAAAGTTTCTTCACGAAGCAGTAGGTTTCAGCTGCAGTTAAACGGGTTTAAAAATGATAAAAGAAATGAAAATTCATGAAGGTAACTGGCATTGAAATATATTTTCAATTCAAGAAAACTTAATTTTCAAAAGGAATTGTCGAAAATAAATTGGAATTAAGCCATTGCATTGGCGAATCATTTTAAGATAAAAGTTAAACTTTCTACAAAGTTCTAAAGCAAACACGGCACACTTAAAAACCTTTAAAAAATATGTACACAGTAAATTTTGCCTCGATTTCCAACAAAAAACATTGCTGGAAAAGTTCAGCAATCCAATTTTTGCTGGAACCAGCAAACATTCTTCGTCTTGCTGATTCCAACTTTTATTTATTAATATGATCACCATGAGGGTATTATATTGAAATTAGAAACCTAATTTAGAAACCAAAATTTTCAGTTGTTTTTTGAAAAAAAAAAAGCTAATAATCAGCAATATAGATAGCTGGTTTCCAGCCATTGAGTTTGTTGATCGTGTTCAGCATTTCAAATTGCTGAAAACTATGCTGGAAATTCAGCAAAATTTTGCTGGTTTCCAGCAATTTAAAATTTGCTGTGTACAATACATAATAATGAAATGTATTCGAAAAAAATGCAACACTTTGTTTTGTTTCTTTTTTTATTTTTTTACGTGTAGTCTTCAATCGAAATTAAAAAAATTACAAAATATTTAAATTTTGTTAAAATTGTGAGACCCAGATTTTTTTTATACAAACAATTTTTTTTAATACAAACAAAATCTTTAAAAAGTGGCCTTTTTTAAAAGATCGCGTTTGCGGAACCTCTAAACATGATTTTGTATTAGTTGGCCCCATACAAAAGTTTGTTCTCCATACTCTAGTCTATCCTTTGAAGATTGAGCCCCCAGATTTACAGATATTATGCGATTTAATTGCTATTTTGATGCAAGATACTTTTATAATTCTTTGTAGATTCTTGATGATTATGATTTAAAAAAAAATCATAAACTCTTTGAACTAAGTCAAGCGTAGAACGCTAAACTTTGTATAATAGAAAAGAAATATTAAAATATCAGACAATAATTCAGATTACAAATTAGAAAATTGTTGTTTTCGAAATCCTTAGTAAGATGTGTCCATAAATACTTTAAAAAAATATTTGTTGAGCATCTTCACCATTCTCAAGGATTTGGATCTAATATAACTTCCAAACTACGAATTGTGACATTCCAAATATTAAAATTTAAAATTATTGTTAAGTTTGTGATGCCTGTTTATTGAAGATGGACTTTTAGATAAACCAAAATTTAACCTTTATCCACAAGTAAAAACAACTTGCTTTATAAACAATTATACAATGAAAACCTTTTATAAAGATCTAGCAAAAGCAAATGCTAATCAAATAAAAAATACCATACCTACTACTTGATTCGACAGCATTTATAATATCATCAAAACTTAAAATTAACTTATATACAACACAAAATTTCCATCGATAATTTTCCACAACTTCATCTTTATGTCAGAATCCCCCAGAAACAAGGGTTAAACATGCCAAAAATGTCAATTTTTCCCTTGTCTCTATCTTTTTGCTGGTTGGGAGGGGTCGTTAAATGTTCCCTTGTTCCATCTCAAAAGGAACACATACACTAGGTAGAGTGTGTCGAATTGCAATTCTTATCGAATTTCAAAACGTTTGCTATGAATAAATTTCGAACGTTACAATTTTTGCAGATTTTAAAATGAGATTTTGGTACCCGGGTTAAGATTTGAAAGTGAAAAAACGCAAAAATTTGTCCGGAGAATGTCCGTTTTTTGGTTTTTGGTGGTATTATTTTGTTCTCACGCGATGCAAATAAAATTCCAATATATGGAGCTTAACGAAAAAATTCTGGCTACAACTTTGCTGAAGTTTTCAAAGCGGTTAGAGAGGCGAGAATAATGTTATATCGTTCCAAACTGTTTGTATATTTTTTTTTTTCTTGGATAGGAACTATCAACACTGACAGACCTTCAATTCAATGTTCATAAATACTATTTTAACAAAAAAGACTCTTGAAATGTTCTGATGAAATGATCAACGTTGAATTCTCTATCTTTTACAAAAATTAAATTAAGTCTTCAGTTGTTAAGAGTCACAAGATGCAATGGTTTCGTATAAATTAAGCTACAATTTGGTGGAGCGGTAGACTGAGTCGATTTGAGTTCATTTTTAAATTTCCCAAACTCTGGGGTCTAAAAACCTTCGTTTTGGTCTAAAGCTTATCCAAGATATTGGCAGAATTTTTAAGTTACATTTATATGAGTAAATTTGAAATTTTAGGTTTGTATGGCAGAATCGAATATTTTGTACTGAAAAATAAACATCATTTTCGTTTCTTCTGTGGAATTGAGCCTGCTTATGGTTTTTGTGCTTATTTATAAAAGACTCTCCGCTGAACAACTTTGTTGAAGATAAAAACTTCTTGTCTTATTAGGCAAAAAAGTCATTAGCTGTTTAACAGGGGTATGTCTTTTGGCATTGATAAACTATAAATTCAATTGGCATCACTGCTGAGTGCCTAACGATGTATTGCATGACTTCTTTTCATGAAATACTTCGCGAGGCACCAGCAGTGATGTCAATTGAATTTATTGTTTTTCATTGCAAAAAGTCCAGAAGAGATACCCCGTTTAAAGAGGTAATAACGTTTTTGCCTAATAAGATAAGAAGTTTTTGTCTTGGACAAAGTTTTTCAGCGCAAAATTTCCTATAGAAACTTTATAAATAAGTACAAAAATCATGAGCTCAAGTCCACAGAAGAAACAAAAATGATGTTTTTTCCGTACAAAGTATTAAATTTTCCTAGACAAACCTAAAAGTTCAAATTTACTCATGATAACGATACTTATAAATTCTGCGAAAAATTATGGATGCATTTTAAACCAAAATGAAGGTTTTGTAGGACCCAGGTTTTGAGAAATTCAAAAATGTTTCCATCTCGACTCAATCTAATGGAGCAGTCTTTTTCTCTTCCAATAAACTGTTCAAATCACATTTTGAATAAAGTTTGGGTATTTCTAATCTTTAACCTTGTCTGAAGCCATCAGCACCATCTTAATCATTAGCTTGATTCTTTTACTATTTCATAGGCCGTTTTTGCTTTCCGGGAATCGGAAAATCTGACGTTCCTTTTCTCGGGAATTCCCGGGATCCCGGGAAAATTTGAAAATGAAGATTTCAACATGAAGATCTTATCAATCTTCTGCGTATATACTTATCAATATGGAATTTTTAAAATTTAAGGTTGTAGCATTGCAAAACATTTCAAACTTTTTTAATGCCTTAAAAATTCAATAAACAAACTCAAGACCCAAAAACGAAATACTTTAACCGAGAAACTGGCCTGATTCATGCTGCAAAAATATGAAATAATTGAAAAAGATGTTTCATTACACTAGTTTACAAAATTTTAAAAAAATCGTGAACTTGATTAGCTGACCAACATTTTTAATGTAAAATCGGGCGCTGAATCCGAAAATGAAATTCAAAAAAATCTCAGTAGAACCGTTTTTGAGTTATGCTCCAAATATGAAATTTCGAAAAAATTAAAAAAGTTCTTTTACTTAGATTAAAATATCTCGGACGGCATAACAGTAATTTGAAATCCCTCTTTTGCATATTGAAGGTGAATATGTTTTCTATCGATCATCTGAACACTGTTTTTGCGTTTGACCCACAGTATTGTTGATATTAGTGACTTTATGAGAAAAAAAATGATAAAAAACGCATTTTTTTAGAGAAAATTTTGTTTCAACGAAAGTTTTAGACTCGATGGTAACATTTAAAAAATCTGATTTTCTTTTGCGCTTAAATGTCAATTTAAAACAAAGATTTCAAGTGGTTATTTATCAAAATCGGTTGAAAATTGAAGAAGTTATGGCTACTTTACCATAACTGAAACTTTTGGAGTTTTTAATAATTTAACGAACCGCAGTACACTTATCATAGTATAGGAAGAATGAAACATGATAAATCTCACTCGCTTCAAGTCAAAATTATTTATTAGCTTACCAGAAGGTCACATGCCAAGTTTCAGGAAGATCTGACCATAGGGAGGGGTTGCTTAAGTCTCAAACGTGAATAAAATTTTGAGGTATTTTGCCCGGAAGGAACGAAAAATACTGGTTTTTCATCAATAACTTTTTTCATCAATAGCTGATTGTTTTTTATGGTTAATTTTCTTAAAGCCTAAGTTGCGACAAATATTTCACCCGAAGACTGTAACTCGATTGGATTTGAAACAGAAAAGTTATTGCGGTTCAAAGGCCGCAAATTTTGTCCAACTCGCAATGAGTACTTTTTACCCATTGCGTTTTATACGACAATTTTCGACCAAAATACAATCTTTGAACCGCAATAACTTTTCTGTTTCAAATCCAATCGAGTTACAGTCTTCGGGTGAAATATTTGTCGCAACTTAGGCTTTAAGAAAATCAACCATAAAAAACTATCAGCTAGTGATGAAAAAAGTTATTGATAAAAAACCAGTATTTTTCGTTCCTTCCGGGCAAAATACCTCAAAATTTTATTCACGTTTGAGACTTAAGCAACCCCTCCCTATGGTCAGATCTTTCTGAAACTTGGCATGTGACCTTCTGGTAAGCTAATAAATAATTTTGACTTGGAGCGAGTGAGATTTATCATGTTTCATTCTTCCTATACTATGATAAGTGTACTGCGGTTCGTTAAATTATTAAAAACTCCAAAAATTTCAGTTATGGTAAAGTAGCCATAACTTCTTCAATTTTCAACCGATTTTGATAAATAACCACTTGAAATCTTTGTTTTAAATAGACATTTAAGCTCAAAAGAAAATCAGATTTTTTAAATGTTACCATCGAGTCTAAAACTTTCGTTGAAACAAAATTTTCTCTAAAAAAATGCGTTTTTTATAATTTTTTTTTCACATAAAGTCACTAATATCAACAATACTGTTGGTCAAACGCAAAAACAGTGTTCAGATGATCGATAGAAAACATATTCACCTTCAATATGCAAAAGAGGGATTTCAAATTACTGTTATGCCGTCCGAGATATTTTAATCTAAGTACAAGAACTTTTTTAATTTTTTCGAAATTTCATATTTGGAGCATAACTCAAAAACGGTTCTACTGAGATTTTTTTGAATTTCATTTTCGGATTCAGCGCCCGATTTCACATTGGAAATGACCTTCAGTTTACTGAGTTCAAAAATGCTGTAAACTAGTGTTATTGATAGAAGTTAGTTAGCTAGACTTCAGGTTATTTATCAATTATCTTAAATTTTCAAATAACTTTCCATTTGTTTTACATTAGGTGGTATGAATAAGAAAATAGCAATTGCTTCGAAAGCTTTAACTTAGCTCAAACTTTACAATGGCAAAATTTGAAAGCATTTGCTCAACTAGATATGAAAAAGCAAAGTAGAACATTTACTTTCAACCAGCTCTAAATTAAAAATATGCATGCCATTCGAAGTATTTGACTCATAAAACTGCTCGAAAATGGCAACAGCAATTACTAGAGATTTATTCATATCAGCTATTTGTCATTTCTTTGCCGATGATTTTGCTACTGTTAAGTAACAGTTTCCGAAAAAGAAGTTCTAAATGATGAGTGTTGCAAAATTGAAAATTTATATTCTTTCCGTAGCGTTTCATTATTGAAATTGTTTGATTATTTGGATTCTTTGTCGTTTTTCACTTTTACACTAAGTTTTCTATTGGAAAAAACTTTTTTTTTCATAAAATTCAATGTATTAACCAGATTTTACAAAATTTTTTTTTTAAGAGACTGAGCCATCAAGGTATAACTATCATTTTCCTTGCTTAATCCGACCCTTTTTTTATTTAGATCGTTTAAACTTAAGTAATTTAGCACTTTTTATTGGCTTTGGGAATTCCCGGGATATTTTTAATGTTTTGGAATTTCTGAATGTTTCGAATTCCCGGGAATTCCCGACCGGGAAATCCCGAGTAGGACACTCTAGCAGTAACCTGAATTAGGATTATTTTTTTGCAAAATCATGGCATCTCGTGCCTCTAAATTTCTTGTTATACTTAGCATATTTTTGCAAATGTTAATGAATTAATTGTAGATCAATTCCCGAGAACATTCCAAGAGTTTTAAATCAATTATTTTTAGGTAAAAAAAAATGCTGAAAATTGGACCGAAAAATCTGTTAGTGTTGTAAGATTCTATCTTTGAAATAAAAAAAACTCAGTTTGGGACGTTAAAACTTTTTTTTCGCTACTCTTACTGCATTTGTATCTTTCGCAAAGTTGTAGCCAGAGAATTTTCTAGTTAGCTCATTTTAATATTTTTTTTGTGCATCCCGTGAGAGCAACATAATCTAGAAAATCGAAAAATGTGTCATTCCCCAAACAAATGTTCGTTTTATTCCATACAACTTTTCAAATCCAATCCCGAGTGCCTAAGTCTCATTTTAAAAATCTGCAAAAAAAATTATCATTCGTTTGACCGAATAGAAAATTTTTTGGACAACAAGTCTTTTTTGAATTTTTTTTTTTTTGATGAAAATTTCAATTTGACACACCCCAACATACACCCACACATATAGGTAGGTGGTATTCTGAGAAATCATTCCCATATCGACCTTTGGCGTGTTCATCTATGGAAAACAAAAAAAAACACAAAATGGTTCAACTAGATGTATGAAGATAGAAAAACCCTCATGTGAACGGGAACATGACTATTATTGTGCCATTTTAGCGTTACGACTTTTGGGATCCCGACTGCAGACCCCAGGACTCGTCCTCTTGTTCGTGTGTTAAACCTGGCTCTTGTAAGATGGTTTGGTGGTAGATCATAACAGTCGATGTACAACAAACCATCAATGACTACCAGCAGAGGCTCCTGAATGGGCGGGTGCTGAATGGAGGGACTGCTCTGCTATCTCTATTGGATACGCTAGAAAGAACATCGTGACGTTTTGGGATTTTTCTTCATTTCGAACCTCTCATGCCATGGCTCCCGGGTTGATGCTGTTTCGGGAGAAGACAACATTGGGTTTGATTTTCTTAGGGGTGTTTTAAGGTAATATAAGATTTTTAATATCACATTAATCTGAATTCCAAATATTGAATTTGAATTTATTCAAACTAACTTGTCTTGAAGAATTTTTTTTTAAACATTTATGCTCGGAAAAGAAAAGCCAATTTGTGGTCCATTTACCCTCGGTTCCGGCAACTGGAATGGAAACGTTCTTGATAGCCAGAATCTTTATATGGTGATTTGCTTCCAACCTTTTGAGCGGCAACATGCCATTTGTTATTATTGACATGGCTCGAATTTGTTGCAACAAAAATGCCAATCAATTGGAATTTATAGGAATTTCCAACACCGAGGACATTGAGATGGGTCCCTCCCTACGCCAAATTGCTGGAAGGAGAACTTGTCGTTATTTTAATATCGACAGCCAATTAGTTGCGCAAACATTTGAACCCTCTTATAGTATTATCAATTTTTAATATTTTTCATCTTACATGGGAATTGAAAATAAAGAATGAGTTAAATATTCCAACTATATTTCTCAGATGTGATGAAAATGTTAGAATACACAACAAACACAGAAGCTTTCCAACCCACATTTTGTTGTGACTTTTTGTCTTAACAACCTCTTGAAAGGATTTCCCGAAATGCACACCGGTTTCCCCACCCATTTTTGTTTTTATCAATGTCTCTTCTCCTTTATTTCTCACTAAACGAGAAGGAACGATAACGGCGGCTCGGCGAGGGCAATTGTGTCAATAAAGGGAATTATAACGAGCGGCCTTTTGCGTTTACCCTTCCAGGACCAGAACGTGGTCCTGAGACCGTCTAATGTCCTCCCTTCTTTCGTTGAGAAGAGGGGTTGGGTGCGGATAACGAGTTTTGCTCCTTCCTTGGTCCATTAGGGGGCTCTCGTGTACGATGTTTGCTCTTTCATGTGTCACGGAACGTGGTGGGATGTCCTCTTAATGTTTGCTGAATGGAGCTGCTCTGACTGCCTACTGTCAGGCGTTGAGTGGAGAGGAATCGATTTCACGGAACAGATGGATCAGAAAACTTCGCTAAGGCGATAAAAATTTAATTTTTCTGTAAATTTATTATTTCTACATCATATATTTGAACCAGTTAAAAAAAAATTGAGGATTGGTTCTTGATAAACAATTTCTGAATTGAAGTATTTTTTATTAAATTTGTAAGATAGAGCTGTGACTTTTTTATCACGAGCCTGACTCGTAGTCAAAAATATTAAACATACACAAAAACCCTATGAGTCTTAGCTTGATTTTTAATAGTTATTTTTATTTTAGTTTCAGTAATTGGAAATACATTTTCCTACACATTTTTGGAAAAAAAAATCGTGGAACAAATCGATGATCATTTTCCCATTATAGCACTAACACGGTTCGGACACGTCGGAATCTTCTCATTTGACAAATCCATTTTTCCTGTCATCCCAGAATCGAAGACATAGGGAGCGAAATGACGATTGGTACTGTCATTGGTTTTTTTATCTCTCCCTGTCCAATGGAGGTTAGAAAGAGGATCCGGGAAAACGATTTTTCTCAATTACAAACATCGTTTCCTTTCTCGGTGTGGGTCGATGGGTTGAGCTGAGTGCTATTTTGGCATGTAATTACACATTAACGGAATGGTGCGATGCTCGTTACGGTGAGGATAGCATTAACGTGGTGTCAAAAATTTATTTTTTGCTGCACTAATATAATAAGGGTAAGTGATTTTTGCAATTCGGTAGATGAGGTTTCAAAACGAGGTCTTCCAAAAAATTCTGAAGAACGTTCGTGTTTTTTTGCTTAATTTTTGAGATTCAAAAATGTTTAAAGGTTAGCACTTAGCAGTACATACTCTAACATTTAAATTTGTTGCATAATTTCCACTCTGAAGTGTTTTATTTCCTCTCAAACCGTCCCAAATGATGTTTGTTGTGAGATACGTCTATCAATTTATCAAATGCAAAATTTCAACATCGTTTGGAGACCCCCACTCAAATAGCCCTCCTATGTATATGAGTCCTCTGTGTAAGGGAGAATGGGGATACTTGATCCCCTTTTTTATTTTCATCATATCGCTTTGAGAACATTCAGCAACTCACTGTCATTTTAATTTTCTGACAGCATGTAACTTTAAGTTTATATGCTCCAAAAGTAAGACCGATACATGGACTCGTAGATGAACAAGAAGCATTTTCGTGCGACTAAAAATTGTGATATTTTTTTGGTTACATGACACTTTATCCTTTACTAAAGGAAACTTGATCTTTAATTCAAGGTGCCTTCCCCCAAGTAAAATCCGAAGGTAAAAGGTCCGTTGACTGTTTTTTGCCTTATTAGTTCTCATTTCACAGTTTGTAAGTATCAGACAAAGAGAGTTCTAAAAGTTCTCTAAGTTGTCTTATATCCTAAAGTCATGGCATACTTTTAGGCGAAATTTCCTAGTTATTATTCTAACATTTATAGTCCATTTTTACAGATAATTACTGAATGAACATTAGTTATTGGTTAGATATTAGTAATTTCATGATAACCAATAATTACGATCCATTCAGAAGAAAAATATATCTTTTTGGAATCTAGGAATCAATCATACCTATAACATACACTTTGGAAAACATCTTCCTTAAATAAATTGAGAGTATACTTTTGTTTTGAAAATATGGTGTAATGAAGTTAATATTACACTCTTACAATTCACTTATGGAATCAATATGTTCTTTATGATTTTTTCATGTGAAAAACATTTTAAAGTGATTAAAAAAGATCTTAAAATCATATTTTGTTAAATTTTTCAAACAAAGTTCAATAACTCGAAAAAAATTTTTTTTTTAATTTTTTTTAGATAACAGCATTGCTGTTTTGTTCTATTTGTCATATTTTTCTGGAGAATTTGGTATTTTTAAGACATTCCTGTTTCGAGATATAGCGACGTATTTTTTTGTTCAGATTGCCAAATGAGATTTACGCACGCGGGATCCATTTGAAATTTTAAAACAATTTTAGCTTATGCTTCCTCCTTCTGTGTTGGATAACTAATTACAACACCTATATGCTTATTAAAAATTTCAATTACTATAACTTTGTTGAAAATAAAACGTTCATTAGGCTCATTCAAAGATTATACTTTAAAGTTCCACTACAAAAATTAAAAAAAAAAAAACTTCTCAATCATATTTTATATAGCCCAATCATTGTTGAACCATGTGCGACTCTAAATTTTGAACAGCCCTGAAATATGTTTGAAAAAAATAAAAAAAAATAAAACGTACATCAATATATCTATACGTTCAGAGACTATGAAGTTAATAACTATTTTTTCAAAAAAACATTTCTGAACTTTTCCAACGATTTTGTCCGGACTGTCATACAAAATTTTGGGAAAGTTCGGCCCCGAATCGCATGAAAAATAGCCCGAATTTTTTTACTATCTCTAATCTATCAAAATATTTTTTTAATTTTACATACAATCACTTTTTTTTGGGTAATTTTCTCAAAAATAATCATGAACTAGTATAACACGATTTAAATCTGTTGAGTGCATCGATGAAAAAAAAAAATGATTAAAGTGTTTTTTTGCTTGTTTTCAGTTGAAAAATTCTTTGGTTTTGCCCATATTTCTCTGAATATTGCCAGGATTTAGGGTTATTAATTTTGAAATTCAATGCTCAAATTTTGGCAGATTTTAGTTACATTTGTCTGGATTTGTCAAACAAGAAAACGTGCGGAAAAAATTCTGGCAACCCTAATCTTGAACCGGAATGAATATCATATAAATATTCTGAAAAAAAAAGCAGTACACGGGCTTCCAAAAATGTAAAGATTTATTTCAATTCATCGAAATTTGTAAAAATTACGCTTCCCTGTTGATAAGAATGGATGTGTTTAATTGCATTTTCATATAAAAACAGGTTTTCTTATGTCGTAAAATTTTGTAGATGTTAGGTTTCGGGGCCAAGAATTGTTTGTTTAACAGTTTCAAGCTCAGGGAAAGGAGAACTCCCATACATAATTGTCTAAACATATTACATAATTCTCTGGGGTGTCCCGTGCAAAAGTAATAACAAATTCGACCCGATGTGGAAAATTTTCACATAAGATTGTAAAAAAAAATGTTACACGAGTAAGATTTGACACGAATTTCCACAAGATTATCATTCCTTAACCTCCAATGGACCTGCGATTACAGTATGACAACAGCCTTAAACTATACCATCATGGCTTGTAAACTACAGTTCACCCCGAGCAGACTTTGCTAGTTTTGCTATCAGACCTTGAAAGAAAAAATTGGTATCATTTTGCCCGAATAAAGGTGATAGAATCCCGAAATTTGGGTCTCTTTTTCATATATGTGTTCATATATGTGTACTATGTGCGTTTCACTCAATGATGCATGGTTTAGCCAACATTTCAAAACGAGTTTTTTTTGGATATTATGCCATTTTTGGGTATTATATAGTGCTTTCATAATTTTTGAGCACTGATGATACAAACATATTTAAAAATTGAACATATTCAGTTCATGACGTCTGTATGTATGTATGTTGGTTATCCACCATGGGTGCACGGGTTCACCGCAGTTTCTGTGCTCACATGCATTCTTAGATTATAAGATTCGACAAATCTCCAATGCAACACGTACACCAGACCCGGACCCCATGGCTTCGTATATACTGTTAATCCGTGTATATACCTGGCCAGCTGGCAACTGATTGAACATTCTTATTATATAGTCAGTTATATGAGGAAACCCATCTTACCTGTCGGCAAATGATGGGGATCGAACCCAAAAGTTTTCTTGCCGATTTTGTGAATCGAACCCAGTACGCCTGGCATACCAAAACCAGACTCGCGCCAGCCTATCCACTAGACCACATCGGCGCTTACACATATTTAGTTCATGACGTCTACCTTAAAATAATTTAATTTTTTACCCATGTCCAAAAGATGACTATATTAAATAAATAATCATATTTGTTAATTTTTAAACAGCTGTATCCACTTTTTTTGAACCTTCCCATGCCGTTCGCAAAATATCCGTTTCGGGGAAATTTGAGTTGTAGTTTGATTTCGTTCTCCTGGCTGTAAATGTTAACCGATTTTGATGATATTATATTCATTGTGTAGGTAATTTGTTCTTATTACTCAAAATTTTAAAATAAAGTCGATATGTATTACCAAGTTATCAGAAACTGGTTCAGAAAGTAAAAAGTCCGAAAAATCAATTTTATTTTTAAAATGTTCATAACTTTTGACAGCTTTTCTGTATTTGAGTGTTTCATTGATGTTTGAAATTGTCAAGAAGATCTATCCGACAGTGTATAGATATGTTGGGGTCCAATGAAAGTTTTGACCGCTATCTCAGATCTTCCGGTAGAAAAAAAATCTAACTTTAAAAAAACGATATCAAATTTTTGCTTTGCTTAGCTGTATTTCATTTCCGAAGGAGCCGATTTTCAAAACTCAAATTTCAATTTTTTGACGTTAATTTGATCATTATTTTCATAGAACATACTTGGTCTGTCAAAATTCTAAATTCTTCAGTATATTGGAATGATGAGAAGAGATTTTAAATGTGCGCTTCGGGTCATATTGACCCGAACGGCATGGGAAGGTTAAAAAGAGAAGTATTGGACCAAAAATTAGCAGAAATTGAAGGAGGAGGTGTTGTCACTTGATATACAGATGAGACGAATTATAAGTTTGAAAAAAAATGATCAATATCATGACTGAAAAAAGTGTGCGCTGGCAGATGGAGGTTCCAAGAGTAAAGTGGAATTTTTTCTTACAAAAAAACGATAAATTTTTTTTTTAAATCATTTTCATGAACTATTATAAGATTACCTTCATTTCCTTCATAGAAAGTATTTTGATTGAAACTGACCACGTTGGTTAAAGTCCTCTATTAATAAACAAAATAGAATAGAATAGTATTTTGATCAAACGAAAGGTTTTGAGATACACGCGTTCGTAACTGTCCCGTTTATAAAAGAACTAAGCTTTATGTGCTGAGTTTATTCGTTTCCCTAGGTTAGTAGGGAAGAGGGACGAAACAGTCGCAGCGAGTCAACTGTTAGAAATTGGTAAATAGAAGAAAGAAGGTCAATAAAAATATAACTTCAGTTTTCGAAATCATTATAACCTCATGATGCCTATCTTTGCAATGACGGAAAAATAAACACTCAAAGATGCGCGCACAATGCCGGTAACCAATAAAATTGATTTTTGTTTTCAGTTCGATGCAATTTTTAACACCTTATTAAATCTGAATTTTCATCACAGAAAATTGAACATCAAATCATGCTATCGTTTTGATCTCATCTTCTACTCTATCGTAATAAATGAAACCTTAATAATGTCCCGTTTTGTTATCTTGGAAAAACAAACCAAATAGCGCTTTCATTTGGGTCTCATTGCTTTATTTTAGGTATTAAGGTAGGCATCATCTTTCGACATATTGACGTTCAAATGAAACTTAATTTTTCCAACGAATTCGATACTATTCGATCATTTTATCATTGCTAGGTTATTTTGGTTACTATTTGATATCGATTCAAACATCAAAGTCTGCTCGAGACTTTTATAACAAAACAGCTTCTTCAACTAACTTTTCCCAGCGCAGGTTTAATTCGTGTTAAATTGTTTTTTAAAACTATGGCAGTATTGTGACAACTGCAAACTCTCTTACATCACAGTACATTTATTTTTGAAAAGTTGAAAGTGTGTTGTCTAAAGAATTTTTTTCCTTACCATACCAGGTTTGCACTTTTTAAGCAAAATTTTCTTTGATGACTTAACATCTAAGTTTTATAGAAATATACAGTTAATAGAATGTTTGATAAATAAGAACGTTTAATCGTTTAATATTTCCCATATCACAGCATGATGGATAAATGGAAATAAAAATAAGTGTGATGAAGAAATTCAAATAATAATACAATGTTAGGATTCAATGGATGAATCAATCTTCTGAACGTCAAAACATGTCTGGTCTAGACACATAGCATACGTATTAACCAGTCCATTTCTTGCTTGTTTGATGGCGTCCATCCAACTTAGCGCGATATGACGAAACATTAACCAGAACACCGTCATGACCCATCTTCAGTGCCAGCAATCGCAATGTAATTTGCTGCAGAGGGAGGGGTGGAAGTAGTGGCAGGAGCTATAATGATGATTGTGAATCGCCCCTACCATGCCACAAACAGCACACATATTCTCTGTCGATCATCGGCGGCTCTCTGTGGTAGGTCGCATCTCCCCAAAACCACCAACCAAAATGGCCACCCCGGTTTCCTCAACCCATTTTGTGGTTGTTTATTTCGGTTGATACGATTTTCGGAATGAAGGTTGAAGGTACCAACCTAAATGAATTTGAACGAATATACTCGGAACCAGAAACTGATTATGTTTCGTTTGTGGCCGATTTCGGAAATTTCGGGTCTGTGGGTGGTCCATGAGCTCGATTTCTGGTTACTGTCACGGCAAGTGTACTACAACAATGATTATACAAACATGATTGAGTCGATTGATTGAGTTTCCATTTTCGGAATGAATACATTACCGAGTACGGTTCCGAGAAATTAATCCCAATAATCAGATTTCACTCGCAATTTAACTTTCAAACTGTATCCCACATTTATTATGCATCGATAACAACCGGATAGAAGTATCATGTCTCAGGGACCGGTCTCAAAAATAGAAGCCATTGTTTCTCTTCGGGCGAAGCAAAACTTTACAGTTCCTTCCATCAATTTGTCGGCCCAGTTTAAGCCCGAGTGAACAGGCCGATTTGCATGCTAATTTAATTTACACCCAAACAGTCGGCGAACTGACTTCTTCCAATATAGATCGGTGGGGGTTTCCACCTCTATTCTTGGGTTGAAAACCGGCAAACTTACTCCTACAATATATACCTTCAATGGCTCCAAACATAATTCACCTGAGTCAGTCGGTAAAACTGTGTCATGTCAAAGAAAACTAAAGTTCTACTTTTCTTGGTAGGTTGGATGTTTCCTTATCTAGACTCGACTTGCCTTCCTCCTATGTTCGTTTATATTTTAGCTTGTTCTGCTTAACTTCGATATGAGAATAGCTCATGTTACACCCCATTCATCACGAAACTGTTAATTAGCAACTTTGGATTGACAGGAAGCTTTCAAATTGTAGGAGATATTCACACAGATGATGTCACAGAGTTGGACAAAAGCTATCATCAGTCGGAGACACAAATAGACAAAAAAATTCTTTGGTATAGGAAAGTTTTAATTCAGAATTGAGACAACGCTCGAAACAAATTCCCAATTTTTTCAACAACACTAGAATTAAAATGGTGCAAAGAAGATTCAACGCAATACAAACCATCTCAGCGATACGCATGGCCTGATGCTAATTTTAACTGCGCAAAACGCGTGCCACATGTGTTGTTAGTTGCAATGCAATTTCACATATGTACCCATAAGAAGAAGTGAGGATCTGTGACACGCGAGTCGATTTGCTGAGCTAGATGTGTCGTCTTCTTCGTCTGTTTAAACTAAGGGGACAGATGTGGCGACAGAGCAAAAAAATAACCTGACGCCGACGACGATCGTGCCTCTTCACACTTAGACGTTTCATTGGCCTTAAATGGTGCGCTGTTTTGGGGTTTGATTACTGTTCTAGAGTACCTACATATGTTTTTAAATAGGTGTTTAAACATTTTAACATATAGATATGATAAAGCTTAGTTCTTTTTGAAATGGGACATTTTCTTTTGCTGATAGCTCATTTACTAGTAATCGGACATCCAAAATAATGACAGCATTTTGCTGCCTGTAAAAATACTATTCGACCTATTTTTTTCCAAAATTTAAGTCATGCGTTTTTGAGATTTTTCGATGCAAGAGAAAAAGAAAAAAATAATGTTGCACAGTTTCCTCCAAAATCCACCATGATCAGATTGATAGCTGACAAAACTGTTGATTATTCAAAGAATTCCTGTGCGTGAGTGGTGGAAAGGTATAAAAAAAACTGTCAAAAATGTCCACAAAGGGGAAATGAAGCATTGGAGTGAAACACATAAACGGCAACTACGGTTGAGGGTCATCAGGGAAGTCAAGTCTCATGCAAGAATTTCTGATTTTGATCTAGCAAAAAACTAAGTGTAGATCGCTGAAATGTCCGAAAAATTTTTTTTAGATAAGCTAAGAGTGTTGCCTAGTTCTGAGTCATTCAAAGCCAACCTCAAACAACAATTTTTTGCTAATTCCAGAGCTTATAAGCTGTATAGCCAGTACCGAGGCTATGAGATAGATGATTTTCGATGGACGGCAAAACTTATGAAAACCCTATTTGAAACCGATTCCAGCGTTTGAATTCTATGACATGTTTGCTCGAGGAAAAGTCTCTAGCATATTTAAAAATGTATTTGCTAGTTATTATGTTAAAAATATAATGATTTGCTACAATTCTGCTTCTGTGAAAAAAATACAAAAAAATTCAAATTAAAAACTTTGGTTTTCGCTGTTTTTAAAAGCCTAAAAAGAGTAATCTTTATGTATATTCCGCATCGTACGATCTATACTATCCAATTATACTTAAAGTTCAATCTCATGATGGTTTTTCTTCGTTATTGTCAGAAATTCTTCCGAAATACAATAAATTTTTGTTGAGCGCTAACTTTTTGAATCAGAACTCATTTTATGTTGTTTTGATGCCTTTGGGGCCGATCTTTAGTTCAGAACAGGTAACTTATTGGTTGTTAAGAATTATCTTGTACATTTGTAATTCAGACTATGTTATTCATTAACAGGTCAAGGACAAACATTCTATGAAATGTATGTCCGTCTGCAACGAAGGGTTTCGAGGGATAATAAAGAGCATCGTTCTACGTACGGTGGTAGTCTAACGTCATCATTCCATGGCAGTCGCCGGAGTGCATATCTTAAAAACTTCTTTTGAACCCTTTCAATCCTTTCGATTTGTACTTCCTGATAAGGTGTCCAGACTATCACGGCGTATTTAAATACACTTCGACCCAAGGCACAGGAAATCGCTTTGAGGCAGTGAATATCTTCAAAATCAGCGGTGTTTCTCCGGATGAAACCAATGATGGCAAAAGCTTTTGCGATGGTGGCTATGTGTTCCGTGAAAGTCAGTTTGTGATCATACACTACGCCTAAATCTTTTATAGAAGGCACTCTCTGTATTTCTTCTATGTCCATGGTGTACGCAAAGCGGATGTGTTCTCTTGATTTATGGAAAGTAATACATTTACACTTAAAGGGTGATACGGTCAAAATTTGATCAATATCAACTTGACGTATTTCTTTCAATTTTGCATTTAAAAAACCTGAACACCCCTCATTTTGAAGGTGTGTGTGTGTGTTGCTCCTATTTTGATTTTGGAATTCACTCTTCAGTTGTCAAAATGCCGTCCAAGGAAGAAGAGCAGCGTATCAAAATTTTGCTCGCCCATCGCGAAAATCCGAGCTACTCGCACGCAAAGCTGATAAAATCGCTAAAAGTTGCCAAATCAACCGTTACGAATGTAATTAAAGTGTTAGGGGAACGTTTGTCGACAGCCAGGAAGTCTGGATCGGGGGGAAATCGAAAACCGGAAGCCGCTGAGACGACAAAGAGAGTTGCCGGTAGTTTCAAGCGAAACCCTAACCTCTCTCAAATGCCTCAATGTATCGTCTTCAACCGTGCATCGAGCCAAAAAAACGAGCCGGACTATCGACTTACAAGAAGGTAGTGACTCCAAATCGCGATGATAAACAAAAAACGACGGCCAAAGCGCGATCCCGGAGGCTGTACACGACGATGCTGACAAAGTTTGACTGCGCGGTAATGGACGACAAAACCTACGTCAAAGCCGACTACAAGCAGCTTCCGGGACAGGAGTTTTATACGGCAAAAGGAAGGGGAAAGGTAGCAGATATTTTCAAGCACTAAACTGTCAAAGTTCGCTAAGAAATATCTGGTTTGGCAAGCCATCTGTACCTGTGGCTTGAAAAGCAGCATTTTCATAGCTTCCGGGACTGTCAACCAAGAAATTTACGTGAAAGAGTGTTTGAATAAACGTCTGCTGCCTTTCCTGAAGAAACACGGTTGTTCCGTACTGTTTTGGCCGGATTTGGCATCTTGCCATTACGGTTAAAACGCCATGGAGTGGTACGCCGCCAACAACGTGCAGGTGGTTCCCAAGGACAAGAACCCTCCCAACACACCAAAGCTCTGCCCAATTGAGAAATACTGGGATATTGTCAAGCGGAACCTAAAGAAGACCAAAAAACTGCTAAGCTCGAGCAGCAGTTCAAGGCAAACTGGCTTTTTGCGACGAAGAAGGTGGGCAAGATGGCTGTACAAAATCTGATGGCAGGGGTTAAGCGTAAGGCCCGGCAATTCGGATTTGGAAAAACGGAAGCCTAACTGAATATTTTTTCTGAATTTTATATTAATTAAACTTGAAAAAGAAATTTAATTTGATACTTTAAATAAACGATTTCACCGATTTACACGCGTTTTCCCTTGACCAAATTTTGACCGTATCACCCTTTATTGGAGTTAGCAATCATCCCATGTGACCTGCACTAATCCAAGAGTATCAAGATGTCACCTTGAAGTGCTGCACAGTCCACAGGTGATACAATAATTCGGTATATTTACTGATCGTCTGCGTACATCAAATTCAAAGATATGAGTATCCAAGCAAGGTCGTTCACAAGTAGTATAAAAATGAGTGGGCCTAAGTGGCTTCCCCGGGGGACACCGGACGGAACGTCGAACGGCAGAGATCTGATTTCTCGTAAGTTCACAAATGCTTGGCGTTTTGTTAGGTAAGAGTACAGCCACGATGTGAACCACGACGGGAAGCAAATGCGTGCGATTTTTTTTAAATTGCGAGTTCGTGCGATACTTTGTCGAATGCTTTAGAGAAGTCCACGTAAATAGTGTTAACTTGTTTTTTTTTTGCTCATAGCCGAATGCAGTGTATTAGAATAGCACAACAAATTGGAAACAGTTGACTTTTTCTGCACAAACCCGTGTTGATACTCTGATATTATCGGTTTAGCGGCGTTGTGCAGTCTTTCATACATAATTGTTTCGAAAACCTTTGACAAACAGCAGAGTATTGAGAATTTCCCTCTCCGGGAAGTTCAAAACCGTGGAAAGGGAGGGGAGCACGAAACGATTCAAAAAAAAATTTCGAACTATAGAAAGACCATCAGAAGTTTTCGTTTCTAAGAGAAAATGGGAAGCAAATGATGTTTCTTTTAAATATTCGCGGAAAAATTCAAATTGGATAAATAATTTAAATTATTCAAAATGATCAAGATTTAGTTATGAGTTTATTCAATTTCTGTTATTTAAACAAATACTTTCGTTCTATTTTGCATGGTTTCTTATGTTAAAAATTTGTAGTTATAAAAAATTACGTACCGCACTACACACTGTTGATAAATATTATTTTGAGTGCAGCCCGCCGAAAAGATTTCAAAATCTAATAGGCACGCTGCTTCAAAAGGTTGCTTAGATATTTTTTAACATTGATAATTTCTGACCTGGTCAAAAATTGCTTTAAAACTTCTATATTCGGATTCAGATTGATTGATACTAAAATTAACAAGAAAAAAAATCGTTGCCTAAAAACGATTTATCCGACGTGAAACCATCAAACAAAGACGATGTTCGATTTGAATTTCCTTAACATGCTACCTCAGAAACCACGTGGATTTCAAATAGACGATTTTGGATCCATGATTGAAAATCATGCAGCCTATGACTGTTTTTCAAAGTATTTGGGAATAAAACAGGTAGGCCATTGCGCTTAACCTTATTTGGCAGCTCCGACACGACATTCTTTTTACAAACAAAAATAGTTATGAAATATTTCTGGTTTTCTATGGAATCGAAACCAAATCCGTTAATTTTGTCTTTATTATCCGTTAGTTTCTTCTGAAAAGTAATTGAAATCAAAGATTGATTCTCTGAGGTCATATGATACGATAAGCTTGCATTAAATTTTCTAGTATTGTACATAAATTGTACATAAACATTAAAAAGTTAATTTCGTCGATGATAAAATCAAAATCCATATATTCCTGCATTCATTGCAAAGATTTTAAAAGAAGTTTTCATGATTTTTCGATGATGTATGAGTCCTTTCGTGTGAATACTTTGGAAATGTGACTCTCTCAGTACAAAAGTCAACAAAATTTTGTTATCAAAACACTCGGAAATCCACTAAATAAAATTTCTTACTTATTTGAAGAGCTAAACATAGTTGATGGAATTAAAAAGCATCATCTCATATTTATTTTCAAAAAAATGCTGTTTATCAATTCCTTAAAAAATTATTTTTAGATAAAATTCATACATTTGCTAACATTTCTCATAACTAATTTTTGGAGTCTTATACCACCACAGTTGAAGAGGTCAGAATAGCCTAGTACCTCGTATATATCTATCTATCTATCTATGTATATACTATCAATTCAGATCACGGTTTTTTCATGATTTTTTTTTAATAAAATCAAGCTTACTTGGATTCTTATAAGTTTACTAATCATGGGAAAAAAATCAGCTCACCACAATTGTGTGATCTGTTTTGTTTTGATTTTTATTTTTTCTGTGAGCGAGTTGCTGGATGGAAGCATGATGAAGTTTTTGATGTGATCAAAATGTGTTGATTGAATCCGACCGGGCTTCTACACATGATTTAAATTTGAGAGATTTTTTCTTGAATGATTGTATTTTGGTTTAGACTTCAAACTTAAAATTTTTGCAAAGTTCATACTCATGCCCATAAGCATGCTCTATTAATTTTTTCCCAAATGAATTAGGACCACGTTCAAAGATCGATCTTTAAAAATTATACAGGACTCTGAATAGATTTTCAAATGGTTAAGTTGATAAAAATTCATTTAATTTGCCTTTAAATGTTATTTATTTCTAAAGTTATACTTTTACTATTGAAACACATTATTTTTGCTTCCAAATTTTTTAATAATTTCTAACTGTATCCTTCCAATCCAACACCAATTGCTTTCGATATTTGAAATGTTTGTTCTGTCTAAGACACAATTTTATGCCGTTTAAATTTTTTATGCATTTTTAAAATAGCTGATAGTGTACAAACAACATTTTGGACTGGCATCAAAGTGATCAAAGAGAAATCGTGTTGATTTTTTTCTGAAGTTCTCTTTTTCAAAATTATTACCTCAGAGCTTTGTAAATGTTTATGTTTTATTAATATTTTCTTAAGTTCACTATCCTAAGAAAGCTTTTCAAATAATTTAAATTATTTTTTAATTTATTTTGTTTATCGTATGCACATTCACGTTGAATTTTCTCAAATTCTTTGTTTCGTTGCATTCAAATCATAGGCAAAGTCTAAATAGTTTACTCTAATGAAAAATCAGTTTTGTGTGAACTAAGTTAAAATCGTAATTTTTGAATTTAAATGAAAACTATTAAAATTTTTAAAGACATGCTATTATAAATTTCCTGTATCAAACACTACTTTTACTCACTACGTGTCAGCGAACGCGCGTCCAGGCGGCGCGAGCACTGATTGATTCCTCTTGTCCCGTACTAGCTTGTCCTTCCACAACTAAACCGATATTGCTTGCACCTTACAAGAAAGAAAGTAAAAAAAATCTCCCTTCATCGCCAGCTTCTTATCCACCTTGTACCGCAACCAAAGCCATTCACCGAACAGCTGCCACTGACTGTGTAAGAAACCCCAAGGAAAACAGCTTACGCCACACAACATGGAGCTTTTGATCCCTCCTTGCCACGCGACTTCACCAAGAGGCAAACAGCCGGCCAGGTGCTAAGACCTGGAACCGGCAGAAGCAACACTCACCAAAAAAGTAAAAGAGACCAAATTGAAAAATCGATTTTCCATTAACCAGTCAGGCAACAATAAAGTCACACGACGACACGAGAAGCGATTTTTCCAAACAAGCACCGCCAAAGGAAAGGGGAAGGAGGAGAGTGAGGGATTGTGGCACTAGCTTGGCAGTGAGCCGATAGTTGGAACTGGTAGCCTAAGTTCAGGAGCCACGACGATGATAGCACACGAATCGAAAATGGGTTCGGAGTGTGGAAAAGTGGGAAGGTGTCTAGGTTGCCAACTTCTTGTGCATTTTGCTCTATTGGTTGGTACGATGTGTTTGGGACATGGAAGTTGCCATGCCATGTGTCTTCTAGCTGCAGCTCTCTCTGCGTCTGTCTCTCCGTATCGGTAGTTTATGGTTGTTTGAACACCTTCGCTCCCACGCTTAACTACACACTAGAGCAGAGCAGAGCAGAGTATGCTAGTTTGGTGGAAGAAGAATGGTAGGCAGACGGTTTGGAAAATTTGAAACGTGTGCGACATCTGCGATTCAGGAACAAGCAAGGTTAGTTGAGAAAAGAAAAGAGAACCCGTTCAACTGCAAGCCAAAAATGAGAAGAAAAAAATGAAACCCGCTCAACCGAACTTACCGTGATACGAAAAATCCCGGTAACATAATAAAGCTCCTGGGTTTGAACATAATTTTCATCAACCTAACGAGTTTCTTAAATCAACATATTTGATCATTCCAGGCGAGCAAAAGAGGAGTTGTGGTGGTTAATGCAACAGTCAATGCAATCGAAAGAAGGGGAGAGAAAATAGAGGAATGGCATAGCTTCCGTGTTATTTTTCCAGCATTTAGTTATTGCTTTGCTCCATAACACTGTTTTTGTTCTGTGACCTAATTTCATGAATGAACAACAGTAGCAGAAACTGATGAAATTTTTATATGGTTTTAAATCGTCACGTTTTCCGCCTCTGTGAATTTAATGGAGTTTTTCGACGCGTTTTGAGCAACTTGCTGAAGAATTAAAAATGTTAAACACACATTGTAGGTTCTATATCCAAGTCAAATTGGGGGTTCATTATCATCACACGATATTTTTCACTCTATGTATAACTTTTTTTTTTCTTTCGACTATAGTCGTTTACTAGTGTTAATGGTTTTTTTTCAACTCAGGACTGCTGACTAAGAAAATTCGAATATTAAAAAAAAACCCTATGAAACATAACTGTTAGCAAAAATAATGATATGGTCTTCCTTTTTCCGGTTCCGCTGAAAAACTTTCAGGCAAGCTTTCGAAAAAAAAAATCATAATATTTCTGAAAAGGAAATGATCTTATTCACTATTAACTTGCTTATCGAAAATTGAAACACTTTCCAAAAATTTTTCAAATTTGTTAAAGTTATTCCGATCCTAGAGAACTTTTTTCCGAATGGGCAAACAATTTTATATGAAAGCTGGTGGTGCTTCTTTCCTTTATAGCTTTGAGTTGAAAATGGTTCTGAGATTTGGTTTGACATTTGCTTTGGGGATAAGAGGAATATTATAAGTGCTTGAGAGGCTTTTAATATTTAAAACAGCGAGTTGTCCAACTTAACAATTCCCCAAATTGTTCGACCATTCGACGATAACATGATCTACAACTTTTCGTTCAGAAATTTGGTCTGCGAAGTTTTAACTTCTTCCAATGTGGCATTGAAGTCGCATTGAAAATCGCTCATTTTGTACTAGATTAAATACTGAATGATATCCCTAAACGCCTCAAAATACCTCCAAACCGTTAAGTTTAAACTCCATGCAGCATTTTTAGCGGCAGGTCAAGAATTCTCTGAAAAGCATGAATTTTGCAGGAACAATAGGGAACTAGAAAAAAGAATTTTAGGAGATATAAGAGCAAGACATATTTTTATCTGAATACATTGTCCAGGAAAAAAATAGATAAATTGGCAAAATACCGCACAATTTTCAGAATGTTGACTGACCCCTAAACGTTAACTTATTGCGCAGAAATTCGGCGAGGCTGGGCCATTCGTCCGAAAGTCATAAGGCCGAAAGCCATTCGGCCGATGGACGTTAGGCAGAAAGGGTTGTCAGGCCAAATAGGCCACTAGGCCGAATAGGTTATTCGGTCGACGGTTATCCCGAACAGCCGAAGGCTGTTAGGCCAAAAGGATGTTCAGCCGAATAGTCATTTGGCCGAATGGTCATTAGGCTTAATGATCGTAATGAATGGTTGCTAGATCAATAAGAAATCTTTTACACTTGTTTGCATGTTAGGCCGAATGGACTATAGGCCGATGGATGATAGGCCGAATATTCGTAAGGCCAAATGGGCACTTGTATCTAGGTCTGATGACTATTCGCCCTAACGACCATGCGGTCCAACTACTGATCGGCCTAACATGCAATAAAGCGATAATATGTCTTATAGGCCCAGAATAAATTCAGCCCAACGACCATTCAGCCTGACAACCATTCGGTCTAGCGACCATTCGGCCTATCGTCTATTCGGCCAAATAGCCTTCGGCCTAATGTCCCATTAGCCCTTTTATCTCATTCGGCCGAACATCCGTCGGCCTTTTAACTAGTTAATAATTTGATATTTGACTAAGATATTCTCAGTTTTTCAACTCATTATCTTGAATACTGAACGCACCACAGACATCAGACTTTGAAAAATTGAAAAATTTATATGATGAAGGAAAAAATTAAATCACATGTATTTCTATGGAAAACATTTTTTTGTTAAATTTAAAGTACTCAATATGAAAGCTTATATTAAAAGCTATCATTTGAACCATTCTAAATTTTTACACACTAAATTGATCTACGATCAAAATGAGTAAATAAATATTTTTTTCGAAAGTCAAAAACTTTAAAGCCAAGCCAAAAAATCCCCGCATTTCCCCATACTCCCCATTTACTATCAATATCTAGTTTAAAGTCCTAAAAATACAATGAAAGAGATTCCAGGCACCTTAAATCACCGTTTTTTTTAGTTATTGTCAAATAAAGCTGAAAATATCATGTAAACGGGTAATTTTTACTCATGAATGATTTTAAATTCAACAAATTTTATGTTGGTTTATCAAAAAAAATGTTTCACATGATTGATCAATCATTTCACACATTTTTCTCTTGAGTTTCATGAAATGTCTTGATGATGTTTATCATTAAACTAGCTGATTCCAGACGAACATGTATGAGAGTCAATTGCCAAGCATTTTCCAGAAGCATTTCCAAATTTATTGTTGAGCAATAATTGCAAAAATGTTGTACGATCACTTTTAATGACGTGTGCAACTAAATTTGAAAACAGGAATCAATAGACCGTGCCGAAAACCCCCGTGTATGAATTTGTGCAGATATTGCCTGGATTTTAGGTTGGAAATTTTGAAATAAAATGCCTGAACTTTGCCAGGTCTTGAAAAAATTGTCTGGATTTGCCCGGTCCGGATACATCCGGAATCTTATGTATGATATTATTTTCCATCCAATGTAGCGTGGCACAGGCGAAAAAAAATGACTTTTTATGATTTTCCCCAGAAATAATGTGATGGAAACAGAATAAATTAATTTGAAAAATCATTAGAAAGGAGTCTCTTTTACATTTCAATAAAGAAAATTCAATCGAAATAACCAATCTTACCATGTTTCTCCAAAACGAAGTTAGAAACCCAATATTTACATTTATTATTTCGGACATACGATCAGAATTTAAAAAATCTGAGAAATCTTTGAATATTGCAAAAATGATGTGTTCTGTGACATAGATCTGTGATGCAAATATGCTCAAAATTCTGTGAATGCATAGATATTCTGTGATTTCGAAATCCTTGGGCACAGTCCGTGTAGCAAAATATCGCGCATAACTTCTTGTCCCGGATTTCCTATTTATAAGCTTTAAACTGCCATTTAATGAAGGTAAAACTAGAGTAACCATTTGAGAAAAGGATAGTTTGTCTTTACCGAACAAAAGAACACTTTTTGAAATTTTTTGAAACAATTCTTATCACTACACAGAAAAAATTTAGACTATTACGTGTCACTGAAAACTGCAACCTTTAAAATAAATCACCTGTAATTAACAAAACCTGTAATTTTAATTTTTTTTCCTTGAAAGTTAACGAAGATTCATTTATTATTACCGCAAATGTCCTGTAAAAAAGTTGTTCACTAAAAATTAAATGTCACGAAATCATGTTTTCGACCTGTAAAATAACGGTAAATGTCCTGCTCCTTTTTGTTACAGGACATTTGCGTAATTTTACAGGAAATAATTTTTGCTGTGTATATAGATTTTGGCGAATTTTCTCAGCTTTAAATACATACGGTTTAAATTGTTTCAAGTAAGTTTTATTACATAGATAGAATCATAATGGAATTTATCAATTATAATTGGATATTCTTGAGATTCCTAAATAGATACTTCGGAATTCACCCCATTTTACGGTACTACAGAAAGAAAAATCTCTCATGCATCAAAAACAAAAATCAAACGTAAAATCGTGTCACTCGCAAGCACGATCAGTCCGAATGAACCAAATTAGTTTCCGATCGATCGGTCGTGCATCGAGCCCCGATCGCCAAGTCGCGTGCTCACTTCACGATTGGCGTTGAGATATTTTGGTTCCCAGAAGCGCACCATTAAAGGACTTGGTTTGCATTTTCCCACTTGTGACTTGGCAAAGCGTGTCGAACTCGACAATGCACAATGCAGAATGGCGTTGCGCCGCCGGTGAAAAATTCCCAAAAATGGTCACAATCTGGGGCAGCTGTTTTTCTTTTAGTTCGGTTGATCGAGAGTGCGAAAAATTCGTTGTCGGGATCGATCGTGACCGAGGTAATTGGGGTAAATTGATAGTTTTTCCGATTGATGAACGAGATCCGTTTAAGGATGGAACCTTTCTTCGGATCGTTGTTATCAGGAAGCCGGTATAAAAGCTAAACTGTTAGTGCCAAGGATTTCAGTCATCGATAGTGCCTGAATAGTGCGGTGAATTCCCAGATTTGCTTATTTGCTGTCTGTTGCTGTTGTTTGGAGGTTGGTGAACTTTTGCTGGAATGTTTGGTGTTAATAAAAAGACAGATGATGAACTTATCGGATTAAGTGATGAGACTCTCAAAAAAGATCCATCAAAAAAAGAACTTGGTGCTTGAAAACTATGTTAAGTGAACACTAATTTCGATTCATGGGGATAATAACAGAAACCAGAATACAGAGAGATCGAAACCGTTCAGATGAATTGGTGTCGCAATTTTTATGGATGCGTTGTGGATCGAGTCAATTCAGAAATGTGACATTTTAAAGTGGATATTTTGCTGAATAGTTCGGCAGGCTTTTCGAGCCACCGCACGCTTCTGAAAATGGAGTTATGACAGTTTTACCCTCAATTATCCGAAGTTTTTAGTAAAGTTTAGAAAAAGCAAGTTCGGACTTGAAAATTTTGAACCAAATGAGACTTATCTTGTGTGATTTTTGCCAAAGAATCGAATGAAGGCCGTTTAAGCCACCGCACGTAACCTAAAATGGTGTTATGACTGTTTCTACCATCAATTCCCCTATTTTTTTCAATTTACTGAGAAAAAAACATGCTCGGACTTGAATGTTTTGAATCAAATGAGACCTTTCTTGAGTGTTTTGTTTTTTTTTTTGAAGAATCGAGCCACCGCACGCATCGAAAAATGAAGTTATCCCCCCGGAAGAAGGCAAAGGAATAGTGATTTCCCAAAATCTAGACACTATCCAGGAAAATGTGGGAATTCTTTAGTAAAAATCAAAAGAAAAAATACTCTAAACGTTGTTTTTTTTTCATAAAATCGCATCAGTCAGATTATTTGAATGAACTTAGCTCCAAAAATTGATGTGGACGATAAATATAGATATAATTGTTAACGGGCAATTTAAATTTTCATTCATTTTGCAAATAAAGTGAAAACATTCGGGCATTCTTAAGTGAGACTAATCTCATTGAAAATTCTATTCTATATTCGGAACTTACGACTGTAAAAATTTATGCACCAACTTCTTTTGTGAATAGCTTCTGATAGCATTTTTCGAGTATAATCTTCAAATATCTATCAACAAGTGAGAAATTTTTTGAAAAACTGTAGTAGAATTGTGGACTTGGGATAAGATTTCGAAGTTTAGGCTTCAGTTCTAAGTCGAGATTGTTACTCTTTATCCACTTGAGTCGTTCATCAAAATTTGATAAAGATTTTAAAATTTACAGTCAGAAATAAACCACGATTTGAATAAAAATTATTCTAGATCAGATACACAGTACAAACTGTCATCATTGGAGATAAATAATAGTTTAACTTTTCTTCAATTCATTTTCTTCATTTTCGAATAATGTGGTGGTATCTTGATGTTTGAAAAAGATAATTTTGCACTTAAGAGAATTCTAACAATATTCATAGTCGATAATTGAAATGAATTATGAAAAAAAGAATATAATTCTATCACAAGAGTGCTCAAACATCAAAGATTAAAATTGGTTTTTTTTTCAAATTCTTCCCAATATCTTAAAAACTTACTTCAAAAGTAAGGTTGCCAGAATTTTCTCAGCACGTATCCGGGCTGGACAAATTCGGGATTTTTTTTATCTAAAAACCTTACAAAACCCGGGCATAGGTTTCAAAATTGAAATCCGAAAATCCGGGCGAACTTAAGGCAAACATGGTCGAAATTCAGGATTTGCTCAGCAAAAATCAAGAAAAAAAAACTTGAAAAAACCATCAAAACTCAACAGCAGGTTTGAAATCGTTTTAAGGCTTCTAAGAAACTTTTCATAAGAATTTTAACAAAACTTGCTCGAAAATTTATGTTTTGGCCCCATAAATTCAAAATTTTACATCCCAATTTTTTTGTTTGATTTGGCAAATCAGGTGAATAAATCTGGGAAAAATCCGAGCTTTAACCAATGAAATTTGGGCAACCGGGCCGGACCGGACTTTTCCCAAATTTCTGGAATAAATAAATACAATCTGGCAACCTTATTCTAAAGAACATTTTTGAATAGCTATACTAACTTTATTTATTTATAATACAAGATGTTCGACTCATTTCTAGAATTTGATAAATTAAAAATATATTTAATGTATCGCATTTGTGATTGTTATCTTCAAAAATTAAGGAAGATTCCAGAAAACAAATTTTTAAATTTAAAATAAGTGAAACTTAAAGCTCTAAAAACTTAGTTGCCGTCAATCAATAATTCTTTATTCCAAGAGAGGATCAAAGCTACAAAAAATACTTTTCTAAGTAAAAAATCAGGTTTATTGACTAGAAAATGTGATTTCAAAACACAACACTTCGGAATTGAAAAACAATACAAAAGTTTTAAATTACTTTATGAAGAAATTAATCACCGTAATTTATGTTTGTAACTTAATTTAGCAGCCTTATCGGGGAAAAGTGATGTCTTTTTTAGTAGGGACATCTTATGATTACAAAATTTTAATAGATGAAAAGAAAATTATAAGAAATGAAAGATGATGAAAATGAGCGAGTAGAATTTAATTAGAAGCATATCCATCACATATTAAACTTTTCACCATCTTTCATTTCTTGTAACTTTCTATCCATCTATAAAATTTCATAATCTTAAAATTTCCATACTAAAAAGTACATCACTTTTCACCAATAAGGCTGATAAATTAAGTTACTGCTATAAATAACATTTCAAAAATTTAATCAGTGGGATTTTAACATTTGATTAATTCATTTGAAAATCAATTCTGAATATGAAGATGTCAAAGACATCGTTTGTAACATTTTAGAAGAAAAGTATTTCAATGAAGTTATCACATAATTCGAAGGGCAAGTCTTTGAAATTTTTTTCCATGCATAAATAAGCATTGTTGAGGCTGAAATTGAAATTGCAAGAATATTTTGCACCAGCTGAAAATAATTTGTTTTTTATAATTCGAAGTTCCTAAAAATTCTTTAAATTGAAAATAAGTTTTAAAAAAGTTAAAAATTAGTTCTTATGCAGAATTTAAACATTAAAAAGCTTCAAAATGGGGATCCAGAATTGAAAGTTCAGAAGCAGATTCATCAATTTTCCATGTTGTTCATATTTCAATTCAAATTTGAATTAAAATTTAAGTTTTAAATTTCAATTCTTGAAATGAAAATGTTGATTGGAAATCTAAATTCAAAAATTGGTTTTTTATCTGATTTTCCTGTGGTTCACGACGAAAAATGAAACTGTTGTTTTGACGTTTCGGCTTACTGAAATTAAGCCTCAGCCTCAGAACAAAACACGCGACAAAACAAGTTTTTTTTTTCAGAGGATGGCTGAAATTCAGTAAACCAAAACGTGAAATTCAGCAGTTTCATTTTTGGTCGTAAATCACCGAAAAATATCAATTAAAGAAGACCACATCTGTACATTCCAGAAATTGTTTTGAAATTCGGAAACAGATCCAAAATTCAAATACAGAGTTCAGGTGCAGAATACAGATTTAAAATTAATATTCGAAATGCAGATTCAGCTTCAGCTCGTAAATGAGTTTCACAGACAAGATAAAATTATCAAAATGACTATTTTGTTGAGGAATTCAAATTGCAAAAGATAAAATAATTATTATTTTGATTGTAAATTCGAATTTAAAATTTCAAATCTTCGCCAAGTCATTTCGAATACATGATTCAGCGAAAATTTATAAATATAAAGAAACTTTTCAGTTGATTCAGCCATCTTTTCAATTAAAAAACCTGGTTTCTATTTTTTTTTAAATTATCCACAAGGTTTGAATTACGGAATTGATTTTCAATGACAAATAATTTCTAAAATCTTGCTGTAAAACAAATTTCAGGTAATTCGATATCTTTTAGTGTATTATTTAACATTGTAAATATAGCAGTTTTTTTTTCAAATGCTAAATTTCAAACTATAATTTAAATTTGGAATTTTTTGAACAGCAAAATTTAAAACTTTATTTTTTTTTCTCATTTGGATAGTTTGAAACATAGAATAAGTTTAAAAAAAAACTTATTCTATGTTCCAATCAAATGAGCCTAACTCACCAGATTTTAGAGAAAATTCAATGATTTCAAGTTTTCAATTTTATTTCTAAAGGAATCCTTATACAAATATAGATTAGTACAAAGAAAAACTTGTTAATTTGTATAATCCAAGTATGGTTTGAGGTAAAATATCATTGTTAAAATCCATGAGGATTTCATTTCTATAAAAGTTTATTTATTCTCGAATCAAGTGTTCAACAAGTGCGATTTTTTAAAGTTTTTATTAGACGTTTTAAAAAACAAACGAGTTTATGCGAAAAAAACTGAGTTTATTTGTCTCGTTAAAATTAGATTATTGAATTCATTTATAAAAAAGCATTATTTTGTTGAATTTGTATTGAAGAAATACTATAAAAGTGTTGAAGTAAAAAGTGTGGATCAATTTTCGTGACGTTACAACGCATTCTTTTACCAGATGCTACTCACAACCTCTTTCTGGAAATTGCATTGAATTCCTCTGAAACAAATGAAGAGACTCTCAATTTTCAACAATATATGACGGTTATTGAAATCATGAACTGAAAAACACTAAAATTTTGATGACGTCAAAACGCCAAAAAATAGAAACATATATCACCAATTCTAGAGCGTTAACTTGAAGAGATTATTCTTTATATCATATCGTGCTTAAAATATGGCTTTTTTTCTCATAATTTTGCATTTTTATTTTAAAATAGCTAGTTTTTTGACAATGTTATTCTTCAGATAAAAAATAATTGTTAAAATCAATTTATTTTCATACTAAAATTAACAAACTTCAATGATAACATACGGAATTCTTTAAAAAATGGTAACTGAAATGGGAATGGGTCAAATATAGAATTCTGCTTTGAATTTTCAATGTAGATACATGATATGATTTAAAAAACTCAGCAATGATAAACTTTCATAATATTTTAGATGTAACTTTGGCAAGTTATTCTCTAAAGATTTTTTTAATATAAAAAACTTTTTCATTTACAAAGAAGGGATTGGAACATTGCTATTTGTTATGTTTGGAGCATTAGATTGAGTTAAAAAAGGATGATTTTTGAATTCCCCTAACCCTGGGGTCTAAAAAGCTTTATGAGTAAATTTGAACTTTTAGATTTGTATCGGAAAATTAAATATTTTGTGTTGAAAAATCAACATAATTTTTGTTGCTTCTGTAAAATCAAGCTTGTTAATGGTTTTTGTATCAATTTATAAATTCTCCGAAGGAAATTTGTCGCCGAACAAATTTGTCGATGTCCTTGACTTCTTATCTTATTAGACATAAAAGTTATAACCTGTTTAATAGGGGCTAGTCTTTTAGCATTGAAAAACAATAAATTCAATTGACATCACTGCTGAGTGCCTAGCGAGATATTGCATGACTACTTTTCATGTAATATTTCGCCAGGCATCAGTAGTGAAAACAATTGAATTGAATATTTTTCAATGCCCGAAGACTTACCCCTATGAAACCCCTAATCACTTTTTTGTCTAAAAAGATACGAAGTTACGGCCATCGACAAACTTATTTAGCGAAAATTTTCCTTTGGAGATTTCATAATTTGGCACAAAAACCATCAGCAGGCTCGGTTTCACAGAAGAAACAAAAATAATGCTGATTTTTCAGTACAAAATATTCAATTTTCGCAAACAAACCTAAAAGTTCAAATTTACTCATGTAAACTAAGGTTTCCAGAATTTTTTCAGCACGTATCTGGGTCGTACAAATCCGGGCAATTTCATATAAAAACCTGGCTAAGTCCAGGCATTTGATTTTAAAATTGACTACCATATATGCAGGCAAAATCCGGGCAAACTTTGTCAAAACCCAGAAATTAGTCTACAAAAATCAAAAAAGAAATGACAAAAAAAAATTTCTTCAAAACTTATCGAGAAATTTAAAATCGTATTTTAGGCCCCCAAAAAACCTTTCATGATAATTTATGCTAAACTTGCTCAAAAAAGTTCGTTTTGGGACATAAAAAAATGTTCATCACAAATTGTTTTATTTCTCGTAGGATTTGCCAAATAAAGTGAATACATTTGGGTAAAATCCGGGCATTTTCAATGAAATCCGGGCAACCGGGCCGGGCCGGACCGAATTTTGTATCAAATATACGGGCACCGGATAAAACCGAGCAATCTGGAAATCTTAATGTAAACGTAACTTAAAAATTATGCAAAAAATCAGTTATGAGTTTTGAACCTAAACGAAGCTTTTAACATCCCAGAGTTTGAGAAATTCAAAAATGACCCCCAATCAATCTTCTGGAGCATTAACCAAAAATAACACTAATTAAAAATATTTTCCACCCTCTTTTTCAGTTTACTCCCGCACTTTTTCACTGCCCCCCGTTTCTTCTTGAACCACTGCCAAAATGTGCGACGATGATGCCGGAGGTTTGGTGGTCGACAACGGATCCGGAATGTGCAAGGCCGGATTCGCCGGGGATGACGCTCCTCGGGCCGTATTTCCCTCGATCGTGGGCCGTCCCCGGCATCAGGGCGTCATGGTCGGCATGGGTCAGAAGGATGCCTATGTTGGGGATGAAGCACAATCGAAGCGAGGTATTCTTACGCTGAAGTACCCTATTGAACATGGAATCATTACCAATTGGGACGATATGGAGAAGATTTGGCATCACACTTTTTACAATGAGTTGAGAGTTGCGCCCGAGGAACATCCGGTTCTGTTGACGGAAGCTCCGTTGAATCCGAAGTCTAATCGGGAGAAGATGATCCAGATCATGTTCGAGAACTTTGCCTGCCCGGCTGCTTACGTTGCCATTCAGGCCGTGCTGTCTCTGTACGCTTCCGGTCGTACTACTGGAGTTGTACTCGATTCCGGAGATGGTGTCTCCCACACCGTACCGATCTACGAAGGTTATGCCTTGCCACATGCCATCCTCCGTATGGATTTGGCTGGTCGCGATCTTACCGATTACCTGATGAAGATCCTAACCGAGCGTGGTTACTCGTTTACAACCACTGCTGAACGTGAAATCGTCCGTGATATCAAGGAAAAACTGTGCTACGTAGCCCTAGACTACGAACAGGAAATGCAGGCCTCGGCCGCTTCTTCCTCGTCAGAGAAATCTTATGAACTTCCCGACGGACAAGTTATCACCATCGGAAATGAGCGATTCCGTGCTCCGGAAGCCCTGTTCCAGCCATCGTTCCTCGGAATGGAAGCTAGTGGAGTTCATGAAACCGTCTACAACTCGATCATGCGATGTGACGTCGACATCCGTAAGGATCTGTACGCCAACAGTGTCCTGTCCGGTGGCACCACCATGTACCCTGGTATTGCCGATCGTATGCAGAAGGAAATCACTTCTCTTGCTCCGTCGACCATCAAGATTAAGATCATTGCTCCACCTGAGCGTAAGTACTCGGTCTGGATTGGAGGATCTATCCTGGCATCCCTGTCCACCTTCGCAACCATGTGGATCACCAAGCACGAGTACGATGAGGGTGGTCCAGGAATCGTTCACCGCAAGTGTTTCTAAGCCTCAACAATCAAGAGTAAAAGGACTGTCCAAACGAAATATACCGCACGTTGTTTTGTTGCTTCAAAGCTTCGAGGTGTTTACGTTTTCATTACCATTTAATACTTTTTTGAAAATATATTTTGTATGCATCTATCTATAAGGGAAGCGATTTTTATTTCGATTTTCTATATTCCAACAAAGAAATCCTCTAACAAGCATTCATAGCTATTGTTTAGTTGCTTTAGAGCAAGTTCACAGGTGTTGGGAAAAAGTGGTAAAAATTTTGATACTTGTAGCACATTTAGAAAATTTTACCATGTAAAATGTTTTCAAGATCTTTTAGCGTGGTATTATTTTACAGCACTGTTTCTATTTCAGCCGTATGTAATAGAAATATTGCTATTTTTGCATCACAGCATGTGAAAATAGAACACGTGTTGTAAAAAAAATTTGAAGGCCGCTGATCTTGAAAGTGTTTTTGCATGGTGAAGTTTCCAAAATGTGCTAAAAGTGTCAAAATTTCTTGTTTCTACTTTCTAGGTCCCGTTTCAATTTCATCTTACTGTTTTGAAGAATATTTTTCTAAATACAAAACTCTGCTGTGGAATGTGATAAAGTTTAATTCTGTCTAAGTTTATTGTTGAGATGTCTAATCAGTGTTTTCAAGGAATTACATTCCTTCTAACTTTACAGAAATGATAATTTAATGCACTTAAAAATTTTCCGAACATTTTTGATAAAAAGAAAAGATAAATGGCATCCTTCTTATTTATTCTATAATACGAAACTTTATGTTTTCAACTTTTACTTTGCAAAATTTAAAAATCCTTGAGTTTTTTTTAACAATGTATGCGTAGTGCACTAGCACTAGCTAACAATACATAAGAAACTCAGAAAGATGGGAATTCTCCAGAACCCGGAAACGTTACACGATTTGTCTATGTATCGTGTGACCAACATCTTTTAAATAAGCCTTGGTGAATCTCGTTTTAAAGCTCTTTTTCCGCAGATTTAAGCTTTTTTGCCTTGAAAGCATAGGAGATGAAAGCTCAATTCTGAAGAAAAAAGGTTAAATCTGTCAAAAAAGGGGAAATCTGAGAGGAAATCTGAGAGATGTGCTCCACACGGTTGGAATAGAATTGCCGGCTTCTGGAATAGCTAGTGTAGAGCAAAGGCGGGGCAATTCATGGGAGTTTCCATCAACATGCCCTCTAGTTTAAAATTTATACACCTAACACACTTTCTCCTTTTGGCGCACTAATCCCTGTCGATACACTTTTCTATCAAATTTCTATAAAATAAAAATTCTGTCTAGTTTTCATTCCGCCGAACATGCCATTAATATTAAAATCATAAAAATTACTGCGATTAAAATCATATAACATACAATGAAAACGCAATTGTATCAGCATTTTCTTGCAAACAAATTGGGAGCACTCATTTGAGAAATTCGTGTTACTTGCAGGGCCGGATTAAAGTCTTTTTCACATAGATTCTGGTCGGATAAAATAGATTATTTCTCCGCAAAGAAATAACGCACAACAAAAGTAAAAATGTAATTTTGTAGGATTTTTATTGCACTTTAAGGGAAAAAAATACATAAAAATCATTCGTCAGCTTTTCGGATGAATTTTCGAACCTTTTTTGTGATACCACTCATCATTTTCTGCACAGTACAGCTGGTAACCTCATACGCCATCTTGTTCCATCACTTTGAGCGGGGTTTTTCATGGTTCTGCCACATTTCTTCAGTTTGCCCTTAACTATTGCCCAATATTTCTCGATAGGACGAAAATCCGGACAGTTTGGTGGATTGATACTTTTTTCAACAAAATCGATCTTGTTCTTCTTATACCACTTAAAGACATCCCTGCTGTACTGGCAGCTTGCCAAAACCCTTTTCTGGAGACATACTTCTTTGTAAACATTTTCATTCATTGTGCCCCCAGCGATGAAAATCTTAGTCTTCTTCCCACAACTACAGATCCCTTGCCAAATCATCAACTTACGAGCAAATTTATCTGCGAAAACAAACTTGAATCTACCCGCAACATTCCCTTTACGCTTCGCAAGGTAAAATTTGTTACCGAGTATTTGTCCAAAATCCATTTGGACGTAAGTTTCGTCGTCCATCAAAATGCATCCGTTGTACTTGGTCAACACTTTCTCGTACAACTTTCTTACCCTGGTTTTGGCAACCAGGTTTTGTTTGAGCGTCCTTTTGGCGTGTTTGCTTGCACGATACGACCGCAAGCATTCTCGCAAACAAATTCGTCGAGCTGTACTGTGGTTCGTCTTGAACTTTTTCGCCAAATCACGCAAGGAGATTCTAGGATTATTGTGAATTGATCGAATTACCTTTGCTCGCAGCTTCCGGTCATATTTTCCACTTTCACGCCTGGTTTGTTTTGCTCGATCCACCGTAAGGGTCTTCCGGTAACGTTGCAGCACTGAATTTACAGTCGATTTTGGATATTTCAGGAATTTCGCGTTCTTTGCCCCTGACCACGTCGGTTTCTGTACGTAATTGTGTAGAATTTTCTCTCGCCTTTCGCGTTCCATCGTCGATAACTATTGACTGACTGCTTCAATCTTGATGAAATTTTCACTACTAAGTAAACAAACCATCCGGATCAAAACACTGTCAATAGATTTGCGATGTGAAAACTAGGGGCGCTGCAGAAAATGAAAAGATGCGACCAGATTCTATGTGAAACAGACTTTAAGTCATCGGGAGGCCCGGGGCAATTTTTCTCGAAAGGCCCCTATGATTCGATTTTTTTTCCAATGCTATCCTAGAGAATACAAAACATTTTAAACGTGTTAAAGCTCTAGAGATGAGTTCAGTATACTGGCTTCAAATAGCCATGTTGTTTGCGTAGAAGATATTTTCTGGTATCTTCAAATAAAAATGGTTAATTAATCTTGTGCAAACATTGAGGAAGAGTTTAGAAATTCCTCCAAATTGAAAGCTTTGATTTGAGCTAAAGCAAAATTTAATTTTAATTTTGTTTTGCCTTTTTCACCAACTAAAATTCTCTGATTTAGAAAAAATACGGGATAGATATTTTAAATGATTTTCATTTCATCATGGATCGTCTGGTATGTGCTTCATCGAGAAATATTTACCAAATAACAATTGGGAAGAATCATGAAGACAAAATAAACAAAATAATTAAATTTAAATTCCATAGAGATACATATGACCCATTCCAAGCACCCCTCAACTGAAGAACCGATTTTATTTTTCATTATCCAAAAATAAATTACATAGCGTTAGAAAGGTTATTTCTTGAGTGTCATTTTCCAATAAAAGATTTTCAGCTACCTTTTTTGAGAATTGAGTATGTTAACGTTGAAATTTAAAAATTTTAGTATGAAATTAAATTTATTTTTGTAAATATTCTTTATTTATAACATAACTTTGTCAAAAATCAATCTATGTCAAAAAAAATTATTGCAAAATGATGGTAGAAAAGCCATCTTCTAAGCATTATATAAGATAAATAACAGTCACTGCAAATTTACGCTCTAGAATCGTCGATAAAGCTATCTTTTTTTAAGCGTTGTGACGTCACGAAAATTCTACTGTTTTTAAATTTATGATTTACTGAAATTTACCATATTGTAGAAAATTCGAGGTCTCTTCAAACTTTTTGAGTGGAATTTAATGCAATTTTTAGATTGAAAATCGGTTTAGCAGGTTGTGAGTTGCACCCGGGTAAAGAATGCGTTGTGACGTCACGAAAATTTATTTACTTTTTTTCGAATACGTTCAAGACTTTTTACTTCAACACTATGATAGTATTTCTTCAATACAAGTTCAACAACAATGTGCTTCAATAAACGAATTCTATTATCAAGTTTTTAAAGAAACTGATTTTTTTTTTGCATTAACTCAGTTGTTTTCAAACATTTCTTATAAAACATATAAAAACAGCGCTTAAAAACGCTTGATTCAAGAATAAACAAACTATCAAACAAATGAAATCCTCATCGATTTTGTAAAAGAATATTTGTGAATCATAAAGCAGGTAGTTATCTGTGATTTGAATAAAAATCTTGCAAAAGATCAAGTTCTTCATATATCTATGTTAAAATGAAAAACACCGCTAGTAGCTTCTATTTCTTTCTGGCATTATGTTCAAACAAAATAAGTTCCATGAAATAAATGTAATGAGATTCAAAAAATTCCTTGGACATGGTACACTTAATAGATTAACTTTTTTTTTATTAAAAAATTCATAAGATTTTTATAGAAAATAATAAATAAAATTAATTAAATTATTTTAATAAAAAACTGCCCATATTGAAATTTCCACCTCAAAGAATGTCACTAGAAAATCCAAATCGAACCCCGTGCTCACATAAAATCTCACAAAAGAGACTTTGAACTGAATTACAAAATTAAATAAATTCAAATATGTACTAGCACAAGGTCTCATGCAAAATTTGGGTCAGATTATTCTAAGGAACGGGGTTGCGCAACGCACCTGAAGTTTGTATGGAATTATGTAGATTTTGTTCGGCATGATAAAGAAAACCGTTTTTCGTCAATAATTTAGATCTTTATAAACCAATTTTTCTTTTAATTTGAGTATTTTAAAGCTTTGATTATGACAATATTTCATCTGAGGAACGCGTTTCGATTAGAGTTATCATAAAACAGCTATAACGTTCAAAATTAGCGTCGATTAACGATCATTTAGGTATTTTTTGTATTTGACTCATCAGAAGCTAATTTTTGAAACTCAAAAACCATTTTAACTAAACCATTTTTGAAATGGGATCTTCAGATAAACTATTTTTCATAATGAAAGTTTTGTGAATGACTATAAGGCCGGAACAAATTTAAAATCCTTCTTTTGTCACTCGGAGTTGGAACACCCTCGAGGGGGGGGACAATAAAAAATAATGCGAAAAACAAATAAATTGGAATAAACTGCATGGAAGCTTGTATGCAACAAAATTGCATACTATTTTGATGCACAAAACCTATAAATCAAGTTATTTTTTATCGAAAAATTCAATGAAATCAAGAAAACAAAAGGTGATATAACTTCCCAGGCCCGTGCGAAAGACCTGTTCATGGAGTGGGGGGGGGGGGGGGGGTTTCGAAATTCAAATTTAGCTGAAAATAATAAAATACCAAAAATACACAATTAACAAGAAAATGAACTCATAACCATTTTCTTATTCATGATTATCACACAAACTCAAAAAATAATAAATTTTACTAGTAAAAAAAATCAAAAATTTTCAAAACAAATCACAATTAAAGTTTCAAATCAGTCATATTTTCGGTAAGTCATTGATAAATTTTTCAAATTGTTGTTCCTAAAGCTGAACTACAAATTTGCTTCAAAATAATTTTTAAACAGTTTAGTTTTCAAATTTGAAATAAGTATTTCCTTAATGAAGATTTAAAAAAAAAAATTCTGAATCCTTAAATAAATGTCAGATCAGGTAATACATTAGCTTAACCATGATAAATTGTTAGGAAAAATGACAATAATTGTTATTTACTATTCATTTTAATTGACATTTCGTTTCTTCATTTTTAAATGAAGGGTTGATTGAAAAAATCCGCTGTAGTGTTTTGAATTTGAAAAAAAAAATGAATCGTGATTTGAAATGTGAATTTTTGATTAGGAAAAAAAAATCAAGTTTATATTTTAGAATAAAAAAATTCAAAATTGAAAAACAAAGACAAACTAATCGAAAATATTTCTTAAAATTTAAATAGCTTGTCTTTAAAATTCAATAAATTAATTTCAAAATTTAAAAAAAAACTGTACTTTAAAATTTGGTTGAATAATTTGAAAATTAAAAAAAAAAATTCAGTTGAAAATGATGGGGTTTTTAATGTTAAAGAAGGTTTTTTTTTTCAATAAATACGACTTACCATTATAAAACTTATTTATAGAATTTAATTGGCAACTCCAGGGAACTGTATTTAAGTGCTTATATTTTAAAAATTGTTAGCGTCCTGAACTATCACATTTAGTTTAGATTATATGAACTTTAAAAATGTGTCAGTTTTGAGAGAAATCAATCATTGATAACTGTTTAACTAATAAACCTACATTCAAGAGAAATCTGATTCTGATTTCGTTTATTACATTTCATTCAAATATGAAATAATATTTTGATGATGAAGATGATGCATATTCTAAAAAGTAATATTCAGCAGTTTTTAAAACTTGGGAAAGATATCATTACAAGTAGTTTTGACATTATTGTCAGAACCAAATTCCGTTTGGTTTAAAACTTCTTTACAAATTCGTTAAAAGAGAAAAAGTAAACAAATAGAAAACTTCTATAACTTTTATCGCAGAACTCAAAGTGACTTGAAGTCTTGATGAAAGTTGATGATTGATTCAAATCTTTTATTTCAAAATGTAATGTTTTTGTTTTCAGATTTTGCTTTCGTAAATAATTTTAACCTTTTTTGAAAAGTTATTTCTATAACAAAAGCTGATAGAAAAATTGCATATTTAGATTCAGGGCACTCAAATTAGCCAAAACTACGTTTTAAATACATTGTACCTCGGAAAAATGTAAATTTTTTGGCCTTGTGTTATTTATCAAAACCTGCTCAAATGTGATGCTGAGAAAAACAAAAACAATATAAAATTGAGACTGAAATTGGTTTCTTGAAAAAAATGTCATATCAGCATAAAATTATTAAAGACATAAATGATTCTATTTCAATCAAATTTTTAGTAATATGGTAAAGGGTATAAGGTTTTAGATTTTTTGCTAATTCTGTGAGAGTAAAACGCTTGTTACATGGTTTCCAACTTGTCGATGTATAAGATAAGTGTTCGATTAATTAATTTTGAAGTTAAAATGGTTCGTTTCAATCTCTGTTCTTGTTGAGTTACACTTCTACACTAAAGACGAGGGAGGGTTTTTGTAATTCAAGTTTATAGTTTGAATACAAAAGGTTAAAAAAAATTTCAATCAAAAATCAGTATCAATTCATGAACGTCATATAGTGTCGTTAAACAAAATGTCTAGTCTTGAGATTGAAGAGTAAATTCCGCCGGAGGCGAGCCAAATCTCTGACTTGTTTGTCAACACTTATTTTTAAACACCTTTTAATGTGTATTTTTTCGATACTACGGTGAAAATTTTACATGGAAGAAATCTCCATGGGGGGGGGGGGGGTTAAACCCCTAAACCCCCCCCCCCCCGTTCGCACGGCCTTGTAACTCCCATCTGCTTAAAATTGTTTTTTAGTCTTGTAATCTTTCAGATATTGGAATTTTTTATTGGAATTTACATAAATTACTCCAAACTTTATTTATTTCCCCCTTCGGGTTTTTGGAAATGTTAAAAGGGGGGGGGGGGGGGGTGACAAAAGAAGAAATTGATATTTGTTCCAGCCTAATTTCAATACATCAGCCGATAGGGACTTCAGAAATTGGTGCATAACTTGGTTTTTATGTCTTTCCAAACCCAATTTCTCATAATTCCATACAAATTTTAGGCTCATTGTGCCCTCTATTTCCTTGGGCCAATCCCCAAATTTGGCACTGGATTTTGTGTTAGGCCTAAGATCTATTTAAGCTTGCAACTTATAAGATTTTTATTAGATGGCTGATTTAGGCACTCTAGTGTCGATTAACTATCTTTGAAAAGATCGAAGGCTTTGAAATTATCATTTATGTTTCCTTTCCTTTGCAATTGAAGATTAAAAAGATTCAGAAACACATTTCATTGCCTTTACGAATAAATATTTTCTAGTTTTAGTTTTGTCCTAAATAATATTCACATTATCGCACAAAAAAACTTCGAATGAAATTGATGTTAACAGTGTTGCAAACCTTATCTGCTTATATGGGCCTTTGAGATTTAAGTCCTTTTTATTTTTTTTAAATAAATGGATCGATTGCATCACCAAATCACATTATTTATTAAGTTTTTAAGCATTTCAAGTAAATTAAGCATTCATTTTAAGATTATACTTTGATTTATTTCATATAGCTAACCATAAAATTTCGTGACGTCACAACGCTTTGCAAAACCCTGCTTAAAAAAAATGGTGCGTTGTGACGTCACGAAACTGAATGGCTTTAATATAAATTGAAATCCAAATTTGAAAAAATCAAAAACAGCGATTTGTTGGTTGTAATGAATCGATACTTTCCGGAAATTTTCATAAAATTTGATCAAATAGAAGAGCAGAAAAATGCGGCGTTGTAAAAAAAACTGAAAAGTGGAAAAAGAGGCACGTTGTGACGTCACGATTCCTTTTGCTTATAATTTGTTAACTATTTATTCTATACAAATACTTTTGGTTTCAAATTGTAGAGAATTAAATTTTGACCTTATAATGTAAAATTTTTAACAATGTGCGATATGACCTGTAAAACTTACATACAATATACCAATAAATTGTTTTGCAAACGTTGTGACGTCACGCTGGAATGGGTCATATATAAGAGTTTAAGAATTCAAAACTAAAAATTAGGTTATATTCAGAACCACAATTCAGTGTATCAAATCTAAATCATAAATTCAAATCAAGTTTTGAGAACAAAATATGAATCAAATTGAAAAAAAAAAGAGATTCAAAGTTACAATCAGAGCCAAAGCAGGAACTGCACGAAATCTAAATTTCAATTTAATATCTTTGAGATACAAAAAAAAACCTTTTCATGTGGTGTTAACAATATGATTCCCATCAGATACAAAAAAATTGTTATCAAATCTAAATGTTTCAAAAAGTTTCATTCGATGCCCTCAAAGCTAAAGGGATATAAGTGCAAAAATGATCACTTGAAAAAAATTCAGAAAAAAGATTAAATGTTTACAACACAGAAAAAGTTTAGTACATTAAATAAAAATCCCGAGTTCTCAAAATTCAGAAAACCATGAAACTGAACTTCAGTAACTGAAGAAATAATATAAGACTTTAAAATCTCAATGAATTGATTCTGAAAAAGATAAGATCATAAACATAGAAATATTCATGCCTCACTCAATGATATCAGCAACTCAACTATGAGATCGTTTTTATTATAATTTGAGAATGATCATTTGTAAAATGATATGCTAAATTCGGGATATTCACTTTGGTTAAATCAGTTGAAAATGTATCCATACGAATTTCAAGTCAAAGACAGGAATTGGGATGGAAAATCAATAAAGAAACTCTGTGTACTGTTGGTTGGTCCAATTTAAACAACTACAGTTATTTTTAAGGATTTAATTTTTAAAAATAGGTAGGGAAAAGGGTTTGAAATTTAGAAACCAGAGGAAATTTCAATAGTAATGATTGAAAAGTGAAAAGTAATAATAATACCTGGTATCAATCATGATACTGGCGGTGTAAAATTCTAAAATGTTCACCATAGAGCTTCTCTGTTCTCTCTTAGCACTATGAGCCATTTTTGGCAAAATTAGCTGCTATTTTAGTGCAGTAACCATTACTTGGAAAGTTAACGTAATAATAAACGTTTGATATTTGAATGTAATGAAAGTGTGGAGATTCTTTATTTTATCTGTTCTGTACAGAATATCCTGACTGACATGTTTCGATGAAAAAATATGAAAATTTGAGGTGTTTTGCCTCGTATTCTTTTTATTTTATATCGAATTTTTTTCCGAGATCAGTTTAAATTATTTTTGTTCAGATTTTAGGTTGAAATTTTTGAAATTTAATACCAAGATTTTGATTTTCTCAGCCCTAGTTTGATTTCTTTCCAAAGATTTACAGAAATTGAAGTAGTATGATTAAAGTTATGTTAATTTTATTTTCCTCGGGAGGCCCCTCTGAGCCGGGGGGTCCGGGACAATTGCCCCTCCCCTTAATCCGGCCTTGGTTACTTGTGATATTGTGATAGGTTTCGATTATAGTCGTTTTAACATCTTTGTCTTTCGTGATATATAACAACAATGCAGTTGGCGGACAGTCATTGAAAAACTTATCCGGAACAACTGTGATCGATATTTACTCCTGGGCTCGAACTTACGGACATCGGCTTAGGAGCAACTGACTTGCCAACTGAGCTATTTCACTTTTACCCACATAATGTGTATCAACGCAATTGTTTTTGATGAATTTCTAATAAGGTTTTATTGTTGATCACTATATGCTCACTCAATTGATTTTAAGATTTTGCTTGCGATGATATTTCATTTTCGAATCAACTATTTCTAATTCTGCCTTAGATAAAATAAACTGCTCAACTTTGCATGAAATTTTTGCAAAAAAAAAAAACAGTTATCCCCAATGCAAATCACCACTTTCTCTAAACTGGATCATTATTCTGGTAAGGACGTAAGCAAGTTTTAAAGTGAGATCAAGCGCAATGAGCTTTCTGTTGATTTCCTTGTACTTAGTATGATTGTAGATTTGTCAAACTTGGATGTGGGTTTAAAAAACTTGAAACAAAACTAACAAGTTGTTAGATGTTTAGTAATGAATCAAACTTGCGCTTGAAAATACCGGAAGGCTGGTGCGAATTTAGGTATAGAAAGTGATTGAAACATAATAAAAATGACTTTTTTTTTAAAATAAGAACTATTATTTTTAAAAAGCTTATACTACTCCAACGAGCATAAATTAACATTAATTCCCCTATTATTGTAAAATTTTTGTGAAATTATATACGCCTGACTTATGCCAAAATAACTTCAACAACTCAAATATATATATATATCTATTACTTAGAGGGGCGGTCGTTTAGCCGAATGGCTAGCATGTCTGGTTTGTAATCAGACGATCGGGTATCGAAACCCGCCGCCTCCAAGTAGGTTAAGAAAAAATTGTAAGTCCACGAACGTTAAAACGAAACACACACACAACGCAATCTAACACATGAAGAAACAAAAAATAGAATTGTTAACTCTACGGAGTATAAAAGTATGAAAAATATCTCATCATAAAAGAATTGTAAACTCTACGGAGTATAAACGAAAACGTTGGTCATATAGTCTCTGTACCTGGACCATAATAGAAGCTAGTCGATAAGGCAGTTCCTTTATGCTCAAAATAGTATTGGCGAATAGAATGAGAAGAAGAAGAAGGAGAAGAAGAAGAAGAAGAAGAAGAAGAAGAAGAAGAAGAAGAAGATTACTTATATCAATAGAACTGCTGAATGGCATTAACGGTGCCATTAAAGATATTCGTGCTGACTAATGAAAATTTGAGATTAAATCAGATTTCTCAAATAATTTTTTTATCATTGTACGTAAATATAATAAAAAAAAAGTTATGAAAAATTTTTCAGGCGACACTGCTGATCTACACAATTTAGCGATTTGGTTTTGTCAAAAATTTGGACATCGCAAAGAAAATAATCTGAATTATTCAAGACACCACTAGATTACATAAACAAAGGCGAAATACAGGTGCTGTAAATGCCTTAACCTTTGCAATAAAAGTAAGCGTCATCTTGGCTGGATTGCATTTCATATCGAAAATCACCTCTGAAATATCATCTGAGCCGAAGATTACCATCCGTTTAGTGGGTTTAACTATTTTATTGCAGATTCATTCGATGTTCTCATGACTTAACTACAAACTTGATCCTAATTGAGATATTAAATTAGACCTATTAAAGACCAAATCCTAACAATTCGAAAGTTTTCAAACATCAGGACGGTCTTTCGAAAATCAGAACTACTTTATGTATGGGACTGCTGATTTGGGCATAATGATATAAAATTCTATCCATATATGACCAAATTAAGTATCATTTTTCCATAAAAAGTCTAGATAGGATGGCATTTAGACAAAAACACGCTTTATAGTTCAGGTACTTGCCATTTTCCATACATATTTAGAATTTTTTGTAATTTTCTTTCGACCGCAAAATTATGTAAATGATATTCCAAACAACATAAGCTAGTATTTGAAGGTTGGATCCCAGAATCCTAAACATAATCAATTTCTAACTATCCTATAGCGTCTATTTTGGTAATTTGATTGTTTTCCAGCGAAAAATTTGAATAAAACTGATTCTAAAATTGAACGGTATTTTTGTTAATTTGATAAAAAAAACATTCAATTTAAGGGTATCTTTTACTTAGTGTAACGAATATAAAAATTACAAAAAAAAAATCTTACGGGATGAGCTATATACATGAATGGCTGTGTCAGCTATACAAAACGCATGTGATGTCTGTTTTTAAGTCATGGACCAGAAAACTACTGAACAAATTGGCATGAAAATTAGCATAGGCAAGTTTTTCAGGCCGGGAATTTTTCTTACGAAGCTCTCTCTCTACCCCTTATCGAAAAGAGGGGGAGGGGCACCATACAAGCCAGACCAGTTTGTCTAGATAAATGACTTCTATAGAACTTCAATTCCGTTATGCACCTTACAAAACATGTCTTTTTACAATTCTTCCATGAAGAAACCCATACCTTGAGTATTTTGAGTAGCTATTAAAATATTAAGTTAAATGAAAAGCTTTCATTTTTATAAGGAACCAGCTGATTTTACCCGGCCTTGCATGAGTTCACATATAGGGGGAAGTGTTGCTAAATGCGCATATTGGGTAATATGCGCATACAGCCGATTGAAGATATGGCTGGAGATTCAACGTATCGAATCAGTGCAGTTTGAGGGTAATACGATTTTGACACATGGCATAGAAAAATTTAATTGTTTTATAAAGCCAAAAAAAATCAAAAATTTGAACAAGATTTTTGTCAGTTTTGTTAAAATGTATTGAACTTTAATTATCGTGCGTACAGATTCTGTAAACAAAAATATTAATGGTTTTTCTTTCTTTTTCATCTGGAAATCGGAAATTCAACAAATTGAAGCTTTTGGCAAAGTTGTAAATGATCAGATATTGGAATAAGAGGCAGGTTCTGAATGCCCATATCAAGGCAGGTTAAATGCCTATATAAATAAATTAGTCTGATAATTTTTTTTACTTTTTATCATTGAAACATTAAATCTACGATAAAATCACGATCTTACAGCGAAAAAAGAAGAACTTCATACTGATCCGGAAAAAAACGATATGAACAAAATATTACAATGAAATATGGCCATATGGCGTACCTAACTATATTTCATGCAAAAGAACTAGTGGTGTAAAAAATTTCACCAAAATTTCAGCCTTGACGTATGTTTAACATCCGTTTCTATCATTTTCAATTAAATAATATCAAAATATTGCAAATGTAAATGAAATGGGCTTGTGATATAGCTCAGTTGGCAAGTCTGTTGTCTCCTGAGCCGATGTCCGCGAGTTCGAGCCCAAGAGTAAACATCGAACACAGTTGTACCGGATAGTTTTTCAATAACGATCCGCCAACTGTAACGTTGATAAAGTCGCGAATGCCATAAAGATGGTAAAACGACTATAATCGAAACAAAAAAAAAAAAAAAAAAAAAAGTAAATGAAATAAAGGTAAAAACATAAATATGCATTTAGCCCGCCAGTTTTGGAAATCGGCTATTTTGACTTCTTAATAAAAAAAATTATTTTCACAAAAACTGTAAGAGATTTTAAAAGAAAAATTGCTCTAACTTATGTAAAACAGATGCCCGCTCATGTGCTTATAGTTTTTAGACTCCTATCCATTGTAATAAGGGAGAAAATGAGTGCTTTCTTTCCTTAGTATGCGCATATAGCCCGCCTCTCCCCTAATGAATTGTTTGAATTTTAGAAATTCTGGAAGCATTGTACTCACCTTGTATTTTTTTTTTTTTTTTTGGTTTTTTTCAAAAGTTCGATTAAGATTATAAACTGAGTTAATCGTATCAGTATTGTTGAAAAACTAATAGTTATGAGGTTTGCATTTAAAGAATTCATAAATAATTTCTCTTGAATGCTTATTTACCCTATCACGAAAAAGCATTTTAAACCCAAAAGTTTTTTAAGAGGCTTGAATATATATTTGGCTTTTTATTTTTTCTACAATAATAACAATGTATTTTTATTTTTGCATGTATTTTAAATGAAAATCCAGTTTCTTAAGCTTGTGAACAAAAGCAAATAACCCCAAATGATTATCACACTCTTCAAGATGGATGATCTCCCGGTAGAATGAAATAACTCCCCTATTTGTTTTCCCAATATCTTCCATTTATAACATTACTGAAAGCTTCATTTCGGTGAAATTCTGATTTTCTAATAAATTAGATAAAAAGCGTATATGTTTTTGTTTTGTTTTAACAAAACTGTTAAAATATTGTATGAATTTTGTGACTATATAACAACAGAGCATTATGGATGCAAGTATTGATGAAATAAACAAAACCTCTAATAACTAAACTAAAAACTAAAAAATCTAAACAAAAAAATCTTAACAAAAAAAAGAATCGATACTTACATGTATCGTCAACCTTTAAAATGTTGTAAATTTAAAGTATTTTTATAGAGACATCAACGATTATGAGTGAAAAACTGGCATAATTTCCTTTTCCTTTAATAAATGAAGCCGCGTAACCATTTCCGAACGAACTTGTTTCACATTTGATTAAATACTCCGGAAATTCAATATTTCCACCATAATAAACGTCACGAGCAAAACCACCGTTGAACAGAAACTGCTAGCCACCTATTTAGTCGTCCATTGAACAAACAACCGGTGGACCATTCCCGTGTTCTTGTTGTTTTTGTTGTTGTTGGTTTGTAAATTTGTTTAAAGATCATTTTCCCTCTGCCTGCAACAACAACACCAATAATGGCAGTCACTGGCTGGGAAAACAAACATCGCTATTTTTTCCTTCTTTCACTGTTTTTATTCACACACGCATGGGGCTCGATTACGTGCTACGTACTCATTATTTACACCCCACCACCATCATCAACATCATGCTACTCTAACGTCGAGGTTTCCCTTCCTCGAATGATCACGGTTCCCATTAATAATATTCACATCTCCATCATCACCGCACTGCACGAGGCACTGTTGGAAAATGTGTGGGGTAGAAAGGGTGGAAAAGTTGGATTGGAGGGGAATTTGATGGGGGGAGGGATTCATAATCGTCGTTTTATTGATTACGCCTGAATGGCTAATAAAAATTTGTCCTTCGGTGTGTGAAAAATTGTGTAAAATGAGAGAGAGAGAACGCGCGACGTCAATGCGAAAGTAATGTTAGCTGAAATAGATGGAAGTAAAAGTGTGTATTGAACATACCATCATTGTCGGCATTCCAGGAATAGTTTTGAGCGGGAACTGTTCTTCTTGCTCCATCATCATCATCATCATCGTTGATGATGCAAATTTGCGGTTGCATTTTTTTCCTTTCACTTCAATTTATTTTATCCACACACATAGCTGACACCTTAGCAAAGTAATGATCATCACTTTCCTTTCTACCCATTTTTTTTTCTTTTTGAATATTCACGAAAAGATGTAAGGGAATTTTTTCTCAACCCGAGAAAAAACCGCAACGGGAAAACCCCCTCGAGCGCAAAATACCATCCGTTTCCGGTTTCCGGAAAGTCGGAGCGCGATCGCGAATCGCTGCTGCACTACAGAACCATTTGGAGCGTATTCATTGAATCGCAAAAATTATTGCACTTCATTCCCCGGTTTTTCCCGCATTTTTTTCACACTTGGAACCGATTTGAGCAATGAAGAAGGCCCCGGGAATGGGGGGATGATTCAATATTGGGAGGGAAATTCATTCACTTTCGCACAAAGGCAAGCGACAAAAAAGTCGCCTTCGGGCGGGAATTGTACACACTTTTCTTCTACGTTATTTTCGAAGCAGAGAATATGCACTCGGTTTCCTTTCCGGGTGAAAGTAAATGCAGTTACTTTGGAGTTTCATCATCCATTTTTTTTCTTTCTTCAAATGGTGTTGTGGCTCATTTTTCCTGCAAGCGGATTTCTATTCATTTCCTCACAACTGCCGGGATAGTTGTTGGGTTGTGCATTTCCGTTTCCGATTTCTGGCCAATTCAATTTTCCTTTATTGGGTTGGAAAATTGAAAAATATTTAAGCTTTCTTCGAGTAAATCTTCTTGATGGTCACTTTTAGCTCAACTTCTCAAATGGGCACTTGATTAGCAAACTTTTCCATAGGTTTCTGGGTACTTTTTGAACAATTTTATCAGCCAATAACTGTCGATATATTTTTATGAGAAATTTCGTTTAAGATTCCACTTTCAAAAAGGCGACCCAAATTTTGGGTTGGTCGTTTTTTTTTCCCTTCGATTTAATTTTTATTCAAACACAACATCGATAAACACTTTAAATTTCCGATTTTTTTTCCCAACAATCACACATCGAGAGCTACGATTTCGGATTAAAAAACTTCTTCCCTTACAGACGAATATTGCTTTTCGGGAAATCAGGCGAGGATAGTGTAGAAAGATCAGAGCACTTGAGATTCTTGACCGATTACTGCATATTTTGCTACCATACAAAAACAAAACTTGTAAAAGGCTCGCGCGCACTTATCGAGAAATTTTTTACACAGTAAATATCGTCGGTTGACCAACACCAATATCAACAACAACAACAACTACGCCTACAAACGTAGAAAGAACAAAAAATCACTACAACAAGTTGTACGTCGACGACATTGGAAACTAGAAAACTGTGGGTTTATCCAGGGGCGCTTGGCCATCGAAAACTCCTATTCCCCCACTTTTTTCCTGCTTTTCCTCCCTTCAGGAGGAAACCTCCCAAGTTCCAATCACTCCGGTTTAAGTCCGATTCCGGTAACTAGTAACAAGGTAGCAAATATGTCTCCTCACTCTTGGACCCGATATGAGTGAGACACTGAGCCTTCGAAAAAAAACCAAAACCCTCAGTCGCTGTTCTTGGGGTGAAAGTTTGCGACCAACTGTTGAGGAATCGCTCTAGTGGAACTCCAAGGGCCCTTTAATTCTTACCAATATTTCAGTGGATTTCAGGCGGGAACTCACTGGAAAACTCTCAACCCCAAAAAAGACGGGGAAAACTCACTTCTGCGCAGAAACCTTTCCACGAACCGGAAAAGGCCACGAGTTCTGTTTTTTGTTTCTGTTTTCCCCCCTTCGACGGAATGAGAGAACTGTTGCGTCTTTTTCCCCGGAATTGAGGTTTGTTTTTGTTTGGGTTTTGAGCAACTGACCGGGTTCTTGTTCTGAACTTTAAACCTTTGTTTGAAACGAACGAAAATTGAGGACTGGGTTGATGGAACTTCGGTTGAGGTGGGTCTTGGGTGTTTGGGAACTCTGTTTCCTCCAAAACTTGTTGACAAGTTGGTTCCAGGTTATGTTTCGTTCCAATTCCGGTGTCCGTTTGAAGTTCACGATCACGGGGTAATTTTCGGTTCAGCTGATTAAATTGCAGCCGTTGAAGTCAGAGAGTTTCAACTGTCACTCAGTTGTTGGTGTTGAATATTTGAAACAATTTTCCGAACGTTCGAAGGTTTTTTGCACCTGTTAAGTTAGTTCTGGACCAACCCAAATTGGAGGAAGTGCGAAATGTCGAGAACTTATCAGAGTTAATTTAAAAAGTAAGGAAGTGTCCAGAACCTATCAGAATAAATATAAAAACATTTAGTTTACTATTGACACATGCATATGAAATTTTTATTTCGAATTTCGTGCTTTATCTCAGACTGTTTGATAGTATTAGATTTTATACAGAATTTGGTTTCAAAAGTTTTGAAAAAAAAAACAAAATCGACTATTTTCACATTTAGGGTACAAATTAACAATCACTTATCCACGACATTGAAGGATTTATCTGTTATTATTTACCTGGATTTATCTGTTATTATTTACCTGTTATTAATTATTTAAAAAAATTGCAATAAATTGCAAATGGAAAGTTAAAACCTTTACCAGTGCAAAATAGCAGAAAAAATGTATAAAACGCGAAGAAATTCAGAACCTTTGACTACATCATTTTGGACACAAATGAACTCATCTTGTGTGATATTTTCCTAAGTAATCAAATGAAGACTGTTTGAGCCACCGCACGCATCGGAAAATGGAGTTATCACCGCTTTACCCCCAATTCTTCTTCAATTTTTCAATTAATTGAGAAAAAAGCATGTTCGGACTTGAAAGTTTTGAATCAAATGAGACTTATCTTGTGTGATTTTTACTGAAGAATCGAATGAAGCCTGTCTGAGCAACTTGACATATCAAACTGAAATTATGGCCGTTCTATTCTTAATTTTTCAAAATTTTTAATCTAGTTCAGAAAAAGCATGGGCGGTTTTGAACATTTTTAACCAAAATAGACTTATTTTGTGTGATTTTTTTTTTTGAGTTATCAAATGAGGGCTATTTAAGCCACCGCACGCAGCGTAAAATAGAGTTACGGTTGTTTTTATCCAAAATTTCCATACATTTTAATATTCCTTACAATTAATTGAGAAAAAAACATGTTGGAACTTGAAAGTTTTGAATCAAATGAGACTAATGTGATTTTTTTTCGAGAAATTGAATGAAGACACCAAACGCATTGGAAAAGGGAGCAACGGCTGTTTTAACCTCAGCTTCCCTACATTTTAAATATATGTAGCTCTGAAAAACCATGTTTGGAATCACAAATTTCGAACCAAATGAGAATTTTCTTGTGTGGATTTTTCCGAGGAATTGAATTAAGGCTATTTGAGCCATCGCACGCATCGTAAAATGGAGTTCTGGCCGTTTTAACCCTTATTTCCCCTTCATATTTTAAATTTTAAGACTAAACTACATTTTTCTAAGCGTGCGGTGGCCTTTATTCGGTTTCTTGGAAAAATAACACCAGGTTGTACCCATTTGTTCCAAAATGGTCCAGTGCGATCAAGTTTTTTTTATCCCAATTAATTGAAAAAGCTTGGGAAATTTCGGGTAGAACACACAAAATAAGTCCTTTTCGATTTAAAACAGTCAAGTCCGAACATGCTTTTTTTCTCAATTAATTGAAAAATGAAGGGGTCATAACTGAGTGTGATGGCTTAGACAGCCTTCATTTGATTTCTTGGAAAATATCAAACAAGATAAGTATTTTGGTGTTCACAATTTTGTAGTTCAAATCAGTGTTTTTCTGGATGGTTAACAAAATTTAGGGAAATTAGGGGTTAAAAAGGGGGTTATATCCGTTCGTAAGCTCGTACGGCGTCTGAAACAATGTCCAATCGATACTCTTACACAGTTTTACTAAAGGAAATTATATTATCACTGGCGTCAAGCAACTTATAAGGTGCAGGCCCGTGCGAAGGAGCTGTTCATTGGATGGAAAGGGGGAGGGGGGGGGGGGGGGGGTTTAAAATTTAAATTGAGCTTGGAATAACAGCAATACCAAAAAAAAAAAAACGAACATTGAATAAGGAAATTCTTTTCGCACACTATTCCTACTAACGAACGTTACAAAAACTTGCGAAAATAATAATTTTATTCTATATTACTTATCAAATCATAAACTAAATATCAAATTGATGCTTTTTCCGGTAAAAGATTGTTTATAATAAATAATAAATAATGTATGTTATTCAAAATTAGAAATTTTCTGAAAAATTAGTTTGAGTGTTTTAATTCACAAATTTGAAATCAATATTTTCGAAGCACCGAAAAGCGAATACGAATTAAAATTTCAGACTAATGAATCAGTGCACAGAAAAAGAAAACATAAAATATAGCACCAGATTGAAATTGAAATAAAAATTGAATTTTAAAAATAATTTCAGATCAAACCATGTTTTAACATTGTTTAACAAAATGATAATAATTGTATATTTTAAATGATTTTTTTTTATCGGAGGGGTTTTTTCGGCTGGCAGTCTTGTTTTAAGCAAAAAAAAAAACGTCGTATTGATTTACCTTTCAAACATTTCGATCCTCATTGAATCTTCTTCGAAGACTAAACATGGGTTTATTCAGTTGATTCTGCTGATAACAATTTATGTTTTCTTACCGAAAAAATGCCGGTTTCTTATAAGAGTCGTCTCGGCTGGCCGTGTTTAGATGTCTGCTGATATGTTTTCCGAATGATTTTAGTTTGTTCGAGTTTTTAAGTTATGAGAAGTAACATCCCACAAAATATATTTCCAATAGAATTTGCTTTCACAAATATTTAATTAACTTTTATTTTCATCATTTTCGATAGAGGGAAACAACTTGATTTTAGCGATACTTATTTGAATTTGAAAATAATATTTAGTCACGATTTGAATAGTGAATTCTCGATAATGCACTAAATTAATGACTATTTTTAATACAAGAGAACCACAAGTTTCAATTAAGATAAAAATAAGAAAATATTCATTTTTATTTCAAGTGATCAAATCCTGAGATATTTTTATTTATTCTGAGAAGTATTTAATTTGGTTTTTTGAAGTTTGATATATGATGACGACCGTTAAAAAGTTTTATAATTGAATTTAAAACATTAATAAAAGAGACCCTCGGAGCCAACTTCGTTCGTTGTGTTCCAGCAAATTCTATAGATATTTTTTTTTAAAATTTTTCAGGAAAATGATCTTTTCTAATGAAAACAAATAATTTTAGAACATTTTTCCAAGAAATAACGTTTCTTTGACCTTTGAAATCATTCTTATTAACATTAATAAATGGACCAAAATGTGCTGATGTGAAGACCGTTAGGGCATACTAAGTCACGATGTCTTGAATAAAAAAAATATTTATCAAAAATTAGCCTCGCACATTTGTGCACCATTCGAAAGCTGGGACTTTCCTCTTTCATTTAAGCCTTAATTATAATAATCCATCAGGAGGTCTAGAACATTTTATTATTTTCCAAAAATTTTTAGCTTTTTCAATGATTCATTCCAAAAGCAAAATCACACTTATCCATATTAATACACTTGTTTTACATTTAGCGTTATTCAAAATTCATACATCAATACCATGAACTAATTGTAATATTTACTGGCTACAACTTTGTCGAAGATAGCCAAGTGATGGAAAACTGGCCTGCGGCAGAATTCACAAAACTCAAAACACTTATTAAAACTTCAGTTTTTAATTGCATTTAAAAGAACTATTATTTTGAAACTCAAATCTTGACACCATGGCCGTAGTAAGAACTGAATCATGGGTAAGGGGGGTAGTTTGGTGGTCCAATTTTTTCATGACATTTTGCTGAATGTTGACACGGCCTAGGTTTCGTCATTCAGGGACAGATTATTGTAGTTCTTACCATGGCCGTAGGAACGGGGGGGGGTTTTGGGGGTTAAACCCCCCCCATGAAGGTCCAAAAATTCCAAGACAAATTTGGTATTTCTAATCAGATTTTGATGAACAGCTATAGTAACTATAGTATAATATAGTATAATAATATCGACTCAAAATCTCATTCCAGGTCCACAATTTACATCTATTTTTCAAAAAATTTCTCAATTGTTGATAGTAATTCAGTCCCAAATATTGAATCTCAATGAAGTTAGACTAAGCTTATCAGATTATCCGGATTTTGACCAAAATTGCTCACTCTTTTTGCAAAATCAAACGAAAATTTCAATTGAGTCATAAGAGTTATTTATCTTGCATCCAAATATTTTTTTTAAACGAATTTTGTCAAAATATACATAAACGATTTATTGGAAACCTTAAATATGATTCTGAATCGGCTGATGTGGTTCAATTAAATGAAAACAGTTTTCCACGAGTTTTTTTTGTATTTAAATGAAATAATTCCGAAATTCGCCTGCATATTGGCCGGCTTTTTGAGAAAATTATGAAACAATATGCCCCAATTTCGCAAAATTTTGAAATAAAATTGCCTGGATTTGCCCAGCCCGGATCCTTGCTGAAAAAAATCTAGTAAGTATCCAGTTTATTGTTCTTTATTTTCAGTTTGGTATAGAATCCTGCTTTGAACCTTGGTGATGCATTTCAATCTAAAATATGATGAATTTTTAAATTTCGGAATATGGGGTTTGGGTTTGGGTCAATATTTATCCTTAATTTTTATGCTAAGTTGAAACATAAGAAAGTTCAGAATTGAAAAATGTGAAGCAATTTCATCATTGAATATGTTATTCAAATTTACACGTTTTATTTCGAATTAATTTATTGAAAAAAATCATATTGAAAACCATAAATTCAGAATCAAATAAAAGATTTCTGGTTAAGGATTCTGATACAAATTTCGCTTTTTGGCTTCAAATTCATAGGATTTGTTATCTGGAATTTAGATTAAGGTTTTGATTTTTGATTCAAAATGCTGAATTCAGACTAGGAAATAGTATTCCAGGTTTGTATCCAGATTTAGCTCAAATTTAAGTTTTATAATCAATATTAAAATATCAATGTTTAAATTTCATTAAGTATTCAAATTGGAAGAGATCGCAGTTTCGTAACTTTAATTCTTGGTTTAAAAAAAATTCAATCAAAGTCAGTTTGGAAACACAAACCTGATGAAAATCACACATAAAAAATTAGATCTGGATTCATTTCAAAGAATCTGTTTTTTTTTAATATCTAGATTTAAATTTTTACGGGATCACAGGATTATAATAATGAAATATTAAAAAAATTAATGATAATTGTTAAACTTGTTACTTATCCTCAGGTAAAAATTCAGCTGGAAATTTATTTAACATTATTTACATTTATTGCAGATTCTTCATTCTTTAAAATCACAGGTTCTAACTAAAATCTTAAATTAAAATCGAGTTTACAAAAGTAGAAAATAACCTTATTTGAACAGTAAACCTTACTTTTTACTTTTATTGCTGAATATTTGATACATTTTCAGCCCTGCTTAAAATGGTTATGCTTTTGATTCAAAAGAATTAGCTCCCTAATGTAAGTAAATAAAAAAGTTTTTTTTTTCTAAATGAAGCGTTCAAAATCCTTTTTTTTCTGTTTCGATTATGATAATCGTTTCTATATCATTGTGCTACTCGTGACTTTTATCACTTATCTGGGAGTTCTGGGACAACTGTGTTCAATGTTTACTCTTGGGCTCAAACTCACGGACATCAGCTCAGAAGGCAACTGATTTACCAACGGAACTATATCACAGCTACCTATATTTTTAAAAGCTTCTTTAAAAAAAAAATCTCCTAGGACTAATTTTCAAAACTTTTAATGCAAAGTAACTTTAACTTGAACCATTTCTGCCGCTCATAGCAAGTCCGTCCCATTTGCATTTTTGTTGAGTTGAGAAAACAGCAATTGAATTTTGTTACTTGTTTTGAGAATTTTCGAATTTTCCCGCGGTTTTGATGGCGGCAATCAACAGTATTTGTTACTTACGTGACAAACAAATACTTTTGCATCATTGCTCGTTATAAATACCAAAATTTGGTTTGTTTGTGATGAAAATTATGCTCTGGGACGCATATGCGATTATTTTCATGGTAGGTATCTAGCAAAAATGATAGCAAGTCAGTCCCATTCCATAGCCAACTGCTAACGCAGATGAAAAAACAAGGCTAGAAGAGAGCTTGTCCCGGTCTATCGGAACCTATTTCTTGAACAACCTACGGTTAGCATTCCAGATTGCCCAATTTTAACCAGGCTACCGGATCTTTAAAGAATAAATGGAAGATACCCGGTCTGGTCCGGTTGCCCGGATATCGAGGAAACAAAACCCGTTTTTTCTGAGTTTTTTTTCACGATTTTTGCAAAATACAAACCAAAAACTCTATTCAATTCATGAAATGTATCATTTTTGGGACAAATTACTTCGAATATAAAATAAAACAAATTCGCATACATTTTTGGAATAGTAAAATAAGATTTGAATGCCCGCCTTTGATGTGTCTTGGTAAAAAAAATCTGTTTTCATGTGTTCATTTCTTTCCTTCTCTCTTGCCTTTTTTAGGAAATTACCTGGATTTTGACCAGATTTGACCGGTTATGGCCCGGTTTTTGAGTATAAAATTCAGAAATCCATTGCCCAGGAGATTGCCTTATTTTTGGGTGAAAATGATCGAATTTTCCCGGCCGGATACATTCAGAAATAAGCTTAGAAAGCTTAATGTAGGGTATGAAGAGAACTGTAAGTTAAGACCTTTTTTGCGTTATATTTTATACAATTAAAATTTTATGTAGAATGTTCGGAAAATAGCAAAAATGTTTCACTTTTTTATAACATGCGATAAGCTGCTGTAACAACCGGGTTGTTCTGTATCATATCCAATATAACTGCAGGCTGCACAACTCTTATAGTAGCAACGTTATATTTCAAAGCACACTACATGGTCGTCTATCACCATATAATTATTGACTTTGGGACCGACTTGTGATGATTTTTTGGATGGGACCGACTTGCGATCATTTTCACGATGGGACAAATTTACTTGAGGTTTTTTTCAATGTTCATCAGAACAAAGTACTCAAAAAATTTTTTTCGCCTAAAACTACCGATAATTTTAAGGTGATTCCACGGATAAACTCAAAAATGATGAAAATGCAAATGGGACGGACTTGCTATGAGCGGCAGATTTGTACTTAGTACATGTACATTTTTTCACTTGTGTATGCATTGTTCAAGCACAAATATTAAAGGAAAAAAATTGTCATCAAAACCCCCCCCATGAGCCGATTCTTCCTACGGCCCTGGTTCTTACAAATCGTAGAAATGTCAGAAATTTGATGACCTGGCAAAAAGATAGAAGATTAAAGTATACTAGTAAACGTGGACACACAAGTTACTAAGTTTCATAAAACTTGTATATTTGTTTATTTGTTTATTTGTTTATTTGTTTATTTGGTAACAAATCAACGGATCACATGTTGATCCCAATGATTAAATGGATACAAAACAAAATAATTAAAATTATAAAAAAAAGTTTACACAAACTACCTTGACCTAAACGCTATTAAAATTTTTCTTCTAAAGGAATCCCTCGATGTACCGAAATCAAAATGTTCAGAGTAACGGTTGAAAGTCTTGATCACGCCGATCAATGCACTATTTGCCGCGTAGTTGTTTTGACGAAGGGGAGTGTAGAGCTGTAAATTCCGGTTCCGTAGTCCTTGAGGTCTGACACTAATGTTGATTGATTCCAATAGCGAAGGGCAGTCAATTTTCGATGTCAGGATATCGGAGACAAACAAGGCCCGTGTAGCTGCTCGGCGGGCTTGTAGCGTGTCTAGGCTAATGAGGTAGCAGCGGTTCTCGTAGCTTGGAAGGTGGAACGGGTCAGACCAGTTCAAATGGCGTAGAGCATATCGCATAAACCGTCGTTGTAGAGCTTCGATCCGATCAGCGCCATTCTGGTAGAAAGGGCTCCAAACTGCCGATGCATATTCCAGGATGGAGCGAACGAGGCTGCAATAGAGGCTTTTCAAGCAGTATACGTCTCTGAAGTCCTTCGTCACGCGGAAAATAAAGCCTAAACATCGAGAAGCTTTATCCACTATATAGTTTGTATGTGTCTTGAAGTCAAGTTTTTGATCAAGAATCACACCTAAATCTTTGATGTGGTTCACACGGGCAATTAAGTGGTCCGAAAGGAAATAATCGGCGGAAATGGGATGCCTTTTGCGCGAAAATGTTATGACGGAACATTTATTGCGGTTCAACGCCAGGCAATTGTTGTTGCACCAGGTAGCGAAAAGGTCGAATTGCCTTTGTAGTGCAGCGGTGTCTTCGGGGCCTTTGATTACGTTGAACAATTTCAGATCATCTGCATAGGCGAGTTTGGGTCCGTCTAGCAGTAGAAGAGCGTCATTAAAATAAATAAGGAACACAATCGGTCCTAGATGGCTCCCTTGTGGAACCCCGGAAGTAGCAGGGAATTGTCTGGAATACGAATCCTTAGTTCGAACGGTCAGTTTTCTTCCGATCAGGTAGCTACGGAACCAATTCAATAGGCAACCACAGATTCCAAGACGTTCGAGTTTTGCAATAGCAAGTTCATGATTAACTTTGTCAAACGCGGCAGACAAATCTGTGTAGATTGCGTCGGTTTGGATACCCGCTGTAAAACTTTCTTGCACATAGGATGTAAAGTTCATTAAGTTCGTACTAGTTGAACGCTTGGGCATAAACCCATGTTGGTCATTGGAAAAATACTCCTTGCAGAATGAGAAAATAGGGTCCAGAATGACCAGTTCGAATAATTTTGCAATTGCGCATAAGGCAGATATTCCTCTGTAGTTATTTATATCCCTTTTGTCACCTTTTTTGTGAACAGGAAACATATAAGCATCCTTCCACAGCGAAGGATAAACGGCTCTGTCCAGCGAAGCTTGAAATATTCGTTTAATTGGAAACAATAAATGGGGCATAAAGCGTTTCAGAAATGTGGCAGGTATTCCGTCCGGTCCCGAGGAAAGAGAGTTTTTCATTTTTGCAGTCGCCTTTAAAATAGTTTCCTCTTCAATTGCAATCATGTTTAAAGATGCGTTTAGGGAAGGAACGTTTCGAACAGCGTTAGCTATTTGATCGGCAGAGATTAAACCAGTGGTAAAAACACTAGAGATTTTTTTTGCGAGCAGATTACATATACCGAGATCCGAACTTGCAGTTTCGCCCTCCAAGAACATGTTGGTTGGAAGTCCAAATTCTCTCCGCTGATCTTTGACATGTTTCCAGAACGATTTAGGACTATTCTTGAAGTTTCGTTGCAGTCGCGTCAGATAGTTTCTATAGCATCGGCAGCTAGCTTTTTTATACGCAGCATTAAGTTTACGGTAATGGTCTTTAGCGTCTTGTGTTTTGTGCCTATTATAATAGCGGAAGGCTTTGCATTTTAAAGTTTTCATCTGGCGTAATTCTTTGGTGATCCAGGGAGCTCTTGAATTTTCATTCACCAAACGTTTCGGAACATGACGATCAATAATGTAATTGATGACGTGTGAAAAAGTTTCAGCCGCGGCATTGGGATCAGAAAGTGTAAGCTCGGATTCCCAGTCTACAGAGTCTAACACTTCAGAGATAGCTTGAAAATCTGCGTTTTTATAATCGCGGAAGAATGCAGCTGGTTTTCTAGAAGAAATATCCAAGCCGGAAACTTCAATTGAGATGAGCAAAGCTGGATGATAACGAACCAATTTGACCAAAGGCACAGGAGCTAATTCAATTGTCGGTGTTCTAATTCCTTCATTCACGAAACATAGATCAAGCATACGTCCGTTTTCATTCTCGACGCTATTGATCTGACGGAGAGTGGCTGTGCTTAAGGAGTCAAAAATAGTTTCGGAGAATGCCGAAAATGAGGAACGAGCTGGGTCAGGATATAAAAATCCGCCTTGAGAGGGACACCATTTGATACCCGGTAAATTGAAATCACCGATGATTAATATGTCGTCTTCAGGTGAGGCAAGCGACGTGACTTTGGTGAGGCAGCTGGAAAACGAATCGGCAATACTCACATCTCGTGTACGATCCGGAGGGATGTAGACCACACACACAAAGAGCTTCCGGTTACCGAGATCGAGGCGGACCCACACAATTTCCAGATCATCCCAGGAATTGTCGTCGATAGACACAGCTTGCAAAGTTGATTTGATGGCCAGTAAAACTTAGGGTGGTCGGATTTACCGGTTTTTTTCAAATCCGGTATTTCGGTATTTGGAATTTTCAAAACCGATAAATCCGGTAAAACCGGTATTTTTCAAAGTATATCGAATTCATGAAAAGGTTTCGTCTAATTGCAGTAGTAATGGCATAAAATGCGCAGAATTTATAACGCAATAGATTTTGCAACATTTCCATTTGAAAAAATATTGCATTAAGCCTTTAAATTATCACTTTGTAATAAATCTAACATCACCCTCATGATAATCATGATATTTATCATCGTCATTTTATTATTTTGATTTCACATTGAGGATGCAGAAATAATAGAAGTTTCATATAGTTTGCGACGAATTTTTGTCCTAAACTCTGAAGAACAGTATTGAAGAATAGATTTTACAGATTTAGTAAAAGTTTTTATAGTCTTTCATGAAAATGATACGAAATTTGATATACAAAAAGATTTTCCGTTAAAAAATGACTTAATCAATTACCAAACAAAACTCAAACACTGTCACAAAGTTTTTGGTTGACTCACAAAATTACAGATGATTGTGGTCTTAAATACGGATGTTTTCCTCGCAACCTAGGTTGTGATAGCATTATGTTTGCCTTTCCAAAATTAAAACCAACAAATAGAAAACAAAATCTTTTGAAAAATCAGTCAAAATTCAGCAATAAATAAAGTTGTTTGGATCTGATTCATACTTTCTTCGTTGCTAAATTTATAAAAACTTTTTTACTGCTTTGTCGGAAAAAGAAAATGCTTCAACAGCATTAAAAATAAAAACAACAGAGTTTCATCAATTAACTTGAAAATATTGATAGAGAAATTTCATATAAATATTTCAACATGTGTTTAAATGGCTCTATTGAAACATTTTAATTTTAAAAACAAAGTAGGAAGTTTCTAATCAACATTTTTGGTTTTTAATTTTTGAAAGCCCTTCACCGTTTAGAACGATTTTGAGAAACTTGGCCTGTTTATAGATAAAACATGTTCGCATCTTTTGACCAAATTCCAGTTTTTCAATGAAAGCTGTGATATAATCAAGCAATCTTAAATTTCTTGTAGCTGCATCTTTTTTCAGTCATTGTTAACTTGTACAGTCTTGAAATGTTGTGAAGCGTTAGTTCGATAGCTGAACTGAAATGTGTAAAGTTTCATGAAAATATTTCATCTGAGTGAGAGATGGCAGCTTGTCAATGCTTTTACAAACACCACTCTAGCTTTAATTCAAAAAGTACATCGGCAAGTTTTAGCAACAATCATATCTCACATTCTCAACCTTGTAGCAAGGCTTATTGAGCTTAGAGTTTGAAACTGATTAAACAAAATATAAGTATTTGTACTCATACATATTTGGTAAAAAAAAACATTTAGTTGTGTCAATTTTATTACAGTGCCGTTGATGAAAAGATGATGAAAAGTTGATGAAAAATTTACCGGAAATCCCGGTTTTTTACCGTCCCAAAAGTCGGTATTTCCGGTATTGGAAAATGGACGGTTTTACCGGTTTTACCGGTTTCGATAAAACCGGTTAGACCACCCTAGTAAAACTCCGCCTCCGGTTGACTTCAGACTGTTACTGGGGCCACGATCGCAACGAAACACGACATAGTCAGAACTAAAAACCTGACTGGTGAAGGTCCTGGCGTTCAGCCATGTTTCGGTTAGGGCAATAACATCATGGCAGCAGCAGGAAGAGGCCAACAAATACTCATTAACGCAAGAGTTAATGCCACCGACGTTTTGGTAGAAAATGCTAATATAGTCACGCCGTCCAGAAGGCATACTGGGTAGTTGTTCGCTGGAAGGTAAAATTCCATCACCAAGCGGAAAACTAATCGGAACTGTGTACTTGCCTGCGGAGGCAGGCTGAAGAACCCCGTCACCACAATCGATCTCAGGGCCGGGACGACTGCTGACGGTGGCTGGAATCAGCGCGACTGAGTCGATGGGTTCAGGGGACTCCCGAAAGCCTGATTCGTTGCGTCCCGGTGTAGTTAACCCAGTAGAGATGGTGAAGTTTACTCCTGACGTTTCCATGCATAGAACATCTTGCCTCACTGACGGGCCAAAGTGAGGTCTGCAAAGCGAAGGGCAATGACTGGTCGGATAAAAGGGTGAACATGAGTACTTGCCTGCATGCACAGGCTGGACAGCCCCGTTGCCTTCTTCGAACACAGGGCCGGGACGGCTGTTGACGCTGGCGGGAAACTGCGCGACTGTGACGAAGGGCTCAGGGGCGTCCATTGTGCTGAGTTCGGTGCGTCCCGGTGATCCGATCGCCATATGTTCAGATAGTTCCTTTGGCGAGTGGTTGTCAGGTGTGTTAATCGGCATTTTTTTGGAACATTTCAGGTGAAAATCGAGTTGGAGAGGTCTGCAAATTGAAGGGCAGTCACTGGACGAATCGCAAAATAAAAAAGAATACTTGCCTGGCAACGGCGGTTGGAGAGCCCCGTTGCCTTCTTCGAGCACAGGGCCGGGGCGACTGCTGACGCTGGCTGGAAACTGCGCGACTGTGACGAAGGGCTCAGGGGCTTCCATAAAGCTAAATTCGGTGCGCCCCGGGGATCCAAACAGCAGATGTCGATCATTGAAATCGTGGGCGAAACTGATTGTTTCGGTCGTAGTTGACGAACTCCCGGAAGCTCAGTCCGTTTGGCCAAGTTTCAGGGTCTAAGGCCATATCCTTAAGCTCGAGATCAACGCCAACTTTGAACGACACAAAGCGCATCGTGCTTGTATCGGTGCCTTTGGATACGAGCTTAACCACTTGCATGGTATCCGTTTGTAGGTTGGCCTTAACCATCGAGGCGACATCGTCCTCGCTCACATCTGGTTTGATGCGCGAAATGTATAACCAAAACAAATTATCTTTTTCGTTGCTACACATGGGAACAGAGACAACGTCGGAAGAGGATCGTTTTGCACCCAATTTACACGGTTCGCTTATCGGGGCATCTGGAGCACGAAATCTCTTAAGTGCACGACGATAATCAGGACGGGCAGGTGTCAGTGTAGGGATTGGAGTGGGTGGTGGCTTAGCACAAGCTTGTTTTATTTCGGAACGAAGTTCAGAAATTGCTTCTGTAAGTTGAGTAATTCCATTCTTTTCGGGAGGGGGCGCAAAGGCGAGGCTACGAAAGTGAGCGTTTTCGAAAAGCCCAGCACAGTCGTCGCACATCCAGAATGCGTTTTTAGAAAGCGATTTCAAGCTACGGGCTGCAGCATTGCTGACGCTAACGCAAGTGAGATGGAATTCCTTTCCGCAAATACCGCGGCAGACCATGAACTCGATTCCATTGATCGTGCCGCAACAACTTGAGCATGCTTTCGCCATAATCGCCCGGAAGGTATGCAATAGGCAACGAAGAAATTGAATGCAAGTTTTAGCTTTCAATGTTCCACGCCAGGTGTCGCTCCAGTTACAGAGAGAGAGAAAAAAACTCGTAGGACGTAAACAAATAAAGCCTTCCTAGAACAAAACCGGCACTCCAGGTGATAATCACGGCACGAAATTTGCACACTTCAAATGTTTTTAGGGACAAACTAAAACAATGTTTAGTCGAACACGCACATCAATAAAAGCATAAACACTTATTTACGTATTAAAAAGAGGTATTTTCATAAAAAAGAACAGTTTAAAATTGCTAAAAAATATCACATAACAACAAGATATATCAGTGTTGCCAAAAAAAAAAATAATTAAAAAAACATTGTACAGGTTGGAATACTCTATGTGGAAGGGCTGAAATAGGCATTAACAGCTACCTACGAAGTTTATAAGAAACTTTAGATAAAACCTATTGAGCTTAAATCACCGTAAGTGTACCAGAACTTTCATCATTGAGAATCACAAAGTGATATCATCTTCTACAGGTTTGCGCATAGTTACGTGAAGCTAAGTTGTTGATTGAGGTTAGGAGATCACCATCAGTTCCCGAACTGTTTATCTAAAAGGTTCTAAAAACCGTAATTTGAGAGAAATTGTAAGTTCAGATGGTCATTAATCATATTTTGAAATGTTATCAAATAATTATTATATTTAGGTCGAAAGATACAGCAGTTTGTTTGAAAAGACCACACAGTAATAGCATTAGGTGTGGCGAACACTAAATAATTGTGAGTACGCACAACATTCAATATGTTAACCTCAATCTAAATATAAAACTCAAAAATTTCAGCTTGAGCTGTACGACTGCTACAAGACTTAGTTTTCGTCACGCATCGATCCGAAAAATACACCTAAACACTGAAAATTTAAATAAAATATTTATCAGTTATTTTTAAAAACTATATGATAATGCATTTTAAATCCTTTTGTAACAAAAAAAACTTACTTTCATCGATAGTTGAAATCTTTAAATTAGTAATAAAATCTTGTGAACTTAGCTAAAGATTGCAAAAGTTCATCCGCATGTATCCGGACCGGGCAGATCCTGGCTATTTTAGTTAAAACCTGGTGAAATTTGGGCATTTTGTTTTCAAATTTTCAAATCAAAATCCAGGAAATACCCGGGGAAGAAATACCCGGGGAAATCCAAGACCTATTCAACAAAAATTTAAGAAAATCACTTGAATTATTACTTTTTAATCGGAAAACATAACCAGATTTTGAATCATATTTCAGGTTCCCACAAAAACCGTTTATGTTTTGCCTTTCTTTCAGAAAGGTATAGTTATCGGTCGATTTGGGAGATCATTAATTATGGGTCTTAGATATACCTTTATAGGTACCTATCGAATCAGCTCGACGAGTTCAGACGATGTCAGTGTATTTGTATGTATTGGTGTGATTTTTTATAAACTTTGTCACTACGTTTTTGCGAAACTGGGAAGTACAATAAAAATGATTTTTGTCTTAAAAAATTTGATTTTTTTCCCTCTTCAATGTATAAAAGAAAGAAAAAAAAACAAAATAGTTTGAAAAATAAATTTTCATAGTAATTATCATCAAATCATCACTCCAAAAATCGTGTCAATTGGCCTTGCTAGCCACAACCAGCAATCACTAAAATCAAGATTATCGTATATATGACGTCAAATTATACGTGACGTCATAGATACGCGCTTGCTATCTAAAAGTATGGACCTGTCGATGTGTGGAAGGGAGAACAGACAGGCTTCACTCCCACTCAGGTTTGATGTCATCGTGACAGAAACCGTGTAGGAGGAAGACGACAGTTCTAATTTACCCAGCTAATGGTTGTATTTTTTCATTTTAATGGTTCAGTTTGAAACCGAACCATTTCAAAAATTTCGGAACCGAAGCTCCAAATTATTGAACATAAAAATGTTTTTCACCAAGGGGTACGACCCCGAAATTTGTGACGTCGTTGGTGAGTACCTCATGCCCACACTGCATGGTACGAAAGCGATAGTAACTTCGCCCAACATTATATTCAGGAACAGATTGCTCTGAGAAGGGGAAAACAACACGGGTACGCGGACGATGTATGCACATCCTCTCATCTTCTCACGTGCCGTTCGTGCTTACGAAGCTTTTTCTTAAGCAGCAACGACAGGAGAGTATTTCGCCCGTGAAAGCAAATTAAATCTAATAAGACAAATGCTACTGAATCCTCTCGAGCTTTAAGCTCTCGAGCTTGTTTTTTTGTTCCCTTTTCTCTTCCTCTCTTCAGATCTAACGTGGCGTTGTTGTTGTTGGGGTTGGTGTCTAGAGAAAAACGATGACGGCTTGGAGGTCAATCTGAACTTTCACTTGCTGAAGCCAATGGAAGATGACAACCAAACAGTAGCGCCACCAAACCCTCCATAGTAGAGTTTGAAGCATTTGGGATTTTTTTTGGAACATGCATATAAAGCTAAAAAGCTAATAATCATTATTGACAAAGTTGAAGAAACAGAAAAAAAAATTGACTAAATAGACCAATTTGACGAAATTGACAAATTTGACATAATTCATTGATTTGACAAAATTCACTTGATTGAAAAAATCATAAAATTGACAAAATTTATAAAATTGACAAAATCGAGAAAATTGGCAGAATTGACCAAATTGACGATGAAAAACTGGATTAAAATTCACTGAATTGACAATATTGATAAAACTGACAAAATTAACAAACTTGAAAAAATTGACAAAATTGACAAAATCGACAAAATTGACAAAATTAACAAAATTGACAAAAGAGATGACAAAATTCACTAAATTGACAAAATTGACAAGATTGATAAAACTGACAAAATTGAGAAAATTGAAAAAAATGATTAAATTAACGATGACAAAATCGAAAAAATTCACTAAACTGACAAAATTGACAAGATTGATAAAACTGACAAAAATCGACAAAATTGACAAAATTGATTAAATTGACCAAATTGACCAAATTGACGAAATTGACAAACTTGGCTTAATTCATTGATTTGACAAAATTAACTTAGCTGAAAAAATCATAAAAATTGATAATATTTATAAATTTGACAAAATCGAGAAAATTGCCAGAATTGACAAAATTGACGATGACAAAACCGACAAAATTCACTGAATTGACAAAATTGACAAGATTGATAAAACTGACAAAATTGAAAAAAAAATTACTAAATTAACGATGACAAAATCGACAAAATTCACTCAATAGACAAAATTGACAAGATTGATAAAACTGACAAAAATCTACAAAATTGACAAAATTGACCAAATTGACCAAAATGACCAAATTGTCAAAATTCACAAAATTGACAAAGATAAAATTGACAAAATTCACTATATTTACAAAATTGACAAAATTGAAAAGATTGACAAAATTGACTGGCGAAATTTACAAAATTGACCCAATTGACCAAATTGACAAAATTGACAAGATTGACAAATTGACAAAATTTACAAAATCGAAGAAAATTGACAAAATTGAGAAAATTGGCCAAATTGACAATGACAAAATCGACAAAATACACTTAATTGACAAAGCTGACAAAATTGACAAAATTGACAAAATTGACAAAATTGACAAAATTGACAAGATTGACAAAATTGACTAATTTGATAAAATTGACTAATTTGATAAAACTGACAAAATTGACAAAATTAACAAAACTGACCAAATTGGCAAATTTGACAAAATTGACAAAATTTTCAAATTTGAAAAAGTTGACAAAATCATGAAAATAGTTAAAATCGACAAAATTGACAAAATCTAGAAAATTGGTTAAATTGACAAATTTTATCAACTAAGAATGCTGACAAAATTATGAAAATTGAAAAAATGACCAAATTAACAAAATTAACAAATTAGACAAAATCAACAAAACAGAATAAAAATCTCAAAATAACAAAATTAAAAATACTACGCTTTCAAAATTTTCAATACTTTTAATTTTCAAAATTTATTCTACCGATTTTCTGCATTTTGGTATCGTATTTTACTCTAGCAATTGAAATTTTGTTCCAATAATTTTATCTATGTATTTGATTCCTCTACTTGAGAGGTTGAATTATTTGAAATACATGGTCAGGCACCTTTTTTCAAATTGTATTCTTAATTTTTATACCCCTTCCATTTTGAAGATATCATATGCTGTAACTCCAAAAGGAGTAAATTGAGTTAGATTATAATGTCATAGAAACGGAATCATACATGATATTCCAGAATCTAGTCATTCAAAAATCTCCAACTAGTTGCAAATAAGGTTATTTATATGAAAATTATGGTCATATAAAAATACTTTTATCCTAATAAAAACTTTGAATCTTTAATTCCTAAATTAATTTTGGATTTATTGCGTATGAAATTCATTAATCATAATTCATAATTCATTTTGTTTTATATGTACCCAAATATCATTTACAGGCTGAAAGAAAAGCTACAATCCACTGTCAAGTGTATTAAATCGGGTTTTTAAATATATCTAGCTTCAAAAATTTTCTTTTTTGGTGACCAATTTTTAAATTTTAACTATGCAACTTTTAATTTTTCGTTTGATTTTCCAAAAAATGTGAATAAATCCGGACTAAAACAGGATATATTAAAATTGGGGCTACCGGGCCTGGCCAAACCTTTCCATTTTTATTTAAATTTAATATTCGAGCAAATCCGGAGTAAAAATGGGTTATCTGGTCAGCTTAATTTTGCTGAACATACCATAAGTTTTTTTTTTGTTTTTTAAAAAAAACCTTGATTTTAGGAAAAAAAAAATTATAAAAATAAATCTATTTCAAAAGTAAGAGTAAAAGATCGAAATTTTGCGGTTAAAATACGATTCTTGCAAACTCGATCCTAGTTAAAGATTTTAGTTTAAAATTTGGTTCTTAAAAACTGCAATATTAATAATGTTGAACAATACGCCAAAACATATGGAATTCCCTGCAATTTCTTTAAGAGAAGAAACAAATTTCTATATCATCAATTACTTTTCATCACAAATCAATGGTTTTTTAAGTCAGTTTTCATTAAGACAAATCTTGCAAAATGAACTAAAATTCTACTGAATTTTTGTCACGTTCAGCTGAATTGAGCAAACGAACTGACTTTGATTAAATTTTAAAATCGAACTAACAATCAGAAATATTAGCCAACGATCTCTTGCAATTTTTATTCCTTACCAAAATAGTCATCTTGATATTTTTTTTTAATTGTGGAACACATTTACAAGCTGAAATTGAATCTGTATTTTGAACCTGGATTCAAAATTTGAATTTTCAATACGTTTTCTGAAATGAGCATAAAAACGGTTTCTGGATTGAGAAATTTGAGCCAAGAATATAGATCAGTTTCAGAGCTCTCAATGATGAATCCATTATCATAATCCGGATGTTTCGGGTTTCAAAGATTATTTTGTTTTTCAATTGTGTTTTTCTTATTCGACTTGCAAATCTTTCAAAGATTATTTTGTTTTTCAATTGTGTTTTTCTTATTCGACTTGCAAATCTAAATTAAAGTAAAAATTTCGAATGATGAATTTATATCGCCATTTTTAAGACTTGTTTTTTTTTTTTTAAATTTGCATGGTTCATAAACTTCGAATCTGAATATGAAATAAAACTCAGAATTATTTTAGTTTTAGAATTTACAATTTTAGTTTTTTTTTTCAAAATCGGAAAAATATTAACTAAATGTAAAAAATGTGTATTAGTTTCGAAAATCATGATTCAAATTTGAAGGAAATGTAAAACAAAACGACGAATTCAAACAGAGCTTTTCATTTCAATTTTTAATGGTGATTCGAACCGAAAATCAAAGATCTTAAACTGGATACATAATCTTAAATATGAAAACTTAAATACAATTTTTGTTGAAAAGAATCAGAATCTCTGAAATGAGTTCAATCTTATTTAATATTCAGTATTCGGAAATAAGTTACTACAAATAAGTAAGAAAATTTTGAAAAGCTGTAGCTGAAATCTGGACCTAGGATTAGTTTTCGAGGTTTTGACATCAGTTCCAAGTCAAGATTACTATCGAATAACTTTACTCCATCATCAAAGTCTGATAAAGAATAATAAATTTTGAGTGTAGATCAGAATAACTTTGGAAATAGGAAAAAAAAATCGGCACTGTTTTGACCAAACTCTAGAATAAATATTTAAAAAAGCTTACAAATCAAGGTTTTCAATAAATGATCAAATTTCTCGAAGACTGCAAGTCATTTTGACCTCTGCGAAAAATAATAAAGAAGCTTTCTAATCGATTACTTTTCGCTATTCTTTAAAATACGGGAATTTTGACGAATTTTGAAAAAAGTTTTAAATTTAATTGTATATCAGATATTTCTCAAAAAAAAAATCATTATTTTGCTGTCTGTTGAATAAATTAAATCCGATTTTTAAAAAACTGTCAAGAAAAATTGTAGTAATATTTAAAAAATATATATATAATTGAAAAAAAAATTTTTTTTAATTATTGTTTCTCGAATTTTGTATGGTGTAGGTTTTTTGTTTCATCAGTTATCAATGAATGCTTTCACTCAAACTTAATTCTTTTCTAAACCTTACTTTTTTAATTTATTTTTTTGGAATTCTGTATCACGACATAATCCGATGAACAATATTCCTCCAATTCACTCGGTCCATGAAAACCATTCTCCAACTTCTCAGACATCCACTTACGCCAGATCAGGCATTTTTAAACATATGATCACTAAATCAACAAAACTAGAGGCGGTAAACAAAATCTGACAAAAGATTCGCCAGGTCGCCTAATTCTTGAAAAAATCAGTCATTAAAATATCTTATCTTGTTTTCATCTTCATATTTTGTAATAATCCGGTCTTTTGACCAATAGGCTAATTTATTAACTTCACTTTATGCTTCAGAAGTATAGCTTCACATCGCTTTATCCGGTTTCCAACGGTTCCCAAAAATTTTAACAATATCACAGTAATGGTCTTTACTTAGCATCCACAATAAGTGGTCGCTCACAGCACTATGAATAAATTGAAAACAAGCTAACTTGACAAGGGGGTTTCTGAAATCAGAAACTCATTAGGGTTTACTCAAAAAACAATAAAGTTGCACTTGGAGCAACAGCGAATGTTTGACACCTGACTCTCTTGAAACTGTTATTGGATGATGTTCCAACCAAAAACACAGTTGAAATGAAATCAAAATCCCGAGAAAAAAAAAAGTTGGAATGAAAGGAGAAATTGTTATAAGAAAGCTACAAATTAGTAATGATGAGCGGAAAATCAATGAAAGAGGAATCATTGATAGGATTTTTTTTATCTTTACAAGCAACGATTTAACATTATTTGTAACGTTACAAAGTTTTTATATATTTTCTTTCGGATCTAATTACTCAAAAACACCCACAGGGAAAACTAAAAATACACAGGAAAAACATAAATCAGATCGTTGTTAAAATAGGAAACAAAAAAAAAGCAAAAGAGCAAATTCAATCAGTTCTCCTATTTAACCATTAAACTATAAATCGTAAGAAAAATTAGGCTATGAAAGAGGTTCTCTTGTTTTAATGATTCATTTTGTATTAATGGTTAAAACGTGTGCAGCAGTCAGGCTTTATAAGGCCTTAGTCAATTCATTGACTATGTTAATTTTCTGAAATTTTTAGAATTCTTGCAAAAAATCACTCTATTATTCTGTCAAACACTTTTAACAATTCTGGATGTTTCATTTTTAGATTCTAGCACAGGAGAAATTTTTTCGACGTAAAAAAAAATATATGACTTGAAAATATTTTTATTTTTTTTTATTTCTCATATATCTCCAAACAAGTAAAGAAAAATATACATAAACAAAAAGATCTTAAAATTTTTTCGCTGAGTTGAAAACTACTTGATGTCTTCTGAAAAGTTGTTCTCAAGCTTAAAATCTTTACTTCGATTAAATTTTAAGATTTTTAAATACGGCTTAGTTTTGCTGAACTGGAATGACAATGACAGAAAATCGAAAATTCCAATCGTGACATTTCGTCTCTATGTTTACTAAAGGCTCGTTATGGTCACCTTAGAGTGGTCCAATCAAAATATAAATTTGGGAGGGGAGAGGGTTGGTAGAAGTAAAATGTTGACTTTTAAACACCTCTGTATAACTTAGGACCACCCTAATTCAGAACCTAGAAAAACGCTTCTCTAGACTTCGTTTTATTTGCCCAACCAATATTAAATTGCTGATGAATAAGAATTTGGTGCTCGGACATACCACTCTTCGTATTTATTACCTTACTATCAACTTAACTGAAACAAATATTGAAAAATCGTACCGAAGCGATATATAAATCGTTTTAGATAACTTCTTCTATGATTAGATTCATTAATTTTTATTAAATTTTTCGATCAACTGCATTTGAAATTCTTAAATCTTAGTTTTTTCGTTGTTGAAAGAACAAAAATGTTTCAAGTGTTTTATCGCTAGAATAACAAAATAACTTTTTTCTAAAATAACAAACGTTTCAGTCGACATGAAATTTTTTTTACGGTGCCTCCGTCATTGCTTCGGATTGACGTCACAAGCCGAAGCTGCATTTCAAAACATTCCCCTCGCACGAAAGGAGTAAAGGAGATAAAAACGAGAGCACTCATTTTCCAGTTGGTGCGGAAAGCACCAGACCAAACAGTCCAAAACAAACCAAAACATTTCCACCAGACTGGCTGGCTGGCTCGCTGGCTGTTTAGTTGCCGGATCTAAATTGACCGACAAAAAAATACCAACACTCAGTTATAGTAACTCATAGCTTCCATAACTCCCTCTTGGAACTTGGAACTCACAAAATTCAACAACAGCCACCTGTTTCGGGGAAGAGTTCCACGTTTTGTTTTCTTTCTTCTTGGAATATTTACTCATTTACTCCCGGAGTGTTTGAAAGTTTTTCTTTCACAAAAGTTTTCGTGTTTCCTGGAAAAATGATTTAAAAAAAAAAACTTTTGAGTTAATGATCCTTTTTTGCAAGGCAATGATAAAAATTCATGATTTAAACTATGAAATAAAGGTACATTAAGTTATTTGAAAACTTAAAGAAATATTTTTTAGAAAAAATTCAAAGCGGTTTCAAAAAAATTGTAATTTTAACACTTAAGTTTAAAACGCAACACGGAGGTAATATAATAGAAAAAATCAGGATATGAATGTCCGAGAAAATATATTGAAGTAAAAAAAAGGAAAACTGTTTGCAAAATATGTCAAACAACCCTCGGGAGATCCGTTGTCATAATTTTTGTGGAACCATACAGACATGAACGACTTGTTAACATTCGTATAACTTTCATTGTTTTACAGAGACTCAAAAAAAGAACGAAAGCTCCAAAGAGAAAAAAGAAGTTCAACTCAAGCATACATTATGTTTTGATGGGAATAAACCATATGAGAAAGTTTTTTTTCAATATACATTCCCTGTTTCCTGTCCCCAATTTCTGCTTCACCGGGAAAACGAATAAAAAAATCAAAATATAAATGCACAAATTTTCAGCCAAGCCTTCGTTCCTTCAAGAAACCCAAACACCAAGGCTAGACTAATTTAAATTTTTCATGATTCCTCGGCAGGAATAGAAGGTTGAACGGGGTAGAGAAAAAAAAGTGATTCTGCACTTTTGATCGCCCTCCGGTGTCTGGCAGCTAGTAGTATGTAGTACTGGAAAAAAAAGTACACGTTACCTCTTTGGAGCTGGCAGAAAAGGCTTCCATCTCATTGGGTGGGAAAATTTCCCACCCCTTTTAACACTTTTCTACTATTCCGATTTTCCGTTTTCGGTCGACCGACAATGTTGCTGATGATGGTATGAGAATATTCGTCTACTCGATTCCAGAAGCAGTTCCTTCTTGATGTTGGATGGTTGGAAAACAGCTGGAGAATTTATGCTTCGATAGTATGTTTTCAACCGGAAAAATGTTGCCCGATATTTCGGAGTCGGAGCAACGGCAAAGCTATTTAGGAACTCGAACGAACGTCCCGGAGCCATTCGAACTCCGCCATCACCTTCACCATCTGAAATGAAATCCTTCACCCGCCCCAAAACGAGTGAGTATCTTGCTTACGATTTCCATTTCCAATTCGAAGAAACCGAATATGCATTTGCGAAGCTTAGTCACGAATGAGTAATCATTGATGGGGTACAGGTAGTTGAAAAACATAAATTTAAGCCACCATCTAACAGGAGCAATCCGTTTGAGTAATATTTTTCAACCATTTCCCAAGAATACTTACGGTTTTCAATAAGTCTTTGAACATCAAGAGGTTGGTACTTACCTAAAAAGAAAAATAAAATAAAAACATTAATTTTAATTGAAAATCCCAAAACTATAAAACTGGAAGAAAAACATAAATAACCTAAATTTTCTAAATTTTTTGAATTCTGCTAAATCTGTCAATTTTGTCAATTAAGTCAATTTTGTCAATTTTGTCAATTTTGTCAATTTTGTCAATTTTATCAATTTTGTCAATTTTGTCAATTTTGTCAATTTTGTCAATTTTGTCAATTTTGTCAATTTTGTCAATTTTGTCAATTTTGTCAATTTTGTCAATTTTGTCAATTTTGTCAATTTTGTCAATTTTGTCAATTTTGTCAATTTTGTCAATTTTGTCAATTTTGTCAATTTTGTCAATTTTGTCAATTTTGTCAATTTTGTCAATTTTGTCAATTTTGTCAATTTTGTCAATTTTGTAAATTTTGTCAATTTTGTCAATTTTATCAATTTTGACAATTTTGACAATTTTGTAAATTTTGTTAATTTTGTCAATTTTGTCAACTTTGTAAATTTTGTCAATTTTGTCAATTTTGTCAATTTCGTCAATTTTGTCAATTTTGTCAATTTTGTCAATTTTGTCAATTTTGTCAATTTTGTCAATTTTGTCAATTTTGTCCATCTTGTCAATTTTGTCAATTTTGTCAATTTTGTCAATTTTGTCAATTTTGTCAATTTTGTCAATTTTGTCAATTTTGTCAATTTTGTCAATTTTGTCAATTTTGTCAATTTTGTCAATTTTGTCAATTTTGTCAATTTTGTCAATTTTGTCAATTTTGTCAATTTTGTCAATTTTGTCAATTTTGTCAATTTTGTCAATTTTGTCAATTTTGTCAATTTTGTCAATTTTGTCAATTTTATCAATTTTGTCAATTTTGTCAATTTTGTCAATTTTGTCAATTTTGTCAATTTTGTCAATTTTGTCAATTTTGTCAATTTTGTCAATTTTGTCAATTTTGTCAATTTTGTCAATTTTGTCAATTTTGTCAATTTTGTCAATTTTGTCAATTTTGTCAATTTTGTCAATTTTGTCAATTTTGTCAATTTTGTCAATTTTGTCAATTTTGTCAATTTTGTCAATTTTGTCAATTTTGTCAATTTTGTCAATTTTGTCAATTTTGTCAATTTTGTAAATTTTGTCAATTTTGTCAATTTTATCAATTTTGACAATTTTGACAATTTTGTAAATTTTGTTAATTTTGTCAATTTTGTCAACTTTGTAAATTTTGTCAATTTTGTCAATTTTGTCAATTTCGTCAATTTTGTCAATTTTGTCAATTTTGTCAATTTTGTCAATTTTGTCAATTTTGTCAATTTTGTCAATTTTGTCCATCTTGTCAATTTTGTCAATTTTGTCAATTTTGTCAATTTTGTCAATTTTGTCAATTTTGTCAATTTTGTCAATTTTGTCAATTTTGTCAATTTTGTCAATTTTGTCAATTTTGTCAATTTTGTCAATTTTGTCAATTTTGTCAATTTTGTCAATTTTGTCAATTTTGTCAATTTTGTCAATTTTGTCAATTTTGTCAATTTTGTCAATTTTGTCAATTTTGTCAATTTTGTCAGTTTTGTCATTTTTGTCATTTTCGTCATTTTCGTCATTTTTGTCATTTTTGTCATTTTTGTCATTTTTGTCATTTCTGTCATTTTTGTCATTTTTGTCATTTTTGTCATTTTTATCATTTTTGTCATTTTTATGATTTTTGTCATTTTTGTCATTTTTGTCATTTTTGTCATTTTTGTAATTTTTGTCATTTTTGTCATTTTTGTCATTTTTGTCATTTTTGTCATTTTTGTCATTTTTGTCATTTTTGTCATTTTTGTCATTTTTGTCATTTTTGTCATTTTTGTCATTTTTGTCATTTTTGTCATTTTTGTCATTTTTGTCATTTTTGTCATTTTTGTCATTTTTGTCATTTTTGTCATTTTTGTCATTTTTGTCATTTTTGTCATTTTTGTCATTTTTGTCATTTTTGTCATTTTTGTCATTTTTGTCATTTTTGTCATTTTTGTCATTTTTGTCATTTTTGTCATTTTTGTCATTTTTGTCATTTTTGTCATTTTTGTCATTTTTGTCATTTTTGTCATTTTTGTCATTTTTGTCATTTTTGTCATTTTTGTCATTTTTGTCATTTTTGTCATTTTTGTCATTTTTGTCATTTTTGTCATTTTTGTCATTTTTGTCATTTTTGTCATTTTTGTCATTTTTGTCATTTTTGTCATTTTTGTCATTTTTGTCATTTTTGTCATTTTTGTCATTTTTGTCATTTTTGTCATTTTTGTCATTTTTGTCATTTTTGTCATTTTTGTCATTTTTGTCATTTTTGTCATTTTTGTCATTTTTGTCATTTTTGTCATTTTTGTCATTTTTGTCATTATTGTCATTTTTGTCATTTTTGTCATTTTTGTCATTTTTGTCATTTTTGTCATTTTTGTCATTTTTGTCATTTTTGTCATTTTTGTCATTTTTGTCATTTTTGTCATTTTTGTCATTTTTGTCATTTTTGTCATTTTTGTCATTTTTGTCATTTTTGTCATTTTTGTCATTTTTGTCATTTTTGTCATTTTTGTCATTTTTGTCATTTTTGTCATTTTTGTCATTTTTGTCATTTTTGTCATTTTTGTCATTTTTGTCATTTTTGTCATTTTTGTCATTTTTGTCATTTTTGTCATTTTTTGTCATTTTTGTCATTTTTGTCATTTTTGTAATTTTTGTCATTTTTGTCATTTTTGTCATTTTTGTCATTTTTGTCATTTTTGTCATTTTTGTCATTTTTGTCATTTTTGTCATTTTTGTCATTTTTGTCATTTTTGTCATTTTTGTCATTTTTGTCATTTTTGTCATTTTTGTCATTTTTGTCATTTTTGTCATTTTTGTCATTTTTGTCATTTTTGTCATTTTTGTCATTTTTGTCATTTTTGTCATTTTTGTCATTTTTGTCATTTTTGTCATTTTTGTCATTTTTGTCATTTTTGTCATTTTTGTCATTTTTGTCATTTTTGTCATTTTTTTGATCTTTGTGATTTTTGTCATTTTTGTCATTTTTGTCATTTTTGTCATTTTTGTCATTTTTGTCCTTTTTGTCCTTTTTGTCATTTTTGTCATTTTTGTCATTTTTGTCATTTTTGTCATTTTTGTCATTTTTGTCATTTTTGTCATTTTTGTCATTTTTGTCATTTTTGTCATTTTTGTCATTTTTGTCATTTTTGTCATTTATGTCATTTTTGTCATTTTTGTCATTTTTGTCATTTTTGTCATTTTTGTCATTTTTGTCATTTTTGTCATTTTTGTCATTTTTGTCATTTTTGTCATTTTTGTCATTTTTGTCATTTTTGTCATTTTTGTCATTTTTGTCATTTTTGTCATTTTTGTCATTTTTGTCATTTTTGTCATTTTTGTCATTTTTGTCATTTTTGTCATTTTTGTCATTTTTGTCATTTTTGTCATTTTTGTCATTTTTGTCATTTTTGTCATTTTTGTCATTTTTGTCATTTTTGTCATTTTTGTCATTTTTGTCATTTTTGTCATTTTTGTCATTTTTGTCATTTTTGTCATTTTTGTCATTTTTGTCATTTTTGTCATTTTTATCATTTTTATCATTTTTGTCATTTTTGTCATTTTTGTCATTTTTGTCATTTTTGTCATTTTTGTCATTTTTGTCATTTTTGTCATTTTTGTCATTTTTGTCATTTTTGTCATTTTTGTCATTTTTGTCATTTTTGTCATTTTTGTCATTTTTGTCATTTTTGTCATTTTTGTCATTTTTGTCATTTTTGTCATTTTTGTCATTTTTGTCATTTTTGTCATTTTTGTCATTTTTGTCATTTTTGTCATTTTTGTCATTTTTGTCATTTTTGTCATTTTTGTCATTTTTGTCATTTTTGTCATTTTTGTCATTTTTGTCATTTTTGTCATTTTTGTCATTTTTGTCATTTTTGTCATTTTTGTCATTTTTGTCATTTTTGTCATTTTTGTCATTTTTGTCATTTTTGTCATTTTTGTCATTTTTGTCATTTTTGTCATTTTTGTCATTTTTGTCATTTTTGTCATTTTTGTCATTTTTGTCATTTTTGTCATTTTTGTCATTTTTGTCAATTTTGTCAACTTTGTCAATTTTGTTTATTTTGTTAGTTTTGTCCATTTTGTCAATTTTGATGAGTTTTTTATGTGTCTTTTTTGACAATATTAGAAATTTTTGATAACACTTAATGATTTTGTGCAGGAATTTTTTTTGACACATCTAGTTAAGCTCCAGTTTAGCATTTGTAAAGCTGATTTTAAACTTTAGTTTTTATGTTTCTATTTTCCAACCAGAGTTGAATTTTTCACATAATATTTTTATTTCCTGTTCAAAACATTCGTTATATTTTTCGTTTTTTTATGTGAGAAATATTTTCTCAAATAGCGTTTTGACTTCTTACTCCTTACCTTTGTTTGTTGTGAACTTTATATTCTGTTTTTTTTTCTTCTTAATATTTACGGGCCCCCTTATGTCAGATTTTTTTAAAAAGCATTTTAATTGCCTCATCAAGTTATTATTATGCCGCTTTTAACTATAGGTGGGTTGTGGCTTGTCAGCTCCAACAAGGATTCGAAATTAAATTTCATTCGAGCAGATTAATTCCTGGCACGTGATAAATTCGTCACGCAAATCGAGTCGTAGTTATATTTAAGCCTGGGAGCGAAAGCACTTCAGCACTATAGAGGGATCCCTTCGAAATGGTTATGATTTACTGGAGGGGAAGGAAAAGTTGAAAGAAAGTCACCCACAATTAAGTTGCACTAATCTTACACCTCTGTTTACCTTTGGATTTGCTCGACACAAGCTTTGGTTGATGGGCGATCGAGCATTGTGTTAGTTGTTTGGCTGAGTGGGTGGCAAGTGTACCAACTAACGGTCAGTGTCAGAAAATCGCAGGCAGTAGTTGGACTTGCCTCTTTTTTCCACCTCAATGGCCAATAAAATGCATGACTCTGAGAGCCGATATCGTTTTACTCGCTATGGTCACACTTTTACTAGCCACAACTAGTCAGAGAAAGGCAGAGCTGTGGTTCTTTGTGCGTAACCACGGGTAAATGATTCGATTTAGTCATGAATATTAATGACTGGCCGAGTTTTTACTACTCACCGCGCTGCTTTGTCATGGTTTGTGTGGTCAAATCAGAAAAGCTTTATGCTACCACGATACGGCGAAAATTGAATTAAGTGAACTCACTTTAGGTTGGGCTGCGGTTTACTGTTGGAAATCTGTCCACTCAATTATTGTGTAGAAAATTTTGTTTGAGAAATAAGGAAAGAAAATGAAAAAAGATTAAACTTAGAGTCAAATCATTCAATTGCAAAAATACAATTTTTTTTACAACAATTTGTCACTCTCTGGAGCCACCACTTTTTAACTGACGTTCAAAATTAAAAAGTACTTATATTTATGATAATACTTATTCTTATACTTATACTTATACTTATACTTATACTTATACTTATACTTATACTTATACTTATACTTATACTTATACTTATACTTATACTTATACTTATACTTATACTTATACTTATACTTATACTTATACTTATACTTATACTTATACTTATACTTATACTTATACTTATACTTATACTTATACTTATACTTATACTTATACTTATACTTATACTTATACTTATACTTATACTTATACTTATACTTATACTTATACTTATACTTATACTTATACTTATACTTATACTTATACTTATACTTATACTTATACTTATACTTATACTTATACTTATACTTATACTTATACTTATACTTATACTTATACTTATACTTATACTTATACTTATACTTATACTTATACTTATACTTATACTTATACTTATACTTATACTTATACTTATACTTATACTTATACTTATACTTATACTTATACTTATACTTATACTTATACTTATACTTATACTTATACTTATACTTATACTTATACTTATACTTATACTTATACTTATACTTATACTTATACTTATACTTATACTTATACTTATACTTATACTTATACTTATACTTATACTTATACTTATACTTATACTGTCAATTGTGCTCATACAGGCTTGGTGAACGAGTTTCAAAAGTTCAAAGGCTCGAATAAAGTTACATCAAAATTTCATAAATCATATAAAACAGATTGTGTGTGCCCAATAGTTGCACAGGAACATTTGATTCCGTGCGCAATGTTGGCCAATCCATGGTTGCAGATTTTGAAAGGCTTCTCAAGGCTCAGACACCAGATTTAGTACGGAAGCTCATTATGAGAACTTCTAGTTCAAATTCCAGTTTTGAGATGAACCCTTTTGAAGGGGGTCGTCCATATAAACCATCTAAAGCACAAAACGCAAATTTGGATCCAAAATCTCAAAAAAAAAAATCGAAGACGCCGGACTTACCTTAGTAGAAGTTTTCTCAAAAATTCAAATGTACTGTCGGATTCGACCGGAGAAATGAGCATTTTTCTTTATATGTCTTAGCAACATGAAATTTCAACTTATTGTAATTCCATAAAACAAACTTAGAGGTGCTTTCACACTTAAAAGGGAATATTTACAGATGAAAAGATAAAAGAACGCATTCTGTCCCCTATACTCTTAAGATGTCATTTCATAAAATGATTGCTTTATATCTCACTTGGATATTGATTGATTTTTACATATTGAATATCAATTTGAAGCTTGATAATTCACTTAACAACGCCAAACAAAGTTTCAGATCGTTTGACTGGTATATGCTCAAGGCATGGCCGTAGTAACGGAAGGGTTTTGGGGGTTAAACCCCCCCCCCCCCCCCCCATGAGGGTCCAAAAAAGCAAGCGAGGTATTCTACTCTAGACTCAAAATTTTAAATTCATAATCAAATTATGATAGTAGAGCAAAGATATTCAAGAGTAACTATCTGCACTAAAAATCTAATGCAAAAACCTCAAAAATCCATCCCAAGCTTAAACTCTGCTACAGTTTTCAAAATTTTCCCACTGCTTCATAGAATAAGGTTGTCAGATTTTTTTCAGCAAGTATCCGGACCGGACAAATTCATGCTGTTTTATATTAAAACCTGGCAAAAGCCGGGTATTTGATTTCAAAATTGTCGACCAAAATCCAGGCAATACCGGGCAATTTTAGTCAAAACCTAGGAATTGCTCAACAAAAATCTATTAAAAAAAAACTTTAAAAAACCTTTCATGATTATTTTTTTGAAACTTGCTGCAAAATTTTTGGACGCATAATTAAATAAAATTACTACAAAATTTGTTTTTTTTTTTAGTTTGATTTAAGAATGAGAATGAAAACAAACCCGGGCAAAATCCGGGCTTTTCAATGAAATCCGGGAAACGGGGCGGACCGGACTTTTCCCAAATTTTATATTAAATATCCGGGCCAATCCGGTTAAAACCAGGCTATCTGGCAATCTGATTATAGAAATTCAGTTCTGAATATTAAATTTTAAATCAAACCCATTTTGAAGGTTCTGGTTCCATATTCTCATGGTTGGTCCGCACTTCTCAAATCAGACAGTGCGCTGTGTAAATCGCACCGTTATCTTTTACGATTTGTAGAGCACCACACTTCCTTCCGAAATGCTCTACACTCGTTTCCGAGTACAACCGAAGCCGAGTGCCGAGCAAAACCGGTGCTCCAATAGCAACGCTACTGTGTGAGAAGGAGAAATCCCGAAACACACATCTGAAGTGCAATTTTTTCCTTCTCTTCCTACCATAGCACAGTGGTCCAAAATGCGAAAAACGTGATCGTTGCTTATAACTTTTTTAGGTCACATTTTAGCATATCGGTGTCTTCGGAGAAGTTTCTCTGTAAAATCAGCTCTATAATAAAAAACTATTATTTTTCTGATTAATCCCCCTACAAGTGAGATAAAATTTCTAACTTCTCTGTTATAGGTTTTAGCTCTTTGATGTCTTCGACAAACTTGTTTAAAATCAAATTTTATACAACTTTGTCTCAGATGCCAAGTTTCTAAAATAATTATTATCCGAGATATCGGCCAAATAAGAAACTTAACCTCTAAAAATCAGTTTTTTAATAATAACTTTTTTCAGTAAATTTTAAGTTTAATAAAATGTTCCACAAAGTTGTTTGTCTTACTAAAATACACCACTTTGTTGATTATTCCAAGTTTGTAAAATGTGATACTGCAGAGCTATGTTAAAAATATTACCGAAAATAGGGCTATTTCACGCCTTATTTTACAAACACCGGGCAACATCGGGCAGCCCGCTTTAGATGCAAAATAAAGTCGAAGATTTCGTCTACAAGATGCAAGAACAATCGTCAGTATCCACTTGTATCCAAGCGAGATACATCAATTTTACTTTTCCATGTTTGCATTAAAAACAACGATTTCTATGAAAGCACATACAGCGCATTCTACTTAAGGTACGTGTGTTTTCTTCTAGCTTTTCCTTGCGCGATGTCAGAAGCAAAGGTTTGGAAGCGCATTTGTATTATTAGCATCTCCAGCTTGTAGAGGATATCTATTTCAATTGAACACACAATAATACTAATAATACAAATGCGCTTCCAAACCTTTACTTCTGACATCGCGCAGGGAAAAGCTAGAAGAAAACACACGTACCTTAAGTAGAATGCGCTGTATGTGCTTTCATAGAAATCGTTGTTTTTAATGCAAACATGGAAAAGTAAAATTGATGTATCTCGCTTGGATACAAGTGGATACTGACGATTGTACCTGCATCTTGTAGACGAAATCTTCGACTTTATTTTGCATCTAAAGCGGGCTGCCCGATGTTGCCCGGTGTTTGTAAAATAAGGCGTGAAAAAGCCCTATTTTCGGTAATATTTTTAACAGAGCTCTGCAGTATCACATTTTACAAACTTGAAATGTTCAACAAAGTGGTGTATTTTAGTAAGACAAACAACTTTGTGGAACATTTTATTAAACTTAAAATTTACTGAAAAAAGTTATTATTAAAAAACTGATTTTTAGAGGTTAAGTTTCTTATTTGGCCGATATCTCGGATAATAATTATTTTAGAAACTTGGCATCTGAGACAAAGTTGTAAAAAATTTGATTTTAAACAAGTTTGTCGAAGACATCAAAGAGCTAAAACCTATAACAGAGAAGTTAGAAATTTTATCTCACTTGTAGGAGGATTAATCAGAAAAATAATAGTTTTTTATTATAGAGCTGATTTTACAGAGAAACTTCTCCGAAGACACCGATATGCTAAAATGTGACCTAAAAAAGTTATAAGCAACGATCACGTTTTTCGCATTTTGGACCACTGTGCATAGTAGGCAAACAAACAGCACGAAACGATATTGCTTCTTCTTCTTCCCTTTCTTGTTGGGAACGAACCAAACCTACTGAGTTGCTTTAGCGCTGCTCCCCTACACTTAATGTGATGATTTTTTTCTCTTGCTCTCACCCTGGCGAAGCCTTCTCTGCTCCTAGATTGGGTGTGCGCCTGGCGTCTTAACAGAGCAGGGCAAGTGTTTCAGACCGAAAAGTTCACTGAGTTGCACTTTTCAAGCCGCTCGAGGAGGAATGGACAACCATGCATATTCCCATAACAAAAATTATATTTCGACACATTTTCGTATTTCTGATTCTGTATCAAGTTAAGGATTCTTGATTTTCAGTTCGAGTAATCATAAGAAATTAAGAACGGAAAGCTGCTTTGAAATCCTGGCTCAAATTCGGTTTTGCATTTCATATCAAATTTGAATAATGTTTTTCGAAAATCACATGTATTTTCAGTAGATTTCAAATTATAAAAAAGAAGAATTTTGTTTTATATTCATATTCGAAATTCTTAAACTTTATTTTAGCACAAAATTTAAAAATATAAAGCTTCTAGGTGGCGATCCAAAATTGAAAACTCAGATTCAGTTTCATCATTTAAAATTCACATTTTTAACCAGATTCACAAAATAGATCAAAAATAAATCATTGAAATGATGAATGAAGATTAAACCAGCTCTACAGAATTTAAATAATAGATTCATGAATGAGGGCTCAAAAGCTTGGATAATAAAGTTCTAATCTAGAAGTAAGATTCCTAAATCATATTTTTTGTACATTTCAAAAATCGTATAGAAATTTGGGAACAGATTCAAAGTTTAATTGAATGAGTTTTTCAATCAACATAAAATAGTTGAGAAATTCAAGAGAACATGAACTTAAAAATTTGCTTGTCAATTCAATTTCCAAATATCATATTTTTAATCAGAACTAGTTTGTACATACAATTCAACTGGAAATCACAAATCTTAAGTAGAATTTGAGTAAATTTTCAAAGTTATGATTCTTGCAAAATATCCCAAATTATATTTTAAAAAATCATCCACAAGATTTTTATCATGGAATTGATTCTTCATGAAAAATATTTCCAGTTAAAGAAACATGTACCTGATCTTCATGTAAAAAATCTGCATAAAATACTTTATTTTTTCAGTGTATTGTTAAACATAATTAATATTGCAGTTTTTAAAGCCTAATTTCAAACTAAAATCATAAATTTAGTTCAAGTTTGCATCAAACATATTTGATCCGAATTTTTTTATCTTTTACTGTTTTTTATTTTGTAAAACTTTATTTATTTTCATCAAAGGTTAGAATCTTAGAATTTGCAAAAGAGTTTATGGGTCGAACTCCGATGCTTGTTTTGAACTTCGTGAGCATCCTAGAGTGGCTTCTTGTACTTCTGAAATATTTGTCCAAAAAAAATTCAGAAAAAATCAACAGGTAATGAATTTTCAAGTCGACAATGAAGAATTTCCGAGGTGATTGTGCAAACCTATTTTTACCATGTCTTTTTTCATCGTTAATATCTCAAACACACATTAACTCAAAAATCTGAAGAAAATAGGTATGATAGTCCTTTTCATAAGTTTTGCATATCCAAGCTCTAGTAATGAAGCTATCACCAAAATTAAGTGCCCGGATACTGAATGATTATAGCCTCAGGGCAACTTACCCTATGACAAATTTAGAGAAGGAAACGCGTTATAACGTTTATAAGAAAGAATAACTATGTTGGTAGTACAGATTCTTTTTGAAATAGAATATACGTGCTCTTTTGAAATGTAACTTGAACTAACACCTACATAATTGTTCAGCTAGATCTAATAGTGCTGCAATATATTCTATATTTTCCAAAATGGGCTCAGCTATGTTTGTAAAAAAGAACAATCGATAGAAAGATAGAATCATAATTATGCTACATGAATCAGCTGGATGTATATTGTGGTTCCATCGTGTTTGGTTTGTTTGATATTTGGATAGACCATAGGGAATATCTTTCACCTGTCACGAGAACAGTGGATATGCTGTCTAGCATTTGAAATTTGGTTTTGGCTATATCATGTGACTTCAAATTTTCGATGCTTTCGATCGATAATTATGTCAATACTGACTTCGTAGCTCTGTTTCTATCCAATTTTTGTGATAAAATTGTTTTTAATAACAAACCAAAGATTACACCTAAGAGAAGCACTTGCTGATAATGAAGAAGTGGCAGTGAAAGTAATTCAGTTCTTAAAATCAATACAACTGTATGATAGAATTTAGAAACAATTTGTAAAACTTCAATTATTGATTGGACCCGAATGAAAAAAAGGTCCTAAATAAAAAAAAAATACACTTTTTGTTTGAATTTTGTGATGGACAAAACAAGCTTTAGAAAGACTACTTTTAATTTCATTCCACATTATTCAATAATTTCACTGAAAATATGACCAATTTTCATCATTCCAGTATCCAGACGGAATTCTGTGTGGTTCTGATAAGGTGTGTATTCGAAAAAAATGCAACAATTTGTTTTGTGAATAATTGGAATTGAAATGGATAGAAATTGAAAAACTGTTCAGTGAATCTGGCTTGCAATGAAGTGTTCACATGTGCAAATTTTTGTGACGTTCTGTCAAGTGGTTTTCGAAGTAACGTCCGATGATGAAGTTCTTTAATTATAATTATTAGGCCTCAGTTACGCCATCTATAATCCTTTTTTAAATCAGGGCTATTTTTGATTTTTTTTCTCTGTTGCCTGCAGCTTGGCTTTCAAGACTACACAAAAAATTTAATTTGATCGAAGTTATGGAGCAGTTAGCAGATTGTTCTCCTTCGGCACAAAAAAAGACATATTTTACCCATCAAACATTTTTGTAGGTATATTTCTCAACATTTTTGTTATACGTTTCATATACATTTTGAAATGATCGTATGAAACTCAGACCTTTCAAATGATTTCTTTACAAATGGAACTTACTTCGAGATTCCATGGTCAGTAATTTAAGACTTCAACAGGTACCTACTACTGGAATCGACACATGAAGTTGGTAACGGGAATCAAATTTCACTCACATAAATCAGGCGTCTGATTTTTATGATTTTATCCGAAAGCAGATTTTTTTTTTCAAGAAGACAAGAAAATCATAAAAGCTACTCTTCGGTCATCACCACTGCAGTAGGGTACAGAGCATTTCACAGCCGGAATTGAGATTGGAAAATAAAATTTCGCGATTCTCGAACGCGCTTTCCTATCGTTGGCATAAGGGTTTTTTTCTCGTTCCCGCCCTTCAAGAGATCTCATAAAACTTGCTTCTTGCTAGTCTCTATGCATGCCAGCGGCTAGCAATAAAAGCGCAATCGCAATCATCGTAAAAACTGTCAGTCAGCTTCAGGACCAAAACTGGACTGGACTCACCACATCTGTTACGATTCCGGGTCCAGGGTAGGAATGTTCCGGCAGAATAAATGTAGGACGATGATGCACACACAACCGTAGTTCAAAGCGCATCCTTTTTACGAGTTTCGTAACCGGAATCTTGGACCGTCCACAGGACATGCCATCACTAGCTACTGCATTGAAAGCTGGAAATGATAACGTCGTCGATTTTTGCTGAGAAACAGCAGCAGCATTCTGCTGTACTGGCTGTAGAGAGCGATCGTAAATTATTGCGGTCTTTATTTCCTTAAAAATTTTATGAAGGGCAGCTGGTTTGATAAGGCAAAGGAGTGCTATCGTAGGTCCATTAAACTTTGGGTGGGGTAAACGATTTTTGAAGAGCTAGTCATGATTCATTCAGGATCTGTGCCTCGAAGTGGTAGATAAAAATTAAAAAAAAAATGATGAAATAAGGTTTTTACAGACAACCTCAAAAACCTTAAAAATTAAAGTCATCATTTTTGTATTTTTTTCTCATTTTTGTCAAAAAAAGTTCAAAAATTTACCAGCTCGATTGATTTTAGTGTTTTTTCAATTGAAGTGTTTGAATGACCCAGTAAATTTCTCAATCATACTTAACGTAAAGGCCACTTACCCCAGCTTATTTCCTATGGATTCTTATGCACCCAAGCAGGAATAGTTTCTGACTCCCGGAAAGCAAAACTATAATTACACTAATTGGTCCGATCGTTTGATAAAACCTTCCCCAGTTGGGAGCCAAAAGTAAGCAAAACAATCTCCCAAACAATCGCCAGGGATAGGAGAAATTAATTTCCCTCCCGAAAAATATACCGCAATCACAATCATCATCGTCATCATCATGAATATCGCCACCACCATGGCCATCATCAGGATCACGGTCCAACGTAGTCTCTACCGAAAATGGGCAACAGTTTAACCGAAATTTTACCACACCCTTCAGTTTTTCCACAATCCCATCGAACGTCCAAGCGCTAAACGGTTTCCTATAAAATGCTGGTCGAAAAACCGAAACGCACCAATTATTATCATTTGTTGCTTCTGCTGGCTTGTTGTCGTCGTCTGCGTCGTCGACTTCCATCCTTTCCTTTTATAGTAGGTAGTGGTTTTCCCCAAAATGGGAAACTGATTCCGGCCCGACAACTTTTTCGACAAGGGCCACACCTCCTCCGCTTTTCGGAAGACCGGGACCATCAAAACTTACTCTCTGGAGCCACCATCGACTACGTATAAACGCCGAAACTAATTTTCCGGCCCTGCCGCCCCGGATGGATGAGTTCGATGTTCGACCACTAATTGGACACTCGCCAGTTGTTGTTGGGGATAATCGGTAATTCAGAATCCCCAGACGGAAGCCTAGTCTGATGCGCGATTTGAATCAATAATTAATTTTTTTCACGAAAGGAGTGTCAAAATCTTAAAGTTGTACGAAATAAATTTAAAAAAAAAGAATGCAAATTATCAAAACGAAAATGAATCCAAATTATTAGTGAACACTCAGTTACTGAAATATTAAAAAATTGTACTAAAGAAAAATTATAGGGCATTTATGAACTTGCAAATTCCAACTCCAAAGCATGGGTCTTTATCTGAAACAATGTTTTCAATGCACATTATCACGAGCAGATCTCTATTTTACGGTTTTATTACAAACGAATTATAAGCAGTTAAACAAGATTATGTCTTTTGCTTCTGAAAAAGTTCAATTAAACTCAAAACACTGCTTGTGTGAATGGTTTTCCAATTATTTTTTTTAATAAAAGATTCTTCGAAGTGAATGTAGATTATAATAATAGCAATATTGTCATGTTATTAATTCTTTACAATACACAAACAGGAATAAAACTTGAATCCCAATCTCAAAATCAGAAAAAAAACCATTCAATTAAATCATTACCAGTATTGGAAGTTTATCACACTTTTTTCATATTCAGATAAGTTCCGTTTAAACGTTTGAGAAAGCTCAATCTAAAATTTGATTTGAGAATATGTGCTAGCAAAATGGATATAAAAAACTATTGTAAAAATGCTTGAAAATTTAACATAGAAGGTACACCGGAGTTAGTGTGGTCGCGGTCTAAGTGGGAACGATGGCTTTTAAATCAATACTGTACACTATTTTTTTCAAACGTTTAATGCAGCATGTTGAATTTACTTATAATCTACCCAATAACTGTAGAAGAGATGCGATTCCGACAATAACGTATGTTTACTGCGACTTTTTGTTAATTTTATATTTTTAACTGCGATGTCAAGTTGATGTAAATCTATTTCAATTGCAAATTTCTCGTTCGCTCTTGACGACAAACTCTACATTGAAACAATCCGTACATTCGAAATTACCAGTAAGGAAAAGAAACGGCGGTTGAAAATGCAAAAATAAAGAGATCATTTACAAAACACAAAAATTTTGTCTCCAAACCCTACCCAGAGTAAGTGGGGACGGCTTTATACATGATTGATTGCTTGATGTTTACCTTTTTTTTCGATTTTCTTTCCGTCAACCAACACAATTTTTATATATTAAAATGGAGGTGTTTTCTTTGTTACACCATCACATATTAACGGACGGTCGGAATGAAGTGAAATTTGGTATTCGAGGGTTTTTCGAGTCGGAGATGGTTTGTATAACAGTTTCAAGAATCTCACTTTGTAAGGAAGGCGGCTTCCATTCAAAATAATTTTTAAATTAGACACAACTCGAAAAATTTTAAGATGGTGTTCATAAAAATTGATTCACGAGCACGAAAGAGTTATGGATTTGTAAATTTTTTTTTAGTAAAAGGTAATACGAAGTTTACCGGGTCAGCTAGATTTGCTACATATTTGACTTTCGGATCATGGAACGCTGGGAAAAATACTTGTTTGTTCTGAAATAAGAAGGGAAAAAATGAGAATACTTGATCCCTGAGGGTACTTGATTCCTCAGCTATCATCTCGAATTAAATGTTCTTGGAAAATTTGCCAAATAGCAAAAAAAAAACAACAAACTTGTTATCGATTTTTATTAATTTTTGAGTTATTGCATTTGTTTTGAAAAATATAAAAAGTGGGACTTTAAAATCTTTTTATCGTTTTAAAACACGTAAAAATTTTAATAAAAAAATTTTTTACAACATGTCAATCGAAAGAGTACAATATCAAATTTTCAATGCCATATCTTCAAAGCAATAATAAACTCTATTTTGTTTAAGAAAAAGTTTTCTCAAGTGTTTGTTATGAGTTCATTTGATCCCTCTAGTCCAAAAAGATATATTTTTCTTCTGAATGGATGTTATTCATGGCTAAGCACGAAGATATTGTTATGAAAATTGCGCCTTTAAATATGCAATGATTATATGGTAGTAGACAAACTTTCAAAATTCTTTTTTTTTCTGACACTTATAAACTGCGAAATGAAAACTGATATGGGGTAGTCAATGGAATTTTTAAATATCTTTTGATTTTGCATGATTTTTGCCATAGCTTCTAGTTCATCTACGGGTTCATGTATCAGTCTTACTTTTGCAGCATATAGACTTTAAAATTACACGATGTGAGAAAATGCAAATGACGGGGATCTCAAAATTTTTTCCATAATGATATATAAAAAATGATATATAATAAAAAGGGATCAAGTATCCTCATTCTCCTCTATAGATTTTTAAAAAATTTGAATCTCGTGCGTTGCAACTTAAATTAAACACAAAAATTATTGTGAGATGTCTTACTTATAGTACCATAGTTTTTTTTAGAAATTTGGGACTGATCGAGCAATAAAGTAACGTATTCCACAAACAAAACACAAATTTGTTGAAAATTTAAATCAAAGGGAAAATCTACCGTCTACTTGCCTCATAAAGCGGGGTGAGTGAAGACACCAGAAGTCCATAAAAATATACGCGATAACTTTTTTTGCTTGGTATACATTAGGAAGTTTTTTTTTTGATACATCTTATTGTTCTCAATTTTAAAGTTTATGGTTTATAAATAGAAGTTTAACTCAAAGTCAAGCTTAAAAATATATTTAAAAAGAACTGAAACACCTAATTGTTAGAGGCAAATTTTTTCAGACATTTGGTTATGAAAGAAGAGAGTTCACACATGGTATTTTGAAGGATGGTACGAAATAAATTGCTCATCGAAATCCCCTCTTAGCTAGTTTTTTTCACAGCCGTGATACTCGGAGTAGTTTTTATACTAAATAATCTGATTTTTTTGACGATTGAGAAGAAAATATCCAGCATTTTTGTTCTGCTTCGAACTCTTTAACTCCTTAACCCTTTATTTCATGATTTTTTATTTATCCCTCAAAATCATTTTTTACAGTTGGAAATGATGTGTACATCATGAAAAAAAATATGATTTTTCACTTTTTCCATACATTAATTGTTGCAAACTTCACACCACAAACTTTGTAGGTGGTGACCATTTTTTGATCGCCACATCAAAATTTTGCAGATTCTCTGTATAATGCTCTTCGTCTGTGCAACAATCATAAATTCATAGCACACACTATTAACATGGCCGCCTAAAGCCATCATCGTGAGATATTACATGGAGATACAGATATAAAAGTTCAAGAGTATTAAGAGTCTGAAATTAAAATATGTAATTATTTCAAATCAATATTTCCGAAACAAATTACAAATCAAATTTAAATTTAAAATTTACAATAAAAGTTACAATGTAGCAATTGCAAAATTTATATATCGAATCTGAATGTTTAGTTCAATTTCATTTCTTGAATATACGAAAGTTTTCATTTTTAAGTGGAAAATTAACAAAAGGAAAGATTTTATCTGCTGACACTTTTTTAAAATTTAATTTTTTTTACATAATCATACTCAAGACGATTTTCTTTTTTTTTACCTATTATTTATGTATTGCAGCTCATCTTACATATTTTTTACATTTTTTTTTGAATTTTGACAAATCTATAAAAAAAATATTTTATAATCAAAACAAAGATTTTTTTTTAAACTTCGGACTAGTCAAAATAAAGCTTGAAAATCACTGGAATTTTAGTGAAAAATTCATTACCCAACAAAAAAATTATTTTTGAATGCCTCACATCAAGTTTAATCAATTTGAAATTAGTAGCGATCGAGATGCAATTCTCCAATAAATGGATTCGCAATAGAAGTAGATAAGCTGTTTTCCACCTGGGATTCGTTGCTCCGGAAGATCGATATCGTTTTGCGGATTTATTCAAAGAAGTTTTTTGTCCAAGGTTGAGTACCGAACCCGTTTTTAACCTACTATGGCTCCAGATGATGGAAAATTTTGAAAAAATGAAAATATTTGTACAGGAATGGGTTTGGAAGATCCAGAAATTACAAGATATAGGCTAACGATAAAAATTAGGTAAGCTCTATATATTTTTATTCATCTGTGGATTCGTGTACCAACATTTTAAAATATTTTTTCTCATCAATCGTATTTTCCAAGAAGAATTTCCTACAGCATCCTTGAATGGAAAGTCTCATGAGTTTTCTTGCTCCAGAAAAGTTCATTTCGCTGATCAGATTATCCCTATATGATTACATTGACTCGTCAATGGTTAAAAAAACTTGAAATGCGTATTTAACCCAGGTTCTCATTTTGGCATCTAATGTTGAGCTTGATTGTTAGTTGTACCTCATGTATCAGCAAGTTCAAGATGTGTGTAGTCAACCTATGCTATGCTATGCTAGATGAGAATTTTCAACAATTTTGCAAATACGAATCAAAATTTTGAAATTCGGGTATGTGAGCTTTTTTTTAATTATCATTTGTTCTATAAATGGTTGTTTTGAAAAAGAATACTTCTTTTAAATTTTGTAAGAGAAAAATACACTTCATGTTTCACATTTCCTTAATTTTCAATTTGACTTTGGATTTTTTTATTAAAATCATAAAAATTATACCTTAAAACTTTATAACTATTTTTGAGGTTTCAATTGGCTCTCATTAATTTTGATCAGCAAAAAGGTTCAAAGATTTGGTTAATAATTTGAAGAATATTTTAGGAACCACAATTTAATCATGGTTTGGGAGTTATTCTTTATTTTAAAAAAATCGTACACAATCATACCGACATTACTTCAAAATATGATACGGATGGTTTATGATAGGATTTTTAAGAAAACTGAACCTAGACATTAAATTAAATATCGATTAATTTCGTGATCCGGGACGTTATTTGCTTTAAAGTCAAATTTGATGAAAAAACTGGCTCAACTCTTTGAAATCGTTCTTCTAAAAAGGCAAAAAGGCAGTCCAATTCTCAATATTTTGAAGATCAGAAATGCGGGAATCTATTCGACGTAAACTTTGAGTGAAGTTATGTGAAGTTTTTTTTTAAATCTCTAGTTAAGAGTGAAGTTTTAAAACCTATAATATTTATAGTGTTTTGCAACTCGAATCCATATAAAAAATTTCAACTTCATCCCAAAATACAAATTTTCATTGAATTATTGCAAAGCAAAATAAATTTGCGGTTTTATTTAAAAATTTAAGAATTTAAGAATAGACCATTCAATGTAAGCAAATCTTTGCAAATTTTCAAAAAATATTCAAACTTTTCTAAGCATTTCTGTGAGAACTTCTTAACGGGTAAACTTATGACTATCAATTTCATTGTTTCAGGTTGCCTGAAAATGTCAGAACATGTTGAAATATTCGGATAGATAATTTTTAACGCTTCAAAAATCGCCTTTCTGCAAACAGGTATTGAACAACTGTGCGTTGGTGACCCGTTGTATCTTTTTCAAAAACTCTTCATATTTACGGCATATGTTCTTTCATCATCTAACCTAATGTTTCTCTCATACATTTCGGCGAAGGTTCACACCTGTATCAGTGATCAAAATTTTTGATTCAGAATTCGTTTAGTAAAAGCGTGTTGTCTGGATTGTGTTGTGCCGGAGATTTAATTTAAATTTTCCATTACAAATTTAAAATTTTCTAACACTAAACAAAAATCAGTACATTCAGGCGGTATTGTTCAGAATGGTTACTTATTGGGTTGTTCTGTGTTAAGGTTGATAACCAAAACCGAATCATTAAATGAAAAATAAATTTTTGAATTGAACTGTTTTGCTGTTAATTTTAAGTATCAAATCATACAATAAATATCTAAATTTTTATGCTGGTTAAGTGTCAAAATTAAAACTAACAAAAAATAATTCTTTATTTTTGGCAACCTTTGAGTTACGATGCACTTTGATAACAAATAAATTTATTTTTATTCCCCTCAGCTTTGATCTCAATTTTCAGTTAAAAAATTTGCATTACTTATTTCGACATAGGTGGTATCACGCAATCAAATTTTGTGGTTATGTTGAAATCGACAGACAACTGACAGCAGTAAAATTCAAATTCAATATTAAGACAAATGAGCAAACGAATCATAAAACACAAAAGGTTAAATATTTTTGACAACGTATCATCCTTGGTGGTTTTTGTTGATCGTTAAAAGTTAGTGTTTTTTTTGCTACAAAACCATCCCAACAACTGGAAATGCTCCCCCACATTCTACAGCATCACTTCCGCAAAAACGCAAAATTCAATTGTTCAATTATCTCATGAAAGCCAATTCCAAATCCGGGAGCTGTCATCGTCCTTCGCGGGGATTTTTGTACGTTAGTTATACCTCCTGATGTGTGCTGCTGTTTACCTTGGTATTGCGTGTATGTATGTATATTACATTCACGGATGTACGTAACCATAACAAAACGACGGAGCGGCGGCATTAATGTTTCATTATGATCTGTCGAGGCAAACGTTACGTGCACACAATTCCCTCAATTCCATTACCAAAATCCCTTCCCGTATCATTAATGTTGCGTTGAATTTTCCCCCAGGTGTATGGTGGTTTCGGGAAGAAGGTAGAGGCAAATACCTAAATATGGTCTTTTTAGTTCATTTTGGTTAAAAAAAGACCTGTAATCGAAAAAAATCTATAAAACGAAAAATGTTCTATCAAATTGATATTTTTTTCACTTTAAAATAAAAGAATTGAATTTGATTGCCTCAATAAAAATTCAAAATTTAAAATTAAAAATTAAGCTTAGAAACCCGGAGTAAAGATAGTTGCTGCAAAAGAACATAATCCAAGAAATAGTGGCTCCAGAGAGTTCACAGATCTCGCTACAGAAATGCTGCAAACGTGGTTTAAATTTTTACCAATTTGACTCCTCGTCATCTTTTCGTAAAATGAATGCTGTGAATGAAATCATAAAGATGAGCTAAGCAATAAAACACCCGGGCCAGTTTTCGCGCCACCGAACGACTGGGTTGAGACTTTTCCGCCCAACTTAACCCATCGTCAGTTAGCATTAAATCGTGTGAAACTGCTTCGCCGGAATGTTCCAATTCTAGGAAGTAGCTCAGTTGTTGCAGAAATGCAAATGTGTTTAGTTTACGCATGGTTTCCGACTCAATTGCCTGGCCATCTGACAAAACGAATGCGTATTCTGTCGAACTGTTCGACTTGATGTTAAATGGGGGGTGGGGAGAGAAAATGCAATTAAATGGCAATTCCAAAGTGCTTCAACTCCGTCAACAAATAACAAACGGCACCTCGCAATGATCATCGAATAAAACGGACCGAGGCAGGTGAATCGCCAAGCCGGCCAAGCCAATTCCGTCCGGTGTGTCAGCCAGGGAATGTGACTCTCTGAAATGTCCATTAGATGCATTTTCCGGATGGTTTGCCATTTTCGTGGAAGAGAGTTGTAATTAATTCATCTGGTCAATTTGCTTTCAATCAGAATGAGATAAACGCTGCTGGCCGCCATTGGCATTGGCCTGCAGTTTGACGATCGCTGCCAACCTACCGTTTGATGGTTTATTATTATTTAAGGCAGGTTTTATCTTAATCAATCAATCGGTCGGCCGAAGAGAATTACGAATGAAACGTGTCCTGCTGTGGTTGGTTATTTATAACTGTCAGCAGGGAATTTTGGAATTTTTCTTAGTAAAACGTCATACCGGAATCGAAATTGTGCTCTTGATCAGAACATTCAAGCCGTTTCTGGCTTGAAACGGAAAATAGCTGAATTTCAGAGGAAATATCTATGTTAAAAAATCAAGATTGTGGGACTACTGGATCATTTTTGGGGAACTCTACTAACCTCGTCAATTAACAGCATCATCTTAGGACTGAAATAATTCAATCATACTGAAATTTGATGCATTTTTTTTTTGCCGCCACCTTACGTTGCGGGCCATACGTTCGTGGTACGCATCAAAAAATCTGTACAGTACGATTAATCGAAAGTTGTTGTGGTCAATCGAGCATTCTTCGAAAATGCTAAGAAACAAGCATGACTCTCTCAAAACCAAAATAAAAAATAAGTTTAAGGTATTTAATATACATACATAATTGCATGATAAGTATTTAAAAAGTGACAACGTAGATAAAATAGAAAATAAAAATGAAAAAATTAAAAACAATTACAACAATAAATCAAATGAGAAAATAAAACAAAAAAATAACAAAAATGACAAAAATGACAAAAATGACAAAAGTGACAAAAATGACAAAAATGACAAAAATGAAAAAATAACAAAAATGACAAAAATGACAAAAATGACAAAAATGACAAAAATGACAAAAATGACAAAAATGACAAAAATGACAAAAATGACAAAAATGACAAAAATGACAAAAATGACAAAAATGACAAAAATGACAAAAATGACAAAAATGACAAAAATGACAAAAATGACAAAAATGACAAAAATGACAAAAATGACAAAAATGACAAAAATGACAAAAATGACAAAAATGACAAAAATGACAAAAATGACAAAAATGACAAAAATGACAAAAATGACAAAAATGACAAAAATGACAAAAATGACAAAAATGACAAAAATGACAAAAATGACAAAAATGACAAAAATGACAAAAATGACAAAAATGACAAAAATGACAAAAATGACAAAAATGACAAAAATGACAAAAATGACAAAAATGACAAAAATGACAAAAATGTCAAAAATGACAAAAATGACAAAAATGACAAAAATGACAAAAATGACAAAAATGACAAAAATGACAAAAATGACAAAAATGACAAAAATGACAAAAATGACAAAAATGACAAAAATGACAAAAATGACAAAAATGACAAAAATGACAAAAATGACAAAAATGACAAAAATGACAAAAATGACAAAAATGACAAAAATGACAAAAATGACAAAAATGACAAAAATGACAAAAATGACAAAAATGACAAAAATGACAAAAATGACAAAAATGACAAAAATGACAAAAATGACAAAAATGACAAAAATGACAAAAATGACAAAAATGACAAAAATGACAAAAATGACAAAAATGACAAAAATGACAAAAATGACAAAAATGACAAAAATGACAAAAATGACAAAAATGACAAAAATGACAAAAATGACAAAAATGACAAAAATGACAAAAATGACAAAAATGACAAAAATGACAAAAATGACAAAAATGACAAAAATGACAAAAATGACAAAAATGACAAAAATGACAAAAATGACAAAAATGACAAAAATGACAAAAATGACAAAAATGACAAAAATGACAAAAATGACAAAAATGACAAAATTGACAAAAATGACAAAAATGACAAAAATGACAAAAATGACAAAAATGACAAAAATGACAAAAATGACAAAAATGACAAAAATGACAAAAATGACAAAAATGACAAAAATGACAAAAATGACAAAAATGACAAAAAGGACAAAAATGACAAAAATGACAAAAATGACAAAAATGACAAAAATGACAAAAATGACAAAAATGACAAAAATGACAAAAATGACAAAAATGACAAAAATAACAATAACGACAAGAATGATAAATTTGTCAATTTCGTCATTTTTGTCAATTTTGTCAATTTTGTCAATTTTGTCATTTTTGTCATTTTTGTCATTTTTGTCATTTTTGTCATTTTTGTCATTTTTGTCATTTTTGTCATTTTTGTCATTTTTGTCATTTTTGTCAATTTTGTCAATTTTGTCAATTTTGTCAATTTTGTCAATTTTGTCAATTTTGTCAATTTTGTCAATTTTGTCAATTTTGTCAATTTTGTCAATTTTGTCAATTTTGTCAATTTTGTCAATTTTGTCAATTTTGTCAATTTTGTCAATTTTGTCAATTTTGTCAATTTTGTCAATTTTGTCAATTTTGTCAATTTTGTCAATTTTGTCAATTTTGTCAATTTTGTCAATTTTGTCAATTTTGTCAATTTTGTCAATTTTGTCAATTTTGTCAATTTTGTCAATTTTGTCAATTTTGTCAATTTTGTCAATTTTGTCAATTTTGTCAATTTTGTCAATTTTGTCAATTTTGTCAATTTTGTCAATTTTGTCAATTTTGTCAATTTTGTCAATTTTGTCAATTTTGTCAATTTTGTCAATTTTGTCAATTTTGTCAATTTTGTCAATTTTGTCAATTTTGTCAATTTTGTCAATTTTGTCAATTTTGTCAATTTTGTCAATTTTGTCAATTTTGTCAATTTTGTCAATTTTGTCAATTTTGTCAATTTTGTCAATTTTGTCAATTTTGTCAATTTTGTCAATTTTGTCAATTTTGTCAATTTTGTGAATTTTGTGAATTTTGTCAATTTTGTGAATTTTGTGAATTTTGTGAATTTTGTGAATTTTGTGAATTTTGTGAATTTTGTCAATTTTGTCAATTTTGTCAATTTTGTCAATTTTGTCAATTTTGTCAATTTTGTCAATTCTGTCAATTTGGTCAATTTGGTCATTTTTTTCAATTTTGTCAATTTTGTCAATTTTGTCAATTTTGTCAATTTTGTCAATTTTGTCAATTTTGTCAATTTTGTCAATTTTGTCAATTTTGTCAATTTTGTCAATTTTGTCAATTTTGTCAATTTTGTCAATTTTGTCAATTTTGTCAATTTTGTCAATTTTGTCAATTTTGTCAATTTTGTCAATTTTGTCAATTTTGTCAATTTTGTCAATTTTGTCAATTTTGTCAATTTTGTCAATTATGTCAATTTTTTTTGTCAATTTCGCTTGTTTTATCATTCATGTGTATTTTATCAATTTGGTTTGGATGTCAGTTTTGAAAGCTTTGAAAATGTTATTAATTTTATCCATTTTACAATTTATGTAATTTTCTCGTTTTTTTTTGTCATTCCTCCGTTTTTTTTTTTTCAATGTTCTTTTTGTTAAAAATAAACAATAACAAACCAGAATAAATATGCCCAACTCCTTAAAATTCAGTTTTTAAAACAAATTCTTGGGAAAAAAACATTTAAGGTCTATTCTCATGTGTTATTTATTTCATCAAAACGATGGTCGCTACTTCCAAGAAAATATTAGAAAACGTGAAAAAAATCAACAGCCGCAATTTGAAATCCAAAGTGTTTCCATTTCATTTGCCCAGAACATGCTTTCTCGACCTTGCAAAACGAAATCCTTTGTCACACAAAATCAAACCCAAGCGTCGTCGGTAAACGATTGACAAACAGGCATTTTCCGGATGCTATTGACCAGAGTAGCACAAACATAAGTTGGTAAATAAGTTTATTCGGTCACATGACACTAAGACACCGCGACAAGTCACGGCAAAGACCTGAGTCTTGTAATTTTCCCGGAGCGCAATTTCATAAATATTGATGGAAAATCGATACAGATTACCAGGCTGGGCTGGGCAGGCGCTTCCTTATGTCACCCGCAAGCCGCAGTGTAACGGTCGCCATGTTGAAGGGGTGGGGAAGAACCCTACGGTGACCTCAGGGTTGCTCCGAAGGCAACCTTCAGGGGGAAAAAAGAACATAAGGAACGGTGTTGTGGCACCATTTACTTCACCAGGTTACCCGCGTACAAGGTCTTCTATAGAGAATCTAGAACTAGTTTCGTCTGTGCATTGTAAATCAGTTGCAAACCTTGCATGAATGAAAAATCGATCCCTCCTGTCAACCGTTTGTATCTAGAACATATGTTATGGAGCTACTGTGGACGTTCGCATGGAGGCGGTCATGAAATTTTTGTCCCAGCCAATTATTTCCTCCCACACCTACAAGCCCAATGAAAGGAAGAAAGAAAACATTTTTCCGCTGTCATTGTTCGGTTTCGCCATTCAATCCAGGTGTGGGAGTACCTCTAATATTCAGTCAGTCAGTCAGTCTGAAATTGCACAAGAATATTCATATGGGAGGTGACCTCGCTACGCGTTTCTTCGAAATGAAAAAGAGTGAGTCTTAATCACAAGGGTGGAACTACAAACTTTTTGTTGAGTCACGTGAAGTGAAAAAAATCCGAAAAATAACTAATCGTATGAATTGCGTTCTTCCATTTTTTGTTTTGTATTCTACAGACAACCCTAGTATCATGAACCCGATCTAATGACCTCTGGACATAGACACTGACATTTAGTCACGGCAGGTCCCTGACGGTGTAAATACTAAACATCTCAAAGTAGAATTAACCTCTAATATGAGCATACATACAACGTGGGTGACTATTCTATCGTACTTACACAGCAACATGATAAACGAAACACTTGTAGCCGACCGGGCGTTCCAGGAAATTGTACACCTGGCCCTGGAATGTGGCCCTTCCAACGCGGCGACGCTGCTCCTTGACGTAGCTACGGGTCGCCTCGCCCCACTCCTGGGGGCCGCCGCGATCCACCGACAGCTGGAGACCTGCAGAAACAATTTTTATATTAATGAATAGTTTCGTTCATTTTGATTTTAAAACAAGATTTTCAGCTTCAAAAACTCTACGAATTCTTTAGGAACTTGAAAAGCTAATTTTGTTATTTTTTAAAAGGTATCCAAGAAGAATGCGGAAACTTGATCCTTATACTTGAAATAGTCAAAGATAAATCTAGGTGATCTTGACATTTTTTTAAAGCCAAGCCAAATCTACGAAAAAAAGGTCCATAAACTATTTTTTAGACAAATTTCTTCTCGTTTAACAGTTTGTGATACTTAGCGAAAAAGAATTCAAAAAGTCTGTTCCCAAGTAAAAATTTTGGCTTTATTATGGTCAGCACAACTTTTTTGGGACTATAGCATTACACGGAGAAAAAAGACAATAGTTGTTCCAATTATTTAGACTGTATATATCAATAATCAAAGTGTAGTTGATTTTTTCGATCTCAATTATAAATAAAATAGATTCAAACTATATACTGCTGATCATCTTATGTAATCAACTATAAATATTATAATTTCAACTATAATGGTATAGTTGATTCAATTTTAAATACGATTGATTCAACTACAATTGTATAATTAAATTCAGGCATTCAACTATAAATATGATAGAATCAACTACAAACTACTGATAGACCTCCTGCAATCAACTATAAATATAATGGATTAAACTATAATAGTTTAATTGATTTAACTGTAAATATCATAGATTGATCTTCAATTGTATGATTTATTCTACGTATTCAACTTTAAATATGATAGATTCAACAAGAAAACTGCTGCTTCACCTTCTGCAATGAATCATAGTTATAACAGATTCAACTATAATAGAATAATTGATTTAACTATATATATATATATAATAACAATATAAAAAGCTATAAATAAAAGCTATAAAAATTACAGATTCAACTACAAACTTCTGATTGACATCCTGCAATTAACTATAAATATATTCAATAGACTCAACTTTAATAGTAAACTGGATTGAACTTTAAATATGGTAGACTAAACATCAATTGTATGATTGATTCCACGCATTCAACTATAAATATAATAGATTCAACCAGTGGTTACCGTTTTCATCTTTGGGAATCTTTCTGCGGGGGAATTTCTTATCTTTTTCCCGCCCTTTGAGTCCATCCCCGCCGGATGCAACAGCTGTTTGTTGTTCTGCCTAATCCTGCTGCTAAGATCTGTGCAGCTTTCGACATGGAAGCAGCAGAACGAAAAAAATAATGTCAGCAACAGCTGACAAGTAAAGGTAAGCAAAAGCTTCGATAGCATCGGGATTATTATTAATTGTGATTTCCGAATTTCAGAATCATTGCGGTGACACAATCACTCAGGGAGATCAGAAACAATGGCCATCTTCAAGCTGCTGACATGATCATCAATAAACTATTCGTATTGATTGCTGGAAGCGGTACCAAAATAACTTAAAATGTGAGGAAGTATAAATGATATTCAATGAGTTTATAAATTGTGTGATTAAATTAAATTCCTTTACTGAAAAAAATTCAGTATCCCTAAATATACAACGCGAATCTACAATATATCAATCATAAAAATATAATTGAATTTTCGTATCTATAGTTAAATCAACTATATCCCTAGAGTTGAATGTACTATACTTATTGTTGAATGCAGAAGATCAATCATATGATAATAGTTGATTCTATTTTATTTATTATTGTATGCACGAAATCAATCATACACATATAGTTGAAAGCATTATATGTACTATTGAATGCACAAAATCAAATAGATATTCATATATATATTGTTGAAAGCATAGTATTTACAGTTGGTCGAGAATCAACCAGAAGTATGATTGTATATAAAAGGATTATTTTTGGAAATAATATACTTTTCTTTCCATCTAATCTTAATAAAAAAAACGCATTCTATGCATCACCAGAAATCTCATAAAGCTAAAATCTGGCTATTTGGCTCTATGCTAAAATTATGATCATATTTTTCTAATTCGATTAAATCCCCAAGTAACACAGATTGAGCCAATTGGCTTTTTTGAGTTTTAATATTGTTTTATGAAGACTTTTCTATGGCATCCAATTTTTAAAACGGGTTTATTGTAACATAGGAAATGCTTCATTTATTGTGTGTTTTAAAAGAGCCCTGAAAGTTTTGCTAAAACTTGAATAAAACACTATCTTAAGAGTGTTGTTAAAAAGTTGCAAAAGTATTGCTAAAGCATCAATAAAACACATACTTTCCTGTTTTTATTAGGACTTTGGTATCAGTTTTAAAAATGCGCTCAATGCGCTTTTAAAACTAGCGTTCAAGCCAAGTTTAAAAACTGTTTTATTGGCACAGTGAATGTAGGCATAATAAAACTAAGTGACAGATGATTTGACAATCGAGACGAACATTTACACGCTTAAACTTTTTTACCTCTTTTTGAGATAGCATAACCTGTTTTGAAAGGATTATCACTCAAAATTGAGAAAAACGGGCTATAAAAATGATATAAATTAACACAGCCAAATTCATGTGATAAATAAAATCAACTTTGTTGCATCCGCATTCAAATTTAAATCCAATTACATCATTAGTCGCTCAATTCTTAGGGTTCGAATAAAAGCACACTGTGAATAAACGTTTTTGTGATTCGATAAGAATAAATATAATAGACAATTAATTTACAAGTACGCCGAAAATATAACTTGTTTTATTTATCTCTCAATGCGAAGTCAATCTATTTTTACGTCATCCAATCCAGAGTTAACAAAAATATTTCCGGATAAACCGCCCTTGAACATTTCTGGAAGACTGCAGCCACCGGCTTCTCCTCAGCAAATGCGGAGAAATAAGGCTTCATCACAAGCGAAAATACTCATTCTATGCTTTCATCAGTCTCAACAAGTTTCAGATGATAAATTCAGAATAAAAACCACTAGCATTGGCCAATCATTGAAAATTACTAATTATTTGATTATCGTAAGCAAAACATCCGAAACACGTTTCATAGAATCGTTTTATCGCTTCCAATTGTAACAATAACCTTTATAGTTTGATGTGTCGCATATTATTAATAAAATCGTTTCCTAGATCGTTAGCCTACTGTTTGCAGAAAAATTTTCCCATACAACTATTTTAACAGTTTTTAACAGTTACATAACCTTATTACATATTCATAGTACAATCTTTTCGGAATTCACTATTCAGGCAATGTATTTTACAATTTATATGATCGTTTGTTAAACGTTTTATTATTATTTTTATTATTTATTTAAAGATAATTGACCATCCTCTAATCAGAGTCAAAAGGAAACTAAACAAAAAGTTACATGTATGCCTTTTGCCAAGCAACAAATCGAAATGTTCTCATTTATTGCAAAAAACTTCTCTTTCTCAAAAATGTATAAATCTATCATGAGCGTGTATTCCATTAAGAGAAACGTCAGTCGAAGCTGTGATTCAAGGTCTCTTAAAACCATTTCAAAACTGTTTATTAAAAATGTTTTGTTACAACTTTTTTCTAACCGGCACAAAACCATTTAACAACTGTTTTACAACTGCCTTAAAATTTTCAATATTAACTTAATGAACGCCATGTTGATTGTGGAATTGAATCGAAATTACTGACGCCATCTTGCTGGAAATAATACTATAATACTAAAAACTAGACATTTTCAACAAATTTGACAATGTTGGCGGTACTATTTGTTGTAGAGCTAATGAATTTCAATTCAAAGTAAAAATTGCATCATTTAAGCAAATTTGTATTTTCCCTAAAATTTAATTTTTAAACTAAAAAAATGCTTAAAATGCGGTCAACCTTGATTTTCTTTGAGGCGCGCTTATATTTTGATGCTACTTCGTATTTATTTCACCAGAAATCCGAGGGTGCAGTAAGTTTCATGCTAAGATATCTTAAAAATAAAAATGAGAATATTTTTAAATTATTTTAAATGGAATCTTTACCAATCACCAAATGCTTGGGAGAGAAAGTCATAACACGAGAAAAAAAACACGGACAGAATGCTTCCACAGTATAATTTCTATCAGATTCTACAGCTGCCACAGTAAAATTCCTATCAGAATCCATGACGTAGTTTCAAAAGATCTGTGGATAGTCTTAAGAGGGCTCTGGAGGGTTTCTTAAATCTATGTCTATAAGGTCGAATAAAACTATTCTGTTGGATGTTTTATTATTGCTTATAGATTTAGCTTTAAAGACGTTAACAAAATAGGGCCAACTAGTCCATATGTTAGCTTTAAAGTGGTTGTGCTAAAGCTTAGATTACGCTTTGGCTTGTAAATAAGCTTTAGGAAATAGTCTTAAGCAAACTGTTAAGGTTGGAATAAAACTTAAATTGTCACTTGGGTCATTATGGTGTGAAAAAGTTTTTATAAAACTTTTATAAAACAATGGCTTATTAGTTTTAAAACGCTTTTATAAGACCCATGTGAATAGCTAAACTTTGATGATTTTCACGCAAGCCAAACAATTACAGGCGTAGAACGAGTGCTTCATTTCTGAGTTGTTACAGTGAATGAGGTCAGAGTTTTTACATGAAATGAATTAGGGATTGGAGTTGTGAGTGTCCGATGGAATGAAACTATCTGTTGAAGTTGAACTTTGTTGTCTGACACCATCTCAAAATCCAATATGGTGGCTTCCGCTTTACTTTAAAATGTTGTTAATGACTAAAAATCGCGTGAAACCCCCACAATATTGATATTGAGTGAAAGGGTTAAACTAGAAAAAAGTCAAATTTCGCTATTCTGACGCAATTTTGAAATGCAAGATGAAGACTTCCGCTAAAATATAAAAGACTGTTTATCACTGAAAATCGCAAGAAAACCTCACCATATAGGTATTGAGTTAAAGAACTAAACTAGAGAAACAAAAATTTCGCTTTCTGACGCTATCTTGAAATCCAAAATGACGGCTTCCGCAGAACATTAAATTCTGTGAGTGGCTAAAAATCGTATGAAAACCCGTGGTATTGGGGGAAAGGGCTAAACGAATAGAGGTCATATTTTGCTGTCTGACGCCACCCAAGATGGTGACTTCCACTGATCTTCAAAATGCTGTATATTGCCGTAAATCTTATTAAACCTAAACCTAATAAAATAAACAATTTGCGAAGATGTATACCAAGGAAATAATTGTAAAAAATAAACAAAATAAAATTGAGAAAAGGAGAAACAACCAATTTAAAAAAATTAACAAGGAAAAACTTAAAAATCGTCAAAACTAATCAAAATACAGTTAGGTACAATACGATCAAATTTTGAAGAAACGTAATAAACTTCAACACCAGATCACACAAGGCAAGAAAGGTGGTGGAGGTTTGACAAGACAATAGTAAATAAAATTTCAGTTGAATGATTCAACAAAGTTGGCTCACAACACAACAGAGTGAATAATATTTAATTTGTAGAGACTAACCAGACAACTATAAGATACATTACACTGACCCCGTTCGTTTTTGGCAACATCCGATTTTGACACATGTGCCAAAATCCAAAATCCACATTTTCTGAAACAACATTTTCTGGGACAATGAGAATACTTGATATCTTTTTCTTTTTTTCATCATATGTTTTTGGACAAATTTTGCAGATTGTCATCTTTTGCATTTTCTGACAGCGTGTAATTTCAAGTTTATATCTTTAACCCGCTGATGAAGCAGAAGCGTTTTCGTGATATTTTGAAAGTTAAAGGAAACAAGAAAGAATAGAACAAAAACAACAAAAATTTTAATAAAAACACGATGTTAACTTAAACAAGAAAGAAGAGTTTACCTGAGATAGCCAGAAAATTTTCAGCACGTATTCAAGCCGGAAAAACAGGCTATTTTATCTTAAAATCTGGCAAAACCCGGGCATTTGATCCCAAAAGTTTTGACGAAAATCTGGGCAACATCCAAGCTGATTTGGTTAAAACCTAGGAATAACTTATCAAAAATCAAGTAAAACAACTTAAAAAAAATTTTTTTACAAAATTTGTAGGCAGAGTTTAAAGTTTAGGCTTTCAAAAATCTTAAATGATTATTTTTTTGAAACTTACTCAAAAAATTTCGATTTGGATACATAAATAAAAATAATTCAACAAAATTTGTTTTTTTTTAGAATGAGAATGAGAATGACAATAATCCCGGGAAAAAATCCGGGCTTTTCCAATGATTTTTAAATTGAAATTTAAATCACATTTTTTCAATACCCTTATCACCAACTAAAATTCTCTAATTTAAAAAAAAGTTACCGGTTAGATATTTTAAATGATTTTCATATTATCATTGATCGTTTGGTTTGTGCTTATTCGAGAAATATTTACTGAAAATTTTAAACATAGAATTTAAAATTAAAAAAAAAAACAAACAAAACAATTAAATCAATATTCCACAGAGATACAGATATAAGAGTTTAAAAATTCAAAGCTTTGAATAGCGTTATTTTCAGAACCAAAATTCAGTTTCTCAAATCTAAATCATAATTTCAAATCAAATTTTGAGAAACAAAATATGAATAAAATTTAAAAATAAAAAGAGATACAAAGTTCCAATCAGAGCAAAAGCAGAATATACACCAAATGTGAATTTCAATTCTATGTCTTTGAAACACAAAAACAAATATTTCATGAGATGTTTTTGAATATGATTCTCATCAGATAATTTTTTTTTATAAAATTGTTATTCTAAATATGACGAAAGTTTCATTCGATGCCCGCAAAGCCAAAGGGGTGCAAAAATGTGTGTAAAAATGATCGGTTGAAAAAAAAAAAATAAGAATAAAGATTAAATGTTTAAAACACAGAATCAGTTTCACTCATTTTAAGCGGATTTGTGCCAACGTAAGAACTTAACTGCACAATTAACACACGACGTATTACAGGACACGACACTTGACGTTCTTACAAACGGAAAAAGGATTCAAAATTACCTTTTTTGTCGACCGGTTTCGGGCTCGATGTTGCCCATCTACAGGACGATGTCCGACTGATCACACGAAGAAATTACTAGCAGGATCATACTACGAGTGTCGTAGTATTCGTCGAAAGAAGGTTCCTTTATGAGATTTTCCTTTTGGTGAAGGTGAAAGAACGTTTGTAAGAACGTCAAGTGTCGTGTCCTGTAATACGTCGTGTGTTAATTGTGCAGTTAAGTTCTTACGTTTGCACAAATCCGCTTAAAATGAGTGAAATTGAGGCAACAACCTCAGAGTGCTTTCGCCTTTATGGCCGACTTATCACAAAGAAGAAGAAATTATTGTTAGATATTCAGTTTTTAACAAAGTGCAGGAAAAGGGGGTTGGTTCCTAAATTTATCAATGTGAAAATAGCCACAAATAGCCAAGCGAGTAAAAGAGCCGCAAAAAGCGCGGAAAAAACCTGGCTGGCCGAAGAAATAAAGTTTAAACACCAGTCATTAGCAGTGATAGAAGAGCAGCTATACGCGCTGCACTTGCGACTACTGAAGAAAGAAGACTATCACACAGCAGCGGAGTGCTTTGTTCTCCAATGTGGCGCCAAAAATAATTGCTGTTGGCAATCGGTGCTTGCCGTCGTGAATCGCAACCTGTGCAAGCGTGTTGTCAGTACGAAGCAGAAGCATAGAAAGAAGATGCTTTCGCTCGCATCCGCACAAGGGGGGAAAAAAGTCACACTCGCGCCGCAAATGATCGACAATTTTGTCGTTAATTTATCGTCTGTCCAATTGACGACCAATGAAAGCGCATTGCTCAATAAGGGTTTAAAATATGCTGTTGTTCCCGAGAACGCCCCAGTGTCGGAGATTGTGAATAACATCGAAAGTTCAATACAGTTCCGAAACTTTCCTTCGAAAGCCGCTCTTCGACATGATATCGGGAATTTCATCGAAAAAGTAGCTAAAAAACCGTGCCGTTCAAAAAAGGGTCAAAATGATGCTGAAAGCGTCATAGCAAATTTGAAAAAGCATGAAGTTGTCTACTCCCGCGCAGACAAAGGCAATGCGGTCGTCATCATGGACAAACATGATTACGACAACAGAGTTCGAGACATGATAGTCAATGGCCCATATGAAGAATTTATTTTCAAAAATGGTAAACCAAAAGATCCACTCAATACGATGATAGAGGAAGCTAACGCCGTAAGACAGAAAGTCGCCCTCCTGATGGGGGATACCAAATTAGAAAGAAAATTTCTTGTTCCGAACCCGAAAGTCGCTTCTCTCTATTGCTTGCCGAAAATCCATAAAAACCCGATAGCTATGAGACCCATCTCTTCAAATATAAATACACCTACGGAAAAAATGGCAGCATGGTTGGTTGAAGAAATGAAAAAGTACCCTGTGAAGCATGGTAAGAGT